>NC_140670.1:7097544-7742321 GCF_054131305.1 Coturnix japonica
AAGTTAAACTCTGTGGGAGAGGTAAAATGCCTGAAAAATTGCATGAGGATCCATATACCCTGTACAAGTAACACGCACAGGCACCGTCTGCACAGCAGACTAGCAGTGGTTTCATTTCTCTGTTTCTCCTTCTCAGCTCCCTCCACAAAAGCCTTGCCAAAAAGGACCGGAATTCCTACTTGTACATTTGTATCAGATGACATTAGTTTATCTCATTGTTCTCTTTATTTCAATATCAAGAGGCAAAACCAGCCCAATGTAATTGACCTCAGCTGGCAGAGGAGTTCTTAGAGGCCATCTCACCAGACAAAGCAAATAGCATATTCTGGGGACACAGACTCAATGACAGCTTTTAGCTTTGTGTAACACAATGATGCTTTCCAAATGTATTCACATCATCCCCCCTCCTTCTCGTAAATGTAGCCCAGCAAGATTACAGTCCCCTTCTTTCAGTCTACAATTCTTTATTCCACAGAGATGGTTCTTCCACGAAGAACAGTCTCTATCCATCAGGCCATCATAAAAAAAATTAAAAAGCACTGAATAAATCACCACTGCTGGCACTCTTGGTACTGATGTCAACAGAAAAAGGATGAAATGAACACACATGAGGAATGAGCATGTTCTTCATGTAAGAACTTCACTTCTCACAAGTCAGGATTGATTGAGACAGGAGAAAGCACACACCCTACTCACTGGGTTGGCCTAAATTTGGCTCAGTGAACTTCACTCCTTTGAAAGTTGTATGACTGAAGATTTGTTCTGAAGTTACTAATCAAGGGTGTTTGAACTGATAGCACCAGCTGATAGCACTGAGCTATAGAAAAGGCCATAAGTGCTAGAGCAATTGTATCTATTCAAAAGAAACTGCAGAAACATTGTTCATAGTTCTCATATACATATGTGAGATGTTTTACGTCAAAGATAAAGTAATAGAACCAGAAATTACACACTAAGCAGGAACCAGCCAAATCAGCCTATCACTGGAGATCACCTAAAGAAAAGAAGAAAACAACCTACCCTTCTTCAATATAGTTTTAATACATACAGTTTGAATTCTTTGCAATATAGTTCTGACCCAGCAGCAGTCAGTAAGAAACTGTCACCAGAATGAAACAGCAGGTGAGTGCCCACACTTGGCTGCATATCTCACTTCTTAATTTGGACATAAAGGTACTTGCGACCTTTATTATTTTCTGTTTGTGCGTATCTAGGTGTGATAGAAAGGAAGAAGAATTAAAAACATTTTAATCAGTGGAGTAAAATTATTTTCCCCTTACACCAGGAAAGGGTACAAGATAGTGGCAGTCAGAATTGATACCCTGTTAAGGAAATGCAGTGGTGCATATAATGTAGTACCAGCAGCTCACAGCAAAACATCATATTCCATATCAAGATAAAGGTGATGTACTAATGACTGTGACTAAATCTTGACAGTCAAATGATACCTTATTCTTGTAACAGTCTGTGGTATAATGAGTAATTGGAACAGGAGAGCAGTAATTATGTTTTATCACTTGCACTAAAAGTGCTTTGGATGGACTGAAGCATACTCAAGTAGAAACAAATGCGTGGCATTATTTTCCCCTAAGTTTGCATCGGACATGCAATAGCCATATTTTCATTCTGCTTGTGAAAAAATCCAAGAAGCTTTTAAAAGTTTTAAAAACTTTTAGTTCTCACTAAATTAAGGTGTTATTCATACCTGCTTCTGATAGAAATTGCCTTGCTCATGAGAAGACAGGCAGAGTTGCTCTGTAAAATCAAAACGACAACTGAACAGACAATCCCTCTGCTGCGCAAGTGCTTGGCAATAACAGAAATGGGGTTACTCAACCCAAGAAAGTCTTTTCTGCCTTTTATTTATTTATTTAGATGTTCTGCTGATGCCAATGGAATTAGCAGGCAGGGCTGTGATGGATTGGGGGCAAGTTGAAACCTCTTGGTGGACAGACCAACAACTTGGGTTATTTGGTGATTCTGTGATTACATAATATTCTACTATGTATTTTTAGAGCAAGCGTGGAAGTACAGAGAATGATGCTTGATCTTGTACAATCAACTTCTTCTGTGAAGTAGTAACCAAGTACCAGCCAGTACATGGTTTCTACCTGACTCAGGCCAAACGCTTTTAATTACGCTAGGCTAAACCAGGCTCAACATAAGATACCTTCATTACATTTCAATGTATTTTCTCAAAACTTGCAGGAGGAAGGAAGAGGAAAAAAAAAAAAAAAAAAAGAGAGGAAAAAAAAAAGTAGAAGAGGAATGTGGGTATTTATTCAAGCTGATAGTGCTCAGAAGCTCCAGTGAATAAAGTAATGGGCAGAAAAAGATTCTTGCTGTATGGATAAACGTTCAGCCTCCAGACTGATTGATCTTTCCAGATCGATAAATAATTTTAATGATATTGATGTGCTAGTCTATTTACAGATATAGTTCCAGTTTTAAAGGCTGTTTAATGCAAAAATATGGTGCTTTGGGATGAAGTAAGATGGTAGTTTGCATATGCAGTTAAATGCAAACCATGTTAAAAAATAAATCAAGTGAAGGTGGTTGATCAATTCTTAGCATCCTCTACCTGAATGGTCACCTCTTTTTTAACCAACAAGATGGATCTCAAAGGCCCACAGGAGTGCTCCAAGCTGCACTTGCTGATTCACCTTGATTAAAAATGTACATCTTATATTCATACATAAAACTTACAGAAATGTTACAGCCCTGGATATTCCAGTTTCTAAATTCCAAGCCTTGCATCACACCACAGAGTTCAGAGTGCTGCATAGGGAGATCAGAGGCATAACATCCTCTATCATCTTAGATTCCTGTTTTCCTTTGCTTTGTGCTTCTCTGTCACGTGGTAAATACAGTCTCTAAACAGTTCAAGTTTCCTAAACCATTGATATCACCTCCACACCCTGTCTGTATCTTCCAGATACCATCACTTTGTATAGCAGAGTTAACTATCTCCATCCAGCACCGTCACTCCTTCAGAATATTCCCAGTCCTCCTTTCTAATTATCATCTGCCCTGCTACTGATCTTACATCTCACTTCATAGAAGTTGCTGTTCTCCTGAGTGTCAGAAGATACGGGCCAGTGGGGCTTTTCACTTGAAATAAAGAGCATCATACTTCTGGTATTTCAACATGCACTTTCCTTCATGTAATTTCTGTTCCTCCACTTTCTCGAGGGAAGCATTCATAAAAAGCACACCCTAATCTGCTAAATTCCACAATAAGTACATTTATGTGCACATAAAAACAAGAAATTGCTACTGGAATACATTTCACTGCCAGTGATTTTTAACATAATAAGAAATTACAAGTGTGTATGGATATGTACCCACACACACATATATACGCAAACATATACATTAAAATCCTGTAACTGCATTATGATCTTTGTCATTTTCCTTCTGTTTCTACAGGATTACATCTGTCTACTTATCTGACAGAAATCATAAAAATACATTTTGCTACAAGAAATAGCTGCATGTCCAGCAACAATAATTTAAATTGCTTGTGGTTCACTTTATACAGTTCCACATTTTCTTCATTACTAATGAAAATCTCATGCTTGTTGAGAGGTTAAAAATGGTGGTGGAAAGGGTAAAGATGGGCTCAGCCTCTCACTTTCTATTGAGGAACATCCAAAAGGCATTATTAATCAAACAGTGAAGCTCAAAGCAGCAGTCAAAATCCAGTAGGGAAACTCATGCTTGTGGATAGAGTGCATATACTTTAAAATCCTAATCTTTTGTGGATTTTATCTAAATTTAGTCATTTTGTTCCTTTGACTTATACAGAAAAAAAAGTCTTTTGACAACAAACATAAGAGAAACATTAACCTTGCTTAATCAAATTGGAAACTATTTATAGAAAATAAATTCTGGTTTAAGCTCAATTGCTTTTACGCTGCACAATTAGATCATTATCAAAACCGAAAAATAGCAACACGGATGCATTAAGTTTTGTCACTTTAATAAATAAATTCAGATGGCTTTACTCTGAACTTTCATTTCTGTATGTTTTCTGGGACATTGTTTTGATAAAAAATGAGGAATTCAAGCACATTTCCACAGGATATAAAATGTGAACTTAAACATAACTAAAACACTACTCTGCTGATCTGACAAAAAGAACCATCCATAATTAGGACCACTTCATTATTCCTCCCTTCATCAGATAAAGACCATTTGACTCAAAAAAAACTCTTACATGTCTACTAAAGACATTTCCTGTATTTGGATTTCAGTGTTATTAACGTGAAGAGGATTCACAGTATTTTCCTTACCTACAATTCTGGCATTTTTAATCTTTTTTGGAGGAACGCTGTCATCTGTCAACATTACAAGGGGAAAGGAAGACTGAGAGAGATTAACAACAAGGTAATGCAGAGAGAAAAAGAATGATGATCTGTATGGCACAAAGAGCCAAAGAAGATTTCATACTAATTAATAGTGCTACATCGATAATTTCATCCTGGCAAGATGCCTGACTAATTTGTTTTGATCTCTACTTCCATCCTTACTATGTTGTTTACTATTTCTTTTGTACTTCAAAATTCATAATTTGTACTGTAAGAGGAATCTCTGGAAGAAAAGACAGATTGCAAAGCTCTTATACTATTGCAAACAGTGAAGGACCCCAGAAGCACTGCCCAGTTTGGGTTGCTGACTATCTGTCAATAGGAGACCAGAAAATTCATTCTGCTGACCAGGGTAGCTCGTTTCCCTTGGAAAAATGGATACACAAGCAAAGACAGAGTAGAAGAAAGCCACCAATCCAGATGATCAGGAAGCAACTTAAAGAGTTCTTCACAAACCATATCTGACTGCAGCACAAACATAGCTTTACTTCCTAATCTCTGAAGTTCAAGGTCCTTCCAAGGCTCTTAGAAAGGCAGCACAGTCTGAGTTAGAAGATAAAAGAGTCTGGAGTCACAGGAGCCTGCCTGGTTTTTATGCCACAAACAGAGCCAAAAAGGCAGAATAGGAAGTATTTGCAGCTTTTGTTCTCTCTTCTGCTCGAGGCAGAATTTATTCAGCTCTTCCAAAGAAGCTGAGGTCAGTCCAAGAAGAAACAGTATCAATTTACTTAGCTCATCCATCTACTAAGTCCCTTCTTGTTATTCTGCTGGACACCACTTACTGCTACTCCCACTGATGGTGACTGGTAAATATATAAGCACAAACATTTCCTAATGTCATACAGTCATCATCCTTCCTTCTTTTATTCAGGGCCCTCTGTTACTGCTAGGCAAGCATAGCCAGAAAAAAAGAAATACAAAGCTTAGGGGGGAAAAAGGAAAGAAGGGTCTCTCTAGCAACTTAGTACATTTATTTTCAATAAAAAATAAGTCACACATCTGATTCCTCACAAATCAATTAGTCAGAAGGACTTTACAGCTAGAAATTCAATACTTCACCTTCTCCAAGCCCTTACATTATTAAGGTTTGAACTGGGAACAAAGTGCCCAGAACTTTCTATCCTGCAACATCATTCTGTTCCCCTTCATCTTGGAAATGAGCACTGTAGTGCACATCGGAAATCTTCTCTGATAAAAGCACTGTGAAGACTGAGACTGAGCTCGATGAATCACTGATTTTCCACTCACTATTTCTTAATCACATCAACATCCAACTTTTGAATTTTCTAGTGTGGGGATTGCTGCTTTTATCATTTAAATGAGGCCTCAGCTGTAAATAAAAAGCGCGTGAATATCAGTTAGTAGATTGGAGAATGTCATGAACAGATTTCTATTTTTTAATTAAGGACTCTTTTTTATATATGAATGATAAAGAGGGCTGAATCTCCTTCATTTTCTCTTCATTTCTCACAAGATTACAATGCACTTTACAAGTGACAGCCAGCAACTGCAGGACAAATTTGTTTTGTGACCACACTCTTCAAAAATGTGCTGAAGTGAGGGGAAAATAATAATGAGTAAAAAACAAAAGTTTTCTCAAAAGGTAAATGAGATGAAACTTCATTGCTTAATGTTTCTTTTAAATTATCATTATTTTTAGTTAGTTTTAAACTAGCTTGTTTTTCCCAGAACCCTGACTGATATTTCCAGTCTTAAAAAATATTACTTCTCCCCCCACTAATTGCCTTAATTTACAGATTCATCATGCAAGCATCACCTCATTTATCTGTGCCAGCAGTGTAGAATGCTGTACTGGTGCTATTTCTCTACTCTTTGCTCCTACATCACCTACGCTCCATACTGCAAAAGATGCCCTGAAAAGAGACTGCAGGTTGCAAAAGGAAGTGGTGTTTTGCTTACCAAGTTCTTGTGATATCAAGAGGACCCAGTATAATTCAACACTTTGTTATGCATACACGCACATAGATGAGCTTTTCCTCTACAGTCTGCCCAGAGCTCAGCTGGCTGGTTTGTACACAGGGCTTGCAGACAGTGCTGGGCTCCACTCAACATGACCCTTGAATGCTCTAAAACCTATCAGCTCAACACTGGCTTGCAGACAAGGATGGTGTCCTGGCTCAGGGTAGATTTCTGCTTATTTACCAGTAAAGGAAGTTTCCTGCATGATCGCTGTGGAAAGTGACTGTTCTTGCATTCATGCCTTCCCTCAAAGAGTAGGTATTACATACCCTTCCAAATGTGCTGCATTTCAGAAGCACTACCAAAATGTGACAGGAAACGAAGACACTGTACTGACCTTGAAATATCAAGCAAGTTAAAATCAAAACTCAAAATACCACAAGCCTGAGGATTAAGAGGACACCTACAGGGTGACAGTATTTCCACATGGAGATAAACATACAGGCTCCTGGAGAACGCCATCAATCTGAACTTTTGATGGGGAGCATCTATTAGAGGATGCTAATCATGTTCTTAGTGACACATACTCAATGAGCAGACAAAGCATTCAATAGCAGACATGAGTCTCCTGGTCTTGTTTGCACACCGTTAGTGAGCAATAATCTGTACCGTTAATACACTCTTCCTACTGCGCCACATACTTCACACAATCCTCATGGCTACTGCAGCCTTCAAACATGCCCCCTGCACTAAAGAACCACAACTGATTTCCCTCAGACATACTGGGAAGATCAGAAGCAACCAAAGCTTTTGTTGCTGGAATCTTGCCACTGATGCATGGCATGATACCAATTACTTATGTATGGCAATGTTTATTTATCTGCATTTAAGTATTCATTTTTTAACTTAGTTCAATAGTGCCAAGGAACAGATGATGAATTCTAGTTTATTGAAGAGTGTTTACACCACACAGCCTTCTAACAGTATAACCAGCCCTAAAAGAGTGTTCTCTGAAAACGGAGTTGAATAATTTACTTTTCCTATCTGTTATTTCATCAGCTGCAAATAGGCTGTAACAGGTGTACTGTTCTCTTTTCCTTCTGACCAATGCTCTTAATTCACTGATGTATGCATACCCACACCAATGCTTTCAGCAAAGTGAATATGAACACATTCATTCCTCCTGTGTGTCGTTGTTTGTCTTTTTTGCTGTCTGTATAGCTTATGTACCATTCACAGTCACATACTAATTCACGACTGCTAATTTTAACTGACAGTTAGAATACAGAAATATTCCCAACCATGTTTACTATTACTTGCCCAGATCACAAGAGCTAAAGAGTTGAAGATGGAGAAGATGATCAGAGGAGAAGGAAGAAACCTTGACAATTCAAGACTAAATGTCAACACATCCATCTGGGATTCAGAAGGACATTTTCTCTTGGTCTGATTCTTTCATAGCTGTCTAGCGCTGACAATTTTACTTCTTTCTCTGATGTACCCAGTAACACCTTCTCTTTCTTACCAAGTTTCCAGACAGTACACCCAATGTGTGGTCTAGAACAGCACTTTCCATAATGTTCACCCTTAAGTTTTAAAAAGCCCAGGCAAATTTGAATGTAACATCAAAAATATCATGTTGCTCTCAGACTGCCCCATCCCCACTGCAGTTTGGCAGTTCTGTGGAAACAATGTGAAAGGAAACATCGATTCACCAAGGAATCCATGTGCTGTGGCAGCTCACATAAGACTACGGGAACCTGAGTACGTTCTCCTCATCAGGAGAGGGATTACCGTGGATTTGTCGCAGTTTTCTGACCTGGCAGACAAGTGAAGCAATCCAGAGGTGACTGATTCAATATCACAATGCCCAACTCTGAGTCATCCATAGCAATGCCTTAGTCTGAGCTTTCATTTCTTGTTCTCTTTTAGAACAAGAGATACGAAGTATGAAATAAGGTTAATTCTGAGATTCCTGTGTTTTTGTTTGTTTGTTAGTTTTTTTTGCTGCTATTTTTCCTTTTCTTCTTTGCAGCAGAGAAGTTGTTAAAGCTTTTTATCTGCATAGCTTCTATCTTTAGGACACTGATGTATCAAAAATCAATAATGCCTTGAGGAAAAAAAAAAAAAGCACATGCCGCAGGATTAAAATCGACATCACAGTTTTCCTTTTCCACTTTCTTTTCTTCCCCAGTTGCCAATACAACGAGCAGTCCCTTTATTTACTACTGCACACAGAGTTCTGCATGTTACTCTCTCATTTAGCATAAAGATAATAGATTTATATTTCATTGTATTCAAGCTGTCTAGCTCTACAGAGAATAATTTTTGCTAAATTCTACTATTTCCACAATTTAATGATTTTAAGGAAAAAAAATAAACTAAGAAGAGACTAATCTATTCTTGCTTTAAGAAAGCAAAAGCTACAATCAAGCCTCCTCTTCAGGCCTCAGCTCAGCGAACCCAGCCCTGTTCTGGTATTTTCAGCCTGCTGGATATTAGCACCAATTACAGTCATTTTCCCCACCAGAACTAGCAGTACAGAGAAAAGAATGACAGAGATGCAGACCAACGCAGAATCTATTTAAGATTAGCAGACAGGATGAGTGTTGTTCTGAATGTATTTGTGCAGCAGGCATTGCTAATATCTACCTGTTTCAGTAAAAGGGTGTTGATGCAGAACAGACAAGCAGATCTACACTGAGTCAAGTTAAATCCTAAAATGTTACAACCTTTGATGTGTTTCTATTTGCAACCACCATTAGAAGCAAGATCATTTTGTTGAATAATGTTAACACAATAGAGATGATTCGGTTGTGTTCTGCACAAACACCATTTGCACACAGTATAAATTCTGTTCTAAAAACCACGGCCTTTTAGCAAGTATTCAGTAAATGAAGGCTTCCCCCTTGCACCCTATTATCTTTGGAAAAGTGGGTCACTACTACTTTATGTGGAAATAAATTGGACTGTTAGGATCAGATTGGTGACTGGAGCCAACTAGAATACTATCCAGCCACACAAAACTGCTTCAATATGGGACAATACAGCAACTTCATAAAGTTTTGAATGTCCACAATAATTGAATCTGCTTCTAGTTGATTTCTAGAGATCACCCGGTCATAGCCTGCACTGATGCAATAGACTGGAATTCCCTTTTTGCAGCTCCTTTCAAGTGTAAGCACACAGGCTTCCACTGCACTACCTGATCCCAGCCAGCCAAGGGAAACTCTCAAGAAAGTATCTGCAGTAGTTTTCTGAAACACCACACTCAAAAGATGGCCATAACAATGAGTATATGTAGCCTCAAGCTCATCCCATAGAAAGTCTTGTTTCAGCAAGTGCTGTTGATGTTCTGCCATACTCAAAGCATGATCATAATAATATTCACTACCTGAAGCAGCCTAGAATTCATCATAAGCAGTTATATTAATGGCGGATGCAGTTACTTCAGGTGTTGCTACACTGCACATTTCAGCGACTGCATACACTTGTATATGTCACACACTCCTTGCACTTCAGCACCAAAGAGACTTGATTCTATTATCTGCCACAACCGTGTGATGCTTTGTGGAAGTCTTCAGAAAAGCTCCTTTTGGCTTTAAGAACAAGAAGGTACATTATCTCAACCCAAAGAAGTGGACCTGCAAATTGACTTCTGCTTTCTTTTCAGACACCTGGAAATGCTAGAATGATACTCTGCCTGCAAAGAGACCTGAATAACATCCCAGCTAGCCTCTGCCTTCAAGAGGCTGTTTGCAGCTTGTTGAATGAAGTACAAGATGACACCTGCAGGATAACAGATTATTTAGTGCTCACATCTTCAGGTTTCCTTCTGTCTTCAAAAGAATGAAAACATAACACGTCACCAATACTCAGCCTTTTTAAAGCATACCAAATGCTTTGATGAGAGATGAAGAATGCCAGTTAACTCGTGCTTGTCCCCACTTTCCAACTGCAAAAGGTTTACACAGGTATTTAGCCAGGAGTCTACTAGGATTACAGTGAACACTCTCAATACAAGGAGAATAATAGAAGCAGAAAAATCAAATGCAAACAGAATTAGGAATCACTGTCCTATGTTTTTACTGCAACCAAAGGCAGAGACAGCAGAAGTTTATTTTCTTAAAGGGTGATTTCATCTCAGCATCCTTTTATGTCCTTCCCTCAGTCACTCAATAAGAACGATGTGGACTTGTAGAACTAAAAATGGTTTCAAGCAGGAAACTCAAATAATTACCTGCCCCTTATTTCCCACAATATTCTTCTTTGCAGAAGAGAATAACAGTAGGGAGAAACAAAACAGCAGGCTCTGCTCTATTCAATGGGATGGTTTTGCAGGAACAACTGGACATTTTACAGAATTTCATATTGGTTCCCTCTCAAATATAAGGGCCATGAAACAAGTACATAAATGAGCACATGACAGAGAATGGCCCTTGGACTGAGCAGTTGAACAAGCTGAGGTCAAAAGAACAGGAAAGAGTTGTGCATTTCAAGGTGTCCAGCAGCTGCTGTATTAACCTATGACATACAAGAATGCTCCTGAAACAAGCTGTGACACACACCACATCATGCTGTAAGGCAGTGCTCCTCACTGCAGAGGTGCAAGGAACTGCTAATGAAGCACAGAGTTGAAGCTCAGAGAGATGTGAACCAGCCACCATCTGGGCCATGGCTTAAGCTGGCTGAGATGCACCCCTTTAAAGTGTGTAAACTAGTTCACTAAAATAGCACAAGCTTGGAGAGCTTTGCTACAAAAATAATGTCCAGCAGTAGTGATCCAGTCTTTTGACTTTCATAGTACAAAGACAGCAGCTGAGATCACAAGTTTAAGGCCTGTGTCATCAGTTGGTGATATCCCAGAGGCTGGACTGAGCTGATGCAGACCATGAATGGAGGAGATCTCCTGATTTCCTGACTAAAACTGCATGGGATTCTACACAGGATGGCAAAGCTGCCTCTAACATTTCAGATTCTCTAAAACAAAAATATGAAAGAAAAACCATTCTTATGCTAACTTAGGAAATAATAGCACCACTTCCAGAAGAAACTAAACACAAGAAAGATTTGTTTTTAGTCAAAAGATTTGCAGCTAGAGAGCAGAGAAACATCAGATGAATAAATTATTATCCAATAGAAAACCTGCTTATGGAAATTAGAAAATTGTATAGATTTTTTTATGACAGCAGGTTTGCACTTCAACAGAAGCATCCTGATTCTTATTTGTTTGGGTAATCTGTATTTATTACCATTTCTTGTTTTTGCCATTTAAATCAAACAACTGTTCTAGCCATTTATACTTCTCTTATGATGGAAAGTTTCCAAAGGCCTTCCCTAAAGTCTGCATTTCTTCTACTGTATCCAGCATAAGCTTTACTCTACTCTGCAAGGGCAGGTGAACATTTTTTAATAACAAAGTCAAGAAAATTGCTTATCCTGGTGGTTTGTGAAAGGGGCAGCTTCATCATGGGGACTACTACAGGATAGGGCTGAAATCATTTAACCTGAATCTAGGTATATTCAGACAATAAATAAGAGGTGTATGCTATGATAAGAGGCATCAGTGGTTTATAAAGGATTCTCCATCACTGAACACTTCAAATCACGACTGTGTAGGTTTAAACACAATACCTCACCCTTACACAAGCAAAGACATTGGATTTAAAAGCAAGTCTATGGTACACATGAGCAAGAAAGGTCACACTACATAATCACAGGTCATTTCCAGGTTACTTATCACCTTAATACTTAATACTTATAAATCTATGACATATTTTTCACCTTAATTCTAAGACAAGGTCAGAAAAGTTACAGACTAAATTAGCTCTTTTACATGCAGTCACATGGCCATATGTTCCCGGGTTTTTCTTGCCAAAAAAATTCAGTCATTTGCTTAAAAATCTGCTTTCAAACTGTACATACCAGCTAAATTAGCCCACTTGCTGTATGTGCTCATTCTAGTTAACAACAAAGAACACTACACATACGTACACACACACATAAACAACCCTGTCCATTATTTTTCTGAGCTGAAATAACCAGAAAAGATGCAAAACAATGACTAGCCTAGGAAAATTACAGCATAATTCTGACCTGGAGAATAAAATGGTTACATGTGTCATCAACTGCCCATGTAAAAATGCAGGGATTAACTCTTCTTATAGAGAAGGAAATTTGGAAAAAGAGCACTGTGAATTTCTATACATCACAGTGAACAACAACTCACAAGTGCTAATATGCTGTAATGTAAATCTCCTAATTTAACAGCTAAAGGCTTATATCATACAGCCAGGTAGGAAACTCATGAAAGAAAAATCCACTAAGAATAAAATTCAAAGACAAAATTTCATAAATTGTTGGAGTCTGGGTTATTTTACTTGGACAGCAGCGTTATAAATTTGCTCTGTTCTTACAACTCTTAATACTGCTGATACCTGTTGGCTTTAGAGTAAAAAGATACTGAGCTATCTGGACCTTTAGTTCATCTCCACCTTCTTCTGTTTTTATGCAAGGGATGTTAATCTGCATTAATACAGGCATAGATGTGTATCTTACTGCATAATTGCACCATCCTTCCTAGCTTTTGCAAATATTTTCCTGCAGCATTCATGTAAACTGTTGGGTTTTTTAATCATTTATTTGGCTATTTTTCTGCTTTCTTACTTAATATCACATAGGGCATATCAAGACCTGCTAGAACAGACAAACATACATTGTACCTATGAGGAAGGAGCAAGAAAAAAAGTTAACAAGGCTAAAATTAAAAATGGGGCACGTTGCTACTCCAGAGTTGTGTTTATACATTTGCATCACAACTAAAATTCCTTTGGATTATGGTGACTCCAGGGTGTTTTGATTCTACTATGGCAATGTAGGACCTATCATTCCATATACTGTACAATGTCGATTTCTGTTGGTGTTCTGGAAATACTTGGCAACTGTGCTTTTGTGTTCATTAGGAGGATGCTTACTTCAAAGTCAGAAATCTTTGCAGTATAAACATTTATAAATGAAGCATCAATGACTTAACTTTGAACGGCAAAAGAAATGAAAAAAAAAAAAAATAAACCTTTTTCAAGCACACAAAATCCAGCAGCATATCAGAAACTAACAAACTTGATTTTGAAAACAGATTTCTCCTATGGCTTTAACTTACAAAAGTTAAAAAGAGGTACCTTGTTTGAGTTGAAGTAGATCTCTGGTTGACTCTTGCATACTCAGCTTTCTTTTCACAGAAGCTGGGGGGAAACAAAAAAAGACATGTTTTTATAAGTAATTCCCTTGGCAATAGTTAAGTACATGCCCAACTCATGCTAGAAATTGCACTAATTATTTGCCACAGTTACCACAGTTTTAAGAATATTGATAGCTATACTTAAAGCAGTAGCAGTTATAAAAGGAAACATGAAAAAATGTTATCTGATGGGTAACTACATGAAGAGGAAAGTAAAAAAGCATGCATGGTGCTTCTAAAACAACACAAGTGTGCACTGTCCTACATTTCTGCCCAGAAGAATTAAAGGACATGGATATGCTATGATACTAGTTGGAGAATGAGAATTCCCTATTCAATATAGCATCTTGATTATGTTAACAGAAGCAGGAGCAAATCCAGGCAGATGCAGAGCCCAAAACAAAACTGTGTACTTTAAGGTATCCAAGGCTTTTTAAAAACTGATATTTTCTCCTCTGAAAGTACTTACTATCCCAAAAGGTCAATAACAAGCTGAATATTATTATTGCTACTAGCTTTGATGAATCCAAGGTTTTCTCTAATTAAGAGTAATAAGGTCTAGTTGAAACAGTTTACAAAGGTATGAACCAAAAGCACCTCTTAGCATTTTAATTTTTCGGTGAGATAACATGCTGATTATTCAAACGAAATCTACCTCCTCTCCAAATTCACAAATGAAAATAATTGAAGCTGGGCTCTCTAGAGAGGTGATGAAGGGAACAGTCATTGAAAAGCCAAAGAGCAAAAATTGATTAATTACAATCCGAGTGTGATTTTAGCTGTAGTTTGCAAAAAAGAAGCAATGGATTAGATTATAGTGCTTTCCTTCCATTCTTAACCATCAGCTGCTGTAAAATACCAGAAAAGGTACTATAGGCATTTCTGGATGACTTCTTCCACATACCCACTTCAGTCAAATCCTAAAGAAGGATATACCCGCTGTATCTTCTAAAACATACTCATGAGCCAACTGCAGGTCTTACCATGTCTGGCTCTTAAATATGGAAAATATCTGTGCTTCTGCAAAACACTGAGATTGTCTCATGCAAATGCACACACACACACTATTAATGGATGCCCATGAATGTGAGAAGGGGGATGGGTCTCAGAAGCAGTGAGTTTGAACAGAACACAACTAATGATATCCAGATTTGGAAAAAGAGATGACAGCCCTCCCTACCTTAGTGTGATCTGGTTAGAAAACCAAGATCTGAAAAGATTAACATCCAGGGCAAGGGAAAATACTGATAAAAATCCTCATCTTGAGTAATCCTCGTCCTGGCCTTAGGGCAATGCAAATACTTCTCAGTGGAAAGTCAAGCTACCCACAGTTGAGAAGCTTTTTCATTTGTATTTAAAATATGTCCATGATATTGAAAAAGACATGATTCTTCATGGCATTTTTTCTCAGAAGGAGGAAAGGTAGTTGCACCTTAAGTAGGAAGGCAAGCAAATCTGAATTCCCCACTAACTAGTATTTGAATGTAAAGAAGTTCTGAAAAGAGACAAAAGGTACAAGCTGTCCACTGCATGAACTGGTCACAAATGCGCGTACGATGAGGCCTCAGAAATAAACAGCAGCCTTCTGTAATGCAGTTCTTCACAAATCACAAATAGCCAATGGCATAGGATAGTTGGCAAACCAAACCTGGGGGGAGGGAATCTCCCCACCAGGAATACATTTTCCCTATGATCTTTTTGTAAATTCCCAATGAACAATTCATATTGTTCTTGTTAACTTGTAAAAGCTGTTGAAATCAATCTGCCGCTTTGGACAGAATGCTCTCAGAGCTGGTTACTCTTGCTTCACCAGAAGAAAAGGCAGTCAATCCCTGCATCCCATGTAAAGGCCTCTCATCCCTCCACGTGCTCCCCTAACAAGTCCTGAAACCCACCAAGCTGCTGTTTGATGCACAGACACAGCTAATAATTGCACTTCAGCTTCAGAACATGCAACTTTTTTCTAAGATCAGAGTTATGTTATTAGAGAATCGAGGCATCAGTTTGCATTTTTAATTTCAACAGACGGCCACAAATGTCTATGAAGCAGCTGAATCTACAACACCAACATTCTGGAAGATAAAAGAGAATGAGCTTATAAAGAGGCAGATTCCTTAAGATCAACTTGATTGCATTACTATTTTTGACAAAACAACAAAATTAGTAGGCGTAGGCCCTTAGCAGATTTAAAATGTATGGCTTTGGGGGATTTGAAACTGTTCTGTATAACATTTAATTCTTATCAGGATCAAGTCTATCCTACAGAGTGAAAGATGGCTTAAGACGTGCAAACAAAAGATAAAATCAAATAACAATCTATGAGGTCTCGAGGTATCATTGCTAGTCCTTTTTAGTATTTCCAATAATGACCAGCAAGATGATAAACAGCATGGTAATGAAATCTCCAGATTAGAGGGATTAGAAACATGAGCCGAAGTTACCAGCAAAATGCAATTTGGAAAATCATAGGCTGAGACATCTGGGACAAAATAATCCAAAGATGTTTAGCAGTAAGGGACACTGGAATGTGATCTAATAAGAAAGCAGTCTGCACACAGATTCATATTCATTCAAACATAACTGTATTTGGTTACTACATACATACAGTTTGGGGCCAGATGTAGACAGAAGCTTTCTAATTGTCTGTGACTGACAAGGAAACAAGGACATCTTCAAGAATGCACGTGGAAACTCCTTAAGATTGATTTTGGTCTTTAAAGGAAATCATTGTGTATATATGAAGAGTTAGTTTGCTTAGAAGAGAGAGAGTTATGTAATGCAATCATCTCCATAATACAAACCAGACACAAAAAACACTGAGGAGTTTATGCAGAAGGTCCTTATCTGTGTCTGAGCATGGAGTTAAACTTGCAGGCTGTAGCAATGAAACTATATACTACTAACTAAATACCTTTCAAGTTTATTCAAAAAAGCTTTGAATTGAAAGGAACACAAAGAAAAACAATGAAAAGGACAAAGAACAGACAGAATAGTTTACAAAAGGGATTAAAAAGAGCTGCATGCGGTGATGAAGGCCACAAGTAACTCAAAGAAAATGGTGGACTAAACTTTACACGTACAATGAGACAAGCAGTACCAGACCTCTCAACCAACCATCTCCCAGATGAAGAAAGGCATGGAAAATTTATTCTAAATATATTTCACAGTAAGATATTCTTGACTACAAATAGTCCCCCCACTGAAACCGTAGACTTTTCAGACATGAATCAGCCAACCCATAATGAAAGTGTAAGAGAGAAGAGCTGTCACCTGCACTTTGACTGCTTTCTTAGATCTGTCCATTCATAAATTAATTTCTGCAAAGACATCAATTTAATTATTGACTAGCAAGTCTAAGAAAAACATTTGTCTGCCTAATGAAACAGCGTCTCTTTAGCCCTTTAAAATACACATTAGTCCTGTTAATGTTCAGAGATAACAAAAAGGATCACTAAAATACAATTTAATCCTCAATGTGAAGTCAGAAGTAGAGATATGCAATAATTTTCCTCACGCATGCTAAATAACGTCAATATTTATCCAAGATAAATACAAAGCAGTATTTCTAATACTGCACTGCCTGAAATACAGGCAGATTTTTCTTTCACTAGGCTCAGTTTTAACTCCTCCTCCCTCCCTGCTTTTCTATTCATCTGTTCTAAATGTGACAGCTGAAAAGGTCAGTGGAGGGGAAATGTTAGTAATCAAATGGCAATCCCACTGACTTCAGGTCAGTGACACTCCAACATGGCAACAGAGGTAATTCAATCCCTTTGCCTAAGACACTGCATGGTAAAGTCTAACAAACAAAGCTTACATACAAAACCAAATCTGAAACCAAAACTTCCACAGCTCTGTTAGGTTTTGCAGTTACTTGCCCGCATCTCTCTTTTCAGGTCAGCAAAAATACACGGTGCAATAGTTTGGTCTGTGCCCCCACGTTGTAGCAATGCAACCACAGGAAGCAGCTATTTGTTGTAATTCTACTACTTGGACTCCTATAATCTTCCGATTTGTTAAAACCACAGAAGCAACATTATTACAAGAGCATTTATAGTTAAATCAAGTTTTTAAAAGAAACCTAATGACAGAACATTTTCAGCACGTTGTAATTCTTTCTTTCTTCTTCTGACAAATATTGAAAAGCAATTAGAAGGAAAACAACAAAGATCAGTTACAGATACATACTAGAATATTTACAGAATCACACGGGTGAGAACCACATGAAGATTTAGGGCCAATTCCAAACATGGGATTTGAGCATCTGAAGTAGGTCTTATCCAGAAATTAGTCCTGTGAGACTAAATGCAATACACCAGAGTGACTCACACAAGAGAGCCAGGCCAGCCCCAGCACAGTAGCCTGAATATTTTTCTTTGCAGACAGCTGAGATTTGTTCCCTACTAATGAGCTGCAAATGGACCTGAGTTAAGGATTCGCCATCAATAGCACCGGAGTGGAACTGACCTTACATATATGCCAGTTTTAAACCACATTAACTTAAACATTTTAGTTTGCACACTTCATAAACAAGTCTTTTATCTCATTTTAAATTACATCAGTAATCAGTCACAAACCCAGAGCACAGCATTGTCCTATCTTTCCATAAGTGCAGTACTTTCCCTTTAAGAAAAGGAAAATGAGCACGACTTGCAGCCACATGGCTTGTCCCCTACAACCAAGTGATTTATTTCACCAAGAAAGAGAACAGATAAGAACAGATGATCTATTGCACACTGCTTTGTTATCACTGCCCTCTGAGATGCCCTGAGCCACACCTTGGCATGCCTTGAAGATGGAAGGCACAAACAGCTTGTAGAGGTTCACCAACCGGTTCTGCCCATCCATCATACAGAAAATGAGATCAACCAAAACCTCTGCTGAAATGGCCTTGTCAAAAGAGAAGAGCTGCTGGCTAAAGATGCACAAAGCATGAGAATAAAACTGGCTGCTTTGCTTTCCAGCCAGTGGGAATGGCTTGGGGAAGATTTGAGGGGAATTTGATATTAGTCTCTGAATTAAATACAAGCAACACTGAAATGAGAGCTAACCGGACCAGAGACATGAAGAAACATCTACCACTTGCACACAAGACATTCTTACTTCTAACTCTAATTCATACCCTGTAAATCTGCTACTTCATGCCATCAAAAATGAGGTTTCATGGAGAGGAGCAATGACCAATCAGATCCCTTTGGAAATCACTCTTCAGTGAATTCAGATGAAAGAAGCTATTTGCTCACCATTCTCAGCAATTCCTTCCACTTGAATGGCAGGTGAGGCTCCCCCTCATACCTTTTGTTTCACTGTGTGAGAATTAATATGAAGACTAAATTGGATGGATCTTGAAGCAGAAGAAATTGCAGCAAAGTGATGGGCAAGTGATTGTGTCCTACCTCATGACAGCTCGGCACAAACAGCTTGAGAAATGCTACTCACCAGAGCATTGATATTCTGTCAAAATAAGACCTCTACCACAATAAGAAGTCAAAATCTTTTTATGAATGAGACCTATTTATAAGACCCTGCACAGGGCCTTTCATAGTTCCTCTCTACACAGAGATTTATGGGTGTCATTTTGTGACTATTGATTTACTGTAGTCTTTGCATCCCAGGCTGTGATCCTGTTAGCTCTCTCAGAGGCAGGAGAGCTGGGCCTGGGACTGACTGAGTGTGGGGCTCCTAAGAGATATCCCTGCTGTAGAGGCAAGTACGTGACAAAATAGATGACTATTTCTTGGGTTCTTTGCTGACTAAAAGAGTGGAAGAGGTTGCCATGGAGCAGAAGTCATATTTACAGAGAGATACAAAAATCATTCATCTAAGCATTTTTTGGAAGGAACCATCCATCCTATTCAAGTGAGGGAACAGAAGGCCTGCCCCAGAATTTATACTTTCAATACATATATATTTTTGTTTACGGCTCTATCATGGTGCATTGCAGGTTAAAGCCAAACAGCTATTAAGAATCAGACAGCAGGGGTTCATAAATCTTAGGCCTTGTTTGGGCAGAACTATAAGGTAGTAGCCTCTACTTCCTAGAAAAGAGGAAGCCTGCCAACTTAAAAAGCCACCAGTGCTTCTTATTTAATGACTCTCCATTTACTTATTTGAAAGTAACAAGACACCAAGCCGTGTTGAGAACTGATGCATGATTTTCTGATTAGGAACAAGGGTTGCAGCCCTTCCCCAACAAGCAAAATGAGTGCTGCATCATGAGGTGCCTATGAGTCATTCTGAAGCCTCCTGCCTGATTTAATCTGCAGCAGCAGATGACAAATTCTAGCAAGAAATTCACTGGAATCCCCTCATTACTCTTTCAGGAAGAGCTCTGTCTGCAAAGTGACTTAGCATTTTTCAGAAAGCAGTAATAGGAAGTTTTTTGAAAAGTCAATTCTACAATTGCATCCACTCACAAGACACTTGGCTTCCTGGACAGGAGAGTCTAGAACTCGAGCAAAGCATGCCTTCTTATTTGTGGCTTTAGAACTACAGATTTATTTCTGTTTTGCTACAGGAAGGAAGTAGGTCTGATGGCCATCTGTCCTTGTATGTATCAGGTATCAAGCCACCCAGCAAAGCAGATAAAATTTGATCAAATTCAGCTCAGCACTTCACTACAGCATTATAGACACTCAAATGACGCTGGCTGTTACAGTTTGTTCCACTTGCATTCTTCTTTAGCCACAAGTCAGATTTAAGATAACATACAGCTGGTGCTTTATATACAGGAGCGCTCTCACCAAGTGCAAATTGGCTTAGCTCTTTCACTTGAGAATTCACTTGTGAATGCACACAGGCTGAAAGTTTGGCCTGTAGCCTCTAAGAGATTGAAATACATGAGGGTGACTTTGAGATGAAAAGTGGCTTCCAGAGAAAATGCTGCATTCTTCTATGTACTAGAACAGAACAAGCTCTATACTAATGATGTGCATTACTCCCTATGATTTAACAGCTCCTTAACTCAACTTCTTCATAACCTCTATAGGCATGCTCATGGCCAGATTGCACCCTTCAGAAGTCTAGTAATGAAGCAGAGGCAATCAACTACAGAACAGCAAAATTTCAGTGAGGTTGTATTCAAACCTTTTGTAGTTCCATCCACTGCTGCACTAAGAAATGGCTTTTCTACCTGTTTGGTATGGTTTGTTCATCATTTATCCTCAGTCTGAAAGCTGTTGGTAAAACATTAACTGACCCATAGGCCATTTTTTATGTTTTGAACCTTTTGGGGGGGATTGTTTGAACGTTCCCATTGTTGTTCTTCATCTCTCTGTCTAGATCCAACCTTCCATGATTTCTTGAAGTTTCTACCTATCCACAGTAGAACAGAAGTGAAAAAAAAATAGTTCTTATTAGGAGAATGAATAGGCCAATGACTAAGTGCCTGGGGAAGAGCAAGATGGTAGAACTACAGAGTCTCAGAAACTCTAGTTCTCCAGGATGGGAATAGATTCGGAGTGGATGAATGTAAAAGCAATATAATACAGAAAGATGAGAAGTTTTTACCAGAGAGAAGCTTGCATGGTGACCTATGGACTTATTTTTAAATATTACTCTCAGAAAATACACCCAGAGAATTTAACTGCAAATCTCCAGTCCAAGATTAGGGAAACAGGGAAAAATAAAATCTTGCTGGGCTAAGAAAGCACAGAATCGTCGTCGTTCCCCCCCCCCCCCCCCAGGCAAGTTTCTCCTGGCATCTTCCATCCAACTTCATTAATTGCCAGCGGAGAAGAGAAGGAAGACAACTCTGTACAGGACATAGTTCAATTATTAGAGGCTGGGCTCCTCCGAGTTTCCTATTACCAAGGGCTCAGCCTTTCTTGCTTTATTTCTTCTGACCTAACTACCTTGTTCTAATTTATAGCTTTGCAGGAGCAACACTGTAGTTAAAACTGAAATGGCTCTTCCACTCTATTTTATTCCTTTCATTTGGGTTCATTACTTCAGTTATCATAAAAATGCACTTTCTGGCAATCTCTTGTCCTCCTCCTCTCCTCTCTACCTCAGCAAAAAAATATTTGTCTTTCCCAAGGACACTGGATGGCTGATCCTGTGTTCTCTCTTTCACAGCCTGTAGATTTGTCTTCGATGACAGCTTCTTCAGGTAAGAGCCCACAAGGATACTGCTATAACACTTGCCTAGGAGAGCATTAAAGCCTTCAGGAAACAAAGATATTTGCCCTGTGTACATGGTAGGAGGAAAGAGAAGGGGCTTTGAACTCTGCCTTGGGAGCACTTGACTTCTCTGCTTCTATCCTGAGGTTTTTGAGGTCCCCAAGGGACCTGCCCACAAGCTTTAAGAGAGGCACCAGAAGTCAGTGTGTGACAGCAGCATTAGAAGTCACACAGGCAATAGTCTTGGGGGGTTCTTGCTGTTCAGGCTCCTCACCGAGCAATGGGTTGGCTTTAGTCTGAAGAGAAAGCAAGAAACAAGACAAGACCGCAGGAACCTACACATCCTTGATTAAAGATCATTAAAAGAGACAAGGCAGAGCAAGTTTTGCTTCCATAAAACTGTGTTGTCCTGTAAGAGATATGAGCAGGTGCTATTGAAACTGCAAATAGGAGGATACTTGCTTACCTTGTCCCAGTTACAGTCATTGGGAATTCGTCAGTTTTATGAATAGCTTGTATTTCACATGAATATTCCATGCTATTTCATAGCTTTCCCAATACCTTTACCTACCAAATCCACATTTTCTTATTATCCTAAGATTTCCTAAAGGGAACCAAAGCCTGCATTGATTTAAACTATTCACAAAATTCTTGTTCACACTGTGTGCATAAAGTTCTGCAGACTATCCTGTCCGGAGGAGAAAAAAAAAAGGTTGCATCAAAACCTTCTCAAAATAAAGAAGTCCTTGCTCTATTTGTCATTCCTTTTAAAAATCAGTGCCAGCTCTACAAGCCTCTCTCCATTTTTTCCCCCTACAGATGGCATTGTAGGTATCACGACAGAAATGTAATACAAAGCAAAAGTGAGTGAAAATATTGAGGATCAAACTCTAACAGTGAACAGCTGCTCAGCTAGTGGCAGCCCACAAACCAGTAGGTAAATCAGCTCTTCCCCCCTTCTGCAGACTGTACTTTGTTTTCAGCTCTGGGACTAAAAATTACAGCTTCTCAGTTCTAGCAGCCCACAAATAAGAAGAAAAGCTGCTGAGAACTGTTTATCTCCATTATACAGATTCTGTGTTGCCGTCTGATGCATCTGTGCAATGGGCACTGTGTGTGATGGGATAAGGTTAGACAGAATATTGGGAAACAACAGCAGTCATAACACAGAAATACTACACAGGCTTTTCAGTAGGGCTTGGTTTCTGCTTGCTTTTTCAGAGCGTGGGGGAAAAAACAACAACATATTCTACTGATTGTTTCTGCCCACTCTTCCTCTTTTATTTTCATTTATAACAATTTAGAATCTCATTATTATTATACAATCGGCTTCTGCTGATGAAAATAGGCCTGATAAGAGGGTTTTTAAATTTGCTGACTACCACATGAGTTCAGTGAGTGCTGTGCATAATGGTTATACCATATACAAATCAATAAATAATTACAGCATAATGGAGATGCCTGTTAATGACTTAAATTATAGATGATGTTTTGTGATTCTTACAGGTGTCTTCAGGGCATCTTTTTTTCTTGGTCTTCCTAGAATTTTGAAGGGCAAAAATAAACAAACACAATGATGTAATTTGGAAAATTTTGCTATTGGTTTCAAAGACCATCCTTTCTCCATCGCAGACAATGCAGCCTCAGGCATTTCCAAATTAAAAGGAGATACTGTTTTTCTTCAGCTTTACCATAGGGTACAATACAACTTTAATCAACTTTGTGTCTTGTGGTTGTGTAAGGATAGAATGGATCTTTCCATCCTCTTTCTCAGAGGAAATGTTCTTTGTACAGAGTTTTGATTAAAAGACATTTCCCATCATGGGAAGAATGTTGCATGGGATCATTTATGTCATGGCCTGAACCAGTGATTGAACTGGTGATGAAGGGGCATAGCCAAGCCAGGGAGCACAAATGGAAGCAATTCACTTATGTGAGCAGAAGGGGGCAGATCCAGGGTTTACTCCTCCCTATTCTCATTTAATGACTGGCAGCCAAAAAGGGAGCATCTCTACTCAGAGATCAACTCCTTTGGAGTGTCTGATGAGTCCTGATCCTCAGAAAAGGAGCTATTCTTTCTTTATGACTAAATTGTGGCTGCTACCTTTCTTGGGTGCTCTGAAACTGGCTTAAAGCAACTGTATCTGCTGCCTCCTATCCTTATAGACAGCAAGTAGAAGAAAAGGATTTCAAAGAATATTTTTAGGGTGTTTTTGTAAGGAAAAAAAAAATATAGCCTGTTCCAAATAAATTCAAGAAAAACAGTTTGTCCGCTACACTCTAGGGCAAGTTTAGAAATCTCAAACTTGAGGAGCACACCAGGGAATCCACCACTAGCTTCCCTGGTGCCTGACTGGATATTTGTTGTAATGTAGCAGATGTATTTCTGAACATTTCTATAGCACAGAGTCCCCCACTGTTAAAAAGTTAAAAGCTGCCTAGCTTTTATGCTGAAACAGGTTGTAAAATCGGGAAGTAAGAGGAGAAACTGGCCTCAGAAACCCTTAAGAAGTAGACAAACATCATTCAAGGAAAAAGTACATCCCACAATTTATCTTCCACAAAACACCTTAATTCTAGTGGGAGTTGCTATTACTTCTGTTATTTGGAGGGCTTCATCCACTTCATTTACTCCCCCTGGAAGTAGAATAGAGAAAACACACACTTTTGACTGGAATTTCTGCCAACACTGTTTCTGCTGGGTAAGAATTAGGGTAAATTTGACTCATTTACCAAACAAGTGCCCTGAGATTTTCTGAGCCTTTTAAGATTTCTCTAGGGAAGCCTTCAGTTCCAGAACAATCTCAAGGTTCTCACTTGTTTCTCACTTGTGGTGGGAGAATACCATCTGTTTTCTATCATGGAAAGGGCTCAGTACACACCGTACTCAGGAGCGAATGTGAGACCTAGAGATTTAAATGCCCTCAGCCTCAGTTTAGCAGAAGACGCTACAGTTAACCAGCCAGCAGCAACAAGGACTTAATGCTTTTGGCAAGTTCTGCCACAGAGATGGCACAGGAGCTACAGGAATGAATCCTCTCATGCATCACATCATCCCTCAAGTTGTGCTGTCCAGTATTTTTATTAACTGTTTTCTTAACAGAGACTGTAAGGCTCCCCTGGGGCACACATCATTTACAGATAGGCTTCCCTTCCTCCAAATTTGGCTGGGCCTGCTGTACATGAAAGCTACTTTTATTTCTGTAAGTGCACTGCATTTGTCTGCTGCTAAATTAACATAGTAAAAAGATGTTCATACTTTGTTTCAACCAGTTGTTACAGTCTGTTATTCATTCCTGTTGACAGCCTCTGGGCCCTCTGTCTCACTAAGTCTCCTATTTTCATCTCCTCTCCTATGCAACTCATTTTGGTGTATTTTAATACACACCAGAAGAAAACTGAGAAAAATCAAACCACCCACCTAACAAAAAGTCTCCATTGTTTTTTTTACTCTAAATCCAAGAGCTTTACCCCAGAGTGGTTTTGCATAAGCTGCTTTCTGTTCAGCTCCAAAACCACATTTCGCAACATCACAGAATCACAGAATGAGCCGGGTTGGAAGGGACCTCAAGGATCATGTAGTTCCAACCCCCCTGCCTGGCAGGGCCACCAAACATACACCTTTACTAGATCAGGTTGCCCAGGGCCCCATCCAACCTGGCCTTGAACACCTCCAAGGACGGGCCATCCACAACCTCCCTGGGCAGCCTGTTCCAGGGCCTAACCACTCTCCTAGTGAAGAACACATTCAAGTAATAAAATGCCTCTGTCAGTTCATTCCAAACATGTACTTCCATTAATCAGGCCTTTTCCTTCACACCACAGGAACGCTGGATTTAACCCAGAGCAATAGTGTCCACACATGTACTAAGTGATAATTCCCCTTCCTTCTGAGAACTGTGCCTACCCTGTGCCTGACAACACAAAGCAGCAATACAAGAATATTATAATATATGCCAGGTCATTATTGAAAATGTCGTAAATAATTTCCCCATTATTTCCATGTTTCTATGGCAGCACACTGTAACTTTTTTTACTTAAGACTGTAAAACAACAAAAGATTACCATAATGAATTTGTTCCCGTGACCCACAAGCACTGTATTCTCCTTGCTACGTCAGAAGCAAATTTCTATCTGTAAATGTCAAGTCTAATTTCACAGAATTTGCAGCAGACTTCACTGAGATGATAATTATGTCAGTTATGTACATATGTATGTTGGAGCCTCTCAGAAGACAAGCTCAATACAATCATCTGTAATCAGTGAACGAAAACAATGCAGAACAGCAAGCTGATCTTCTGTCCAAGAGTTGTTGAGTGAGATTATCTATTTTATTTTTACGGTACATTTCAAGGAATCTACTCTAATTCATTAATTCCTTCAAAAGCTTATCTTCAAATAGTTCGAACTTAAAATATAGCCTTCATGCAATTCATCACCCCTTCTCTAAGCCCCTCTAAGCTTATTTGCAAAGACTGCTCATCTTTACTGTGTTTGAGAAAACTGATAACAAAAATACACAGGAGGGCCACTCATTATCCAAACATGCTTTTCAGATGACAAGTCTCTCCTTTGCTCTGGTTTTGTAAAGTTATCTGCTCCTATGCTGGAATATGTGCTACTGAAGGCTGGAATATGTGCTACTGAAGGCATAGGGCAATGAAAGATTAGACCTGGCCTATTGCACTTGGACAACAGGATGAGATTCTGCTGAAGAGATGTTTCTCACATAATAATCAGAATTTAAGTTTTCTGTGCTAAACATGATCTTAAGTAGCTCATTCCAGTGCCTTCACTGGAAATAAAGCAGCAAGAAGCCTGCTTAAAAACTGTGACCATTTTTTTTTTTTTTTTTTAGTCTGTAAGATGACACAAAACTGTTTCCAGATTTCTCTGCTCCCTGGGCAGTTTCACTGAAAAACCCACTATTCTCAGGGAAGAATCCAGTCTGTCTCTTACTGTAGTGTTTTTACCTCATATTCTGGCAACTCTGCCTTGACCAGATGGCGTTTTACAGTGTTATTCCATAGTAACGCTGAAATAAATGGTGATTTTCTGCTACCCAAAGAAAATCAATGAGCCTGGTTGAGTTCTCATTTCCCTGCTCTTTGCCCTTCTTTCATTTAATAAACTTGAGTGAAAGCAAAGCATTTTCCTAACAAGTAACTTTCAGTTCTTCAACATGTAACATTTAATCTGAACACTTCTAATAAGAGGAACATTCTTTGCTATGACAGATCATTCAAATACACAATCTGTCCTGACACATCACCACTACACATTTTATTACTTTACTCCTTCACTATTAAGATATGGCTGCTTCTGTTAAACAGAAAGTACAAAAATACAGAATTGAGTGTGTTCTCCTAGCCACAAACAGAGACTGTAGGCCAACACACCTTGAAAGGTGCAGCCTGGCTTTTCCTGCTGTTCTCAGATCTCGGTTTCCCTTTTGTCTTGTGAAGCTGATCAGGAAAAGTATATGCTGGGTGTTCTGGGTTGCACATACCTAAGCTAGAGTGAGAAGAAAGTCTGGTCCATCCTGATGTGAATGGGAACATAAGCTTATTTTGACACTTAGCTTATTAACACACTCCCCAAAGTTCTGTCTAAGAAATGATGGATTTTTATGCCACCACATCGCCCCCACTCTGTGTTTATATTCACAAGTGGGACAAAGGGATTCTTTTACTGAGGCATCCACTAGTCAGCCAACTTACTGGGGAACCACAGAAGAATAGATTCACCCAGACAACAAGTCCTCTGTCAGGATATGATCTCAGTGAGTAACTTCTGTTAAAAGTAAATCAGCAATTGTACGTCTTTGCCCAGCACACTTTCCTCTCTTCTCCCAGAAGCACTCAAGTTTTCCTGACTTTGAGTAAACCACCCTGATATTCGATATATTCTGTACCATAAGGAAACATTGTTCCTAACTGAAAACAAAAATAAACTTACTGGCAAACTGCATTTCTATAGAAGCTCTCAGGGAAAAGGGGCTGTAGAAAATCTGAGACAAGTAAGCCAAGATTCCAGAAGCATCTAGCTTCATTCATCCATTTGTTAACACAATGGAAAATGGTCACACTAAGGAGGAGTGGGCTGTGACAGGTTGGGAAGAACAAGTGCAAAGCTCTTAAAATCACTCTGCTCATTCTCATTGTCTTCATCTAAGTCAGAAATGAAGAGCATGTTTAAGTGCCACACAGTACAGCTGTCTCATCTTGTAGACAAGAAGTCTATTTGAAATGGCACTCGCTTCTGTCACCTCACCTTCTGTAGAGCTGTGACCGTGGCAGTTACAGACTTGCTCCAAGTGTGATTCTACCAGGTCCAGAATGTCACATTCACACCATTTTTTCAGCTAGAGATTTCCCTCATCAGTCTTTTGATCACCTCTAGCGCCTCACAGTGGAACACAGCCTCTTCTCACCATTAATTCCTGCCTAGTCACAAACATGGGAGACAGAAGCCACCTAAGAAGTCAAGCACGAGATTGTTTGCTCCAAGCTACAGTAATATCAAAAATAACATATACTTATTAACTGAAGAAGTGTGGTTGCTTCAGTCAGAACTGCTCTCTCAAACTTTGAGAGGAATAGTGAAGATTCAGTGACAACCTTACTTTATTTTGGATGACTCTTTACTCATAAATCAGTGACACCTTTGAAGTACTCAAATCTAGCCAGGAGAAACAGGGATGAGACAATTTGGTCTGCAGAAGGTCTATACAACTTCTAACCCATCACAACTCATACAAGTAACAGATGGGTGTTACTCTTATAGTATACACTCTATTAGTCATTAGATTAACAGAAATTATGTATTGGCCTCATATATGCCTGCATAAAACACAGCACTCTGTAAAGAAGCACATCAGAACAGCACAGTTGAAGCTTTGTGAAGAGCAGCAGTCAGGCAAGAGTAGTTCTGTCTGTCTTTCTAAAACCTGATTGCATGTTAAAAGAACAAGCAAGCAACCTTTTTTTTTTATATTCCATGTGAATTTTCTCTCACCAAAAAGCTACATTCTGCACAGAGGAGATAAAAGATTAAGCATTTAAGTGACCAGCAACCAAAACGTCCAAGAAAAACAACTTGCTCGATATTACAGTTAAGAGGAATATCGCTATTGGCTTTTGCAGAGCTTGGAACAGTTTATGTGAAGTGATCAGCAGCTCTCAGCTGAACTTCTGTAAAAATTTAAAGAAGCAACTTCTTAAAACCTAGACTTAGACAAAGCAACAGCTGTAATCATCATTGTAGCCATAGGACTATTCCTCTGTCTAGCAAGATCTTTTTGAACAAATGGCAGTAACCCATAATAACTGAAACTAACTGCTATGCTGCACAGGTTGCAGCACATTATCACCTATCCTCCCTTACCTCTAAATCACCTTACCTCTAAAAAAGGTAATGATTATATAGCACTCATTTAAGGTATCCATGCTAGAGAGATATGTTGTATGTCAATGTAATCAAAGGCAGTTTAGGTAATAAAGTTGACAGAGAGTGAACATTTCCCAAAGAAACATTTCATCTGTGTGTAATGGAGCTATTTTAAGTTAATTCTGACATTCCATTATGATAGCAACATTTGTTGACATTTACAGCATTTCACTGGCAAGCCTTCTTGCACTGGGATGAATTCAACTCTTCTTCATATAAGCAATAAATATAATTACATTTCATAATGGAAGAAAAACACAAGAATGCTAAACACATGCCATTCTCCCTGCAACATGCAAGATGAATTGTCTGTCTGAGCAAATATGCCACACAATCTCTAGGAGCTCAAGAAACATTCTGAAAGATGGTTTTGCATAGCTGCTCCTACACCACTAGTGGGAATTCAGATATTAGTATAACTTGTCGTTTAACATAAACATTTCCTTTGTTCTTTATGAATTACCTCAGAATTATTATTAGCCATGTACATAGGTAACAGAGGCCAAAAAGCCAGAGCCATTAATAGTTAGCAATTACAAAGAGGAAAAGACATTCCTAGATCACCAGCATAGGGTCTAAGGAAATCCAAGCAATAAGGATGACCTCTGGACAGAGAGCTTCTTGCTTTGTGGTCAAGAAGAGTGACTGAAAGAGCTACACTGGAACATGGGCAGAAAATGAGCATTCCGGAGCAGAATACTATACCAGACAATAGGAAGCCTTATCAAGGTATGTGCATGAATAGCACACACTCACTTCCTAAAAAGTTCATTTTCCTTGTGCTCATTAACTGACTTGTTATATTAAACTCTCATCAGTGCTAAAACATCTGATAAGAACTCTCAAGGATGAAACAAAACCCCTATTCCACATACTACATGAACTCTGAAAGAAAATATTCTCTATTTCATCCATGTCTTTCACTTGTACTCCACCTAAAAGCACTAGTCAATTTAACAAAAATAGAAACTTGAATTCAGATGGAGAATAAGAAATTGTTGCCTTAGCAGACGTACATATGGATGGATGTATATCAAATCATGACCGGGAGCAGTAGCCAGGCAGGATGTCTGCTGGCAAAACTGAGTAAGAGGAGTTTGTTAATTATCTGCCTTTATTGTGTTAAACCTTCTATTTAATTGCGCGAATTTGTTTGAGAGGAAAAGTTTAACTCTCGTAAAGTGGAGTTTTTGGTTATCCAAAGTTTTTATGCTGAAAACAGACCCAACTGCAGAGAAAATGTCCATTTCCCAAAGAGCTAGAAGTCTTCGTATTTGCAGATCCTCTGACAAGCTGCCAAACAAGTCAGTAATTTTCTAATGATGTGTAATTCCTTCCAGGAGATACTCAGCCACATAATTGGCAGAACAAAAGCCAGCAAGCTATCAGTTACCACGCTTATCAAATGTCAGTTGTACTTTGTTGTAATTGATATCTAATCAACACACAATCACATGTTGTTTGATGCCAATTATATATCTAAGTAGTTCTTTCAACATTATTACTCTAATAAGATGGTAATTGTGCTCTCAGTGCTTCAGTAATATTTGAGATAAGACGCTGCAGACCATATCCAGCTCCCTTCCACTGAAGAAGTCATACGCTGCTAGACATCAACATTTAATTACTAATAACTGCCTCAATAGATCCAAAGAAGACACTTATAAACAAACACGATGACTTTGTTTGAAACATTGTACTTTACACTCAAGATGAAAACCTGCATTAAATATAGAATATACACAGTGACTGGCTTTGACAGTTTGCTTTCAAAATAAGACTAGGATCAGTAGCTCATATGCCTGGAAGTAGTTGCAAGAGAAACTAACGCATACCAAAAAAGATAAAGGCTGATCAGGCCTATAGCATCTCCTTTCATTACAAGTTTTAAAAAAATAAAAAGAATCATCATCAAAGGAAGAAAAGAGGAGAAATACCCTGTGAGTGCCAGAAGTCATGGATTCTATTGGTGTGAGAAAGGCACAGTCTACACCAGCACGCTTCCCACTACCCAAGATGAAATACCTTGCCTGTAGAGCTACTTAGTGTTCCTTTGTATTATCTCCTACCTTCTCCTCCCATTGCTTTTCAGTGCATTAAAAATATCAAACTATTGGATTTGTGGTTTGTTCTTTGAATTTAATTCTAAAATTACTTCCTCACATATTGCTCTAAAATCTTGATTGAGAAGTCATTAGAACTTGAGACAAACTCTGCAGGCCAAGACTCCTACCAACTCAGACTACTCAGCTCCCTGCTTTATCAGTCTCCTGGCTGATAATCAGCAGGGATTAGTATCGAAACAGCAGGAAGACTAATTACAGATCACAGAAAAGATCTTCTCAGTGGTGTGATAGCACATCTGGAAAGAAACCAAGTATTGATTTGATTTAATGGCAAGTCTGATCTCCTATAAGAACAAGGCTGTGAATATCCACATTGGGAATGCCTCTGGTGGAGTTGCTGATCTCTGCCCAACATTTAACTCCAAAACAAGGCCTTTCTGTACACCCCCTCCTCCAAACAGGAAAGCCTACCTACCTAGTGGTACATGTTGCATCTTGCTCAGATGAACACAAGAAGTTTTCTGAGACAAGGGAAGTTTTGCTGCTGCTGAGCTTTGGAGGAGGCTTCTTCCAGCTTCAGGACATACCATCCAAATAGTAACCTAGAGAAATTTCACCTGTCTTGTAATTGAAATGGCTTTAAAAAAAAAATAATAATAATAATAAAAAAAAAAAGATCCAAAAAACCTCAACCTTAGACTGAGAAGAAAAACAGCACAAAAATCAAAATGGCATCAAAAACAAACTTACCACTTTCCTTGAGGACAAAGTGAAGTAGAGATATGCTTTTGGTTTTGTTTTTTTATTTAGAACTTCCTCACAGGACCAAGTAAACCTATGAATAAGAGAATCTAGCTGTCACAGCAAATCTGCTTTCTAAAGGATGCATTCCCTCTCTACTCTGTTGTAAAATCCAACAAAACAGACACACACACAAAACAACCCACAAAACAGTGTCCACATCATTCTCTATTGGCCATTAAAAGCACCTTGGTAGCTGCAGGATGAATAGCCATTAGAAGAGTGCTTCGCCTTCGCTCCTTGTCCTACTCCAAGGAAACTATTATTACATGATCAATTGACCCTTTACTCAAAACACAGGGCAACAATCACTTGATTTATTCTCTCCCCATCTGCCCACCAATTGCCCCGAACACAGTCATGAAATTACTATTGCTGTCAAGTCAGCGGCCACTGTTTCTTCCCCAGGCAAGAGTTTTAATTGAGAAGGGAATTTTCAGAGTCTATAATGTAATTCTTACACTGTTGTAAGAATTATTGACTCATCCTACAAACCTAGATTTAACGTGAACATTTTATTATAACAGCTGGGGTTGAAGGCAAGATGCCAAACATGAATGAAATCCATTTCATCTATCATCTGGCCACCTTTGAAGATGTTAGCACATTCCCTCTGGAAAAAGGAAACTCTTGTTCAACTCCCTACCCTAGCTGAGGGACTGGAAACCCACACCTCACATTAGAATCATGGAATGGCTCAGCAGAGACCCCAAGGATCATCAATTTCTTTCTCCTCCTTCTACTTTTCAGTGTATTATTTCATATCTACCTCAACATGAAAAAACATCTGAAACTGGTGTGGTTTGTTTTTGAAAATGAATACTAGAATTGCTTCTTCACATACAGCTCTACAATCCTGATTTAATATCCAACCTCCAGATCTAGTACTAGGATTTTCTGTTACGAGGTATTAGGCTGGGATTAATCTGCCAGATGTAAGTTAGGCAGACCGCAGAGCAAAGGTGGAGTACCCCTGCATGCATGCCAAGATCAATGAGTTTTAAGGAAAGAGGACAGGTCTGCTTCCTGTTGAAGCTGTTACAAAAAACAAAAAAAATTATTTGACAATTTGTGTGAGAGAAGACTCAGGATAGGCCAAAAACTCATCTAGGAAAGAAGACATCAAGAACTGATGCATATTCAATAGTATCAGCAAAGAAGTAGATGCTTGGGGTGTTCTATGACTATGCCACAGTAGGCACTAAATTCCTGGCAAGGGAAAAAAACAAAAACAAAAAAAAAACACCAGTTAATAACTCCCCTCCTCCCAAGACATTCCATTGATCAGCTGGTGCCTTCTTGCCTCTACACCAGCCCACAGAACCACATTTTGGGGTACCTAGCTGTCCCCTTGCCCTGTTGCAGAAGCAACAGATAGCTTGCCCATGGAAGCAGACTCCTTTGAAGGCCAGCTAGACTTAACTCCTTCACTGGCTTTGGTCCTGAAAATGGCATTTCATATCACTGAGCATACCTTGGAAAATGCATCCTTCACTCACAATGGACCTGAACTAAACCAGTGGCTAAGGGCAAAAGGCTCAAGCATTTTACTGCATGTCTAGGAGTCACCAGACCTCACCACACAACATTTCTCAAATGAAAAGACTGAATGAATTTGCTGGAGGCAAAACACTGAATTACTTTGAAACTCTCTGTCTGTGCACATTTCTCAATGAACTGAGATAATTCCTGACTCTCCTACTAAAGACCGCTATGCAGTTTACCTGAAAACAAAAAGAAATTCAAAGCTAATTTTTCATCTTAGATTGAAATAAAAAATAAGCATCTTACAACAAGTGTTTGTTTCAGCAAGCTTTTCAGGGTTAAAAGGAAATGGCTAGCTTACAAAAGAAAACACAGCTGTGATTTTAGAAGCAAGTAGTCACCAGAGATTCAAGGCTTGAGAGTCATTGTGTCCATAGTCAGAATAGCTGAGCTCTTACCACTCCCTTTGTTTACTAAATGTACCAGTAAACTGCTTCACACAGCCCTGGAGGTGGCTTAAAGGTTATTATGAGAAGCATGGAATTAAATCTCTCAAACACAGAATATTTGTAACCTATCATTACAAAAACACACACAGCTTACTTTCCTCACTTTCCCCCAGTTATCAGTGTTAACTGTGACAACTGTTGAGCTCCATCAGATGGAGGGAAGGATCTCAGCACTAAAGCTAAGTGCATTAACTCTTACCCAGTTCCCCAGTCCATTAATGCACTTTGACATTTCTTTAACCAACAAGAAAGCCCAAGAAAGATTTAGCATTAAGCAAATATTTAACTTGTTTACCAAATTGGGACCTAAAGTTGTGTTAATTCAAGTCTCACTTCACTTTGTTATGGCTTTGGCTCTGCCTGACCCTTCCTTGGTATACATATATTTTTCAATTAGGCTGGGAAGTGGTTGAGCAGAACTTTATTCTCCCCTCACCACAATCATTCACAACATAAAGTCACCACCTGGTGGCATAAAACAGGCAAGTCAGTGAGGTACAGCACACATTAGATGGCAGGAGCCTTGCAGCTCACCATGCCCTCCAGACTCAGCTGCACAGATTGCAGTGGCTCAGCACAGCAGGCCTCCACAGGGCAAAAGCAGGTTTGGGTCCATAATTTAGCTGAGCAGCATGCATGGATTTTGTCTAGCTCACTGAACTCACCCAAACTTTCTTTTCCACTGCTCACAATGCTACGCATTATGTGAAATTGCCAGAACAAAGGGTTCTGAAGGTAGCTGAAAGTTGTGGTCTTCATTTTGAAACTGCTTTATTTTCTTTTTTGCCCCCATGACATGTCGGCAGCGGAGGCCATCTCTGTAGGACAGAACAAATGCACTGCACTGTAAGACATCAAGGCTGTAATTCAGAAGAACTTGGCCGCTTTAGCAGCTGCTGATTCTGCATAAGGAGAGGCAACCAGCAGAATAGGGGCAGGGTCAGACAGCACAGATGCCTGCTGTCCTCATCACTGCCATGCTTCCACCAGCATTTAATTATACTCAAGTATAACAATGGCCAATGTCAGTTTTAGTAAAATCTAATAACACCAGGGAACTCAAAAGGTTAAATACTTCCACCATTCATAGAAATGTGGCTGGTAGAGGAGGCAGCTCCCAGCAATTACCCTCTGAAAGGCTGATAGGCATATAATGGAATCTGTGCAGGAAGCCCATTAATGACTCCCAATAACTGAATCTAAAGATATTACCTGAAAATGCAAACCAAAGTCATAGCCCATACAGAAACCTGATTCAACTTCTGCTGACTGTAGAGCTATTTTATCAGCTGTGCCTGAAGCACACTGACTAACCCTTCCAGATTTATTGTCTATATTTCAAATTGGATTCCAGATATAAACCACCTCCTCAGAATTCACTCTTTTTCTTTATTTTCTTTTCTGCTTCCTGCTTCAAAGGAAGCACGATGTTGGTGAGGTGAGATTTCTGATTTGAACAGGATTTGGTTTATAGTCAGGCTTTGCTTTGGTGTGACCATTAACAGTTTGGGGATTTAATAGTGAACACAAAGAAGCCCTCTTACCCCATCTCACAATGTTTCTGTTCAAATCTGGTGGAACAGACAAATGTATTACTAGACATTTACAACCTACTTCCAGTGAAGAACTCCTGATCTTCACCAGTCTTGAGGGAGCCTAGCTGTATCTGATTCAACTCTTTCCATGCTTGACTAGAAAGCTTGCTAAATAGTGACATAAAGAGTTCACAGCCCCCGGCAGCTATGGGAGTAAGCATTTGAATCAGAGTGGGCTTAGTTTGGCTTGTTTTTTTCCCACGCAGCAATAGCTAGCAAAGGCTGTGTTCAAACCATCAGTCATCTGCATTATCGTATTGTGTTTGCAAACATGCGATTTACAGCAGTGAAAATAGCTTCCTTTATTGCTATGTATGCTAGTAATAGAACAGCCATAAAGCGAGTCTACATACTATGTCAGCATACTGGAATGTAATGGCATTTCCAGGTTTCCAATAAAAAACACTCCTAGTTATTATTTCCTTCTTAGAAATATAGCATGATACACTGGCTCTTCTTTCTATGACTAAATCTATTTTGAAAATATTACAGCTATTAACACCTCTTTAGGACAAAAGACTAAAGACCAAATTGAATTCCACAGTTGCCTGACAAAGGCGTCAGGCAATTTTTACACTACTGCTACTTTGAAAGGAAGACTTCTACATTAAAATAAAATCAGCAGTATTAACCAAAAGGAAGGAGACACCTACAGGTATGAAAAACGACAGATCAAAACCAACTCTAGAAGTTCTGCATGCATCCAAGTATCCCACCTGCAGCCTTCTCAGAGCACTCCTCTGAAGGGCTGGCTAAGCAGATTTTTCACATTCTTGATCTTTTGCTTTCAGCTGAATAAACTACTTGTCTCCCTGTATTAACACTCCCTTTTTAGCACATGGTTCATTATCCTTTCTCTCATCTCAAGCCACTACTAAACCCAAGACACCAGAAAGACCCAGATCAACACTTCCATCCTGCTCACAAATGGCTGTTTGTCAGACACCTTCATTAAATGCTCCATCACACCGGAGTTTGAAATCATAACATTGCTCAAGAAATTCTCTTGCATTTGTAGAACTGCTATAGATTAGGAGTTTCTCTAAATACCTGGCAGTGTCACTATTGAAGCCTCATTATTAGGGTCACAGCCTTTCTCTTCAATCTGCTTCCATGTATGAAATATTTCTTCACAATAAATATTTGGGCATTGGTTTTTCCACATTGAGCTTTCACTTTCTTCATCAGTTCCATCGTTTACATCAATCATACTTAAGCATTCACTCTGTTAGTGCTTATAGATGTGCCAGACTACATTTGCCAAGTCATTGTACCATCTCTGAAGGGATTCCTCTTGTGTACAGAAATAAGCATCTGAAAGCACAGCAAGACAGCGACCTTATTTTACATACTGATGAATCATAAGCACATGGAATAACACAGTAACACTAACAGAAACACCACCAAAGCCCTTGTAATGATAAGAAGATATAGGACTTCATCTTGAGAATGGTGGAGAAATAAGACAGGTGGATATAGCACTAAGAGCCCAGGTCTGCTGTAGGCTTTTCTAAAATCTTTCAATACATTAATTTTCTCAAAACTGGTTTCACTGAAACAACCATGACTTGGTAACTATTCAAGACGTTTCCCTGTCCTTGCATCTCCTGCCCTCATTTAATTATTAAAGTATTCGACTAAGTACAACACTGTGCACCTGTTACACAGTACACTTACCATCCAGGCTTAGAAAGTGAAGGTAAAAGGACAGTTTTGATCCCACCTTTCCCCATGTTGCATAGGCTAGTTTGTATGGACTGTTTGAATACTGTGAAAATTGCTTTTGTTTGAGCCACAAGAATTTATCCAAGTGAGGAAACATCACTTGCAATCGGCTTAATCACTGGGATGAAATCCACATCGGTACCTTTTGATGGATGGTAACAGAAACAAGACCTAAACAGCATAAGGCTTATTTAAAAAACACTTTTTCCAAAATGAAATGTTATCTTTTCACCTTAGATTCCCAGAGCTCACAGTACTACTGATTGTAGTCCCACAGCTTGACAAGAGGTCAGCCATGTCATTTGTTAGAGATGTGAGCTGAAGCATGTGTGCCCTGTTTCTCCAGCAACCACCCTTAATCCTTAACTAGTACATCTCCACTTAAACTTAATTTAAAACTCTGCAGCCACAAGGGAGAAGAACAGCACAGGAATCCTGTGGCTAACCAGCTCTGAGGTGCTCGATAGGCATGTAATTGTGTTTGCCATCGGATACACAACAGACACGTACAGCACAGTGCTAGCTGTGTGACACTGCTCACAGCAGCACAGACAATGACTGCCCACCATCCTAAACAGCTTGAATTACAGAAGAGTAAAAGTCTCTGAGGCTGCAAAGCTCAGAAGAGCATTAACACGGACACCCAATGCAATTTTAACAACTCAGATGCCGCTTTTGCACCTGAACTGAAGCTACCCTTCTTTTTCATATTTTCAGTGCTTAACATTCCCCTTCTGTCACCAAAAAAAAAAGGGTATTTCCTCATATTTTAGCACTGTTTGCGTGGCTAGCAGCAGCCAGTTGTGACCAATTTCCTCAGCAGTATCCGTGAGGTAAAAACTGGTAAATCACAAGAAGCTGCTCAAACTGGGCCTGCCTCCCAGGCCACACTCGGCATTGCTGCAGCCCCTCACCACAGCCTGCTTGTCCAGCAGGGACAACATTTGCACCATGCAACTTGCTGCCAGCCTGCCCAGGCACCAAGAAAAGAAAACAAATGGAGCTGAAGGTTATACCTCCCTCCTCCTTTACCTGTCTCTGCTCACCATCCTTTCCACACAGGTGATGCTCCCACCCTCGCGCTCCCTCAGGGAGGTGAGGTGCTGCTGGAACCAGCTGCAGGCAGGAAATGGTGGCTGGCACCCAGCAGGGCCCAGGAGGCATCACACGGAGCCTGACAGTTAAGTTACTAGGACTAGAGAACTCTATCTGACTTAACTCAGGGGTTTAGTACATTTCTACTTTCTTCCTGCCTCTTACTTCTCCAATGTCAATGGTCCGTACCTACCCAGCACCATCACTGCCATCAGCACTCCTTCATGCAGCTACTAGAACCCAGTCACAGAACTGCACAACTGGAGCTGAATATGATAAGTCTCAGCTAACATCAAACCTCTCGCAGAGGGAAATGGATACAAGCTGCCACACAACACAAGTCTATTTAAATGCAGATTTGTGGTATCTGCTATTCTTAAATATTCTTGTATTTTTAAAGCAGACGTGTCTTCTCTGCACCCAATCTGTGTTTTCATTTTTGTTAAAGAAAATAACACGCTAAGGACAAACTGAGATAGTTTGGGGGGCCGGGGGGCTTGTTTGGCTGTTTGTTTTTTAAGCATAGTACAAGAAATCCAAAATAAATGCTTACAAACTAAATTTTCACAGAAAATGCCATAATCACAGAGAACTTGAAGATAGAACATGCAGCAAACATTCATTTTTTCCAAGCAAAAGGACTGCTTGGCTTAGTTTAAAATGAGATCTTCATGAAAACTGTACTCTGGATACCAAAACTGGTCTTCAACATCTTAGCTTTTACCTAGAAATACAGCAGCTTAAGTGCTTAAATTTGACCAAGTGCATTTCCCCTTATACACACACAAATCCAAGGTCACTGAAACTGGAAGTGTGCTCACTTATGTGATAATCTGCCATGACTGTAACAGATCATGACTGCATGATGAACCATAAAACATCATAAGTCATTAAGAATCATGTCAGCCTGAATACCCCAACACCACAGAGATGAATAGAGTCTAAAGATATTTGCACGGCTTTCACCACACTTTCTAAATACACCAGTACCTCCCTTTCACTGTACTTAATTGCATTCTCCTAAATATTTCCCAGCATTATTACAAAGACCACTTTAATGACAGCCGCAGAGTGTTGTACTGAATTATGTTGTTCTTTTTACGGAATTTATTAGTAATGAAATCCTACAAATGAGACATAAGAATTGCATGCTGATGAAATGAAGTTTTACTGCCAACATTTGTCACAGTTACTTGAACCACATCTTCCAGTACCAAGGCCACATCCATTTACAAAATACATGGGAAAACAGCAGCACTTGAACTCTAAGCAAGTCATCTTGGGCCCTTATAGCTGCTCCATGAGCCCCAAACCTACTAACCTACAAAGAATCCCCAGGCTTCCTGTCAGCTCCATTTATAATAGTTACAGAGGTAAAATTATTCTTGAAACTATTTTTCTGACTTTGGTCAAACAGATGCCTAAGATCACCTCTGTATTAACACAAAATTCAATGGGAAAGACAGGCCTGATCAACAAATCATTTACACAATGTTTCAGAGAAATTTTACAACAAAGGAGACTATGCACTAGGCCTGAAGTCATGACCCATTTCTCCAAGGCTCTCATGTTCCTTGCACAGAATGGATTCCAGACTCCATTAATTCCATACTCCATGAATTCCACCTGCTGTTCAGTTATCACCAGCTGTAAATAAATCACCTATATTCAAAAAGCCCACACTACAGCTTTTCCTATTAAAATTCGTATTACTTTAGCAGTCCACACTCGAAACAAAATTTATTTTTTAAACGTTTTATACTTCTAAGCTTTATGTATATATATATGCATGCTACATATGTATGTACATACACACATATCTTTCCCTGCTCCTGAGCCAATACATTCAAGGTCCTAGACAAATTACAGCAAAATCTTTTGCTAGCAGTATCTTGCCTGACCAAGGGTATCCAACCCGTTTAATTCACCACCAGAATGAACAATTACAAAATGGGTAACCATGAAGCCACATTTAACCTTTTAAACAAGACAGTTTCAGCTGTTTCACTATTTCAAGTATACAGAAGATAAATAAGTGAACCCTTGAATACAAATTAAAACACTCAGAATTGCTTTCACATGCTTTTAAGAGAAATAATTCAAAGAGAAAATGTTCTCCCTTACGTTTTAGTGAATCATCTGCACCTTTTCCTCATTACAGAAGAATAAAAAAAGGATCACAGATGTAATAGCATGTGACACTTATCAAGAAGCAAAACAAAGCTTCATCACTTTACTACATGCTGAGGATTAAATTCTTTCTTCAGATGCCTGTTTGTTAAAGAAGCCTTCCACTCAGCATTGTCACAGACCATAATTATATTGCACAGCAAATCCACATGCAAGTCCCATTCTGGTATTTCCTAGCTCCTTGCAGGAAAGGAACGGGGTTGCTAACACCCCATTCTTTGTCTTGCTGGATGCTACTTCCTGTTAGACCCTTTCAGAAAGACTCAAAATATGCAGGAAATTAATACAGGGCTTTGGTCACCTACATATATGCCATGAGCTGCATAACTACTTCTTCACCAATAATGCGAGGAGACTCTTTGACATTTTATATGAACTAACTACGAGGGGACAAAGAGTCTTTCTATCTCTAAAGCATTTCACATGTGCATACATCGGGAGCTGTGATACCAAAGAACATAGAAAGATGTTAAAATCTAAGAGTTGGTAGTTGTACTACTTTGGCTCATTCTAGAAAGATATACCTGACTTCAACTTCTGTTAGGCTGGTAGCAATCTGAAAACACAAGTGCTGGAGCAGCAGGGGAAAGGAGAGGAGATTTTCTTTTAGTGAGAATGGGAGACAAAGAGCAGTTTAAAAAAAAAAACATGCCAAGAACACATGCTGTGTCCCAGACTCTTTCAGAATGCTTTCACCTTCCTAAATGTCTGCCCCTACACAGCTGTCCTTGGTCTTTTTAAATGTTTACCTTAGGAGGAATAACATGGATAATCTTTTCTTCCCAGAAGATTGCTGGGGGAGAGGAGGTAACTGACTGCAAATCTTTCAGCAATCACTTCCTGTCCTCTAGCTTTCCTTAATTTATTCTGCATCATCTAGAATTTATATGTCCAGTATGCATCAAGCTGATAATTCATCATTTTGTCTCACACAGTGAATGCACAACACATCTCGGCAGAGATTCCCTTTAGCCTTTAGAGGGCAGGAAAGCAACTGTGCCTGCCCTGACATCCCAATGACTGCCTACACAACTCTGGGAGCCCTTCAGCCCTGGTGCAAACTGTTAGCCTGGCTTACAGGGCACCGTCCCTAAATACAGTACTGTCCGGTTTCAGATCAGGCATCCTGCCTAGATTTTCTCCACAGCTTAGTCCTCCTGATGGTTGAATTACTAAGCAAGTACTCTAACTTTTATGTTAAAATGGAGCAGCACTGTGATGATTTTCTGAAACTTCAGACTCCAAGTTTTGTAATCCAACACAATTTGATGCAGCTGTTACGTGCATGAAGAAGACTCTCATACAGAGGTTTCCCAAGGACCTTCAGGCACAACACCAATACAAAAATCATCACTCTGACAGTCACAGGAAGGCCCATATCTAAATCTTCATCTACAACTTAGGTAACATTTATTAGATTATTGTTTCTCCGTTTCCCACTTCTATTCAACTTGCATGGACTAGCATACAAAAAACCTCTCTATCTCTGAAGCTGTTCATTGTATTTTCTCCACTTGACCCTAGTACAAAGGCTTCTTCACTGCCAGGGCAGCAATCAAAACAAACAAACAAGAAAACCCCGCAAGCTTCATGACATACATGAAGCAGGGAGATGTATCAGGTCCCTGAGGTCCCTGTATCATTTAACTTTTGCTACTCTACCTGTTCAAACATTTCCATTACAAGGTGAACCAGGGGAATATTTCATCCACTGGTACTTGGACTGATACACATTTTCAATTATTTTCAAGGTTACTTTTACAAAAGCATTACATTTTCTTCTTTTGTAACAAAGCTGTCAGAGTACTTGAAGTACTTCATCTGCAGATTATGAGTTACAACTCAATTGCCAATACTGGAAATGACGATCTTTACTTAAGAACATAACCATTCCTTTCTTACACTGAGAGAATATTACAACTGAGCCATTACAGAAAATGCTTAGCAAGCCAAGTACCACACTATGCACAATTTGGGAGCTTGTTTTCCTCCCTGAGGATCATAAATTAGTGACAACTTGTATTGCTCCAGTTAAACCTGAAGATTTGTATTTCTATTAGAACAAACGTCAATTTCCTTTTTCTTCACTTGCTAACCTCTTCCATTATTACTCACAATATATCTCCAAATCTACACACACACACACACACACACACAAAAGATCTAATGTGAAATAAGCAGATAGTGTGCTAGCATCTAGTTCTTCAGCCATTCTTGCCTGCTACAGAAGCAGCTAATAGGGGAGGCACTTGAAGAACACCAGCCTCAGTTTGCCCACAGAGACTGTGATGCAGAACTCAAAACAGGTCAAATCTTCCCTCTGTAACAGCCTCTGCTTCCCACGGAAATCTGCCCAAGCATACTTTTGGGGACAAGTCCTAAGAGGGAAAAAACAGCTAACGGGTAAGAGAAGAACCACAACTATTTAGCGCACCACAAATTGGAAACTAACATGGCCTTCACAGTAATAAACCAAAACAGGAGCTCTTGAATCTTCTTGAAACTGAACAGACTTTCTTCTTACACACTCTATCAAATAAACAGAGCAGCAGCCTTTAGCATTAGCATTATCTCTCTACTATTAAAGCAGATCTTATCCCTTTCAGAAGTCAGTCCCTAGACTCTCTTAATAAGGCTTGATAGTCTTTTACTCAAATACTATATGAAATAAAATTCTCAAACAGTTCCACAAGCCAATACTCACCCCTTCACAGCCACCCCCTATCAGTTGTTCTCAGTGAGGAGCTTTACATATCTTTTTCCTCCCCCCCAGTGAACACCTAATGACTACTTCACCTGAGAGTTGAAGTTTGTTGCCCCTGTGTTTTAGCTAAAAAGGGTCAGCCCAAGTTGTATCAGTTAATTCATAAACCACTAAAAATGAGAGAAGATCTATTGCATCTGTTGCAGTAATATTACACTCTTCTGAACATAACTTTAAACTGTGCTTATAGCCCCATCACACAGTCTGATAGAAGACATCTTCAGAAATGAATTGATACACCCAATATATTGTCCTAGGTCCTACTGCAGATCTACTTGAGAACAAAGAAAGAAAATCATTTGTCTAAACTCATCAGCTGTAAACAACTTCAGCAGATTAGAATCAGAATCAGTACATCAAGTCTTTCCTCTCTCATCTGTTTTGCAGATCACTTCATCTATTTAGTCTGACTGGGAAGCAGTGTTTTTATTGCCAGTCTTAATTCCATGTTTCAATTAATTATTTAAAACACTGTTAATCCAAGTTTGACCCTTTATCTGTATTTACTGTGTGTTGTTAAAGGCCTTAAGTTTAATGCCTTAGTGATACTCCTAGAGAACTGATTCCTGCACAGAGATGGCTGGCTAACAAAAACTCTTGGAAAAGTTGGAGATGGGTCTAGGAGCTTCTAAGGAGATGACAAAGAGGAGGAGGGAGAGCATAATTATGACTTCTGGTGCCGCTGCTGAAATAGCATGTGGCAAAAGCTTTTGGAAAGTCTGCAAAAGAAAAGGAATATGTTCCTCCCAGTACTAACAGTTACCTACCACAGATGAGGAAAATGTATCTGAAATCCTCAATGGACTCAAAAATGCAAAACAACACTTACTGCTAAGAGGAAAGATCATGTATGCCTCCAGTGTAAATGTCCACAAAATCTTCGCTAGGCAGTAAATATGTTTTAGAGAGTTATACAACCTGCATTATTTGGAGTGAAACTTCCCAAATCCAACAGCACCCCCATGATATAGCTCTTCTGGCAATTGATAGGTCAGTTAGAAGTTTTCACTGTCATTCCTGGTAATTATCCATGAGAACCCAAAAACAAAACAATTATTGTATCAGCGAACCACTCAGTGGCTCCCAGCTTTTAGACTCCATTGCAGTTACAGTGTTTTGACACGTGTCAAGTGACACATCAGCTCAAGAAAAGGTACATTTACAGTAGAAAAGTACCTCTTCATTCTCCTTACTTGATTTTGTATCCATGAAGACAAGAGATCTTTATCTTAGATCTCTAATGGTATCTCTTAGCAGTCACATTACAACAAACAGTGCAAATCTAGTGTCCTTTCCACTTTTCCAACTGAAATTGCCCATAGCCTTGAATCAGAAAACAGATTCAGTCAGAAGTACAAAACTGTTTGTTAAAAGCCATTCTGACACTAATCAGCACTTACAATATTACAATACTTCCTGCAAAAGAAATTTTACAAAGAAATCAGCAGACTAATGGACAACTTTAGTATGTGGGTGTATGACAAAGTGTCCAATAAAAAAAAATAGGATGTAAAGGTAAATCAATGAATAACACTTAATATGTGCTTATTATAATGCTCTGCCTCCCCCTCCCCTTGAATTATTCCCTAGAGAACATTTTCTTTGCCTGCATTAACTGGGTCCTAGAGACATACATGTGACTTATCCCTGGTCATCCAACTGGGACGGATGAAAATACGTAGAACTTCACTTCTGGTTTAAAACATCTTCACCACCACACACAGGATTCATAAAGCTGGTTTTGATTTACAGCCAATTAAAACACAGGTTCAGTTGAATGGGCACCCGTAGTCCCAGTTTTACTATAGTTTGTCTGCTTCTGTTACTGTACCTTTAATATACCTGTCTAACAAGGACAAGTCTTAAGTGAATACTTCATAGAGCCTGAAAACAAGCGAGTTGTAATGGCAAGCCCCTAGATTGTTCTAAAAAGATGCCAGTGTATATGACTCAAGGGAGGAACACTTTTGAGCATTTTTTGCAGTCATTCACAAATCAAAATGCACGACTTTAACAGGCCATATATGTATGGTCACTATATAGGGGATATTTGCCATCTACACTGTTTAGCACGAAGTGCATGAGAAAAAGAATGGGTCTGTACAGCAGTCAAAGCTAAACAGTTGAAAAACTGCTCTGGCATTTAAAGTCACCTTGTTGGGAATAAGATCCCTAAGTTGCTGAGTTTTTTTCCCCACACAATGAAAATCAGTAAAATCATCTGTTTAAATTAAGGACATGCCCAAGTGACTCCTTACAGGTAGAGTTCATTTCCTGATTTCTGTATCAATAACTACTTCCAATGCCACATTAACTGAGTTGTAGAAATTACTCAGAATTAAAAGATAAGCTTGACAATTTCCAAGGAAAGTTGCTAAAATAGTACAAAAAATTACATCTCCTTTCCAGCACACAAGGAATTTACTCAAAGAATATTTCCATATAATTTCTGAAATCCTTCCAAAACAGGCTTATTTACACCTTCTACTTTTAATTTTAAGCAAATCAAAACAACTGTTCATTTGTAAGAAGCTGTATCAGTTTTGCTTGGAATGAATCACAAAGAACAGAAATGTTAATGCTTTAGAACAAAGCTAAGGAATTTAGGTCTCCGTAGTCAATTAAAATTCAGTATGAGTTGGATGCATAAGATTTCTTCTGTGCATCCCAGCATGGCTTTTAAGTACCACCTAATCTCAGTGTTGACTTCAGACAGTTGAGGAAAATGTTCAGAACTTGATTGACAACGTTGTCTGTGTATTAACACACAGGCTCAGCAGGGCTTGGTGAAGCTCAACATGTCAGAGACAATGCTCAAATGTTCTGCTCTAATAGATGAGTTGGCAGGTAGCATATATCTCTTTTACTTCTATCAAGAAAGGCATCAGGTAATGAGCGCATAGGAAAATAGAAGAGGATATAAGGGAATCAGTCACAAAAGCCAAGTCCTCAATAAACTTGGGTGTAACGTACAGATCTGAATCACTTCTTTAAGGTCGTCTGCTTTCTACAACCCATCAGATATGAGTACCAGAGCCCTGATGAAACCTTGAAAAGAGCAACATCAGTAAGATGAAAGAGGGAAACCACCATAGCTGTTCCAATGAAGTCCAGAATCCAACAACCACCCACACGCAACCAAGGGATAGGAATGTACAGTAAGCTGAAACTGATGACAAGCTATTAGATCACAGCTACACAAATCCATACAGCACAAGAAAGCCACTGTATATTATTACCTGCCTACACCCTCTACCCTTTTTACACAACACACGTAAAAGATTTTTGTTGTGTTCTAAGACAATAACCTCAGCATCAGTTTCACGTATCAACAACAAAACAGATAAGAACACCAAATACACTGATCTTAGCCGAGCTTTCTGCAAGGTGTTTGCTAAGCAACCTCTTGATTTTCATCTCAACTTTTTCAGCTGTAGCAAATAAGCCTAAAATGAGGCATACAAAACATAGGTGGAAATAGCAAAAAAAAAAAAAAAGATTGTAAAGAGCAAAAGTAAGTTTTCATCTTTTTTTTTTTATTATTTCTTAATTTCAAAGGGCTTTTTGGATCAGCACATAATCAGTGAATTCCTGGCTCTCTTTACATATATGTCACTCAATCAACTGACATATCTGGAGCTTCATTTTAAGATTCGTATAAGTTTTCCTTTGGCTGAAATCCTTTGTGGCTTTCCTCTTGTTTCTCTTCTATAACAGTCTTTTTATTTACTTCTCTTTGCTACCTACAGACCAGAAAAACAGAAACCAAATGTATTGATTTTCTTCTGGAAGAAGATGAGCTATTAAAGCCTCTGGCACTCTGAAGAAGAAAGCATTTGTGTGAAAACTCTGTCCCCCAGAAGGCTGCCTCTATAAAAGCATTGACAAATAATCAGGTTCTGGTAACTCTAGAAACTTACTGTTCTTTGACTTTCAGTCTGAATAATTTATTATTTGTTTGAGCTGCTGCTGGAATGAGGTATACACAGTGCTGATGGAGCGAGGATGCTACAATGAATGCATGCAAGCTGCAGTTCGCATCTCTGGATAATTCTTAATCTATTTTGTAAGGCCCACATGTAGAAGAAGAGTGGTATAATGAATCAATCTCCATTGCTGCTTAAAATGGAAAAAGAGATAGAATGATTAATGCTGTGTCAGTCTGAGATTCTCTTCAAATGAAAACAAACAAGAACCTTTCCTTTCACAGCATGGAATATTAGGCTCTGTCCAACAGTTCTGGAAGAAGACTATTGATGTTCAGCAGAAAGGACTGTGCTCCTGGATGTCTCTGCTTTTCTTATGTACCACTGCTGGGAAGTAGAAAAACTATTTCTCTTAAGTTCCTTGCAATGCCAGGCAAAGCATCATTAGAAATATCAATAACCATATATAGAAGAAAAATTCTATAAAAAAAAATCCTATCAGAGCTGGGATGTGGCCTTTCTTATCCACATTTTCTGCTAGACTCTGCTTCTGCTGCAAGATAATGGGAGCCCACATGGAAATGTGTGCACAGAAACACAGATGCGCAGAAAGCAAAAAGGGCCAAGCCCTTTATTTCTTCAATGTGATTCTCAAAATGAAAAACCCGATCAAGCCTCCTGCTATATGGCAGAAAGAATATCTGACAAAGCAGCTCCAATGCACAGTAGATTCTTCCTGTAAGATCCTTGTTTCTCATCATGTTAAGATGTCAGATAACAGCAAGTTCTCCAGGGAGGCCTATACTTTTTACAAATAGGTAAATATGTTGAGAAGTGATGAAAACAACCCTGCAAGAAAACATTAGATACAAAAGACTGATTTTTATATGATATTTGCATCATTTGAATTAAAGGCAATCCATCAATACTCTCTTATGATGCAAATAGCAGGCAGCAGAGGTACTAAACTTACTGACTGAGGATAATCCTGCCATTTGAAGCAATCTTGGTTGCTCTGTACACGGATTCTAAGACACCAAAAATCTGTCAGCCCATCTAAAACACGTATACATGGGCCTGGAGGCTTAGCCACTAATAAGTGTGAAGGATGTGACACTGAAAGTCTTTTCTCCTTGGGAACATGCATCCTCTGGGAGAAGATGAGCATTTGTTGGGGCACAGTTCATTCACAGGTGAAGACAAGAGTGCCTCCCCTTGCTGTTCTAACGGAGTGTTGACAGATGATTAAATGAGGAATAGCCACAGCCTCTCAGTGGAAGGATGTGGCAGCTTTCTGCTGGTTTCAACAAACTTGATCCTACATTAGTCAGGATTAATTAGGGGAGAACATGAGAAATCTACAGCCCTCCAAAAGCATCCCACTTTGCTTAGGTTGCTTCATCAGAACTGGCCTACGTGTCTGACAGTCTCTTGAATGACAATATAGCCATGACCCCTCCCTGCTAATATCTGATCTTCTGCAGCGATCTGCTAAAAAGTTTCTGGAGTATGTGATGCATGCATTATGGAATGCAGTCCTGATAATCCCAAGGTCTAGATCACTTCATGAAAGGATAATGAAAATAAAATTTCCAAGTGCAAAAAATTCACTGTAGAAAACAGTGATCCTTTTAAGAAATGACACTGTGAAGGAACAGAGGAAAAAGAGAGACTACTCTGAGATCCCCATGACTAATTACTATCAATATTTGCATTATTTCTGTAATGGCATCCCCTACACATGGACAGGGACCTCTTTTGCTCAATATTAATACATTAATTCTGAAGCATACTGATGCAGTGTTTGATCACGACTGTCATTAAAACATAAGGTATGCTGTAGCCTTGCCAACAGACCAAGCTTCTCCTTGTTAGCTGTAATTGGCCAGTGATAACTCTTTGCTCTCCAGGATGTCATTGGTGAGTCTCATTATTAAACCAAGTACTACAGTGTAGCATTTAAAAGGCAACAACAACATGGTGGAGTGAGAAATCTCTGTGATATTTCTAATGGAAAAACACTGGTGGTTCCTGAGGAGAAACCCACGTCACATTTTTTCAGCTTTCCCAGGTATCACTGCCAATAGCCTCGCTGCCTCTCTTTTACTTGCTTTAAATAAGAAATAATTTCTCTGAATCAGTAGAATTGCTTAGCTATAAAACTTACAAGAGGAGAGATCCTATCCTGTATAACGAGGAAGCAGATAGTGCCTTGCACTTATGACAAAATCTAAGATTAAATCCATTTTCAGGCTCTGTCAAAAGAAGAAAAGAGGCAAGTTTGATTTATTTTGCTATTGAGTGACAGCATATTTCTTATGTCTGCAGACAGATACTCCAGGTAACTGGCTAGTACTGCACCTGTATGTGCTGTGTATATATCAACTGCATATTCATATAAATGGGCTGTACTTCACCTCTGTACGGCTGTACTCAGAAACCTTATTGTGATAAACGCTCACAGAGTGACAACAGAAACCAAGATGTTCTACAGGGTTAATGGATGGAGATCCTTCCTGAGCCTATGTATTTGCATTCATCTATATTTCACTGTTCTTATATGCATGTGCAGATGAATATATGGAAAAAATACAATACTCTAAAATCTCTCCCCTTAAGCTCTGAAAAAAGAAACATAGATAAGTGTGCTATGAATTGTTTATAAATGCAAGAAATTATCTGGTGCAGCCAGATTTGGGCAGGATGCAACTGGAATTATGCATCAGCTCAGCACTGTTTTGGCCTCTTGAAAAGGTGCCATGATGGTCTTCTGGCAAAGACTGACTCTACCAAGAAAGATGACCAAAAAAAAATAAATAATAAAAATCAGTTTTTAAAGCTGACCTCTAGCTTATGTCAGGCAGAGAAATCAAGCACTGTTTTTATTTAAACCTCCCTTTAGAACTACCCCCAACCCTGCCAGCTCAGGGATCCTACAGAAGTATAAGATGATTCTTTTATGCCATTGCCTCAAAGCTTGCTGAGGAACAAGTCCAAGCAAGTCCTGGTCAAGGGTTGAGAAATCCTCCATCTGAGGAACACAGATGGACGAGGCCAGGGCAATAAAAGAGAGAGAAGCTGCAGTTTAGTGGCTGGGGAGCAGTCTTTTGTGTGGGCTTATCTCAAGGAAGGTGGCCATCAGAGCCACGCTGCTGCTGCTCTCCCCCTGTGCTTTTGCCCCAGACCATCAGAACATCATGCAAGGGGACCGCTGCTGGATCCTGGTGGTGACCATCCCAGCTTTACACAGTTCTCGCCTCTTTTTATCTTTTCGATTGCCTGCCTTCCCTTCCCCATCACCCTAAATCATAATAGCGTCTGTCCTCCCTTTCCCCATCTTCCTGATTAAGATTTGTAATAAACTGGTTGGACCAACATTTGAACTGTTGTTTCTTAATCTCATGCTGCATATACATCTATCAAAGAACCTCCTCTCCCTCCTACTAATTGGAGCGAGATAAGAAACCAAACTCTATTCCAAGAGGCAGATCAGCCACGGCACCAAGTGAACTACTAACACATTCCAGGCTCCCCTGCAGTTTTCACCAGGAGAAAAAAAATAACAAGATGTTCAGTTTCATTGGCTCTTCTTTGTGCACATGCTTATTTCTACTGTGCAATACAATACCAGGGCAGTTAAGAAAGCTGCTATGGAGATATCTTAAAAAGTGCTCAATTAGTGCACTAAATAAATGTAGAAGGCTATTTAAAACCTGAGATCCAAACTTACTATGTGTTGATCTTTCCCTATAACCAATGGTAAAAAATAATGATGTTATAACAAAACTAGCATACAAAATGAGTGCTCTCTGCTATTTTGCAGTTTCACCTACAGATCATAAAGTTCCAGATTTAAAACATGCTACAAGCTGAGCCCATTCTAGGAAGCTGTCATCAGAAAGAACAAAAAAGCAGCAGGTAACACAAAGGGAATTTTTGTGTGAAGCATCTGAAGTGATGAAAAAAGCTAAAGAAAGGTTTTCCTGTTTCTTAACCTTAATCTCTCCTGATGCCTTATAACAACATCATATCAACGTTTGAATACGAGAGCAGCTTAGTCACATAACAACTGCTCGTCATGCTGCGTGTATAATTTTAGCTGCAGGTAAAGAGCAGACTACTTACAGCTTCAGATCCATAGTACCAGGAGATTCTGCTAAAACATATCTTCAGGATAGTTGTCTCATAAGAAAATAACTCTAGATTGTTCACACGTGAGCATTTTTCCCATTTCCTGAATATAGACCATGTTAGAGATATCAGTGCTGCCAAGACTCTGAAAAGTAATAGTAATTGGGTTTGACTATAAGGGCATTTATACCCACCACTGAGACAGCAGCATTAGCAACTTCAGAAAACACAGCAGACATGTATAGCAGTATTAACCTAATTATCAAGATCTTTGTTGACTTTCTTTTCTTATATAGTTTGTCTTTCTAATTACAACTAGAAATATATAGCCTAGATGAACTGCTTCCCATGCATATTCACCACATACTGAAAGGTCTCTCATGAAATTCCAGATGCAATCAGCTGGTGATTAGCAAAAGTCCTCTTTGGAGAATTGCCCGTGACTGTAAACATATATTAATTAAATCTAAAGGTACTTTAGGGAGGCATTTCGATCCTCCTGATGCAACATAGCATCATCTAGCGTGTGGGGATCATTACTCCCCCAATGTCACTTGGTGTGTTTAACACAGCTCTGGGTAGACATTTAAGAGTGGATCTGGCTGCATGCTGCAAAACCATTTGCACCCAGAAAAAAATGTGCAAGTTGTACTTACTTACCCAACATACCACACCTGCCACGACCTGCACAAAATGCAGAGCAAAAGAGAGACTGGCCTCTTCTTTGGAATTTGTTACCCTTTCAAATGGAAGGGACTAGTAGCTGTTCACTGATGCCAAGCCCCCTTCTGCCACTTGCACAACAGTGGGTGGCATTTTTTACACATCATCTGACATCTCCTGCATCTTGGGGAAAAAAAAACCACCTGCTTATTTTAAAATAAAGTCTACTCAGTCTGAAGGGTGATTTGGGACTGGGAAGGGGGCTTGCCTCTATTTTTATTGTTTGTTTATCATTCTTAACTGCACATATTTGCATAAAAGAAGCTATGTTGTATCATCTTCCTCCAGAGCTTATTCCCCATCTGAATCCTGTTGATGACAGCTTAATCATTTCCACAGCAACCAAGTTCATGACATCAAGCAGGGTACAGGCAGGAGCTAATAATTTCTCTAGAAACAGAGATCCACTCCCATGCACATAAATACTATGAAAAACAAGACAGAAAGCAAAATACAGAAAATATCTGCCATGAAAATGTGACTGCTCTAACACAGAATGACAATCAATCTTTTCTTTTATTGTTCGCCTTCCGCTTCGTAACAGCATAAAATTATCTTCTGTTATATGGTTTGAAACAGCATTAGATGACAAACCCAGCACATCCCTGGTCAGAGCCCATCAGACTGTTTTATAAGCAGTTCTCTACCAGGCACAGCTCATAGTGTAGATGGCTGCAAAAGAACTATTCTTGGCCTGTTTGGCTTCAGCAACTTCAGCTCTGTTTGGTCTAAGTCAGCAAAATAACTAGACTCATGACCCAAAGGCCTTGCTTTCATTAATCCTAGGTGCTTTTCCTTCAACAACATCACTCTGTGTGATAAAACAAAAATCAAACTTGTGTCCTCATGAGACAGACACTTTTCATGTAACCTTTCTGAATGAGTATCTCAAAATCTAACCTTGCTGTTCCTTCAGGAGATGAGTAATGTGCTGCAACACAGCAGATAGTAAACAGACCTGAACAGACAGCATGTATCAAAGCATCAGTGCCTAGGAAAAGCAGATTCCTGTATGTGCCATGCAGTATATAGGATGTGCTATCCAGTATATAGGCTGCCTCTCCCTACTACTTGTTTTGCATTGCGCAGCTCTGCAGAAATCTTTTCTGAATGTTTTGAGAATACTCTAAATCAAAGCCTTATTCCTGTCTAATCACAGAAGTTTTCTATCTTCCTTTGTTCTGGTCTCACTCCAGCCATATGCTTCACTGCCAGGAATGAAGAGCTGTGTGTGTATGACTACCTGCAGGTAACACCAGCCTACACAGTGATGTAGAGGCCAATATTCCCTTAAGTCACTCAATTCATGAATCTGATTATACAGAAACCTTGATTTAAAGGCCAAATATATGGGATCAGTACTAACTATGCAAGCCAAAACAGCCACAAGTGGGAAGGAAAACTGGAAGACTCCAGGTTGTACAGGTAAATGGAAATAGCTGCGATGGTTCTTTTTTTTCAGCACTTTGGAACAGATTGCAGATGATTGCTTAGTTCAGGGATGACCAACTGCATGCAACTCGGAATAATTTCACCTGTTACCATGCCGAGCTACACTATGGCTCAGGGCCACAAAGACTTTGGTGTGCCACAGTAGGCTCAGTGACAGGCGTGCTCATGCCAGACCAAATAGATAACATCAAAGCTGTAGGCAACAAATCTGCAGAGGAAACTAATACCTGAAACAAGAATAAGCCAAGTAAAACTGCTGGCAGAATAGATTACTGATCACACTGCCTTGAATTTGAAAATTAATGCTACAGAGGAAAAGAAAGCACCCCCAACCCCTTTCCAAGTGAATAAATACAACAAAAGCAGAAACTGCTAAACTTAACGTCTGTGGCCCTCAAGTGTGTGCTCGTGGTAATGCGTGTGAAACACTGATGCAGGCAGGTCTGTGGGCAAGGACCAGTGTGGGGTAGGGAACTCTTTTCTAATCCTTACTATACATCAGTTCACAATGATTTTGGGTCTGACCCACTGATTTTAGAATGTTTTAAGCTGTTCATATTCCCCAGTGACTTTCTGAGTGCTCAAACAAATGTAAATTTGGCGACTGTTAGTGTTGGCTACCCACAAATTCAGGTTATTTCTCAACGAGCACTATGCACACCCACCAGAAGTCTGCCTTCTCATCTTTCTCACAGTAGACATTACAGCAAGTAATTCACCCATAAAGTTACTGTGCTGCAAGTACCTAAACCTCAAGCGCAATACAGATCCACAATATAAAAAAAGAAAGTTTGAGATGTTCATAATTGAGATGCTCATATTTGAGATGCTCAGGTCTGAACACAAAAATCCAGGTAAAACCTCTATTTTAAATGGACAAAACAAATTATTCATTGACACTCTTTCTACAATTCAAACTCGATCATGTTTTTTCTCTTGTGCTCTAAGCAGCAAATGCTTTTCCCTGGCAGCCTGCATCTTTCTGAATGGCTGCTTAATAGCCTAAAGTCAGTCAGCGGGGTTTTAGCAAAAACAAAATACCCAAATTGCCCTTCCAGTAAACCTCCAAAGCACTGGGCCTTTGTACACATGCTTCAGGCAAACACTGCGAACATCCTATGCAAAAACAATTACTCTGCAACCAAAAGAAAGGTGTGATGTGCAGCACAATTTCCCAATTACTGTTACCCTTGTCACCACATTTCCTTCCAATTTACTTTCCCTGTTGCTTTTAAATTCCCAAGAATCAATTTAATTAGCCATATTGAACACAGACCCTCTGGCCTGTGTAAACAGACATGGCTATAAAGCATCCTTTTAAGAAATAATCAGTGTTGCTTCTGTACCACACAACAGAGTTAGTTTGCTGATACACTTCTGTGCTGGAAAACAAATTCTTTAGTGCTAGAGTTTGCTCTAACTCTTTACTGAATAACATGGTCTTTCTTTAGATGAAAACAATGGATTGCCAAAAAGCCATTACTCTCTACATTCCCATACCTAATCAAAATAAAGATATCATAATCTTCACTGATGTATTGGAAGACCTGTAATACTCCCAGCAAGCCTCAGGTGTGACAAAGCTGTGGGGCACTGTATCAAACATATCTCAATATTAGTCAGCTTCCCAGTGTTTAGCAATTTAAGATAATCTTTTTACAACTTTGTCAATCACTGGAGACATATTAGAATTTCCTGGAAGAATTGACATCACATCTGTGCACAAAACCACACATACAGAACATAGAACATGCTAATCCTATGGCCTATATGTGTGCACAGTCTTGAATGCAGGAGGCACAGCACACAGACTGGAGCTTCAGCAGAAGCAATTCCTGCTGACATGCAAAGAGAAGGGATGCCTTCACAGTCATGGTCCATGACTACTGCCAGTGGCACAGCTCTCCCCAGCTCTGTCAGTAAGGAAGAAGTAACCCTTGTGAAAGGAGGAAAAAAGCCCAATACGCCTCATTTCAAAAACAGGAGGGATCCTGATTTTTAATGGTAATGCTTCAGTAGCAAAATCAGCTGGACATCATGTAGTGATGAAACTAAAGCACTAGAAGAAGGAAGCTCTCCTAGAGACTGAATGGAAAAAAAGAGGGTAAAATCACTGTAACTGTTCATTGCTTCTGCTCCCTAAATGTATCGTGGGACAACTTACTGACCTCAAAGGAAGTTGTGAGGTGCTTGTAATAAGTGTCTGTCTTCATGTGGAAGAGGATCTGTCAACACCACTGAAGATGAGAACACTCCATACAAATTTTCTTCACCATTAGTTTACAAGAGAGTCACTACCCACCTATTACCTATCTGTGAAACAAAGCCACGCAAACCTTCTTGTTATTGTTTCTCTGGATAAATAACTCAGGTGCTGACTGGAGGAACAGCTACAGAACACAAGAGCTCCAGACTTCCCTGGGTAATTCTGTAACATAACTTAAAATCACATAATAAATCTATTTCATTAGCTTTTATTGTGGACCCTGGGCTGGAGCTACAGGTCTGTAAACTAGTATAGCTCTGTAGTGCTGTTAATTTCTAACAGCTGATCTGGAACAGGTTTTCTTTCAGAGACAGCAGGTAGTTTTCTCTCTCTCTAGAAGACATTTTCTTCAAGTGAAAAAAGCAGTCTGTCCATGTGGATGCAAGTGAGAGCTAAAACATGTTTTCATTATTAAATGACATGAGCTGAAAGATTTTCTGCCTTTTGTTGTCTCTAGAGTCTCCCTGATGTCACCTGTCGGGGAGCACCTCCACAGAAAGACAATCTCAGAATGATATTCACATCAATGCTATAACAACCGCCCAGCCCCTGTGGTTAGGGCACAAACAAAGAGGCCCTGGGAACAGGTAACTGTGCCACATCTGCTGTGGAGCTGGAATAAACCACTGCAATGCTGCTCGTGACTATTTCTATTCTACTCTTCTTTTCCAAGGGAATGGTGCCTGAACAAAGCCCTTCCATTTTGCCTGAGGAGGAGTCCAGAAGCTGTCTTTTCTACAAGGTATAAAAAGTTAAGGATGTACTTTAAAGCTGCTTGTGAGGCTCACCAATCCTGGGATCATGGAGCTGGAGTGGAAGCGGCTGCATGGGTATGACAGCGTAAGAACAGAACCAGCATGTTAATGCAGACTGAGTATCACACTGGGCTCTCCTGTCCGATGGGACAGATAGTAGCAGTACAACAATGCTCACACACATTTCTCTTTGAATTACCTTCCTCCCTCGGGAAGAGAAGGCAAGGACTGCTGCACCTCTGTGGGACTCTGATGTTTTTGTTTCATTCCCTCCCGGATCAGGTGCCCCTGGGCTGTCTGCTGTCCTGCCTAGGGCCAGCCCTGCAGGGTGCTGATTCCTCAGAGCCCTTTGGACACTCAGTCTGGAAATAAGCTCAGGCACAATAGCTGCAAAAGCAGGTTATTTATCATGGGAAACAAAATGACCTTCATATCATGCAAATCCTACAATGCCTCAGATAGTATTTTACAGGTAGAGCTACTTCCAAATGAGGCTATTTCTCAAAGCCTCTCCCTTGGAGAGCTGTTACTTACAAAATCCTTGTATCATATCTTCCCATGGCTGTGTCTGCTGTATCACTGGTTTCAAAAACAGAAATTCTGAATCAAAATGCCAGAGAAAAAAGAAAATCATATTGTCGCAATTCTCCCCCTACTGATCTCACAGGGGTATGGGACTATCTGTTAAGAAGATGTCAGCCGAGTTTCCATCCCCATCCTGCAATTTGAACTAGTACAAAATACTTACAACAGCATCATATTATCCTAAGCACTAAGTACAAAATTAAGATAAAACTTCAAAGAATTTAAAAAATAAAATACCATTGTCTAAGACTTGTCTCTCCTCATGTGTTGTGTCAGCATGACCACAAAAGAACTGTACGACAACTTAAAGAGGGAAAGAAAAAAGGGAAATGGGAATTTTCTTAACACTCACGGTTTATGAAAAACTAGTTTATGACAGAACAAGTGACAGACTTCCTTACTGCATACAGCTCCTTCTTTCTTTGAACTCTGTCAGACCGTAGCCTTGAAAAGGTTGGAAGCAACACCTCTGTTGCTATTCAGATATCTGGGGACAACTCCAAGCAGCAGGAATGCAGCATGTGATGTCCAGGGGACAACCTATATACTGATTTATTTTTATTTTGTTTCCAAGTGAATCTTCCACACGAGGAAGGGCCACATAGAACTTAAATACTGAAATCTATCTTCAACAAAAAGCCCTGTGAGGTGAACCACCAGAAATTTCTCCGAGGTTGTTTTAGAGAAGTCTGGCTTGTTGAACTGAGCAACTCAAGTACTACCACTGCCAGGAAGCCAGCAACCCAGCCCAACTGTACATCTGAATCTCACTACTTGGCTAGCCCTCATTTAAATCCCAAGGGAATTCCTATGTGGGAAATGCACCTGCAGTCCCCATTGTTCCTAGTGAGCGGTGCCTACTCATCTTCAGGGCTTCTTCAGCCGCTGTCTCAGAGATCAGGCAAACAGCACACTGGAGTCTTGGGACTGCTGAGGCTGGAGCCTGGAGCAGTGACAGCAGGACAGTTACGAGATTACTTCTGACATGACAGCAGAGAAATATGTAGTAAAAAGTTAAAAATAGCTTGTGCAATAGCTAAAGCAGAACCACTTTAAGTGTATGAAGTTCCTGACCCCCTGAAAGTAACATCCACCACACTCTGCCTGGCCACATCTATGCTCATATTCCCTTTATGTAGCACCAGGTCACAGATACCTATCTGTGCAGAGATACCTCAGCCTCTTTGCTACAGAATCTGTCCCCTGGAATCAGCTCTCAGCTATTACATAAAACAGATGCACAACAGAGGCAGGGATAACAAAGCCTGCAGTAGTGGCTTAAGCTTCCTTCATTTCATAGAATTGTTTCTAGCACTGTTGTAGACGCAGTGGGGTTACAGGTAACATTTAAGTAACTCTTGTATAAATAATCACCCACAATTCAATTGTCAGCAGTGGTGAAATCTCCAGCTCTCCAGTGTTGGTGTTTATTGCTTGATGCTTGGATACATCTATACACATATTCCACATCAAGTCTAAAGGCCATCAGGGATCTGTTGCACTCTCCCTGTCCATCACCTCACGCCGGGTCCTGTCCTGTAATGCCACCCTGCTCACAGCCTGGCACTGCCACAGCTGGATGCTGCAGAACAAAGGCATCTCATTGCAAGGCTACAGCACTCTCATGCTAAGGCTAAGATTTATGAGTCCATTCAGCTTGTCCCCAGGATGTTCTGTTTTGACAGTAAGATTTTTCCCAAGCTACGAATCAAATCCTCACAATGTAAACTGAGAACTTGCCAGAGTGACTAAATAATTACTAATTTCCTTCATCAAAACACATTTGTTGTTCATTGGCACTTTGTGGCATACCAGTGACGTCTACTTTAGGTACAGCATCACAGTGTGCACAAATTCAGTGCATAAGAAGAATGAGAATCATATCTGAGACTTTTCATCTTTAGCAGCATAAAACAAGTTTGTGCTTCTCAAGTACCAGCATTCAAGTGCAGCAGCCTGACAGCTTTCACTCTTTGAGTGGAGTCTGACATTCAAATGAAGGTTATTTGGAGTGCTACACTTAATGACCTCTTCCTGAGAATCATCCTCTAATCTTTTACTAACTAGCTTGTAAAAAAGCAATAGGTCAGACTAAGCTAACGAATGTCTATTTAAAGAAATCTCACTAATTTACATAAGTTAAATGTTAGGCTTGCCTTCCATCCTTGAATATAACTACATTCATCTGAGATTCCTATTCCATCCCACTGCATGGCCCAAAAACACACATACAACTACAGCCAGGGCCTCAGCTGCAGACATGCTAAATGAGAAAGTGCATTTGTAACCTTTTCTGAGGAATTATCAGTTGGCAAAGACAAGCAGCAGTAATGTCAGATCAGCTTTGCCATAAGTGTCAACATCATTCAAGAAAGAGCCTTCTGAACCATCAATGCTTAAGCAACCCATAGACACTTTAAAGTGAAGCAACACTGAAAGACATATTATCCAACCCAGCCCAAACAGGTAAACAGGAAAAAAATCGCCATCTCCATCATCTCCATTCTCCCCTCCCTCCCTGTACTTTTGGTTTCCTCAAAGGCTCACAAAAGCAATAGTGTTCCAGCCATTTTTTGTCTCAATATTCAAGCCCAGCTTTTAATTAACTGTTCAGAATTAGACTAATTATTCTGACCCCACCAGTTTACTTCACCATCTTCCTGACAAAAATATAACCACAGGAAGGTAATAATAGCTTACTTCTTTCTTTCTTCCCAATATATGTCATTTAGAGAGGATGGAATGCTGTTCTTGCTAACTTGCAAGGTATGAATTGATATACAGAATAAGGAAATAGCAGAGAAAATGCAGTGGCTACTCTTCAAAAATAAAGTTATTTGCTTTTCCTTAATAGTGTTCTTTGATCACCATAAAAACTCATGCTGCCAATTCTTTGCTGTGATCCAATTCTTTATCAAGCCTGTCTCACATTCCCTGGCTGTTTTCATTACCACTGACCAGAGGAAAGAAAAGGGCAGGATGGGTGAGCTGTCCAGTAGCAGTCACATAACAGGAATATAGGTTCTTCTTTTTCTTTTCCTTAAAAGAGAAAGGATTTGCTGGGTTGGTTTTTCATCTCCTTTCCCTTTTCATTGAGAGTGACAGTTATCTGATTCTGTATGGCACGTCAACAGTTTGGATAAATTAATGTACCCTTAAAAATATATATATTTATGGCAGGTGCACCTCCTTGTGAAAAGCATAGGTTTGAGACTCAGTGTCTGAGTTATTACAGACTTTTCCATTTACTTTATGTCTTTAGCAGTAATGATTATTTAGCTATTTTAGCTTGAGGGGTTTGCTTATATTTGTTTCTATAGGGTGACTGCAAGTCCCCAGGAAAAGTGCTTGATTTCATACTTCAGATCATTCACTCTGTCCAAATCTGGAAAGTCTCTGTTATATTGGTTAGAGGCTAGTTCATGTTTTCATACCACTGAGCTTATAAATAACAAATCAAATTCTCTGCTGATTCACAGACAAGTCAAACACTACAGCTCTAGTGTGTGAGTACACCAAAAAGATTACAAGAAAAAATACGGTATATTTTCTACTAGCCACTGAATTTTATCCAGCTACAATAGCCTCCAGGAAGCAGCACTTGGTTCACATACATTTCAAAGCACTAACTAACAATTAGCCTCAGTCCCACATATTACGTTACAGCTGGCCCCAGTATCTCCAGTACTGTTTATTCATACCTGTGTATAATCAGAGCATGCCCAGAACTCTTTAGTTCAACACTGACCAACTATTACACCAGCCTGGAGTTACTTCAATATGTGCCTATTCTGTGCCCCATACCAGCCAGAGAAGCAGCAGTATGTGTCTCTCACCCAAGCAAAGACCACAACACATTCCCTTCTACTGCAGAAGAATGACTAAGATGGAAACATCTGGGTTGCTCACTTCTGTATATCTTTCTTGGACTCAAAAATCTCCTGTCATTTCAACCACCTAAGAATATTTGGATAAACATATTTCAGTTTTTGAAGTGAATTTTGCAGCAGGCTGATACCAGCACACAGGATTCCCTGACAGAAAAAATGGCAGTGGTATCCCATCACCTGCTGTCCTTGCTGGCTAAGATCATGGCAAGGAGCGATACATTTCAAGGCTTATCACATCAGTTATTTGTTTCCTTGGCAAGATTAAAACTAAATGACCACCACAAATCCTCTCTTTTAGAGTCTTCTCTTCTGGGAACACAAAAAGAACCCACTTCCCCAGAACTACACCAGACAACAGTCACAATCAGGAACAAATTTAGGAGGAAGCAACATTACAAATCACTGGCAGTCTCCTGAGCCATCCCTGCAAAGACTTTTCTGTAGAAGAAACAGTGGCTGAAACATTGGAAGGAGTAGGCAAGGATTGCAGTTTTCAGAACAGGAGGATGAAGGATCAAAGCATTCTCCTATTACAGGGCAAGAACAGGTAGACTGGTAGAATTTTGAATATACCTGCTGGAAAGGAAAGAACTGTTGTTTTTGATTGAAGGGGAAAAGATGGCTCCTAGGAAATGAAAAGTGGCTAAAAACATAAAAGTAATTCTGTTTTCTGGTCAGGAATAATGAAAATGTCTGTTCCTATCCTACTTGGCACTCAAAGAATGAGTGATTTATAATCAGATTAACAGATAAGGCTTGCAATGCAATCTGCCTAATCTGTCACTTGCTGTAATTCTACACCTGCTCTGTCAGCAGCAAAGATGAAGATGATTGATCTGTGACTCTGTTGGCATAAATGCTAGTGTACACAGATGATGATGATGATCCTTCTTACCATCAGCTGCCTCAAACTACCAGCTACAAATGACCACGAGTACTGATTTTTTCTGTTGGTTCCCTGCTTGGAAACTCTGCCTGTGAAAGATTACGAGATGACAAGTAGGGTTGTGTATCTCGCTGAGATGGAGGGAGGTACACTGCCACAGACACAGCCCCACCATTTGACACTGTTTTCTATGATGGTTTTTTGGAGATCAAAATTTCCCTTCTGTGCCTCTGCCACAAATTAGTATATGACAATGGTAGCAGTCAGAAGAGGCATATTTCGTGCTGCTGTTTAAAAGACAAAAGCAGTAAACAGCTCAAAATTAACCCCCACCTCCAAAAAGAATCTATTCACTTTTTTTAAAGAAAGCTAAACACGACAGTGCAACAGCAATAAGAGCATTTGCCATTGTTTCAAACCTTTGATTTCCTCCATCATTCTTTATTTATTATTTTTCTTTGTGTTTTGGCAGCCGTGAATAACTCAGTGCTCTGGAATTGTTCTGTAGGCTATTAACGTCTGTGACCTTTTCAGTCATTTCTTGAAATGCTACCTACTAAGAATTTAACATGACTCCTACATGCACGTACACATACACCCTTATTAGAGACATGCAGACACATGCTTCATCCCAACCAAGACTTGAGTCTAGTTAGCAGCAGCACAGTGCTCCTGCAGTAGTCTCCTGTGATGGAAACAAAGAGCATCCTGTTGCAAAACAGATGGACAAAGGGGGCAGCACACATGTAAAAACAGAGATTGCTAAGAGCTCTTGGGTCCTTTAAGTCCATGTATGATTTCAAGGTATTTCTCTCCACTTAGGAGCTGAAGATTGGTCAAATGATTATGAAGGTAATCGTTTAAGAGATTAAAACAATTGCCTCAATAGGTAAAGAATTACCAAGCTTTAGAAGAACTACAAGAATTACTAAGCTCCTGGAAAATAGAAGAATCCCCTCATTCCCATAATAAAGCACTTTAAGCAGAGAAGAAGCGGGGGAACATTGTGAATGCAGGGGAAAATTTAGGATTCCTGAGAAATACTGAGTTCGTAGGAATGAGTGATCCACTCAGAAATCCATCTTCCAAAACAGATGATTGAGATTTCTCATGCTTTTCTACATTGAACCTTAAGCCATGAGGAGGTCTTATCTAGAAATTACACCATAAAAATTGTGCACAATATAACCCAGACCTTTCATTTTAAATAACTCTGAAACTTCCAGTCACCTACTGGAGACACTTCACTTCTGGGTCACTGATTTAAGACTAGTCCAGGTGGGAGATATCACCAGTAGCACTTGGGCAGTCACATTTCAACTCCTGGAAAACATACTGGAATCAACTCACCAATCTAAAGAGAAAATGTGAGGAAATCAGCACATCTGATGCCTGTCTTATGTTTGTTTTAGAGACAGAAATACAGTTCTCCATTGATGTATTCATGAGAACAAACACACAGGGGGAAAAAAAAAAAAGAATCATTAAAAATTTAGGTTTTGTTTTGCTGTAGCCAGTATGTTCTTGTCTCTTATCTAAAAAGCCCATCTGGTCTAAAATTTACAGCACCTATGTAGATATTTTTGTGTATTGAAGCTTGAAGTACTGAATATTCCTTACTGTAAAAACAAGTCAAGAATGTTCCAGGGATGGACAGATAGATATATAATTTGCAATGTGATGCACCTCTGATTTTATGGATTCTTCACAGAAAACCCTTCTCACAAAGATGGGTATGATGGACAGAGGAGATACATGAAAAGGATCAGACAATCAACAAAGGACATTATCTTCACATTTCACCTAACTCAGTGATAGCTTTCTTTACAATTGTCTAAGCTGAGCTTTTCCAGCTCATTTTTGATAGACATATTTTTTTCTTCATCTTTCCAAAAAAAAAAAATAAATAAATAAAAATGCTGAGTTACAGAGCAAAGAAGGCACTGAAATATCGCAAAAGAAATGTACAACACATCTCGGTTAGTGATGAGGCTAAATGTCTCTTGCTCTTTTCATTTCTGTACTTTCATATGTCAGAGAACTCTAGCACAACATTTGTACCTGAGAAGTTCCTTCTAATCTTTAGAATAGGAAAGAATGAAAGGATGTTCTTGAGGCCACTGGCATAATATCCTAAGGTTGTGAAAATAAACTCAACCCAAAGCCATTTACGACTCTAAAACAAACTACTACATCAGGTCACTCCAGAAAAATATGCCGCTTTCCAAGATGGCTAAGATGTTGCATGTGATTAAATCTGACTACATTTATATCACTCTGATCTCTTTCCACACATTTCATATTTCAAAGAATTACACTGAAGAAGAATCATAATCAAGGATTCAGCTATCCATAGTGCTTTTTCAACTACAGCCATGCTGTTACTTGGTAAGCACACGGCAGAGCAGATTGGTAGGCAGACAATGAAACTAGCCATTATCTGTCCCTTCTCTTGAGCCAAAAAGGATCTAGGACTATAAAGAAAGAAAAAAAACCAACATATTTCAAATACTCACACAAATACCAAGATAGGGAATAGTTAAGTGAAAGACGAGGAAATGTAATGATTTCTCCAAGCTCTTTTCTCCTCTGTGGTCACAGAGTGATTGAGGAAGGTATAGGTGCCATCACAGACATCTTATGATGCAGTGAGAGGATTTAACTGTCTCTCTTCTATAATGTAACAGGTACAGAAGTGCTTCCAAATTTTGAACTTGTTGCTCCTAAAACAGTACAAGTTGATGGAACAGACATCTCTTCCTTCTTTGCATTAAGAAGCTTATCTAACTCTCACTGCATTCAGATCCCCTTCCTTTCACACAAGCTTCAGTATATTTAGGTTTGCAAGCCACCAGAGCTACTGAGACTGGGAATTTATGATCCTGTTCTCCCTGTGTTTTCACTGTACAGTAATGCTCTTGTGGTTGTGGTGGAATAAACCCATCTGAAAGTCTCAGCTGTGAAGTAAATATTATTTGCTTTCTTTAAAAAAATGAAAAATAATGGCAATCCATAAGCTGCAATATGTCTGTAGAAACAATTATTGGAGAACACACTTTTCACTGGAAACTGTTTTCAAAATGTGGCCGAAATGCTACCATGATGTATATGATCTGTGTTTTAACATCCCAAAGAAAACATTGAAACTCACTTAGAATTTTAATGTCTATTATGCAATTATAATGATTGCATTAAGATACAGACAAAGACTGTAAAGGCTGAAATCTGACAGGGTCCATCAAGATCCCTCCCATGGCTGGCAGCCATAGCAGGGTCCTACTTTAGACTTGGTCACTAGAGAGCCCAGAAACAGATCATGTGTTAAGCTGATCATCCAGACTTGCCCTACCATCACAAAAAGCACATCTGAGTGCTCCAAAGAAACGATGAAATGATCCTTTTCACACTTGCTCTTATACAGAAGGAGAAACAACTAGTTATTTTGCTATTAAATTTCTGGTGGAAAGAATCTTAAATTAATTCACCAAATAATCTTGCACAGGAGAAAGTAAATAAACGTTAGACAACAGCTTAGGTAAACAGTAGAAAAGCAGGGGTAAAAGTCATCATTAGTATCCTGCTCAACTGTGCTGTTCCAATGCTGCAGCAGGAATTAAGCAAATCAGCTTAATCATTCTGCTTATTATCATTGCAATTAATCATTGGATTTCAACTGCAGAGTCACTTTGATACTTGCCATTCTTGTGAATCTTCACTTCCTTGTTTACTCACATGCTAAAAATTAAACAGCCTGGGGAGCTGCCTGTTCCTAAAAGCTCTTTGCAATCTATTTCCTTGTCATTTCGAGTTTTGAAATGCATGTTAAAATCCAATTAGAAAGAGAAATGAATTATGATCAAATCTAGCGGCAAACAAACAAACAAACAAAAAACCCACAACACATTTGAAAGCTTAAACCATATTTAATTTACTGTTATACTGTTATATTTTCTAATCTGTTGCACCCCACCTTGCCAAATGGCACCATTAGCATTTAAACTTCAGAACAACACCGTATGTAGTGAAAAGGTATTGATTACCACCCACTACTAAAAGAAAAACTAAAGCTAAGAAAGGGGTGATAGATCTGGATGAGGCATGCTTGCAATAGTCATAAAGTAGACTAAAGGACCAAGAAGGTCACCCCTGTACAGATGGATCTGTTCCCTCTCTGGTAATACATGTTAAAAAATATATATAAAAACATGCCAGATTCCTCTGTAAAGACCACCGTTAGGCCCTTTACAGATAAGTAAATGGGTTGCATTTATTTTATGCTTCTGAAGGTACTTCCCAGACTCAACAGGACAAGCTGAAGAATCCTTTTATAGGTCAGGTCTCAGATCAGAAAAGTAAGACACACTGATTTGCTACACCAAGAAGTCAAAAGACTTTTCACTTCAATAGATCTTTGAGAAGAAAAACAAATGGAAGCAACACAGGAGAAAGTTTAAGTGGAAATGCAAGAACAAAGAAACTAGAAAAAATTATGAAGATTATGTTAAAGAAGCAAAAACTCAAAATGAGTTGAAATGATTTACACATAAAAAAAATCATTGCTCAGTCATCTGGGCAAAAGTAACAAAGAAACAGAAAAGGACTGAATAAACACAGAGAATAGGACTGAAAGATCAATGGGACAAGGACAGAGAGGGAATAAATCCTAAGCAACACGGATTTAGCATAGTTTGAGGGCCTGTTCTGCTGTTGTAATTAGAATCAGCTTCTAACCCTTTATGCTTCCACAGTTGTGGATAAACACAGATCCTTATGGTTTATGTGGATGCAACATGATATGACTGCACAGAACAAAGGACAGTTACAGAAGGTTTTTTTTTTTTAGCTTTCAGGACAGCTTCCAAAGCAACTTTGCATAGGGGTCAGTACCAGCAATGAATAATCCTGACCAACTCTAGATACAAGAGTTTTTCTGCAAAACTTCGAAATAACTCAAGAACTTCTCCAGATTATGCTGCACCCTGTGCTAAGCCCCTCCAACTTCAAGATGGCCTTGTTGCTGTACCAGCAACGCATAATACCTGACTCATCCATCACGTACCATATCTGTATCCCATCTGTCCTGCTCACACTGCTTCACTTCTTCCTCAGCATGAAAAATGAGACTGAATACGATGAAACATGCTTGTCATGTGCTTCCTTTTAATCTTATAAAAATTATGGATAACATAGCAAAGATGAATGTGAAGACATGATATATATATATTTTATGATATATTTTTTAATTGATGTTTCCAGTATCAGTTTCTATCACTTTCTACCCCTACTCATACATTTTGGCTCTGTCACAGAACACCTGCAGAAATCTGAAAACAATTCCAAACAGCCAGTCAGTACAATGGCAACTGACATAACCCTAGAGAGCCTGCAGCCTTGCCTGGCAGTTACATGAACAACAGTATGGAGATTCTCAAAGCCATCTGGAAACCAGAGTATGTCCCAAACCACGCTTGCCTATTCACTAATTAAAAGCAGTTTTATATCTTTGCACTTCTGACGCCTATCATTAACATAACAAACAGAAGATAAAAACTCATAAATTTATGTCATCTGCCAAGTTCCAGGTCTCAGAACACAAGTATTTTAGAAACAGAATTTGATACATTCAAATGAGTTTGGTAATTAACCTTTATAAAACATGAGGTTGGAACAACTCATTTATTCAAGGCAGGCAGCATATGTAGTGACTGTGTTTTACTGTATGTGAATTCCTTTAAAAATATATATAACTCTACCTGCACTTGAATGCAAGAAAATTTCTGTGTAAATGTGAGCGCTTAGGATTCTTACAGCTATTTTCACATCTCTTTGAGCATTATGCTTAAATATGGCTGAATATAAGGACTAAGGACAGTGTCATATCTACGTGCAAGTATGTGAGAAAAATGCACAGACATGCCTACGTGGATCATTATACACCTCTGTTACCAGAAAATCTACAGAGATTATTTTTCACATAGTACTATGACAGTGAATCTTGCAGTGGAGAGAGCTCTGCCGCAGCTTTTCTCACACACCAAAATTATTCTACATCTCTACTATAAGATATCCAAACAGATATTATTGATATCTCTTGTGTTTTCTGGTTCTCTTCAGTCCTGTCCAACCCTTTAAAAAATGCCTTTTCAGTTATAGCTGCAGAAACTGGAAGATTTACAACAGGATTTCTTTTTTTCTTGTATGTTTGCATAACTTGTACTGTGTAACAGTCATGACATTCAATGGCCTAACATTACATAGCATAAGCAAGTGAAGGGAAGGAAGGGCTACAAGGTCTCATAAGAGCACTTGAATTCCTTCAATGCACAAGGAGAAAAGCAATCTACAAGTGTACCACCCAAGACACCTTCTGTTAAAGTACCTGAATCACAGCAATTTGTCAGACCAGCAGAACCCAGATGAAAGGCAGGTGTGAGATTTATAAAACTCCATGCAATTCTGCAGCAACAAGCCATTGAGAGAAGGCTGGGAAAGGAGGGAAACAATGAGGGAAAGAATAAAAGCCATAATGAAGAGCTGTCCTACCCCTGGTCATAGGAACAATAAGAAAGTGGAGGAAAGAAAGATGATGATCTGTTCAAATAGATTCTTCTTTTTAATCTTGTTACACTTTTCTCCAGAATCCATTCTCCTCACCTTAAACTTCAGGTAGGGAAGCAATCTTGCCACTTGCAGTCTACCAGGGAAATCAAGTCAAGATGCAGCCTAGATCATCCCCTGGCAGTGTCTACAACACCGTTATTCTAATGTAAAACAATCCCTTTCCTTTTCCTTCTCTAAAAAATTCCTGAAAAGAGAGGGGAGAACATCTTTTCAGTGCTTCGTGTGACACAAGAGCAGTGAATAGAATGTGTGACAGTTTGGTAGCCCAGACAGACTTGACAATCCCAGTTGTAGCAGTACAACTTCAGAGTTTTCAGAGTGGAATAGATTATTTTTGTAAACTCTTTGGTACAGATTTTGCTTAGAAACACTTCCAAAAACCCCAAGAGTACAAATTTAAATGTACAGTGTTCATAAACTCACTAGATGACCAATGGCAGTCAGACATGTAAGAAGGGATTGCAATAGCCTTGCAGAGTGCCACTGAAATAAAAAGTATTGTCACCCAGATACAAAAGCCAGCCAAATATTTCTGATTTCTGGACTAGGGCTTCATTTTGCATAATATCTTTCCAAACATGCAGCAAAACAAAAAGTACTGCTGGCTGTTTTAACTGGTAAATACAGGTGGGGGAAAAAAAAGGGAAAAAAAAAAGAAAAAAAAAAAGTGAGAAATGAAGAAAAATTACTTACAGTGAAGAACATGTCCTTTTGTGCCCTGATGTTCTTCTGAGGGATCTGTTGGCTTGTGGTCAGGATTTCTCGGACCTTGTAATTCAGTAACATCTCAGAGGGACTATCACGGGCAGGAGGATACCTGGTGAAGTATCAAACACCAGTCCTGAGTTAAAGAAAAAGGAAAAAACTAGAATTAGAATGTATAACTCCAACATTAAAAAAGGAGTTTAAACAGCAAATAACAGAGAAAAGAACTTGTGAGAAAGGGAAAAGAAACCACATGGCTTTTTGTGGCCATTAGTTATAGCACATTTGGCGTTTGCCCAGAGTGTCCAGGGCAAAGGCCCACTTTTCACTTCAAGGTGCAGACTTGCAACATGCAGATTCCTGACAACTCTTTTCACCTCTCTGGTAAGCAGTTTTAATCACGTAAGACATGCTCGTACAAAGCTCTCCTAGAGAGCAGTGTGATGCCCCCTGTCAGATCAGGCTACTGCTCCTTGCTAAAACTGCAGGCAACATGTAGATTTGAACCATGAAGTTGTTTTTTCTCTTACTTGACAGGGTTTCTATTTGTAGAAAAAACATGTACTCTCTTATCTATATGTAACATAAAGTTTTCATTGTTTCAATATTGGAGTTCATTATTTGTGCAGGAAAAGCATGGAGCTGGAAGGACAGAACAGCATTTCCCTCCAGTATATTGCAAGGTTATTCAAAGAAAATCAGAAAAGCAGAAACAGCTTGAAATACATATGCCATTAAAAGAGTCATCAGGTTTCATTGTGCAGTCTACCTCTGAGTCAGTGCCAATACATTTTGATAGCTTTCTTTCCATCTATTTGAAAGAAAATGCACATATATTATCCTGAAAAAAAATAATATGAAGTATAACATATTTTGTACAGCCAACATACAGAACAAAAGGCTCTTGAGAACAGCACCACTGTTTTCAAGCCTGAAACACAGCTTAAGTGTCTTACACTGTCTTACAATGTTCGCAGCTGTGAGAAGGGTAACCTAGATGAGAAGGATGATATAGCGTAACAGAAACCTGCTGCTAGAAGAGCAGCTCCTCAGACAGCTAATTGATTTCACGTAGCTCAATCATTATCTCTTATTTCTCAACTGCAAGATTTATTAACCATTGTATCACAGTTCACCAATTAAACTGATGAATGAAAGTCAAACGCATGACAAATATATATATATATATTCCAGATTCTGAAGTTCAACTTATTTCCAAATATAGTTCACTATTTCATCTTCATTCAGTTCTCATAAGCAATATTTCTGCATTTTCTGCTGTTTCATATTCCCCTCCATCCATGTGCAGATGAGTAGGCCTACCTGTTGTGTGTAAATTCTCTAACACTTCTCCATAAGGCAGTGCACCAATTTTGTTCATGCTGCTGAACAACATAAGGATCTCTCCTTCTCAATTACTAGATAGAACAGCACAGAGAAAAGTTAAGATACATGTTTTCATCAGCAAGAACCAATGCAGGGAGCTCTTTGCTACGCAGCAAGGCTTTCTTCTGGCCACATTAAAACAAGTCAATTCACAGACTGATTTAAAACAGTAAGGCAATTGAAGCTGGGTAGAAATCCCCTCCAGCTCTTATCTCTCTGTGTTTCAGCTCCTTGAGGAACTGTTTCAATCCTAACAGATACACCCTCTTTCTGATACTGAACTCTAGAAGAAACCGTCTGGAAAAAGATAAAGAGAACTCAGGTTTCCATAGTGAGAAATGCGTGAGTGCTGAAAAGCTCAAATCTTCATCCATCCACCACAACTGGAACACCCCCAACTTACAGGAGAGAATGACACATGCACCTGGGCTCCTTTCCATGCCTAGAAGGACAAAACTAAGTTTGGATCAATGAGGAAAAATTTATGTCTCTCTATTTATGGACAGAAAGCTCTAAGCACATCTCTTTTTATTTTTGAATTAATATAAGCGGTGATATAATTGTCCTTGGGAGAAAGGTAAATGAGAGGGGAATAATAAGAGTGAAGAATCATTCTGACATTGCAATGATATATATCTCCAGGAATCAAGGCCACTGATTTGCCTTTATAGAATCCTTACAGCTGTCCTTCATGACATTTTGGTGGTGAACTCCACCCCTTTGTTATGACAGGCATCCCAGCTAGTGATTGATTTGGTGCTGAAAGCTACTTACACAAGAAGTGCTCTTGTGAAAAAGCCTTTCAAGCAAGAGGATGCATAAGTAGCACCCGGTAAGATCCTTTTTCCAGATGCAGTATGCAGTTCCTGTACAGATTAAGAACATTCAACAGGTTTCCACTTTTCTTTCTAGAATCTATATAAAATGATTTTTACTTTAAAAAAAAAAAAAAAAAAAGTTACATTTCATCCAGAACTATTACTGTACAGATGACCCACCATCACTTTCCCAGCAATTATAGACAAAATGAATGGAGTAATTTAATGAGTAAATTACTAAGAGGCACCTCACGAAAACAGAGACTAAGAGTGATCTTTCAATTGAAAGAATTTGACTAATCAAAGTGAAAACAAACATGGCCATAGGGCAGATGTAAGTGTTCAGGCATTCCTGACTAGTTCAAGAATATTTGTGGAACTGTGTGTACAGAATTTACTGCTCAAAGCAGAAATACACAGTGTGACAGACATTCAAGTAAGTAACTCACAGCAGTCCAGACCGAATTCTACAAGTCTTTCTTCCTCATGGCCTAAAATGGTCTGTTGCTAAGAGACCTGCAAGTCACTGCTGCTTTTATGTACTCTTCAGAAAGAATCAGAGATCTGACAGGCTTTGAGACCAAACACTGAACAGATTAGACTATCTTCCACACAAGTCAACATAACTCTGTCAGCGCAAGCTTGTGCCAAAAGCTTTTCCCACCTTCTGAGGACATCTAAATTCACATGTAGCAAGATTAATCCTGTTGACAGCAAAGGCTGTGACTGGAAAATGACTGGAAACTTAATTTGAGGTCATTATTCTTTTAAGAACTATGAAATCTAGGAGAGAAAATTATTATTAGAAACTCATTCATTGATGGCTTGGATCAGAAATATTTCTGCAAATCAAAAGCTGGTGCCCTCAGAACCTGAGGTCCTCAATGTGAGTTCCCAGTCATAATGCCACTTGCTGACATTATTTATTTCAACTGTGTGCAAGACGACTGCATTAAATTTCTTGCACTGATGGAAAGACCAGTGTCATCATAAAAGCAGAAAGTTCCAAAGATATTTTCTGCGATTCTGCGGGCAGCGAGTATTTTCCTACACTGTTTGCAGCAGGCCTCATTACTCAGCTTCAGGCTAATTTCCTATGCTGCAGTCTTGACATTCTGCTTCATTCAAAGCCTGTGCTAAAATAGGCTTCTGCTGGAGGTCATAAAGAGTCATACATCCCAGATAACGTGATCTTCTTGGTGGGGTCCCACGAGGTGCAAGAACATCTGCTGTTGCTACTGCCTGTGGCCCTGGTTGAAACTAAACAAGTACAACAAGAAAAAAAGAATACAGAAGAGTAAAGCTAGAGGGCAAGCTACAAAAACCAAACTGAAACTTCAAAGATGTGGTAGGGGAAAAAAAGGAATATATTTATTCCAGGAATCCATTCTCCTGCTATAAAGCTCATGGGATTGCAGAATATGAAGAGTTACGCATCTTTAATTTTCACTTAGAAGTAGTAGTAGGACCTGAGAACAAAATTTTGATTGGTTTTTCTGGCACCATCTCAGAGGCAATGACACTGCCACTCTTGCATAGAAATTCATTATACGTGCCTCTCCTCTTCATGCTTGTACACTTTTCAGAAGGCAAATTGTAGAGCTACACTAATTTATCTGTGGGGACAAACAATAGTGGATGGAAATAACACCCAGGCTTCATAAAAAAATCTCAGTACAATTACTTTTCACTCAAGATAACAGAAGAATCAACAGAATGCATGGAACTCTTTGAAAATGTCTCAATGGTTTGTCTTGTATCAGTTCTTTTGCATTTTCAATCCACTATGAAGGTACAGATTTGTGAGGGAAGCCATGTGAAGCCTATACTGAAACAACAAAAATTGTAATTTGGCACCAAGTCTCTGAGAGAAACAAAGTTTCTGAATCAGACACGTATTCCAAATGTGGAGAAATAGAGAGGCCCAACCACACATCATTAGCTTCCAAATGCATAAGTCTTGCTTCATGCTTTATCTGAGAAATGCAGCTTTTATGGATAGGAAAGAAGGATCGTTTTGCCATGAAAATGACAAGGCATTGGTCAAACATTTAAAAAAACCACCACCAAAATGACAACTTTTCTCTATGTCTCAATTCCTCAAGACTTCAGTTATGCAGATTCAGAACTTAGGACTTGTAAAGAGTAAACTGTTTCAATGTAAAATACGGACTGATTTAGATGTGCTTGCTTCCTGCTCCTCTATCATTATAGGGAAACTAAGTTACCTCTGAAAACCACATCTGGCCTTACGGTTTACAAAAAGGAAGAACTTGTAGGCACATAATTTGTACATTTTGTAAAGCCAGAATATCTCTGTTGGCATGTTCTGACAATTATGTCAGAAGATGCTTTAAGGGGAAGCCCTGCCCCATTCTCACAGATCTTGCTAGCAGCAGTCATCACGTTAGCTAAGCTGACTGAAAACTAATCCTACAAAAGGACAACAAAACAGTAATTTTCAGCTGGATTATCTGCCTGGATCCTCTAAATACGGCTGAGATAATATTACTGTCTCAAAGGAGGCAAAAGTGGGAGAGACTGACAAAACAGTCCACACAGAAAGTCCCTCCTCAACCGAAAAACTGCTACCTATGGTGTCATGAGATAAACATAATAAATAAATTTCAGCATTACAGCATCTACAAATAAACTAAAATCCCTCTTTTTTTGTTTACCAGTGATAGCTTGGGCCTCCCTTCCCAGAAATATAGCTTCTCACATTTCAATTGGGAAACTTTCAGGGTGCAATGGCAATCCTTTGCACATCACTGCAGAGGTTAAAAAAGGAACTTCAGTCTTAGGCAGTTGTTCTTCCCTCAGCTTCTTCTTCAGCACAATTTTAGCAGAAAAGAAAGTCAACTAACTGCTCTGCTTTTTTGCTGCTGCTGATTGTTTCTTTTTCTTTGTTCTCTCCCAGGGATGAATAACATTAACTGTGACAGCAATTTGGAAAGGTGGTTACTCTACTGAGAGAGTTTCATCTGATTTTAACTAAGGCAAGTATGTATTTTCCTGGATTTGGATGAGACACAATGTCAGCTACCAGTCTTTTCATTGGCACAGTGCCTCCATCATTCATTTGGCCAGCATCATCAGTTCCCAGGGAAAAGACTTCCCATTATATATTTTGAGGGACTATAATTTTGCCTTAACTTGATGATTACAGAATGTAAAGGTTTCTGAAAATATCCATGTTTTGCCATATCTTCCATAATAAAATTTCTTTGAATGTGAACTGAGATTTCATACCAAACCATACTGTCCTACTTTGTTTCTTATTTCTGTAATACAATTTTGCATTGGATCTTTGATCAGAATGATTACAGAAATCACCGTCTTGCATTTGTAATTCTCCTACAATAGCTACCCTGTGAGATGTAATATACACACCAGGGTAGAATGTTTGAAGTTATCACTGAAAACTTGGAACAGAAGAGAAATACTCTTAACTTAATCTACAAACAATGGGAAGCTTCCTGAGTCTATTTCAGATTGTAAGCTGGGACATGATTGTGAGGCGGGACCTGAAGCTGAGCTTGCAGGTTGGACGTGGTACAGCTCTTTGAGGTACTAGGCAGCCAGTCAGTGTTTTGGCATTTCAGTACATCAGGACCACCACGTTTCACCTGACAGTAGTTGGTGATAAGCTGTGAGAATGGTCCAACCAACTTCTTCAACCCTAGTGATATGATTTCAGCTACTGCCCAGAAATAAAAACCTGGAATGCAAACAGCAATTTCATGGAAGACCTCTCTTATGGCTTTTCCTGGAATAGTAATTTTGGAAGCATTAAATATTTCTCCACTTTGGAAACACAGTATTTATTTCCACCAATACATAAAAGACTTGTTTCCACTTATATCTATATTGAATAACAAAACAAGGAGAGTTTTAGTTTCATAAACACACAATAGTGAAATCTAATAGTTTTCAGTCTGTAACAGTTGTATGGCAATTTAAGATACCACATTTACTTGTGAGAAGGATACTCCCTTTCCACAGTCAATAAAACCAAACATAAGCCTATTTCATTTTTTAATTCCTCACATTACTTACACATGGATACATTCCCTCAAGTGAATCCAGAGAGCTTTTAGATCCAAAATACACAAGATACGGAACTCAGATTTAGCCTCAAGCCCTTTCCCTCAGTGGTTGTCAAAATACAGAATAAAGAAGTTTCTCCTGCAATTGTGTTTCAAAGAAAGTAAAGTCTTATCATACCACATAGAGCAGCTAACCTTGGAAGATTCCCTTATTTCAGGAAAGGAGAGGCCACTTTCCCTTCCTTTTAGAAACTCTTAAAAATTTACAAGAAGTCCAGGTCATGTTCAGTTGTGCACGTTATCTTAACAGATTGTCTTCACAGTAGGGGGAATCTTCTTGTTTTTAACATAAATTCTTAACAGCTTCCATTGTGGCCACCTACAGACCAGATTTCACACAAAACCAAGAGTCCATGTTTGAAAAGGAAAAAAAGGAAATGAGAGAAACTGGAGCTGTGAAAAGAAATAACTAAGTCAGTAACCAAACAAACTGTAACAACACAAGGGAAATAAAGCAAAGAAAACCCAAAAGAACTGATAAAATGAAAGTGAACTATTTGTGCGCTACTCTTAAACAGAAAGAAAATACATTTTCCAAAAGACCCGCCTGCTGCTGGGCTACTGGTAAAGCAGTCTTCCTAAATGTAGTAGTTTTGATTTCAAAAGGACTGGGGATGCTCCCAGACACAAGGTGGGGATGCAGATCTATTCTTCTCTTACTAAAGAAAAAGAAGCAGTGGTATTTTTGAAAACGTGGAATTCCTAGCCAAACACTGAGTGAAATGTTAGGCACTGATTCTATATCCAAACCAACATGGAAATTCATGTAAAGTTATGTAATCTGAAATCCAGATTAAACTATTTCAGAGAGACAGATTAGCTTTCAGCTGATGAACTGATGGATGGGAGAAGCTGAAGGTGGCTTAGAAGGCAATGGAAAACTGTGAGACCTCTCCCACTGGTAGCTGAATGATGTTGGATAGGATTAAAACCCTTTCATCCTACCTACATGTAGCCTGTCCATTCTTGGCATCTCGTTTCCAGGAACACACACAACACAAGCTTAGGCAGTTTACAGATAAATACATTGCAGGAGGCAGCCCCTTAAATTAAGCAAGCTTCAAAGAAAGCACACAATAGTAACTCTGCTTTTGAGCTGTCACTGTCAGCTAATTTAAATGTGATCAAGGACCTTCATACAGGGGAAAACAACTTTTGGTGAAGGGAAATAATGATGAAAGATATTTTGATAAACAGAAAAAACAAAGCTATCACATACGAAACTGCTTGACTGGGGAGGATATGTAAGGGGATTTTCTCCTCTAGTTTGATCTGGTTTTCATCTAAACAAGCCAATGCCACCACCTATATCTGTACTTTACTAAGAAAATCTCTTTGAAGTCTTCTACAACATATCAACTTAAGAAGCACAAAGTCACAAGAAAAGACTTGTAAATAATTCCATATTTAAGGTGACCAAGAGTCATCTTCACTCTCTCCAATGATAAGCAAAATATACCATAGAATTGACTTCACTGTCTTGTTTGGGAAAAAAAAACAAAAAAACAAAAAAACACCACCAAGATTTGAAAGACAGAGGAACAAAACTCATGTAAAACATGTGAAATAGCAAAATGACAAGCAAATCAACATATCAGCCAGCAGAGTACTTAATGGCAGGGTAAAAGCTAGTTAAGTTCTACACAGTGGATTTGACAAAAGGGAGACAGTAGCCTGGTAACAGAGGGAAAAATGGAGAAAAGAGGAGAAACTGAGCATAGAATATTGGTCATTTTGAATCCCAGAGCACCTCAGAGAAGAAAGGCAAATTTGGCCACATTTTTTGGAACAAGTTTGCTTGATAAGGTCAAAGGCACTTTGGATGTTCTCAGTGGAAATCAAGCAAACAAACAAATCCACCAGCCACATGCAACTGTTTCTTCCAGTACCACTGGAGCTCAAAATACCACACTTCTTCATCTTTATCCATCACTTCCACATAGTTCCCTGTGCTTTACAGTTCTCTCTCTGTCTTCGGACTTTTCTGCATCAGTAGTAAATGTGGATTTAAAAAAGAAGAAAAAGAAGAAAAAAAGAGAAAAAAAAAAACAACCGCTTTTCTGAAAGGCATCTTCCTGCTTAGGGATGCTTTCCAGGATAGACAGAGGGCAGCTGTGGGTACTATGGGCAGCTATGATATGATTCTACCACCACCACAAATACTGCAGCCAGTTCCACAGTACAGCACAATGAAGAGCCATCATTATTTCTAACCACACTAAATAAATACTTGATGTTTTTACCAAGATCATATTCCATTCCACTCACACCTGAAGAAATCAATATAGGAATTATTTGCTGATCAATACATATTTAAAAAGCAGCTCTAATTTGCTATACAGTGCTACAGTACAGAACAGGGAGAGCTGGTAACTTGAAGCTCCATCTCTAACAAGCACTGAAAAATGGGCACTAGAGATTCGGATCCATGATGTGTGTGCAACCATGTCTGCCTCCAAAGCAACCTCCCTGCCCCCAGCAGAACACAGGAGCAGACACTTTGCTGCACCATCTCCCCCTAACATCTGACTCCTGTGGTGTCTCACTGCACTGAAAGCAATGCTGGAACTGGGAAGCCCTTAATCAGCTAACTAGGACGTGGATGCTACATACACTAAGAGAACTAAATCAACACATCCCAGGAAAAACCAATGTACCCTAAGAAAAAATCATGACCACTTGAGAAGTCTTCTTTTCCACAGAAAACAGAGGAATCATGTAAATTTACCTCCTCTGCTTCTTAGTCTCACATCACAGAATCACAGAACTATCAAGATTGGAAAAGACCTAGAAGAAACTTCTGTAACCATGCTAGAGCTGCTCAACCAGATTTGAAATGTACGGTCTATAATTGACCGAGCTGCTCCACCTGGAGGTTTCTGTTGATTGTTTTTTTTCTTTGCCTGGAAAAAAAAAAATCTGCATGTTTTCAGATGGTGTGTTGTAAACCTTGCATAGAGCCAGCTGCACTCTATCATATCAAGTTTTCTTCTGGACCGATTCTCTCAGAAATGTTCTATCGGCTTACAAGCAGTTAGGTTGTAGGTGTATTTCCCCTTAGGAATCTGTGATGTGTCAAGTACAAAACTGAAACTAAACCAGAAAATGTGAAATAGAGTTTAAATGCCTCTCTTGTGAAAGCTGTTAAATGAGAAACAGGCATTGCAGATTACAAGAGTCAGTCAGGTACTGGTTCCACTGGGAAATGACATTTTCACATTGTTTCTGCCTTCTGGTTTGCTGCTGATAGATCTGGACTTAGAAGAGTCATCCTCCAGTTACGTGCACTCCTGACGCCTTCCCTACGTAGGCCTGTCAGCACAGACATTTCCCAGCTAAACTTACATGTTCGTATCATTTTAAATTAATAAAAAAATCCAAACACTACAATAAACATGTGCAATCACCTCCTCACTTACTACAAATCGGGGGTCTCTCATTTTCAGAATAGCAATTTCAGAAATCTCTGGATTTTGGCATCTAAATAAGTGTATTTCAGTGAGATCTGAACTGTGATTGACAAACGGGTGCAAAGCAGCCTTGCAGATTGTAAATTGCATTGCCTTTCCAGAAAGAAAAGGAGCTGGAACAACCAGAAGGCAGAACATTCAGCAAATGCTTTACAAAGTCAGGTGATTTCCAAAAACTGAACGTAATTTCACAAGCTTCCAAAAGTGGAAGGAGTTTGTCTCTCAGCCTCTCCTATGTGGGGCATGTAATCGCTGTGGAAGTGCAACAGCCCTACCCTCTAGCAAAGAAGCATCAGAACAGAATTACCATCCATGACAAAACTCTGACTCAAGATTGACTTTCAGGGATGGGAAAAGCTCTGTTCCAAACACCACAGAAGACAGGTAGCTAAAAGGTTTTGAGCCCTGAGCAAAAGGCTTTGCAACAATAACAAATCAATCCATACAGAGACCGAGCTTCTGAAAAATGGCTGCCTGACTCCTGAGTGGTTGAAAAGGTGCAACTGAAATTGAAATTTGATCTTCCATCTCCATATGCTATTGTAACTCCATCAGACTCCTTTCACTACTCACTCCTGGACTCCTCCAGTCTGAGGCTTTTTGTTTTTTTCACTTTACTCTGCACTTACATCTGAAATCAGGAAAGAAACCTGCTCTGGCAGCACGTGGTGTCATGTAGTTCTGCTTCCTGAGGACAAAAAACACCCTCCTGCACCAGCACTGGGATAATTGCAATGCACTTCCATCAACAATAAAATGGATGTTTCTGTTGCTTCTGCATTCCACATGGACTGTGAATTTGACAAGCTCCCATAATAATGACAAACATTTCCAACACATTTCAGAGCTAATATATTCTGATCCCTACAGAGCAAATTTTGAACAAGAGTAAGTGTATCAATTTACAGCCCAAGACTGGCTAAAAAAGGCAGAGCTTTCTGCAGAGAGGAATATAGCAGCAAAGATACAAAGGCAGAGGAATCTGACTTTTAAAATGTTTGAATAGACAGTTTGTCTAAAGCAAAGCCTGCATCTCCCATGAAACTGCAAAGGAACTTGGGAATGCGTAGCTGACTTTGAGCCAAGGACTTTGGCAAAGAGCCTGTTCAGTCACTGACACAAATTAAAAACTGAATTTCCCTGCAACACCTTCACCTCCCCCATAACGCACAAGACAGGAAAGTCTGCCTAAGTCTCATACACAGCACTAGTTACAGAGGGTAACATAGCAAATGTTGGCTCAGAGGAGGCGAGCAGGCATGGACAGAATCAGAGACAAGGCACTGCAACTCCTCAGGTAGAAAGAAAAAGTAAGCAAATTCAGAGCTGTGCTGAAGTGACAGAGGCTGCTCCAGTAAGGCAGGCTAAAATATGGGTTTCTCTTGTTGATCTACTGGGGCCATTCTGTAAGGGAATCTCAGTTAAGTATAACTGTGGAACAATAGTTGCAGCTGCAACAACTGCAAACAGACCCATAGTGGAATTTTCCCTCGTAAGTGCTGCCATTGTGCAGAATGAAGTGGCAAAACACAAAGCAGCCTTGCAGATTGTAAATTGCATTGCCTTTCCAGAAAGAAATCCTTGCTAGGAAACGGAAGTTCAAAAATAAATAAAATAAAATAAAATAAAATAAAATAAAATAAAATAAAATAAAATAAAATAGCAAGTAGCCTCACTGCCTCACTTGTACGCAGATGGCAGCCCGTGCAGTTTTGTTTGGTTAAAGCCTTCAGGTAACTAATTTCGGTGTCACAGAATATCAAGTTTCTGCTTTCCTAGACAGCCAAAATGAAGCTGTTATGGTGTGGGACAGATAGTGATTGACTAGTGAAAATTTTCCTTTCTCAAATTTTGCTTTGGAGTTTGCTTCTTCCAATAATCCAAGATACCCACAACATATTTGATCTTCAGATCTAGCACGCTGTGCATGATTTTGGGAACGAGCTGCTGACATTCTTGGGTCTGGCTTTGCCTACCAACTGTCAGCCTGACAACAAAAGGCATTTCTGCTTTTTGTCTTATCTCACTGTAATTGAAGCTATGTGAAAGGTGCCTGCAGTCAAGAGAAGAACTTAAAGAGATTCAAAACAAGCAAACACTTTCAGGTAATCCTGTTTAGGGAGCTAAGTGGTCAAGTGCAACTTACCCGTATGTTCATACACTGGAACCAGATGTTCACATTGCTAGGTTTAAACATGACAGCAGGGCATTAAGAGTATCATACAAGACCAGTCTGCAAGATCCTTTCTCACATTTCAGGCTGCTTATTGTGACACATGCATAAAGGTCTACACTATTAAAAATAAGAAGAGACGTTATGCTATCTAAAAAGTGGTGTAAAAATACAGCTTTGACCTTTAAATTTTAAGCTATGAATGCATGCCAGGCTTTCTCCAGAAGGATCTCCTTCCCAAGGCCATCTTTATCTGGTAGAATATGTATTTACTTGGCAATAACCATTTGCCAGACATGAAGAATGTACCAAATTATTTAGATCCAAGCATAGTTTTAAGTTTGTGCCTGTCACCATTACAGCCACTCACATCCTTGAGGTATGCACATTTTAGTGTTTTGATGGACTTCAATGTCATTAAGCTACAAAGTAGCTTTTGTGAGATTGCCTCAGCACACGCCAGTTGTGTTTTTGTTTTGATCCTACACTCGGCATCTGAATGAGCAGATGGAAATTAAATAAAGAGTACTTCTAGTAACAAATTGTCCTGTTAGCGTGCTTAACAAGACACAAAATATTAGAAACAATTCAAAGGTACCCACCATATGCTGCATACAACCTACAAATGTTGACCTTGAATCAGCACAAGTAGTCCAAATACATTAGTTAAAAATGAATCAAGCTGAAAGTCAGAACTATTAGCCTTAATACGAGCTACTGCTTCTGGTTTTGCATAATAACGGTCAGCAGTTCATCTTCCTTTCTTTCTTTTTTTTTTTTTTTTTTTCTTTCTTTCTTTGCCTTAAAGGACGAAATTGGCAGAGGGAGGGAATGGAACATTTACTTATTTTCAGGCAACTTTTTTCTTCTGAATAAAATCAGCCACATTTTTTAATATATATATATATCATCCCTCCTCCTCTTTCTTGTTCTCTAAGGCTGTTGTTTTTTCGCCTAGGTGGGCAGATAAAGAAGGAGCACATGGCCTATTTTGCTAAAATGAAAACCTTGCAGTTACAGCAAAGAATCCCCATAATGAAACTGCAAAAGAAGCGCCACAAACATTCACATGAGCGCTGCTTCTGGTCACCAAGCCCTCCTCCCTCCCTGCAGGCCTTTGTTCACAAGTCAGACAAGTTCCTGCTTCCCAATTCTAGACAATAGAAAGTTGGCTTTTTAGACCTGCTCTTACAAGCTATTTACTTTGCAAGCCATGAAAACAACACAAGGACAGACCTAGTAATGATTACTTACCAGTTTTTACCTGCCCCTTTGCAGGGAACACACACATTAAAGTTGTTACTGAAGGCAAATCATCCTTCATTGTTCTGTTTCTTCTGCAAATAGTGCTCTAAGCCATTATCTTCCCTTTAAAGATCCTCCAGGGGTTCCTAAAGGCTGTCCAAAGCCAAACTAATCTGAATTCAATAACAATGTCTCTACCTTACAGGCTCATCAGACTCATTAGCAACTTTTTAACTTGCCTTGTTGTGGCTGTTCTGTGAGGTATAAGGGACTTCATCTTGCTGGTGATGTTCTCTAAGCAGCCTGGTGCTAACTTTGCTTTCTGTATTGATTCTGCTCACTTGGCAACACTGATTATTTCTTTTTCTTTTTCTTTTTTTTTTCTTTTTCTTTTTTTCCTTTTCCACATTTCTGCTGTGATGGGAAAGACACAGCACTTGACATTAGTTCCTTTGTAGTGCCCCAGGACCACCTGTGGACAAGCAGGCCCTGCTTGTAGAGTTACCTCAGGTAAATAAAAGGCTCCAGAAAGAGCAACTGATGTAGCCGGACTGTTTATCACAGAGTAACTCTAACGCATATAAACACGTATGTCTATACGCACACAAAATGTGTCTTACAGAAAGAATATTAATCTTTCCCATATTAAACAATTTATTGATTTATGAAAAAGACTGTACATAGAACACACTCAGTTATAGCCACAGCACATCACAATCTGGCCTCTAGTGGCCAATACCCAACACAAAAACCTGTTCAAGGTTATGCCAAGGTCACAACAAAGTCAGTCTCAAACCAGGATGCCAAAAGACTCTCTTCAATCTTTTATTCGTACCCAGCAAATACTGAGAGTATGTACTAATCTTGCACGGAAAACCTTGAAAAATCTTGCTCTAGTTTTGAAATCAACCACATGGGACCATCATTGAGAAAATACTTGAGAAAGGTTTGGTCCATCCTGGTGTGTTCCTTCTTACCCTTCTCAAGACTTTTCCAGGAGTGTAGACTGTCAATGCTGAGACACGGAGTATGAAAGCAGCATCTTCCATCTAGCTTTTAGAAAAGGGAACTGTTCTTATCCCATCATCTTCTACAGCGACCTGGTGTACTTGAGTGAATGACTCACAGAGATTCCCTTGACATGCTAAATACCAAAGTACTCCCTAGGCTCTAGAGAATGCAGCAGTACAGCTTTCCAGCAGTACAGCTCGTCTAGGAATCTATCTGCTACATTCCAGAAGTCTGGTACTGCAGCCACTGAATCTTTTGAATACCCCGAAGCAACTACAAAATCTTACCAATTGTTTTAAGAGCTGCAACAAAAATTTAATAGTCTTGATTTGTTTCAAGAAAGACTCAACTCTATCAAAACTCACACTGACTGCAAACAGAACAGCAATACATGAACCTCCCTCAGCTCAGAGCACAGTTCTGATGCATGTCTGGGGGAACTAAACCTCAAAATACTTAGTAAGAAATACACAAAGAGACAATTAAACAGGTAGGTGTTTGACGTGATGGAAAACTCCTTTCCATTTAAAAAAGAGTTTAATTTCATCTTTCAAGTGGCTAATAAGGTTGAAGAACATGGTTAGAAAGCTACAAGCAGAAAAAAAAAGAAAAGCCTTTGAAATTCTGAAGACTTGTGGTAAAATATTAATGGCCAACCATATCCTATTGACTATGATCAATATAACAGATAATACATTCTGAAAACGGGGAAGGATTTGGTCTAGAATGCTTCTTGCCCTTAGGTCCCATTTTCTGCCAATAACTATCATAAGAAATAATTTCATGCTGTGTTTCCAGGTTCCATGCAACCAGTGGAATCCATGCACACTCCAGGCGTGGACCTGCATATGCCTTATCATACACATTACCTTTTTTCATTACAGAAACACAATCACAGAAATATATCACCATTTCAACCCCACTAGTCACATCACTAAGTGCTCCTGGCTCTTCTTCCACAGAATCTGCAGCTTCATAAAAGAATGACTATCAAAGAGCCAGACAATTCACACCACTATCAGTAGGTGTTGGGAAAGAAGCTGAACTGGGAGTAGTGCATGTGTGAGCATGTGAGCATCAGGCACTTATGCTGAGTACTGTCATCATTTTTCAAAGTTGCAACCGTGTAATGGTGTGCTCCCCTCTGTACTGTGAACCAATTATCTTACTCCATAATAGTGAGCAGCTTGAGAGCACACTGATCTCCAGTCCTAATAACAAGACCTGCACGTGACTTCCCTGGTTCCTTCTAAATACTGAGGAGTTTGAGTGACTGTAGTTATGGAGGGGATCATGTGGAATAATTATTAGGAATATTCCAATAAGTTATTTCCCTCTTAGAAGAAGAAAAATACTGAGGAAACCTCCATGGTGAAATGCAGTGAATATGTAAGGAGTCTGTTCCATGAAATAAGACCTGCAAACTTTAGATTGTTATAGCTGCACCACAGGACCTTGGTTTGCTGACTCTAAGATGTACAGCACAGAAGGTGGAGCAAAGTGTAAAACTCCATGGCCAGGCTCTGTGTCAAGATCGCAGCAATGAGAACTTGTTCCACATGAAAAGAAGAAAACAGTATAAAAACAGCTTAAGAGAGAAGTAATTTGGGGGAAGACATTGCCACAGATAAAGTCAATAGGACAGTGGGACTTCAGGGACCAGTCAACAGGCTGACGCTGCCTTCCCTTCCACCAGGAAGGCCTATTGGGCAAGATTCACAAGCTTGGTTATACTGAGTTCTTCCCCTGCAAAACTTAGAAACCTCCACAGTTATTCCATAGCTGAACATGTTTGCAGTAGGCTGTATTATTCACATGATTCATCAAGTTATTTTTAAATATTATACAGAGTAGACAAAAAACTACACAATAGCTAATCTGAAAGCTATTCCTTTTACCTGAGCATATCTTAACATATTCTGTTCTTCCAGCAGTCTAACCAGTGTGTAAAATACAAAAGTTACTTTAAATGAATATTGTTAACTTAAAATGACATTAATAAGCTATTAGAGCAGAAAGATAAGCATACTGTGGCTTAAACAGATCAGTCAATGAAGGCAAACAGCAGCCTAGAAATGCTTTCTGGAAGAGGAACTCTGCTGGTGGGAGCCATTTTGTTCTGAAGTGACAAGATTTATGCACTTTTCCTTCTCTAATGTAAACTCCCTGCAGCTTAGGGGCATATTGTACCTTTTTGAGCCTCCAGCATTGTTGTCAGCATACACAGTCAGAAGATTCCGTGTCAGATTAACCCTAAACAGCAAAACCCCAAGGAGGGCTGTCTGCACAGATGCCAATTCCTACAAAAAGGAGCTGGCAAAGAGAGGCTGCATGCCAGATGGGGCCATTGCATTTCCTTTTCCATAGGGACTTTAATGCTTCTGTGTTACAATGTTTCTTCTTTCTATTTCCTTCCATCTCCTACCTTTATTCTGATGAACTCGCTTGGGCAAAAGAGATCAGATTTTAATGGTTGCTCAAAGATAAAAGGTCGTGAACACTTCAGATCTAACTTCCACTGAATAAGCTTTAGGCAACTGAGAGGTTTTGCAGAAGAAAATTATTTGAGCTAAAGGTTTCAGAAGCAACTGCGAGAATATTTTAGTTCAGTTAGGTCAGGGGCTTGTTTCTACTATTCAGCTAGTGGTAAATAAAATGGGAGAAATATTCCATGTCTCACAGGACCTGAGGTAGTATGGCACACTCCCCAGCATCCTCCTGTCTCTTCAAAAATTATCTACTTATCTCTCTATCAATGTTATTTTTCCTTTTTTCCCCCTTCCCTTCAGAATTCTGATCACAATCTAAGGGAAAGATCACTCTCCGTATTTATTCTTCTTTACTATTTTTTTAACAGATACCTGCACATTTGAGTAAGTAGCAATAAAGTAGCTTTGCTAAATACACTTGACTAAGTACTTTTAAACATGTGAAAGCCATCTTTTTTATTTGCTTTGGGTAGCAGATGGCAAAACCTTCCCTCCTGCACTGAGCCCCATTTCCATTTTGAATAATCTAATAGTGTCCTCTATTTCAAACTCCATACAGTTTCTTTTGAGTACTTAAAGGAAAAGAAAAATCCCTTGTGAGCAATTAAATCTGAAATATAGTCAGATAATCTTTATATTGCTATGTTATTAATCTAAACTGAATGTGTATACATTAAATAGAACAGTACAATAGAAGTAAAATATATTGAAAGACATTCGCATAGAAAAGGCATCTGGTGATCATTTCTTTTAAATGCGGCAAGGCAAATTCTATTGAGGTACTTGGACAAATTTCAACCTCCAAAGAAACCAAAGGCTATGAAGTCACTGACCACACCAAGCTGTGTGGTGCAGCTGACACACTGGAGGAAAAGGCTGCCATCAAGATGGATCAGGACAGACTAAAGTAGCTGGCCCATGCAAACCTCATGAAGGTCACCAAGCCCAAGTGCAAGGTGCTACACCCAGGTCAGAGCAATTCCATGCACAAATACAGGCTGGGTAGAGAATGGACTGAGATTATGTCAAGAGGCCCTAAGCAAGAGAGGAACTTCATTTCTACAAGGGTAAATAATAGTGATTGGAGAAAGAGTAATGACTTGAAACTAAAAGATGGTGGATTTAGATTAGGTACAAATGAATAAACTTCTCTTCACAGAGATCTTTGCCTGATCAGGAATTTTTGACCTTGAGTGTGTTTCTCACAGGTTGGAACTGGATGTTCTGTGAGGTCTCTTCCAAACCAAGCCATTCTACAACTCAATGAAAAATTGCAAATGATGATTTAATATGGATTTCATATAAAAACTAGGGGAAAATGTATTACAGAAAAGTAGGTACCTTTATGTGAGTACTTTATGAATAAGCAGATAAAACCCCTTTGTGATACACCAATAGATTTTACATACAGACTTCATACAATCCAAGTACTTGGGATACTTAGGAAGTGGGGAGAAAGACTTAGAAATGAACACAACACACATTCGTAAATAATTGCAGCTTATTGGCCAAATCCATTAAAGGCACTTCCAAGTTTAGCATCAGTTGACAATTATTCTCATTAGGCTACTGACTATCTTCTCTGTCCAGAAAGCCCAGATGTTCACACAAGGGAAAAGGCACCTTTTCATTGCCACTGCCCGATTCCCTCTACGAATCACTCTTCTGTGCTACTCTTGGTAGAAAGTATTGGTATAAGGTGCTTGGAATAATAGAGACTAACACTTCTGACTCGGATGTGTGTTAGGGAATAGCAAGTCTTCACAGCTGGCCTGAATCAACAGGAGAGACATCTCCAGATGCCTGCTTTGCCCTTGTATAGACATCTTCATTGTCCTGAACAGCTTGCAACAAAACATGCTTTCAATAGTGACATCTTCATGTTGCTCACAAATGGAAAAATCCTGAATCCACAGACTTCTTCACAAAAAGGAAATAGACCCCAATGCTGTGAAAGTTCTGAGAGGTACCTGAAGTCAGTTAGAGAGCATAAACTTCAATAACCAAGCAAGTATACACTAAGGAATTCAGACTGGCAGAAGGGTGGCCACGCGAGCAGAGCTCTACATGCAGATCTGTTCATCAGCAACTAACTCATAAAATTGTCTGATAAAATTAACATGTGACTAAATCACAGAGCTGTAAGAGTTACTAAGAACCAGTTACTTACTGTCATGGCAGAAAAGGGTCCCATTAGAGCACCCCGCCCAACTCAGAAGCTACAGAGATACACAAGCCCCTAGGATGAACACTGTGGCAGTCAGTTGCAAGCCCACAGCCCCATACCATCTTCATCCAGGCAGCAGCTCTTCTTGCTGAGTCTCTTCACAATGCTCATCATTTTGGAGCAACATTGCAGCCACCTGAGACTAAGACAAATTTCTGTGGAAAGGTTTTGTGGAAATGAAGTTGCTGCAACTCTCTGAAATTGTTTCACAAATAGCCCATCATTTTAGTAGTACAAGGATTTCTCTGCAGCCCAGCCTTTGGAGATGATGCGTTACCTCTTGCTGATCCTGACACTGTTTGACAGTAAAATTCCCAGAGAAGTACACACACAGTAATTCTGTCAATGCTGAATGAGTTATCCACAATTAAAAGCTTAATTACAAGGTCTTGTTCTTCAAATTCTTTTCACCTCTGCAATTTCAGATCCATTGGCAAAAGCACGCATGGTTTTGTTTCAGATTATCTTACAGGAACATAGTCAGATTTGAACTCATCTTCTGGACCTATTATCCACTGTCTGCTCTTCTAAAATATAATTAACCATTTTATCACATCTCAGGGAGCAAGTGACAGAAGAGCAGTTTTAAGGATCTCTGTTTTCTCTACATGTTGTGAATGACAATATGCCTGGAAAGAGCATTAATAACTAGCATACATCCCAGACCTCCTTACAGCTGTCTTTTGACAACTTGATGACTGACTTAATTTCCTTCAGTTCATTCTGAACAGTTTCAGTTAACAAAAATGTATTAACCACGATGCTGTAGAGTAAATACAGACTGAAAAGCATTTGTTCCGAGTAAGAAAGTGTTTAGTTCAAAATTATGAATATAGGAAATAAAAGTGACAATGTAATGGTACTAATCATGGATAAGAAGCACTGAGGTCTTCATTTTGCAGACTCACAATTACAAAACCATAGAATCACCCAGGTTGGAAAAGACCTACAAGATCATCCAAGTCCAACCATCCACTAATCACCAATATTTCGCACTAAACCATGTCACTCAGTATGACATCTAAACATTTCAACAGCACCTCCAGGGATGTTGACTCCACTCCCAACTTCCCAGGGCAGCTCATTACAGGATGTGACCACTCTTCCAGAGAGTCACATCCTGACAACTTCCCAATAACTTCCCCCAGCAGGATGCCTGTATTATTGGCCCTCCCCCTGATCCTTATCCATTGAGATTCAGCCTTATTTTTACCAGACCCAAAAGCTCAACAACATCAGAACACTTTTTAACACAGAGAGGCACACCACCACCCCTCCTGCCTTATCTATCCCTTCTAAAGAGCTTACAGTCATCCACCGCAGCACTTCAGCCATGGAGGTGGTCCCACCATGCTTACATAAAAGCAACAAATCATAGTTTGCCTGCTGCACAATGACTTACAGCTTTTGAGCTAGCGTCTGTTTCCTCCTTTGTGACAAGTGAGTCCCATCAGAAGACATCATGCCAAGTGCCAGGTAAATCAGCCCATGGTCAAAAAGATGAAATTCTTGTGATTACACAAGCCTCTCAGCCACGTATTTATGAAATGGGCTTTCCTGCTCCTCAGTATCCCTCCCTATCACTGAAGAGAAAGAGGAAAACACATGTATGCTCTCTCCACCCACTAACCACCCCCAGATGGGGGTTGCCTGTGACGCTAAGCTGGGACCTGTTTCCACTCTTCCTCTTCTACTAAATTGCTTCTCTCTATTCAATAATGGCAAGGGGACCACCACTGTTTAGGGGGTATCACTTCAGTGCCTCCCTTACAAGTTCAGCAAAGATTTACTCCACCAACCCATCTCCTGCTCACAATTTCTGATGCGCCTTATCAGTCATTTCCTTGTGTCCCATGAGGTATAACTAAGAGGAAATATGCCTGATACTGGTACCAGGCAGTGACATGCAATCTAAGAACTTCACTCTGCAACTTCCCCTCTTGGTCTACTCTGAGAGAAAAAAAATGCAAACTGAAAGACAGGATTGTGTTTTTCAGTGAACAACAGGTTAAAAAGATGGTGAAAGAAGACAGCATAGAGAAGGGATAGCTGGTGCCTCTGATACATACAAAGAACAAAAGAGGGTCCTCCAGGCCATGTACATGATCTCCCTAATATAGAACTGTAACAATCCCTGTCCCTTCACTCTTCATTGCAAAGCATACAGATAAATCAAGAGCTGGAGATGCTGAGACTTAAACACTTTTCTATCATGTGAGCCATGAGTGCTTTGTTTTTAACCTGTACTCCCTTTCTTCCTTTTAATAATGACTATGTTTTGAGCCCTGATGCATTACTCCAAGGAACATAGGGTCAGTGCCACAGAACTAACAGAAACAGTCACCAGAATATTGTAGCATTTGCACCCATTTCATGTTTTCCCCAAATAAACACACAAGAATTTATCTGTTGGCATGGACCAGGCAAACGAACAGTGAATTACAAACTCTAATGTAGACTATTTGCAGGAAGAGAGTTCTGAATTTGCAGTTAAGTCAGAATTGCTGGTGATAGCAGGCTCTGCTCTCATAAGCAAAAACAGGAATAGACTATGTCTTCTCTGTCCACTTTCTGGCTTTGAAAACATTCCCTCAGATGGCTACGGACAACACTTAAGCTATTCCATGAAATCAAAAGACACAAAACTCCAAGTTGTTTCCAGGAAAATACAAAAAGATATCTGCCATGAAGATGACTTCTCTTCAAACAGCCTGCCTAGCTCTGGTACAGAACCATCTCTAATGGCACTAGAAGCAGAAGAAAGCACTTAGAAGAAAGTAGTTGAGAGAAAGGGCTACAGTACAAACAAGAGATTCTTAGTATCCAGACTCTTCAGTTTCTACTGTTTTTGTAAGGTAGCCAGACTCCCCGTACATGGTATTTTTCTTCTTTCTTCTTTTTTTTTTTCCAGATGGCAAACCTCATCAATTGTGTCTGCTTTTACCAATTTCAAAACACAGCTAGAAAATAAATGGAGAGACTTCATAACCCTTGACCCCTCCTTAGCCCCACAGAACTTAGGAAAACAAATGTGCTCTGCAAAGCTTTGAGGCTTTCCAAGCCTCTGCACTTTCCACCACGATAACTGTATTTGCTGCTATTTTCAGTGACTAAAGAGAATTCCCCCACTCAGCTGCATTGTCACAAGAGATTAATGCAACATGGGAGCTTGAAGAGGGGGAACTTAGATTTCCTGGCTTTGTTCAAGGCAATTCAACCAGCTCCTTTGAAACAGCCCTTTGGCAAGTATGCTTCCTCACCACAGAAATTATCCCATTGCGGTGCTAACCCAAAGGTGATGCCAAGTCTTTTCTAAAGGCATCTAAAATCCTAAACAGTTTAGAGAACTCTCATCAGGATTTGAACACCTCTTCTCCCTGCCTTGTACTGCAGCTAATGTAACTCTTTCCCAACTATACCTAACGCACATGAAAAGCAGAGCAACACAAATGCATCACTATCACAGTGCATTGCCTGGGAGCTGAAACAATCACTTCAGCCACTTCCCTCGAAGAGAAACCTGGGGCAGACAGCTGCCTTCTCTTTTTTCCACAAAAGCTGACTAACCCTCAGCCTGTCAGCAACAGTACCAAATTTCCACAATGGCTCAGCCTTTTCAGTACTCACTACTGCACCCTTGAGAATTCCAGGTCATCAGCATCACTTTGTATTGAACTCCTCTTTTTTTTTCCATTCTCAGTATTTCCCCACTGTGTACACTAACGCTTGTCTGGTACATTATCACTCAGTATAAATCAGCAGGATTAAGTTTCACGTTGACAGTGAATGTGTGATGAAAAGCTTGAGCAAATTCCCTCTGTTAATACAGAGAGTTACTTCATCAGTGTTCCAGCAAATGATACAGACATCTCAAACTCCTTTAGGACGTATAAAGCATTTACATTGCTGAGAGTGGTGAGACACTGGAACAGGTTGCCCAGGAGAGTTGTGGTTGTCCACTCCCTGGAAGCACTCAAGGCCAGGTTGGATGGGGCTTTGAGCAACCTGTTCCAGTGGGAGATGACCCTGTCTATGGCAGAAGGGTTGGAACTAGGTGACCTTAAAGGGCCCTTCCAACCCAAGCCATTCCATGATTCTACACATTGCCAGAAACACAGATTATATCTAAGAAGTGCAGAGAGGAATGGAAATGTGCAAAATAAAAGCATATAGAGGCTCAGAGTTAACCCATCTAACCAAGAAGTTGGAGTTTTCTTGTTAGTTAAGTTCATTATGTGTCCTCTTTGTTTGCATGTATATGTGCATCCACAATGCACTGAGAAGTGATGAGAGGTAGTTGTCCAGCTCATGCATGTAGTAGAGTTCCCCAACTCAGTAGTTTACTGCCTTTTTCATCCTTGTAGAGTTCTCTTCCACTCACTCATAGCACAATGACTGAAAAAATAATTCAAAATAATGGTGTATTCAAGCCGACTGCAGTGTCCACTCAGGAGAACAGAACATGCTAAATCCAAGGACATCTAATATGAAGTAAATAAGTCTGAAACCCAAGAGCTCACAGCTGCAAGAAGAGTTAGCTACCAGTTGTCACTCTTACTTGCTTGGCCTCAGTTAATATTTTGTTCGCTAAAAACCAAAAACCTCATCAGAATCTATCTCCTAGGTCAGTCAGCTCATGCCACATGCAGCCTTTCATCCTGCCAATTTAAGAGAATTAAAATCCTGTCTCTCATATTCTGGTATGAGTTATTAACACTACTCAGTAATATCTGAAGAGGGGGAAGAAGAAAGCAACGTTCTTCCTCTGTCAACAGTCTGGTGAGAAAGTGATGCATCAAGTGTCTGTTTCTAGAAGGATGTCCATACATATAAATCCCACGTTAAATTCAGAGCTAAGGACAAGATCCAAAAAAGGACTTGGTCTGTTCAAAGCAGGCACTGTGACATTCTACACTGAGTTAACCACATTTTCTGTGAGTAGCTCAAAGACAAATACGGTCCCTCAATCTGCCAGCACCTTCTCCAGGCAATGCATCCATATTGCTCAGTTTAACAAGCTTCACTGAAATGAACTGTCTGACATGTCAATAAATGTCTGACTCAGCTCCCTAAACATCTCATGTTTTCTTCCTGCTCTCCATCTATGCTTCAGAATCCAGTTTTATTTTAAGCCCAGCAATATTCAAACAATAAGCAAACTCCTGCAGTCTGGTGTTCCATAGATATTTTAGCTTCTTTTGTCACCTGGATGTCCTGCAGGTACAGTAACAGCTCTCTCCAGGAACGAAATGAGAGAGAAAATGGAGGAGTTATGTTTGTGCTTGTATTACTTATCATCTTAACTGCACAGATTAAACACAGCAGAACAAGCTTCCCTCCACCCAAGCTGGTGAAACACAGCTCCCTCATGTGGAGAGAGCAAGTCACACACAGACTGGTCATTTTTCCAGAAGCCTGAAGAAGAGAACAGAGAAGAAACATCCTAATTATCTGACACATAGCATTATATAGATAAAGGAAATGCTTGGATTAGTCTATCATTATCTTGCCACGAGACATCAGTGTCTAATGCTTCATTCAATGGTAGTCTTTCAGCAGTAATTTCTATTTTAGGGGGTACAACCAAATGGCTTCAGAATACATTCAGCACAGGAGGAGTGTATGTTAAATTATCTGTATATCTTTAATCTTAATCCATGGAGCAATGGAGGATCTGCCGGTTATTTATAGTTGGGCTGGAGTGAGCTGCTGTGAGCAGGGTAATTGAAACAATATTTCAGCCTGTCTGCCTCTGATTTGGGCAATAGCCACTGTTACCTATTACATAATCACAACACAAAATGGAAAATAAAAAAATAAAAAAACGCATTAAACACATGCTTTTATGTTGCATTTTATGATCACATTTTATTTTTTATTGCATTTCCAAATCTGTTGTTCCTTGCTTTCTGAGATCAATTTACTTGCCTGGCAGCAGCTTGCTACATTAAAGCCCAGGAAAGCTGATCTGCTTTCTCCTATTCTCTGGATTAACAAAGCTTTTAGCTTGAGAGCTGCTAAATTCCTTAGACTAAGGGCTTTGACCCTCTTTTAAAAATTGCTGCTATACTAAAGGCTCTGTACATGCAAACTTTTTGTCCCTTAAATAATAATCTTTGTTAGTCAAAGATGTGATTTTCTTCTTTCTTCAAGCTGCTAAAGTAGCACAAGGAAATATCAGAAGAATCAGCCTGTGAACTTTTCAGTAAATGTAGTTAATTCTGCAAGCTATTACTTTGTCATGTGCTATTTGACTATGACTTCAGCTAAAATGATCTAATGTTGCTACTAATCAGGAAAGACGTCACGATTTACAACCTTATTCACTACTTCCTCTCCTTTTAACACAGAAAGTACCCCTTTGTGGCATATTGCCTTTGGATGCTTTGCCAAAATGACTTGCAATTCCTCTTCCAAGTGACAAACACTGATTTAATTCCCTCCATTTCCAGTCTCAGTGACTTTTAGGTGGGTCATACTTATCCTGTATTTCGGCTGAACCTGTTTACTCATGATAGCTTTCCCATTAGCCCTCTGGGAACTTGGCATCATAGACCCCTTAGCTTATAATCTGCTCCCAACACCCAAATCTGCAGGCTTTTAGTCACTGAATGTAAAATGACAGTCCCTTGGTAAACAGATTGCTCAAAAGATTTCCCAAGTCTATCTACTGTAATGCACCAGCTTTCTAATGCAAACCAGGTTTCTTTCAGCTAATTACTGCATGTACTTTGTCAGAAGGTCCTCAAAACTGATAAATTTCTGTGAAACACCTAAAAGGTGACAAAGATGCACTTTTCCAAGGAAAAAATAAAATGTTTCAATAGAGGATTTTGAGCTGGCAGAACCTAAGCCCTTCCCAGGTCAGGCCAAGCAGCACTTCAAGGGAGGCCCTAACTGTCAGATACAACAGGATATACCACTGCACGTCCCAGCCACAGAACCACCCGTCAGCCAAGCTCTCAGGCTGCAGGCATCTTTCGCTCAATCTCCACATTTTAAATGTTACATCTCACCTTGGAAGCCACCAAAACCTAAGTCTTAAGAATCTTTTTCTTTTGGCTTAAACTTACATCCTCAAACTTAACTACAGTCCCATTCTGCACTCTGTTCTGACTTCTAGATGGAGCTGGCAATATTATTCTACACAATCTCCACCTAACACCATTGACATCACCATTATAGGATTGATATGGCTCTGAGAGGAAGAGTTGGGCTTAGCAAACAAAATTACTTGTAAGCTGGCTGGACTCAGTTTAGTTTACTACATCTATAATATCACCCATTCAAAGAACATGAGAAATGTCTTCTCAAAAGTATAACCATGAGCTACGAAGCATTAATTCTTCAAATATTTACACAGGGAGCGTAATTCATGAAGTGCAGCCACACTACCCAGCATTCAATGGAGTCACCGCACCAATTGCTGGCTAAAGGCATACATTTTATTTGGCACCATTTGTCATTTCCTTGTCCATATAAACCAAACCTCCCAAATGTAAAAACAAACTGGTATTTCCAGAAGGAAACTCTGGAAGTAAAAGAAGAAATCATGTTGAGATGAGGAGTTTAGCCAAACGAATCAGCCATCTGAACACAGAGGGCAACAAAGACCTTTTTATGTATCCATCGGTAGCAACAGATTTTTTTTTCCTCTCTTAAGTGATGGCATTTGGATATTTTCTTTCCTTCTTCAACAATAACCTCTTCTCTGAGCAGAACAAAAACTTTCGTGATTTACTAAAGGGAAAAGTACCATCACCTGCACTATCCCAGTGAGAAGAGGTCAACTTGCTTCCTTGGAAAGATTACAGAGAAAGGAAGAAATCATAGGAAGGGCACTGTGATTTATGAGTACCTAGAGACACACTGACAAAACCTAATCCCACGTAACTACTGTGCCGAAGCTGAAAGGCAGTTGTTTAACCTTTGGACTACCACTGCTACAAAAGTTAAAAAAAGCATCTACGTGAAGCTTTTAAATTACAGGAGTTAGAGCTAGGAAAGACCTAATCTTCTGACATGAAGTCTGGCTCACTCACAGTGCCAGGAAGAGTCCCCCAGGCAGACGATTCATCAATTACAGATGAAAAAAAGTATGAATGTATTTCTAAATATGAAAATGATTCTCAAAGAGCAACAGTTCCTCATCTGAGTAGTCAGTACCAATGTATTTTTCTACTGTAGTCACTTAATGCCTTTGACACGGGGTACAGATTATTGTGGTAACTTTTTTTCCCACAGCATAGATTTGTTCTGAGAGTATAATTTTACAGACACTTGGGTTAGGGTGAACCCTACCTGAAGGATGTTGTTATTTAATGATAAGTGGAATGTGAACTGTTAATCTAAAAACCAACCAAACAAAAAACTTACCTGTAACAGAACAGGTAAAACTAAAATCACATGGATAAAGGCATTCAGGTATGAGGGTCACAAGGCTGTGACAAGGTTACCAGCACAAAGAGGAGGCGCCCATGAGCACAATGCCCTCAGGATGACAAATTACCACCCTGCAAAATGAGTCTCTGCAGATCACTTGGCAGAGCCTGTCTCAAATGTGTCTTGCTGCTGCTTCTGTCTCTCTTCAGCAAGTCACCACACATTAGCATAGGTGTTAGAGATGAACATTTTCAAACACGTTTCTTTAGCAGGATGAGCATTCCCCAAACCGAGACTCAGTTTTTGGTTGTTTTTTTTTTAGCCTTCCTCCATTCCATGTTCCTTCTGTTCTCAGTGTAATGCAGCTGAGCCCAATCAGTTGCCAACTCTGCCTCCTGCTCTCCACTACAGAGCATATCTGGGAAGCCAAACAACCCTCTGAGCCATCAGAAAATAGACATCAAGAGAAGGACTTTCTTCTGTCTGTCTTATGTTATTAGCTAAAAATGACACCTATCCTCTGGCCCATCTGTTAGTGCTATGTCTGTATTTGCTCCTCACATCACAGGATATAACCAAGTTCCCACTGTGCAAGGTTTAGCCTTGCTCACACCATTCACACACAGCACCACGTGGAACTGCAGAGAGAAGAAAACATGAAGATTCAGTGACCTGACTATTTTCTGATAGATCAGGGCCTGAGTGAAGCTGATGGAAGAGCAACGTGGTTTGCACACCATACTGTTCAGGCTATTTAGAAGAGATACTTATATTTGTACCTAGAGAAGGATTGAGTCAAGCTCTGGCACACTGACCGTTTGAGAAAATACAGAGAAAGGGCTTATGAAGAAAGATACGGTGAAATGCACGTGATTTTTTCTTCAAAGTGAAGGAAAAAAAATAAAAAAATAAAATAAAAGTGTATTGTGAATCTGATAAGTGAGAGATGGACCCCTGGATGTGCAAGTCCTCACCACAAATAGCTTGAAAGCTCTGCTGAACATGAGAGGGCTTAAAATATGCTTTAAATCAAATACACGCTTACATTCCTTGCTGAGTCAGAACCAAACCTCTGCATATTGGCCCAGCCTAAATGTTATGGTCAAGAACGATGCCAGGGAGAATGAAATCAGTTTGTCATTTCCAGCAAAAAAAACCAAAGCTCACAAAGCAATCGAGGGCCACAAACAAGAAGAGAAACAAGGCCAAGATTTTTATCTGTCCTTGAATCATGGCAGAGTATAAAGGAAGAAGCAGCAAAAAAATCTTTCTTTTTCCCTGCTTTTTCTTCACTTGGCAGAACAACTGGGTGTCTGCTGCTTCATTCAAGTCAGATTATCTCATTTTCAGAAATCATTTGGCCAAGGAAACGGCTGCTTATCGTGAGGCTGCACATAGGACATTCCCCAGCCATCCACCCCCAAGAACCTGAGATGAGCACTTAAAACATGCAGGAGTAAGCCACTGTTTGTTCTTCATCACAAAAGAAAACTGTTGATAAGTTTCACTATCCCAATTCCCTGCTGCTTCCTTTCTCACGCTGCTTGCCCCGAGGTAAACTATGCAGTTTGAAAACTACATCAGTCACATTCCTATCGCTCTAGCATGTGAGTTTCTCTATAAATAACTCAGGTCAAATCTTTAAACCTTTCTCTTTAACAAAATAAGAAAATCATTAATTTGACTATAAATTGATGATTTTTAACTGTTTAGTGACAACGATTAGCTGGTTTTAAGCAGGAATGATGGGGGCCACAGCACTGTTCTTGCCTTTTTTCATGGTCTTCTAATGCAACCCTGAACTACCTCACATACTGAGCCACACTATAACATGCAGAGAGCTTTAAGCGTGGGCAAACTACAAGCATGTCTGCACCCAACCACATAGGCTTATCTGTTATTTAGTGATCAGCACTGATACACATAGCATATTCCTTAAAGATGCAGCATAACATACAAGGAAAGCTGGACTTGCTAAAAGTTCATTGCAGGGAGTTCCAAAGTTCATCTTGTCTAGATCCTTTCCATCTCAAACAATTCTGTAATTCTATTCTATGAAAAATGGCATGGATGTAGCTTGACGGCAGCTCATTTTGGACTGTGTTTCTTATCCCCAGACAGCACTCTGCTGTGCCACACTAACTTTAGGACTAAAGCCTGTCACCCCAATGAACGAGACCTGGCTCTCCTTGCAGCCCTGCAAGTCCTAAATCCTTGCTATGCTCTCCCTTGGCAGAGTACACAGTGCTCTTTAAAGTGCTATAAAGTGCTGCCAGGAGTTAATTACCTTCAGCCCTTGGATGTAAGCATGTAGAATCTTATTTAAATATTTCAAGCATTTTTTTTTTCTTTTTTTCCCCCAGAAATACTATGTACATTACACAAAATATTTTAACATCTATTTCCACTTCCTCCCCCTTGCCCATCACTCACGGGACTTAGAAGCACAAAGTCACAGAACACAGACTTAAATAGTAACTTATAGCAAGCATCACTTGAAGTTGCTCATGACAGTAGCCATAAGGATCAATTTTATCCTACCATGAACAAGTCACAAGGGCAATGAGAAAGAGTAGTAGGTTGGGAAAAATGAACCTTAGAGTTCCAGAAACGTATTGGAATGAGACTTGTGATTCAGTGTCAGAGACACGGTTTGCTCCTAAAAGTGCTAATACAGTGAGGACCATGACCTAGGGATTGCTGAACTGAAGGAAAACACTGTCACAAAATTTAGTAGGTTTCAGATCAATAATCAACCCTTTTCAGATTGTGTCTGGTATTCAGATGATGGATTGCATGACCTCTGTGTTCCTAAAATGCTGCATGGTCCCCTTCATTTCAGGCTGACGGCACTAAAGATTGATGAAGTCTGCCTGGAGCAGAGCTCCAGCTGGTGAAATCAAGCAGTCGCCAACCTCTTTCCTAGCAGAATGAGTCAGGGATTTTGTTTGCTTTGTGTCATCAGATACAGATGACAAAAAAATACAGATACATAGATCCTGCATTTGTAACTTAAAAACTGAAAAGAAACATGGGACAAGTTGGAGGGAGCAGCAAGTCACTCCATTTGCTCCAACTTTTGGCCATTGCTTTTAGTGTCTCTGCACAAATAATAGAAGTGACAAAACCACCAAAGATACCCAGTTTTCCCTGGTCTGCTATATACCTCATAGTTGCAGAGCTCATGACCAGATGCTGTGAGGCTCTGGTGCTCAGGTCAAGCACAGAGCAGACTGCCCCACCTTCCACCACACTTGCTGGGGTGGTTACCTCTCTGCAAGTCTAAAGGAATGGCAAGAAAAGGCAAGAATAATTCCTGCTGCTAGTGCACAGCTCAGGAAGCATGAAGTATTCATCAGGTTGAGGGAGCCAATTACTTTGACATTCTCAAGAGCAACCTGTTAGATAAGTGCGGCTACTCCTGGCAGAATAAGGAAGCTGTAGAGCTGTAGAGGTCATTTAGCTTATTGCTCACTCAGCTATGGCTTTGTGTGACTAAGATAACTACACAAATAGATCCCAGAAAGAATTAGAGCAATATTCTGTTTGTGATACGGGTGGGTGTCTTCAGACACACATGAGCACCTTTTTCCTGAATCATAGGATTAATGAATATATGCCTAAGAGTCTCAAGGTGAATCAGAACAGAGACATCGATTTTGCAAACTGCTCAGCAAAACTCCAAATTAAATGTGAGCCCTGGAGACAAGTAAAGTCGCCCTTAAAGATGTAACACCATATTCCCCATCACAGTTTCAACTTTTCTTTCTCTCCTCCTCTGCAACAGAGATTGATACGAGTTACTCAAGAAGAATCATTGCTTCCCCAGGACTCAGCTTTCAGGTGAGAAGAGTTTTTGTTCTGTCATTCATTGAACTGTTCTGTTTTTTAGTTTCAGTTCAACTCTTTGAACCAATCTTTAAGGGTAAGATTCCAGAGTCATAATTATGGCACAAATTTTCCTCTCATTTTAAAATCATGAAAAATACAGTAATCAATAACAGTACTCAATAAACCTTGACTGTATATAAGATTCTGCATATAATTTTACATGAGCCACTGAAATTGCTATGTTTCTATTCCTAACCTGATCTGAAGACAACAGTTCTCTCTGTCTATTCACTTAGTTAGACCAACAACCACTTCAGGACAAACTCTGTACTTCATGTCCAGCTCCTTTTCACAAGCAGCCAGAACAGTACTGCCCAAACACGTAATAACGAACACAGACAGACATATATTACAGAAGGAGGTACTTAAAACTGGAACTATGACTAAACCTCATTTAAAAACACTTTGGGGTAAGGAGTACTGTCAGTGTTGCTACATAATTGATAATTCACAAATACATATCGTAAATAAATCAAGCTCTGTTACCTTGACTCAACTGCTCCTGTGAGAGAACTCTCAAACCAACAAGTAAATGATATTCCGTGCTGTAATACTTACTGCAGCTTCAAACAAAAGCCCTCAGCAGCAGCAAATGAAAGAAATGATTTTTAAGTAGATAGTGAGTTTCAAGGTGAGCACCTTACCCCTGGCACTTTTTAACTAAGAGTGCGGGACTTGTGCATCCGGAGAATAATATTACTGACAAGAGCTGTTTTAATATATTTTTAGAGGACTGCCCTCAGGGCTCTGGTTTCTTCAAATCACATCCTCCTCTCTTTCTACCAGGGGTTCCTGCTGAGTTTCTGCCACCCCATAATAGTTCAACCTCTCTTATCCTTTCCACCTTCTTTTCTTCCTGACTAGAAGTGAAACAAATATTCAACCTACTTTCTTATTGCTCTCCCAGCTGCATAAGACCCCACATGAGAACAAGCTGTTTGAGCATCATCAAGAAAGTAGTAATGGCTGATGAGAACTATATTAACAGAATGGCTTAAAGAAATTTGCCAGCACTATAGTGTAGGACTGCATCTGATTGGTCCAGTTTAAGCCTCATGTATGCTTGCTGGTTGAAAAACAGCAAAAAAACCTCTGTACGAGTAAACAGAGTTTACCCCCTTCACAAGTTTTTATCCAATAACAAAGTTTAAAACCACTAAGGAAAAAACTACGTATTACAACTACTTAAAACAGCCAGCTTAGAGCCAGAACTGGACTCTGAATAACACAGGGAACATGCTTCACAATACCTACCTATTTCACACAGCTGCTTTTCCAAGGTCAAAATAAAGCTACTGGAATAAGAAGAGTTCCTGCTTGCCATTCCAGGATCACGTGGATCCAAAATGTTCTTCATTCCTCCACCTTCTTTCACAACAGGCAAATACAACCAAAACAATAGTTCCTTTAACTATATTCAACATCTTGTCACAAAGATTAAAAGTTTCCAGTTGTGGATACTTACATGGTATAATTATTATAATGATTATTATAGCACACTGTCCTCAAGGAAGCAGAGATTATTTATTTCGTGGGTGATATCAGATTTATTGCTTTGTATCCAATTTACAACTTTTGAAAGTTCTCAGTTTTCCTAGTACAGAGGGGAGGTAGATCCCATGAAGTAGGTGTGAAGGTTAGGAAGGATGTTATAAGAGTGGGCATACACAAAGAAAAGCAGCAGGACCACTCTTCTTCCTACTCCCTAGAAAAAGAGGCACTTACAAATCCCCTAACCTGTACAACAGGTCAGCAGACCCACTTTCTAATCCATGTGGCTGATATCTTTGGACAGAAATAGAGATACATCACTAAGACAAAACTGAACCTTCTCCAGGTTCCGCTAGGGCAGAATAGTGCTTCCCTCATCAAAACCATCTGCTTTGGACTGCACAAAACCAAAGCTAAGTGAAAGGACTTAGATACAGCAGCGGAAGACATTAATTTCTCAAAGCTTGATAAAGGCTGAGAGAAAAGCTCAAAAATTGCTAGGATTCTGTTGTAATCCTCAATTTCAATATAGGTGGACTGTTATGTAAGTGAAAGATTTATAGTGGGGTCACGGAACCCTAGGGTTTATCAAACAATTCAGTCTTGATGGGCTGTTGCAAAGAGATTGTTTTGTTTCACATTTCTCCCTCTTCATTTCAGCAGTTTTGTTTCTGCTAAAAGATCTGCTATGTGACCTCATTGAAGTCCCTTCACCTTAGGGAAAGGAAACCACAGAAATAAAGCGGCAGGAATACAGTCTCCCTACTTGTTCCCAGTGAGGAAGGATTGAAGGGAAAGATACAGACACATTGACATTTAGGAAGTGTAAGCATCGTAATCAATTATTCTAGTTCCTTCCATGTAGAGGCTGTCTAGCTTCATACATCTAAGTCTCAGTGCACAATGAGTGCAGACATCCCTATAGCATCATAAAGTTCACTAATGCGCTCTCATCCTCATGTTTTAATCCAGCCAGCCACTACGTATCTACAATATTAAAGCCCAACAATACAATACTCAGCAGTAATAACATGGGAAACTTCACCTGCTGTCCACCTTACGTATGAAAAAGGAATTTAAGATGATTCCTCCTTTTTCAGTAGACTTTTTTTTTTTTTAATTGTAATAGCAAAAATGATTACATGGTATATTTAAGAATAACGCTAAAGAGTACTTCCATTTCCTCATGCAATCAACACAGCAATGAAACAGCAAGAAGCAGTTAACAGAGCCAATAACTGCTGTAAATCCCCTATCCATGTTCACTGACATAATCCAAACTCCACCCTTGATTTTACGCTTTTACCCTACCAATTTCTCTTCCCCAGAATAGCAGTCTTCTAAGCGCTGACATTTCCACCAGCCACTGCCTCTCCCAGGTTTCATGACCTCTCTAGACCACTGTAACAAATTCATCGTAATTCTAGAACAGGTTTGCTGCAAACCACAGCAACACTGGTATTTCAGTGACCAAACATCACATTGCGGATCCTCTTCCTACAGAACTGGAGTTCAAGGCATACTAACTATTGGCTCTATCCTATCACACATCACCTAGCTGACTACAACTTAATGTTTGACGCACTCACATGTGTAGCACTCAACAACCTGAGAGCACACTTAGTTTTTATTACACAAATGTCACCTAAATAGACATTAAAATGTATAACGTGTAAATACATATTTTAAAGACCTTAACAATGCTCTATCTAGGGCTTTCTTGATCCATTAACATGAAAAGTAGATAGCATACACATATCAATTCACAAAGACTTAGTTCCTTAACTTTAAGTCCCATCCACGTGATCAGTTCATGATTTCTTGCTTGGACGCCACCCCTTGCTTTCATGAAAATACATACAATCCTACAGCAGGAACTAATAAATTACAGGTATAACATTTTATTTAGTTTTAAAACTATCATTTCAAAATGATTTCTCCTACACTGGATCATCCCAAATGATTCAGGGAGGATGCAGATATTTTTAGATGCCAACTTCTAGTTTATTTTAAACGATGAAGAAAAATCCAGTAAGGCTTATTGGATGCATTAAAGAAAAGCTAAGATCAGTTTCCTCATACTATAAAGATTACAGAACTGAGCCCTGTTTTGTCTGGTAATGCCATACTATAATTATTAAGGAGCACTTCGGGAGAAAAAATATTCAGCACTATGAGAATCTGGGCAGAGTGAACGTTAAAACTTTCAAGTAAAAGTCACCAATGCATTACGTGTAACACCAAGTCATTCAGCCTCATCTTCAACAAAGGCAACACACTTCATATAGAAATTAAGCAAGTTTGATTTGCATCTTCAGAAACCCTCTCTAAAATTCTCTTTAAATCCCTGCATCAAGCAGCTATGCAGATGACCACATAGAAGGGATCCATAGGATTGCACTGCAGGGCCTATATGAGGAGCTCTAAGGGGACAAAGAGACAGATGACAGCTGAATAAGGATTGGCTATATGACAGCTAAAGATGATACCAATGCAATTTCCATTGTGATAAGTAGTGTGATCACTACACAATGTAGATGAATGTGATGCATATAGCAGCTCTGTTCTTTACATGTCAAATATACTTACAAGAAATTGCAGCAGTGTAGAATTGCAGCAGTTGTGTCATTTTCCCAATGCTTTTTGCTCCAGAAATACAGAAGCCCTCATTACCCATGCAAGGCTAGTAAATCACATTCCCGCAGTTTTCACTTGGTTAGATGCATTCTCTAAGCCAGGCCATAGCCTGCTGAACATCAGACTTCACCTACTGTACACATCAGGGCAGCCAAAGTGCTCCATAGGCCACCTGCACTCCTGCCCAACATGCCAGCAGCCAAACAGTTTCAAGATGACCCCCGGATACACTGAGTGGGACCAGAGGGAAGAGAGGGAAATGGGACATCTGTAATAGCTAACCTTACTCACTGAGCTGTGCATCACTGACTCTGTGCATCAGCTGCTTTGGAATTTCATAGAAAGAGAGGAAGACTCAAATGACAAGTATGCTCCCATCTGGTGAAAAACAGCCTTTAAAAGCATAAGAAAATCATTTGGACTGACCAAAATGTATTGCCAGTAAGCCTGTAATAACGTTGCACAACTTTCTCCAGCTGAGAATAAAAGTGTTTGAAAACTCTTCCAGTCAGATTTAAAAACTTCTTCAGAATCACTCAACCCAAAAATCCAGAATAGAAGCAATGATAAGGCAACTCATGCAACCCAAAATCCAAACATACCAATTACTAAAATGCATATGCAACAGTATCACAGATGCATCGTGTAACTAATACGCAATAGGTTTCTTTCTTCCCAAATTCATCAACCAAGATCTTTTTTTGCAGAATAATGCAAAAAATAATTTCATTTCCTATGACTGATAAGAATAAACTGCGGAAATCTTACTTTTTTTTCTCTCTCTGCTCTGTGGAAAAGAGTTCAGATCAAAAAAGAGAACTTTGTATCAAGCAGAGACAAACTTACACAGCTAGTGGTGACAGGAGGCGAACAGCTATTCCTCATCAACTGACCAGACTTATATAATAGATAATACTTGTATCTTACCCTAGATATTATGTATCAGATGCTTTCCACATGTAATGTTTTATTTTAATGCCAAACACTCATCAGATACTGGCTCTTATAATCTATTGGGAAATTATACCTTCAAAGCTAATCAACAAGGAATCTTATAAAGATAACATAATGAATCCGTGACTTTGAAATAAATGGTCTGAGCAACAGCAATCCCTGTTCATCAACATATTTATGCCACACATATTAACTGCTTACCCTACAGCCACGTGGGAGGCAGAACAAGAAAAATAACAGTGAGATCTTCCCAATTGGTTTAACTACAGGAACATCAGTGCCTGCTTTGGATAAGCCTAGATTACATCAGCTATTAGCATCTTTTTGCCTAGACTTACACTTCCCCCACCCTCGCTGCAGCATAAAGAGACTTCAGAAATACAAGGTCTGGAGTGGGGAATCACAGAGGATAGAAAGGAAAAATTGATCCTACCACAGTTTTCATTTTTAACTCCGAAAGAAGCGAAGTTTCTAGTTCTGAGTAGTTTGACTTCTTACCTAAATCAAGACGTGCCGTACTGTGTCAGAAATGCAGTAACTCATTACACGTGATATTCTTTATCTTTTAATGTTGGTCACAAATACATAAGCAAGAGGTATTAATGCTTCCTATTCCAAGCAAAAGCAGCAAATACAAAGACAAATGGGACACAAAGAGACGTCCATAAATTCAAGGACATCTCTAACTCTGGCAATCATCTGATTAGGTCTGCATAAGAACGCATGAATGCAGTCTCAGCAGTTTTCAAACTGGAAGCAATAAACACACTTGAATTTTAAAAGAACTTACTTTAGAAAACATATTTTTATTTAGAGACCAAAAGTAGCAATAAATCACTTTCCTCAACAAACTACTGCAGAAGCTAATTAAAATGTGTTCCTTATTTTTAGTTTCCTTTGGCATCCAACTTTCAGATAACAGATTTTATCTCACAATACGTTCAGGTAAATGTACAGCAGTAAATCTGTCCAGATAAACTGACAGAAACAGGAATCAACCTTTTTGGAATATTGCCTCATACATCCACACCATAAAGAAGGCAGCTGTAGCATTACTTGTCCTCAAGTTCATGTTAGCAGCTGTTATCTGCAAGGTTTTGCATTCCAGTAGCTAGCATGTGTCACAACTATTGCCTATCTATCCTTCACTGAGTGCATCACCAACTCCAGATAGATTAACTCAAAAACAGAAGCCCAACACATGTTGCCATCATATCTTCATTCTGTGGTCTAGAGAACTATTTTCTCATAAACATAAAAGTTCTTAAATTCTCAGTATTTCCTCTCCAGATTGCTTAAATGATGAAAAACAACTTACTGCTAACACTCCAATATACTAAAACAAGGCAGGGATGAGCCACTCACTGCACACACTGCTCTCTTAGCTGTCTTCCATGCCCTACCTTAGACAGAGAAGGCAGCCCACTGCCCTGGGCAACTCCAGGCTTTGCCTATGTCTATAACTTGCCCCGCAGCTACATTCATGTAGATCTTCTGCTGTCAATGACCTAGAGCTGTGTGTACTGGGATGAATTCACCTCTGTTGCACGTCACATTAGAGCTATTTAGTATTGGCAATTTCTATATTTATAACACAACAGCAGAAACCTAAGTGTTCTGAGTTCCCCGGACTCACACATCTGTCTTCTAGAATTACTTGTCATCAAGGTGCCAAACCCAGGAACATCATCATGACAGTTTGTTAAAATTAGCAAGTTATAAGATTCTGCTAAGTCAACACTCAAATGACTTATTAACCACTCATTTTAATATTTTATTTAAGTTTGAGTGACTTTATAGCACACGGAAATGTAGGGTCTGACAACTAAAAGAAGTTACTTGCAGTGCAAAAGCATACAGCCTTCTGCAAAACATGACAAAAAGTCTCCAGTTCTGAATGTTAGTTTCAACTGAGACTGACCCACATTTGCACTAGTCCTGGGCAACTCCTACACAGTCTAAATTTATGAAAATTGAGTGATTTCAATATGCTTTCATTTTGCACCATTACTTTATTTGCAGATATTTTATAAACACTCAGGTGGCTTCTAGCCAGATACGCACAGTTTGTGATGCATGGCCACAATGTTCAGAGATCATGAGAGAATATTACATGTAGCGTTCTCATTACTCAGCTGCTTGCCTGTTGTCAGCTGGTACCAAGATGGGAAGACCCCAGTATCTGGCAGAGCAATCTTTTACAACCACAGAATGGATTAGTTTTGAGGGAACACAAAGACTGTCTAGTTCCAGCCACCCTGCCAGGTGCCAACCCCTAGGTCAGATTGCCCAGAGCCCCATCAGGGAAAGACATAAGGAAATTTCTCACTGTGGATATGAAGAGTTTCAGGTGTACAACCTCTAGACTTGAACAGAGTCACAGTACTCTACAACAAGAAAATAATTTCAATTAATATGCATACATATTTCTAAGTCCCAAGACAGTTTTCAAAAGTCCACTGAAATAGAAAGTAAATGACATTTCTGCTTCACTGACCAATAAGTGGATTTGACTTTCACACTGCCACAGTTCTTTATATTGGTTTAAGGGATCTCAAAGTCCTCAACCAAAAGAGCAACTACTAAAACAAGTGATTCATCCAGTTGAGGTTATTCTATTCAGACTGAATGAAGGTGCAAAGGAGATGATGTCAGGAAAAATGGACTGTGCTTCAGTGCCATTTCCTCCATTGCATCTCACATAGCCTACTAAAACAAACAAACAAACAAACAAACAAACAGATGACAAACAGGTAAGGTTACAAACCCTGTAAGGACAGGAGGCAGTTGATATAGTCACCTTTAACCAGTTTCAGATCACCCAAGAAGGGTAGCAGTCATAAATCAATAATAAAGAAGGAATAGGTTACCCTTTCACAAAGATCATGATTTGCTAGAAACTCTCAAAGGATGTGATCTCCAAGTAGAGATGCTTCTCTTATGGCTGCCAGCTCTTAACATGAGGTTAGGGGCCTTCTGGTCACACGGGTGAATTGCTTCTACTCGTGCTCCCAGGGCTGGCTATGCCCTGTCACCTGGTGCTCAATCACTGGTTCAGGCCGTGACATAAAGTTTCCCATACATCACCCAGCAGCTTTGGCTAATGCCAGGAAATCTGCCCTCTGCTACTGCACACAGAGGTGAACGCTGTGTACTGGAAATGATCTGACTAAAACCAATATTCCCTGCACCACTAAACCAGGAATTCTTTCCCATGTTTCCACATTGTAGTGAAGGTCCATGATCAAAACAGCAAGAAAAAAAAGTGCTGAGTCAAACTGGGTGACATTTCAAGAGAAGATGCCAGAAATATCTATACATGTCTTGACTTTTGTTTTTCAACACCAACAACAAGGGTGGCACTGCTGTGGCTCATAACATAGTATCAAAAAACTATGGTGAAATTCATCTGACCCCATTGTTAAAGTAACTAATTACAAATGAAGGACATCGGCAGCTCAGACAATATTGGTATTCAAACAGTGTCTATGTTACCCTCATAACACATGGATTGTTTTGTGGTTTCTGCAGCTACATAAATAACAGTCTTTCAGTTACCAAAGTTTACAAATAGACTCACTTTCCTCTGAAGTACTAGCGAAGTGTTATGCTCACCTAATGAAAGTATGATTGCTTTGTGAACTCATCTCAGGCTTTGGCAAGCTGATTAGTACAGGACTTTGTAGCTCCTGCCAACGCCAGTGAGCTTTGTTCTGGGAAGTGCTTACTGATGCCCCTGATTTCTATTTCTTAGGCTTTCTTCCTTTAATTTGGATTGTATCTGCTTGAGAAACTTCTGGCAAGCTGGCAAAATACAGCTTATAAAAATTATTTTTTTCCTCAAGGACATAATCCACCTTGATAAACCTAACTAAAATGTAAGTAAAATGTAAGCATTTCAGCACCACTGACCCCTAATGCTTCTTTTTCTTCTAAAAGCACCAGCGTCAAAGTTTACCTTGGTATTCCCTGCTTTCGAATTATTTGTTTTGAAATACAAATGAATGCACTAAGAATGTTAAAAGAAGAAAAATATGAAGTCTTTTAATTACCCAAGCAAAACATTTAAATCGACACAAACTCAAATACTGATTGGTAGAAGAAGAGATTCTCATTTCAAGGATTCAAAGCAAGTTTTCCTTACATTTTGCAACCATAAAAATGTTCCATGAATACCATCCCTCAGCATCTCTCTTCCCAGTCCCAGTATCAACACTTCCTTCCTCCTACCTCTTTTTTTACATCTTCTACTGCGTAGCCTGCAAAAGCCTGTGAACAGAGGCCATCTCCTACAATATAAATACACAGTGCCTATTACAATTAAGCTCTAAGCACAGTCAAGGTCCGTCAGCAACAGCACAACACATCTGAAGCGTACACATGCATCAATGGCAGGTTGTTTTAAGTCTGAACACAGTAGATACCTTCCATGAGCATCCTCGGTGAGCAATGCCCTATCACAGTACCTCTTGACCTCAGAATCTTGCCTGGCACACTGCAGTAATATGCCCTCAGGCTTTCACGCCAGTTAATTTAAAGACTTGTACACTGCTTCTCCACGCATTTAATTCTCAGCTCTCCATTTCCCAAAGGAAGTTCTTCGGCTGCTCTGACTAGAATTGACCTGAACTGTGAATCACCCTGTGACAATGGCCCTCCTAGGAAAACTTTTCACTCAGTGGTTCTCTCCTGCTACAAGTAATTCCCAAGCTGTAACCTTTCTCACATCACAGGAGCTCAAGAGCAGCAAGTTATGACAAGCTGAGAAGAAGGAAAAGATTGGTTAATCTAGCAGGCTTCAGTTTCCACCCCAGATGTAGAAAAACTTCAGTGCACTTAGAAGGCTGGAACAGATGCTCATTTAAAACACAAACCAGAAAGTGCTGTTCATCATCAGCTTCTAGTCACTCAGGTACACCCTGCACCTTTGCTGTCATCAACTCACTTCTATACTTCAAGTAATTTTCCTGTTGGTAGAGTGACATACTGTATTGGCAGAACTATGACCCATAGGCAATTAGGTTAATAACTAACCCAGCACCAAAGAAAATTCAATGATTTGGTGTATAACATAGAATGAATTCTATGTAATTCGTGTATATTATGTACCTCAGCTACTGCCAAAAAAACAACATACTTTTCTTTCTAAGTACCTTTTCCAGCTAACAAATTTTCTCCTGAACTTTTTGTTCCAACCTAGAATAACTGGTTGTTAAACAGTACCTGTTTATGGAAGGTTTTTTTTAAAATATTACAGAATGTCCTCTTCTTGCTCTGAGTTTTTCACTGAATAACTTCAATAACACTTATGTACTGGTCTATTGACGCATTGAGCTCTGACAAAAACAAAGATTTCATGGAAAAATGTCAAATGAGAATCATCATCATCTAAGATTTAAATTCTATGGTTGCTTCCCTTTCTATAGAGAAAGATCTGAACCCTTGGGCAAGGTGAAAAGCAAAGTGTTAGCAAAAAACAAACAAACAAACAACCCTCACACTTTCTCCTAAGCATCATTCCAATTCTATGCTAGAAAAGCAAGCATTTCTCAGTGCCAACAGTTAGCAAAAGAAACCAAATTAATCACTACTTAATGCCACCAGATTGCTGACATTTCCTCTCTACATTATATACTCAGATTACACGGCAAGGTTTTAGAAGCAAGAGATTCAGATGGGGTCTCTGTGAGCAGAGTCCAGGAGCAGCCCCATGTCCGATGAGACCAGCTCCAGGTGCTCCAAAAGGGAACTGCTGCTGGCTACAGCTGAGCCATGAGTGAAGCTGGTTGTATTCTGGGAGAACAGATTTTAGAAAGAGAAAAACTGATGCTCAACAGCAGCTGGCAGAGAGGAGTGGGATGGGAGAGAAACAGCCCCACAGCCACCAAGGTCAGCACAGAAGGATGCAGGAGGTGCTCCAGGTGCAACTCAGAAGGAGTCCATGGTAGAACAGGCTGTCCCCCTAAAGCCCACTGGTACACTGTGAAACAGATTTCTATGTGCAGCCATGGAGAAGCCCAGACTGCAGCAGTGGATGTAGCCACAGGAAGCCATAGTCCTTGGATCCTACACAGGAGGAAACACAGAGCTGCAGCCCATGTAGAGGAATCAGCAGTGAAGCAGGAGATCTGAGGGAGCTACCACCATGAATTCTTGTGCTGGAGCAACCTGCTTCTGTGTGATGGACCCCATGGTATGGAGCCATGTTACAGCAGAGCCTGGAGAGCTTGCACCCTGCATCTTTGTAAGAAAGAGAGAGAAAAGAAAAAAATCCCAATCTTATCTTGTTCACCAGCAAGGCAACAGACTCACCCCTCTCACTCACTCTGACCTCATCCAAACTTTCACAGCGTTCTGTCTTCCACATCTTGAAATAAGAGTCTCACATTTGAATGCTATTGGTGGACCTCTCTCACAAGACTTCAGTGTTCCTAGCAAGTTTTTTTTTTTGTTTGTTTTTAGAAACAAAACCATGTATGTATATGAAGCAGAAGAACCTGCACACAGACAGAAAGTATGGAGCAGGAGTTCTACCTGCCAAATATCCCCTCTTCTGCATTCCACTGTCCACTGTGCAAACCAAAACTGTTCTGTAATTTGATGCAGCTTCATTGGTACCCCTGTTTGAACTGATTCCATATCCTTCTTAACAGAGCATTCGAGAAACTGCCTTAGTCTTCCTCACTCTGCATCCTGCTTCAGGTTTTGCAGGATGACTGAGTATCTGAGCACAGAATGATTAATCATACAAATTTCAAGTAATAATGAAATGAAAACCAAAAGCATATGCAACACTACCTGTTTATCTACTGCACATGTATATATAAAATACAGAGATGATAAATTGAAATAGAACATCAGCTAGTACTAAAGTACTCTTTGCTTTACTTCTCATAACTCTTATACTATCTTTTTAGTTAAAGATCGAGGTATGAAGACATTTGGAAGACTTTGCAGAGTAAGTCTTTTAAGTTCTGCAAAGCCAATGCCTAATGTAAACTTCGTAATCTGGGTCCACGTGGCTACATCATCCTGCTAGAACATCCTGCCCTACAGGGCAGCCTGCACAATGGGCTTACTGCCAATCCACACATCAGAAAATGCACACCTGAGTGAAGGCTGCACTAAGATGCATTGAGAAGTTTTTCTAAAGAACAAAACAAGGTTGTGATGGAGGAACTGTGTAGGAGACTGCAGTCCACACAGGCTGCCTGCAAAGTAATCAGAGCCTTTCAATAAACTCAATAGCCTGTATGACATCCCCATCCTCCATCCCTCCAGCATAGTTTGGAGATGCTTTGTATTCCCTGAATTGCTTCACTGCTTGAGGTGCGCCGAGGAACAGAGTTAACAAAACTCAAATATAAGATCATGCAGCTCTGTATCTTTATGAAGAGAGAAAAGAAGGAAAGGAGAGGTAGAATGAAGGAAGTGTGGGTAATGCTGTTGCTATGCTGTAAGGCCTTCTGAAAGGTATTGATTTCCTGTCACAGCTTTTTACTGAAATCACAGCACAGCCTCCTGCCTGGCTGAGGCGCACTTTTGTGTACACGTACTCCCTAGTGCCTCTGTATTATCACATCATCCTCACATGCCAATTCCCAGCATCTCTGCCACTAACAGAAGCTGACGGGCAGGTTTCCTCTACAAAGTCAAAATAGAGCTGCAAGAATTTCCAGTCCAGCTTGGCAAACTAAGCCCACTGTTGCTGATTTTTATTCATAGTACCTTATTTCCAGCATCAAATGTCTCCCCTCTTTATTTCTCTTCCTTTGAGAGCAAATTGCGTTTGCTGAGAAGTTGTGCTAAAGCTCTAAGTAACATGTATTGTGCTGTGCAAAAAGCACAGCAGCAAACAGGCCTGTTTTAAGCCTAGATTTTATTCATATTACATTCAAGGCATGCTCTCTCTGCTGCATAGGCCCACATAGTCGCTTCAGGCTCACTGCTTGCTTCAATTGCTGGCTGTTTTCCAAGTTTTCACTTCTGTCTTATTCTATACCCATGGAGACAACAAATGAGTTATTTCCACCATCAAGAGAAGCTCCTTGCTGAGTCAAAAGAATGAGTTCTAGTTAGAGAGGCAAATACTCTCAGACACAGGTGTGAAAGTGACATCATAATTAGCCAGAATAGATGGCCTGCAAATTGCATAGCATTTGTAATTAACAGTACTCTGTAACAAAGACCACTGTGTGCGTGATTACAACCTAATAATGATCCATAGCTTCACGAGCAAAGCTTTATTTCAGTGAGAAAATGTAGATCAAATATTCACAGAGGTTATCTGCTATACAGTCTAAGATCTGTAAGTCATAGATTACACGATGGGTTATTTAAATACCAATAAAATTAAATTTGTTCATGGGACACTTCATTTCCACAAAAATTTTAGCCATGCTAATGATAGCTGCACCATGGAAATCATTACACTCACCTAAAATCATTACAGGAGGGGATGGTTTATGTAATAATAGAACAGCAATAATAAATGAATATGTACTCACTGGGGATGAATTACCTCATTGTTTCTACCCTTCTATTGGTTCATCCTTAGTCTGCACCGGTCCCCTTAAGCTTTCATCTTTCTGCTCCACACCCAGCTCCAGACCTCTGGTTTAACCCTAGCCTCTGTTCTCATGTGTCAATTTGGAGCCCACAGCCTGCTTCTGGGCCCAGCCCTAACTGTGCTGGCCTGGATCCCTCCTTACAAGCTTACTCTTTATTTTAAAAAAAAAAAAAAAAAAAAAAAAAAAAAGCAATGATTCCCTTCCAATTCATTACATTATTGGAAATTCACCCTTTCTCTTACAGAGTCTAGCTTTGTCTGTGTGCCACCTCTAGATCAAACACAACTTTTATCCCTGGAGTGAACAGTTACCTGAAGATAAAGGTCGAGACAATTTGAGTCAACACACCCCACACAATTCAACTTACTCTGGAAGACTTGAACCTGAAATTTTTTCTTTTTCAATTATTAATTTCCACAGCAAAATTGTAAAGTCAGAAGAATTCTTACTTCACGGTAACATAAAGACTTCCTGGTAACATATAGAATTCACATCAGAAGAGCAGGCAATTTATCAGAAATACACAGAATCACAGAATGACCCGGGTTGGAAGGGACCTCAAGGATCATGTAGTTCCAACCCCCCTGCCTGGCAGGGCCACCAAACATACACATTTACTAGATCAGGTTGCCCAGGGCCCCGTCCAACCTGGTCTTGAACACCTCCAAGGACAGGGCATCCACAACCTCCCTGGGCAGCCTGTTCCAGGACCTAACCACTCTCCTAGTAAAGAACTTCCCCCTAACATCCAACCTAAATCTTCCCTCTTTTAACTTAAAACCATTTCCCCGTGTCCTGCTATTGTCAGCCCTTTCCAAGAGTTTACTCCCCTCCTGGGAGTAAGTTCCCTTCAGGTACTGAAAGGCTGCAATGAGGTCACCCCGCAACCTTCTCTTCTCCAGGCTGAACAAACCCAACTCCCTCAGCCTGTCCTCATAGGGGAGGTGCTCCAGCCCCCTGATCATCTTCGTGGCCCTCCTCTGGACCCTTTCCAAAATCTCCATGTCTTTTTTGTACAGAGGGCTCCACACCTGGACACAGTACTCCAGATGGGGCCTCACAAGAGCAGAGTAGAGAGGGACAATCACCTCCCTATCCCTGCTGACCACCCCTCTCCTGATGGAGCCCAGGATCCCATTTGCTTTCCGGGCTGCCAGAGCGCACTGCTGGCTCATGTTGAGTTTTTCGTCCATCAGGACCCCCAGGTCTTTCTCTGCCGAGCTGCTCTCAAGGACAACTCCTCCCAGCCTGTACAGGTGCCTGGGGTTCTTCCGGCCCAAGTGCAAAACCTTGCACTTTGCCGTGTTGAACCTCATTAGGTTCACCCGAGCCCAGCTTTCCAGCCTGTCAAGGTCCCTCTGAATGGCATCCGTTCCCTCCACCGTATCGACCGCACCACTCAGCTTGGTGTCATCAGCAAACTAGCTGAGGGTGCACTCAATTCCCTCATCGATGTCATTAATAAAGATGTTAAACAGCACCGGTCCCAAGACAGACCCTTGAGGGACACCGCTCGTTACCGGCTTCCACCTGGACATAGAGCCATTGACCACCACCCTCTGTCTGCGGCCTTTCAACCAATTGCTTATCCATCTAGTTGTCCACCCATCAAATCCACTTCCCTCCAATTTGGAGATGAGGATGTGATGGGGCACATCCCGATTTCCAGTTTCATGCATTGAGTTTACAGTTAAGCAACACATCAGTTCTCAGTGCTTTTCTTACACAATCATTATGGTGTGATGATAGGATAAGTTGCTACACACTTGCTTTGAACCAAATATAAAGCACTTCAAGGCTGCTGGTGCTAGAGTCATTGCTAATGACTGTTTTCAATGCATCCAGGGTTACATAAAACAGGGAAATTTTCAGTGTAAAGATTTAGATATTTGCTCATTTTCAATTCAAATATTACTCTGATGAAGTCAGAGCTTAAATGTACAAGGACACTAAGACCTGCAGAACGAGGACAGAAACATGCCCTGATGTTATAAGAAAGAATAATAACAATTAGTGTTTGTACCACACAATGTCACCTTATCCCTTAGCACTTCACACATCTCCAGACTATGTCCCACAATGGTTATTCAGCGATCCTTGACATTAGTAGCACAACATATCACACTCAGCCTTTCATCCTTGCCTAAAGGCAGCTACTGGCAGAGCTGGACAGTGCTGGGCAGAATCATGGAAACAGAACTAAATGAACAGCAAATCATTTTTGAATTGAGCAAATCCCCTGAAAGCTCATGGGGCTACCTGGCATTTTCTATGCCATCCAAGGACTCTCTTTCTTTCCCCCATCCCTTTGGCAGTGTAAGAATAAAAATTAAAGCAACATAAGTCAGCAAGGTCTACAGAATGTCCTCATCTTAATCAGCTTTGCACTGCTCATTGTGAGGAAAAAACATGGAAAACAAAACAAACAAAACAAAAAGACAGGGACAAAGGAAAAAACCCTCAGCTTATCTAGACCAATTTTGGTGGTGTTCTGGTAGTTCCTGCCAAGCTAAATTTTGACCAAAATAGTTTTAAAGTAGGAGCACTAAGTTAAACGGAAAATGCAGTGTCCGGCCATACCAATGGATTAGTTTTGTCAGAACAAAGCCTCCTATTGCCAACTTAATGACTTGGCAAAAGCACTGTAAATAATGGCAACACTGAATCTGCCAATTCCCAACTTGTCCAGCTCCTCAACAACCAACAAACCACAAAAGTAATTATAGACAGTTAAAATGCAAAGAGCAGGAGACCATTTTCTAAAAGGCACAATTACTGTGTCCCTAGAGGCTGGATTTAAGTCTACACCCTGAATTTATTTCCATTCATTTCCATCTAAAATTTGTTTGGCTTACCCAAGATGCATGTTTGAGGTATTTCCAATTTATCTGAGACTGCAACGTAAAGGATCTCATAGTACATATTTCAGTGACACATTTAAGTCATTCCTGTGACATTTGGCAATAACCAGCCTTCCACAAAGTAGGCTTCTAATCAGCCCAAAATAGAGACCTTGTTTTCAGTATCTTACTATACTGTTTTCAAAATCAGTGGTTTTTCTTTGTGCCCAAAACTTAACTGCTCATTTTCAGGGACACCAAGAATTCCATTAACCTGTGGGCTACAGTGTTTCCTATATAAAAATGCTCAGAACTTCACCAAGTGTCCACAAGTGCTTGTATTCCACAGAACGTTTACTGATTTCTGAAGAGAAATATTAAAAAAAACAAAAAACATAGAAACAAGTTTGGATCCAGCTACATATATGTTGCAGGCAATAGAAAGGAGCTTGTGAGATGTCACAGCCCTTTTACACTGCCTATACAGGTGAAAGAGAGCTAAGTTTACATGAGAACTGGAGCGTCCCCTTGCTTTCAGGAGAGGTACACCAAGGGACAGGGAATTAGAAGGAACTATAATAATCCAGAAATGATTAATGCAGTTCCCAACCCAGCCAGAACTGCCATGTGCTACGCTTGCACCAGTCAGCTTCTTGGAAGGTGCTGACTGAAAACATTCACACCACCCATCTTTAGTGCTGCAGTTAAATTCCATTTGATACCTGACTTCCAGACAGAGTTACTAAGGTGAGGCAGGTTGCTAAAACAGAGTCTCTGATTCATGTTCCAGAAGCTTCATTTTCTTCCAGGGAGCCCAGGTTCTTTGGAACAAGTCTAAGAATATTCTTCGTTGTTTTACTTTCCTGGCTCTTAGGTAGAATATGTATCACTCTTTCACAGTGAATAATTTATTCAGAGGCTTTTTTTTTTTTTTTTTTTTTTTAAGTCAAAGGATCTTCTCTCAGCTTCAGCTGAGATTCTTGGTAAATTTGCCTTATGGAGAACAGCAAATATAAAGAAGTCAAAGCTAAGAAGTGTTCAGCTGCAACAGTAAAGAATACTCTGGAGCTAAATAAACTCCTCAGCCTCACTTGATCAAAGAGCTTATATTGGTTTGGATGTGGGGGGTGAGGAAGGGATGTCTTTAAAATCTGGGAACAGGTAGTACCTACTCATGCTGTACTTTATGACTTTCCCAGGCCACAACAGGAGATCACACAGGTGATGATTTAGATGCTCGATTGCACAGGTTCAATCAGTTTCTACCATCCATTAACGTGAACTGTGCTTTTTGTGAGGTAGCTGGTAAGGTCAGCAACCACAGCCATGCTGTTTTCACCTCAGCGCCCAGAGGACACACAGAGAAGATGCTGAACACAGGTGCTCTTATACAAGCTACAGAAATAACAAGGCCATTCTTAGGAATCACTAGGAATTGCACTGTCAGCATTAACTTAACAGAAGAAACTGCCTTGGACATAGCCAGCAACATAGATTATGACCAAGGTCAGGAACGTTACAATACTTTCCCAAATCCTTCTCCAGCACACAGAAGCAGACAAGGTTTCCAAAACCTGTCCTTTCCTCAAAACACAACCAGAAATTAAAAGCTTTCCAATTGTCCTGGAGGTCACATCCTGCTAGCGTACATTTGTATACTTCGCTGAAAACATCCATAAAAGCTACACAGATATCTGCAAGATGAGCACACAGTGCTGCTTCTTTCTTCCCCTTACTCATCCTTACCATAGGCACATCAATCACCTTCATGATAAACTTGTGGTTTGCAAAACAACTTCAGAGAATATGGCTAAGGAACCAGTCGTTAGCAGCAACAGAAATCAGAGAAACTACCCATTTATTCTTTCAGTTATCCAGAGTTTTCTGCAAAAAAAATATGCAACTTATTAAGGCCTTTTAATACAACCGCCCTTAACCTGCCTCTGAACTATGATGAAATTACAGAACTTGAAATCTGGTAAGAGATTAAACATTTCCTACTAAAATGACCTGAAAAAATAGAGCATATTCATGTACTCTCTAGAAACTCTAATTAACTGCATTTCAGTTTTTTCTTTTGATTTTCAGACCCATAAGCACTTCCTTGCAGACCTCGCAGTGTCAATACATTCATTATATCCTTGCCTTTCTTAAATACTTTTCTCAGGTCTCTTAGAAACAGATGATAGAGCTCAAGGGATCCATAGAGCATAATCTGAAATTGATGAGTTAATAACCTTGTAAGGACAGACCTTTAAGTGACTGTCCTAATAACACTGGATATTATAAATTCCAGTTGCCTATTCTTCCATCTAAGATAATAGAAAAAAAACAACTGTAATCTCTGTAATCCTTTGAAACTACATTTGTTTAAACTGCCACAAAACTCGCACAAAACACATTGGTGAATTCAGGGTCAGCATAATAGTGAATCCCAGACTGGGTAATTACACATGGCTACAGAATGCAAGATATACCTGATGGTAACATTTATTTTAATATGGCTTCCACCACCAGGCGGGTAACAAAGTGCTTCATGCAGAGCCAATCATTCATAGTTCAAGCAACCAGGGAAGGCACTGAATGAACCCTCATTTCAAAAGGAAAGTAATGTAGATTTTAACTTTTAATGGTAATGCACACTAGAGAGAAATAGCACTTAAAAACATGTACTAATGATACTGTCTTTTCAATAGAGACATCAGAGCAATGATTCCCGTTGCACTTTTGATCCTCAACTCTGAAGGTGAAATTTTCTATTCAGAAGCTGATGTACAAGTTTTCATGTGGCTCTCATTAGCTATAGCTTTAAACTTTCAGTGGTGCACATGCCTTCGCTACGCTCTATAAAGAAGTAATTTAAGGAAGACAAAGATTATTAAAAACAACAAATGCAACCTAGAAAATCATTTAAATGGATTCATGTAGAGTATGTTACAGAGACATACAGACTGGTTTGTAAAATGAGGTCCAAGTAGGTATTTTGGCCTTACTATAGGCAGAACACAGGACAGTTGTCAAGTGTCAGGACAGTGACCTCTGAGAAAAACAAAATTATAAGAATTCAAGAGCAGTTCCAGGAGTACGCTCAGAAACAGATTTCCAGGTGTTAACTCTCAACTCCGGGTGTCTATCCCACAACACAATGGCCTGCTTGTCATTTTAGCACCTCTGCAAGTATGAAAAAGATTTCATACTTCAAGTCCTAGTCATGCTCATAGGGACTTAGATGTCTGAGAAAAGTAGACTGATGAGTAATCTGTGCAATGGTGAAAACAATCTGTAGCTGAAATATGTATGTTTAAATTACATACACGGAACAAATTCAAATGCCATCCATGCTTCAAATGGCTTTTAAGACAGTATTTAGAGATTTCTATGTGCAATTTGCAAAGTGGAAAGACCCAAATAAATTACAAAAGTTCTTTGTCCAAGGCACCAGCTTTACCTCTACATTATTTTCTCCAGAGAAAGAGAACAGATGGCCAGTGCAAGCAGAGTTTTCAGCAGGAGATCTTTAGTTTTTCATTCGTAGGCTTATCTGAGTAGCATAGGCTGCTTCTTGTTTTACAGAAACATCCAAAGCCAAAAGATCAGGACTGCTATGCTATTTCACATCAAACAAACAAAAAACTTATTGAAAGATCTATTACTTGGCAAGAGTTATCTGTCAGCCTGCCACTGGGATGCCTCCTGAAGAGTAACACAAGAACTGCACATCAGCTGGTGAGTCTAAATGACAGCTGAAGGAGGCCTGGGTTAGTTCTCAACAGAATGTGCCCCAAAGGATTATAAGTTTCTTCATGTACTTTCAAACTGCCCACTGGCTCCTCACAGCAGACTGTGTCAAATATTTTGTGATCTGTTTCATCACCAAACGGCAACTGTCAACAAAGGCACACCTTCTCCAAAACAGAGTGATGCTTTCCCTCTTCATCTGATGGTAGGAGTGAGAACAAGAGCAAGATGACATGGAAGCACTTTGACAGAAACTTCCAGCATTCACATACATGCTGTTGCACCAGGCATAGCTGAACAAAGGAGTAATTTCAGGAAGATGCCACAGTCTAGGCAAGGATATAATTAATCTATCTCACCATAGATATTTCATTATGCAACAGGCACTTCATCATGGGTTAGCTGCCATCACTCTCACTCTGATAGACAGGAACAGAGGACCTCAGCTATAATCTGTTTCCCTTCGTGCAGATGAGTACCAAGCAGAGAAAATAAACATGAACTGTCCTCAGCCCAGATGTACCTGCCATCTACCATGAGCTCACAGCAATAACATCTTTCAAAGAAATTCATGACTGTTACACTTGCCTTTTCTTCACGTCCATCAATCTGCTTTTCTATCAAGCTTAAAGAAGTAGAGAGAGGGAAAAGGAATAATATAAAAAGAAAGGAAAGCTATTGAGCTCGAAGGCTGAGTTATTTTCCCCCAAAATGAAAGTGTTTTGGAGACTGCGTCTCCACTCCATCAAACATCCCTGCCAGCATAACACACAAGCAGCAGATACATACCATTCTATGAGTGGCACACATGAAAACGCCAAAGGTTTCAGCTCCATGAGCAGGGATTTATATCATCATGCACACATACAAGTAAAAGTAAAGTTAATATGGGGAGCACTTCTCAAAATTCATAGCAGCTACTGGAAGCTTCAGTGGCTTCCTGGCTATTCAGACATCTGTGAAAGGCCTTCATTCACAGCCCTTCTGTGAAAACCTGAACACCTGAAAACCTGAACATATGCTCTGTGCTGCATATCACATTATGGAGTTTCTCCTGCTAAAAATACTTTTGCCTTAAATTTTCAACTGGCTAAATTCCAACCTCCTGAATATCACTTCTCTTTTCAATTTTAACTCAGTAGAACACAAACAGAAATAGTACAAAACGCTTCAAGCCACCTACCTCAGAAGTAACAGAAATAACTTAATCAGGGAGGTGGGAAAGAAAAATACTTTGTTGTAACACATACCTTACTTCTTTTTTATAAGAGGGTGGGACAAGCCAAAGTTTTGACAACACAGCCATATTTATACTTACTTGTGAACAGAGTAACCATTAGCTCAAACTCCGCATTATGCCTGACTGGTAATTCATTGTGTATTATAACATACGAGCACTTTTTAAGTAATAGTAGCTCCTCTTTAATGTCATCCTTCCCCTAACCTGAACAAACCAACCAGAGTACACACACCCTTCAGAACTCCAAGGCTATGCCCCATAGCTTACGATATGAATTTATTCCAAACAGAGACCTGAGGTAGATACTCTAATCATACTCCAAAACAGCCTTTCTCTCCCCATCAGCCAGAGATACCCAAGATATGTAAAATGAATATTCAAGGAACAAAAGCATAAAACATGTCTCCGTTCAAGATATAACGTACTTATTTTAACTAAGCTCGTTCAGTCTCCCTACTTTGCAGACTGAATTATCTCCTTTAACACTGAAATGGGCAGAACAGTTACTGCTTTGTTTCTGGTAAACAGGCAGGTGCTGCTTGTTGGAGTTAAAAGAGAGTCTCCTAATAGGATAATACAGTATGGATTATATTATAAAAAAAAATTAAGACAAGAAAGCCCCAAGGGTATAATTATCAAGAGACACGGGGCTGATTGCATTACAAAGTGCTGAGCATTTGCAGCTCCAGATGAAGTCACTGGGAGTTACGTGTGCTTTATAATATGACCCCTACCATCCTTTTGAGAAACAACAGACAGAAGGTAGATTTTTCTACAATTACACATCAGACAGTTGCCATCACTGTGTATTTCTAAGTATAAATATTTAGGATATGTAATTGATAATTTCAGCTGTTTAAACTTCTATGCTGGCACAGTACAACAGTACAGTTCTTCATAATTAATATGCAAAATGCAGAAATTGTAGTTCTGCAGGAACATTTACCGAGTATTTGTATGAAGCAACAGTATTATGGAGACATTTCTTAAATGAAGATCAATTCTATGACCAATGCAATGAGGAAAAATAAAACAAAAACAAATTAGTGCTAATGAAAAGATCAAACAAAATTCAAAGACTTCCTCTCATTTCTCAAATTAGAGATCAGAGGGAAAATGCTCTTACATTGCTAGGATTTTCTAGTGTGTCTAACGGGGAGCATTACTCAGTATTACTGGACCAGGGCTACATTCGCATTGGGATAAACAGAAAAGCATGCAATGCGAGTTCAACAAAGCAGGGTGCTTGGAAGCCTGTACAATTGCCCTGTAGTGAAAATAAAAGTACTGCAGTTTAAGGGAACAAAAACTTGGAGACCAAGAGCACTCTTGCAAAACTTTTGCACCTGTGTCAAGGCAACACCTCAGCTGGACAGGTCACATCTCTCCAAGGCAGGAGTCCAGAGCAAAAAAGATGAAAAGCAGAAAGCCGAAGTTCAAGAAGAAATTCCATCAATTATACTTAAGGGACTCAAATCTTGAACTCAGAAATGAATAAATTATAACATCATCAAAGACTGCACTCATACAGGTGACACATTGCTAAATAAATTACTGTTATTGCCATTGCTACTGATGGATAAAAATACAGAATTACGCAAACCCACCAAAATTACAACACAGCACTTCAGTATGTCCAGTGGCTAATGTTAATCTATAATTGAACATCACATAGGTACTCCATTATCTATATAGATCATTCCTTCAGGATCAATGCTTCAGGTTACCTTATGTAAGGAAAGGCATTCAAGGTCCAGGACAGATTAAGAAATACGTATAGGTATAGATAGATATCAGAAATATTTACTGGATGTTCAAAAACCATCAAAAAATAAATCTCATCAATTTTCATAACCAGTTTAAATTTGTTCAAAACTGTGACCCCAAGGTTTGACTCAAGCTATTTCTTCCCTTAATACAGATGGTCTTTCTGTTCAGTTGTGAAACTCATTAGGCGAGAAAGCAAAAAGAGAACTCAATACATTTCAATGTTTTTAATGGTATTTGCTGTCTGCTAACCAAAACGAAGTTGCAGGGTAATAAAATTGAGGCAAAACCATGCAAATTCATGATTGAAATTTGAGAAATCTTATACTTCCAGCAGAAAAGTATAATTTTTCACCTCTGAGTCAAGATGCTTCACTGCAAAGACCTACAACTCCCATTTGCTTTTCAAACAGAACTCCTAGTGTCCCCTGATGATGAAGAAAATATCAGGAAGGCTCAGTGCTATGGCCCAGATGCCAAGTACAGGGGAAGAGGGTTCCAGTGGTTCAAAACGGAACAGATGGAAACGATCTGCAACATCGAACATTCTTGAATTTACTGAAAAGCCCACTCCACAATATTATACTGAGTCATCTATTAGCTTCCCAGCAACTCACGCTTTCACAACTACTAGTTTCTCCCACTGGACTCAGCCTTTCAGACGTACTTTCACATATACGGCACTTATTTCAGTCTGACTTTGTAATTTGAAAAGTCTCTTGAGATATTTTCCCTGTCAGAAGAGATTGACCAATGAGAACAGGAGCCTGGCAACTTACCAGAGGAGAAAAACCTCATTTGAGGACACAGAAAATCATGTGCGTGTGTGACAGCAATCCAACAGTGGTTTTATTTATGTAATGGCAGCGTACAGATTTATTGCTGTGCAACTGAGAACAGAAAGCACTACAGCCTGTGAGCACACATATCAGTTGATAAGAAGCCCTCCTGCTCTTCCAGGCAGTGCTTGCTGTGAACCACAGCATGACTGTTGAGACAGATGAGCAAGTTTAGTCAGGGACTTCACTGGGTGCCCAGCCCCACTGTAGATGATCTAACTTATTTCAGCCAAAATACATCCAAGATATTCATAAAACTCTGGCCTTCAGTTATGAATCTGAACAGCTCTTTGCTTTTCTACCTCAGACAAAAATATGGAGTTTCTACAAATATTTTTTCAATGGATCACACAAATTGTTTCTGAGTATCTCAACTACAGAGTAAAGGCTAAAACTCTTTTTGACTCAAGGAAATGAGGACTGTCAGCCCCCAGTAGAATTCTGCTGATCTCTGACAGAGACCATAGCCATGTGCTTCCAACAAGGTGATGTGGGATACCAGAGAAGTTTTACCACAAAAAAAGCTTCTTCCTAACTGTTATCATTCAGCAGGTTTGTTTATGACAAATGCTTATCCCTGTTTTATATAACTGTTCTTCTCCAATGTAACAGAGGCTGCTTTTCACATCTACAGAATACCTGATCTGAATTCGGAAAACTTCTCCTAAGCACTCTCACCAACAAACGGCTTCCCATGCCAGAGGCCTCAAAAAAAAAACCAAAAATCTACATTTTCTTCTAAATATAAATTCAGCATTAGTATAAACATAAGAAGTATGAAAATACAATCCTACTGCATGATGGTGACCTTCTGTCAGTGTACAACTACCATAAGCAGTATGTCTGCAAACAATAGGCCATGGCCAGCGGTATACAGTTATCACAAGTAATAAGTCTATTGTCAATTAAGAGCTACTGCTGGTGCTTCCCTCAGCTGAAGTGCCTAAGGAAGCTTCATGAAAACAGTTTTCTAGAATAGATAAAAAGAAGATATCAGATCACTATCTGCCTTACAGATCTTCTGAGAATGTGGAGGCAAGCAGGGAGAGTTAATATTCCTTACAATCTGAAATGGGATATACAGCAATTTGGAAAGGGCATACATCTTAAAAGGGATCCCTGTTCAGAATGCATTGAGTACAGGCACCATGAGAGCACTCAGAGCTGGTACTCACAAGAAACGCAGATTATGACACATGGACAAGAAAAGCTAATCATTGTTTTCATATAAAAAAATAAAATAGCACACAGTCTGCAGACCAACACTGAAGTTTGTTAAGGAAGCCTGAAAAGGAATTTTACCTCTTTACAATTCTTAACAACATTAAGTAGCAAGATTTAAAAAATTAACAGTTAATCCCATGCTTCCCCTGAAAGAAACCTATGTCACCTACAGATACTCCTATATATGCTTAACTAGCAGATGCCTAGAAACTACCTTTTTAATAGTTAGGAATTTTAGTGTGCATCTGTTCTTTGTCCCTCTTCTGCTTTGCAGAGTTTTCAATAACAGATTAAACCTGAAATTTATTTCCTACTTACACTTGTCTCCTTGGTACCCAGAAAGCCAAAGTCACCACTGAAATCTTGGCAGAGGCTAAGTTTTAAGGTGGAGTAATTCATCAGTAATGCAGTCCATTAGAATTGCAGATAAACTGCTAAGTGCTGGATACATTTATGCAAGTTGCTTATAAGAACTTCTTGTCATTGATTTATCCTTTGCCAACCAGTTAAGCTGTTTGGAACAAAACACACTTTCAAAAAAATACTTTTGTTCCATTCAGCAACACAACACCTGTGCATGGGAGCAAATTGCATTTTTTACAGGCATTTTTCCTTATCCTGAAAGGAGAGAAAGAATATAGATTATTGATATGGTGAATTTCTGTTCTTTATTTCTTGGCTTCACAAAAACATTAAATCATTGCATTTTTAGAGTCAGACTCTAATTGATGAAAGGGTACTACCCTTTACTGCACCATAAACTGCTGTGTGCTGCCCTCCAAAGGCACTGCTCCAAATTAAATATGATTAGACTTTCTAAGGTGACTTTGTGAAATAGCAGTGTATGTTTATTTTCTGTCTTCCGCATCAACCTTGCTCAATTTAGAAGTAAGATAAGATGTTTTCCCTAATTGCCAGTAAGGAAAAATTCAAATGGTTTTCTGGGACTCCAATTGAGTCTTTCACGCTTATGTATTAGACACAACAATAAAGATAGGGAAATAGTTAATGATTCTCAATGAAAACAGCAAATAGTTAATACATCTGTGAGCCACCTGCATGCAGAATAGACTCCAGCTCACTCATCCACAGCTGTGCTGAATCTGCAAGGTTGACAAATAAAAAGCAGTAAAATTTTATTTCTGTCACCAAAATGATCAGGCATAATTCAGAACACAGATACTTCAGAGCTACTCTGCAAGAAAGTGACTTATCTGCAGCTTAATATCAGCCAGCAATGAACCAAAGGTTTTCTCTGCCATTTACCTAAAATAGCAGCCATTATAGGGGAGAAACGTTAGCATGGGCAGCAACTCCAGAAATTCTCCATGGGTTACAAGGCTGACTTTATTTTATCAGAGCTCAGCACAATCCCTAGTGGCTGGAGGACTCAGATATTGCAAATTGGACGTTGGAACATTGGAAAGACTCCAGGGAAGATTCCCAGCAGGCCCAACACAGATGACCAAGAATCTGCATTCTTCCACCTGAAAGAACTGAGCTGGTGGAACACGGCACCAAATCACCAGTTAAACTGCTGAAATGGGAGCTTTTCTACTATACGGGTTCAACATTTCCACTGTCACAAAATGGGTCTAAGACTGCAAAGCTAAAGTGCAGCACTAACTGGATTTTCCACAGTTTAGACATAGCTGCTGGAGAAGTGTACTGCTAAGTGAAAGTTATAATGACAGTAGCCATTAAGTTGGGAAAAATATAATACTACTATGAAATAAACATGACTTTTTCCTTCTTTTTTCTTTCTTTTCTTTTCTTTTTTTTTTTTTTAATGTATTTACCTGACATTCTACCCAAATTTAGAGAAGACAACAAAAAATGTACTAACTGATATAATGCCACTAATTACCTACTTCTACACAGCACTCTCTTAAGCCCAGATATTCACTTAGCTGTCAGGTAAGCAGGTCTGTCTGCATAATTTTATTAATCACCTTGAAAGCTGTTTCTACTGCCTCACTTTCAGGATGCCAAAAGGCAGCTCTGTGTGAAGGCATTATTTCTGCAGATCTAGGAAAGAAAAAAAATCCTCCTGAAGAGTAATTGAGCTCAGGACCTCTACCTAGAGCCTCAGGATACCCCTCCGATAGAACTGTTACCCCACTGAGTAACCAGTTTGTTTGTTAGTTTCAAGTTTTGATTGAATTCAAGGTTTTAACTACATAGAAAGACCAACTAAATTTTGACTCTAGTCAAGAGTCAGTTTGTCAGTCCTGGAGGTAAAGTAACTTTTACAAGCAGATTAAGGCTGTAATGATCAGAGGTGGTAGAAAACTGCCAACAGTCACAGTTATAGGGCATTTAATGCATAACTGGCATAGAAAGATCACTTAAAGTGTTGGCAGGAAAAGATTTCAGTATCCTTTGAAAACCTTTTGCCTCTGCTTAAAACTACACAATAGATGTAAACATCTATTAGCATGGCCTGCCCTTTACTAATAACTGGGATAAGACCACTGATTGACAACTGCAGTTCCATCAGGTTACCAAAGCCTGATCCAGCCTGGCCCTGAAAGTCTCCAGGAATGGGGCATCCACCACATCTCTTGGCAACCTGTACCAGTGCCTCATCATCCTCACTGTAAAAGACTTCTTATATCTAACTTAAATCTACCCTCTTCAAGCTTGAACCATTTTCCCTTGTTCCATCATCACAAACCTTCCTAAAGAGTCTTTCCCCTTCTTTCCTGTAGCTCCTCTTTATGTACTGAAAATACAACTGCCATTATGAACTGAACAATAGCACACGTGCAGTTTAAGACCAGAGAATAAGCTCATCCAGCAATCCAACAATTAAACAAGAGTTCAACTGTAAGGAGTCCCTCTGGAACCTATTACATCTAACAAGTAAGCAGCAATCACATTACTCATCTTTCTGAAACAATATTTCTAACAACGTAACAATGTACTTTGCAGAGCCATATTTGAAAGCCAGCACACACAAGTACCAGACCTTTCATGTTTAAAACGTTCTCTCAGGATCCACTATTGCAGTTCATGAACATTTACCTAATGGCACAGCACAGATAGAACATCTCAGACACTACATTTTAATCAAATGGAAAGCTGAAAATTTGAACTCTGCTTCATTTATTTCTCTATGGCACCAGAATAACCCTTAGGTCAGTGACATGGAAAATAAAGGATTTTACTCTGGACAAAGCTTTTATAGACCTCTTGCAGCTACACATCTTGAGAGCTAAAGCACTGCCAAATAAACTCTATGCGAACTGTAAAAGATATCACAAAGAGCTTCTTAAACTAAACATGGAGAAGGGAGTTACAATTAATGCTGCAGTCTTCTTCCCACAGAGTTACTGTTTGGACACACTAACAATATGCTCTGAAAAAAATACCAGTAATACCCAGGGAAAATATTTGAACTGAAGATTGACAATATTTTTAATTTTTCAGCCTCTCCGTGAATATGACCTATTATTATCTGAAACGTTCCAAATGCCAACACTAATTAAAGACTTCAGGCTGGATTTGTTTGATTCAATTCTATTTTATCCCGTTACATTTAATGGTTGAAAATCTCCTCTGGGTAAGTTCATCCAAAGCAAATACACTGTTTTTTTTGGTTGTTTTGTTTTGTTTGTTTTTTGTCCTAACAGAAGAACGAGGACAGAAGTCATACAAGGGGAGTGAGTAGTCCAGAGGCCTATCAATAATCTGTTGGTTACAACTGTGTTAAATCACTGCCACAAGAACTTGGTCCTAAAATTAAGGCAGCAGGTACACCTCAGAAGCTCAGTCAAACAGTTAGGCAAAGAGTCTTGCTTGCCTGGAGATATGAAGTGAGATATCCTGACATTCAACTTTATGGATATTTCTCCACATCCCCTTCCAAAGACTGGGCTTGGCTTTCCACTATTCAGTCCCATTCTCAGTGGGAGGCTCTGGGCTCCCCAGGCCAGGACTGTATGTGGGCTCTCAGCATTTTTCAGCATCTGATGCACTCCTGAGGCCTCTTCCCTACCTGCACATCAAAATCAGCAGCTCCAGTTGCTTCTCTTCCTGTAAAAATGTCACACATCTCCAACTCTGGGCAGTAGGAATCTGCTCAAAACACTGGACAATACATTACTACAATCATACTGTCAAGACAGATGATGTGCAGACCTTTCTAGCGCTGTCTTCACTCTCAGTTGTGCTTCAAGTATCACAGTTTTTCAGTATTTTAGACTTAAAGCCCAGCCCTGGTGGCTGAAATCATGTTAGTGAATGGCACAGTTTTAATTTTAAAAGCCACGATTTGCCTGCTGAGCAAAACTGGAAGGAATTCAGAGAATATTACCTACCAGCTCAAAAGCAAATCAAAAAAGCAAAGCAAGACAGCCTCCCTCTTCTCACAAAACAAATGAAACACAATTTCAGTCAATTTGATAATTTTGGTGGAAAGGGAAGAAGTTAAAAGAACTTAGAATCTGCAATTTTACTTTTTTTTTTTTTTTTTTTTTTTTTTTTTTTTTGCCAGGACAAAAAGCACAAATAGGCAGCAATAGAAGAGCAGGCTCAAGGTCAGCTTCACTACCCAATAGAGCTGACAGAGCTTTCTGCTTGGAACAGCTCGGAGGTTTTCAGCCAAATGTTAACCACAGAAAGACAGTCAAAAATACAAATTCTGTTGTAATATGGCTGCTCAAATAAAAAGAAAAGAAAAAACAAAACAAAACCTAATCAACAAACCCTAGAAGGATACTCAGTTGCAAATATGGATTTTGAGGGCAAAATGAGGAAAAGTATTGCCAAACTCATAAACAAATCATCCATTACCAGATACCAGTTAAAGCAAAGGAAGGATTTTATTCTTCTTTTCTAACTTCTGAAATTATTTGCCTACTCTCTGAACTATTAGTTAGGGAAGTGCATTTCTCTATGTAAAAGAGAAAAAAAAATGTCTCACTTTCATTCTGGAGTTCATTTGCTTGCACGTTAAAAACTCAGGATTGTCTGGAAACTGAACTACAGAGTACAAGAGACCCATGAATGACAACAAAGTGGTAAGAAGAGGATTTTACAGTTATTTCTCAGGCATATTCCTCATCTTAAAGCTCGATCAGCACCACCCTTAGCTCTCCCTTGCAGGCCAACTCCTCTGAGGTACATTTCTTTTATTACATATGATCCTGCTTAGCTGCAGTTTGGTGCACCATTGCTTTTTCCCCACAGTTTAGCCATGATAAATGCCAAACACATCTTTCAGTTTTCTGAGACAGAACTACTGCTCTGAAGAACAAAGGATGTAACATGCCAAATCTCAATTAGGTAACAAACAAGAGAAGAGCACCATGGAGGCACTCAGTGAATTAGATTCCTGAACAAGTCACCAACCCAAACCACCCGTGATTTTTCCCCTCACAGTGCTCAGAATATCACGCATAATTTTATCTTTCAGTTCCTTCAAAAACGAATCACAGGAGGACAGAGAGAGGGCGCTATGTGGACATATCTCTCACAGGAGTTTTCTGATAACAGCAGATCTAGAACATACCCAGGACTGTATACAGGTTTTACTCCAGATTATACAATGCAATTGCAGTTGGTATTTTTTTTTTTATGAAGAGAGAACACACCCCAGCAGTAAGGCTTGGTGAGAACTGAATCAGAGATCATTCTTCTGAATGCTGCTTGAATGCAGCTGAGTCAGGCCTATAGAAAGACATCACTATGATGGCGCAAGGACAACATCTGTCCTCAGAAAACATCCCTTCTACTCTGCACAGCCAACATCCCTCCACCCACCCCATGCCCCTGGGCATCCAGCACTGATGAGCAGCACCAGCACCACCAGCAGTATGAAACAAAGAACTACCACCTCTATTTTCTATTACAATTTCTAACTCATGTAAAATAAACTTGGATAGATTCTAGTGAACTACAGTTTAGGTCCCAAGTCTAACAACAATCAGATGCTTCTACAACAGTTTAATCTTGCAGATGGACACAGCTACTTCATAACCAAGAACTGTCTTCCCTGTCTGGGCAGAGAAGAAAAACAGACTAACATCTCACAATCAGCTTAGGATTTTGACTTCCTAGGAATCACATGTACTGCTAACCAAGAAGCAGCCTTAAGGACAAGAGTGCTTCTAGCTATAATTGCTCACGTGTGGAAGATCTGTTTTTCCACTCTCAGTATAGCACATTCAGGGCTTCTTCTCCCTCTCCCTCACCTTTTATCATATTTTAAAAGGTACTGAGTCTCTTAATTAGTGCCAAAGAAACCATGCAACTAGCTGAAAGCAGCTTTTCTGTCACTGATCACTGACAAGCTATTAGGCCTGACATTTCCTTCAGCACAATATTCCTTTGATTAATGCAGCTGCACTTTTTTTTTTTTTTTCCCTTCAGAATTTCTATAATACTCTCCCATGACAGGAATTTATTTATACATATAAAGCAAAGATAAGAGGTGGACTTGCCGTACAGGGAAAAAAAAGGTATAATGAGGTTCACAGACAGTCATGGAGGCTGCTATACTGCCTGCAAACCTTGGCCAGTTTATGACAGACCAAGGTAATAGGAAAGATTTCACAGAGGCACTTTCCTGCTTAAAAATGGTTTAGAAGACTGTACACATCAACTTATGGCAGACCACATCCACCAGCTCTTCTCATCAACTTGACTATGAGAACATAGTAACTTGTATGACATATATCTTGTGGGAGCAGAGACAGACAGGGAGCACAGGGCACTGCTGCAAGCACACAGAATAGATCAGGCCCACAGCCAGGGCTAACATACCCTCTAATTTCCTTCCCTTCCTGTCTACCATCCGGTTTCTTCTTCACTCTGGTCCTACTCTGCAAGACAAGATAGGAAGACAACTGACCTATTCCCGTAGCACACCACAACTCACAATGTCCTCAGGATACTTGCTCCTTTCTCTCTGCCAAAATCCTCTTTTTTCCCTTTTCTTTGCATTTCTGACTCCAGCTCAGCATAAAATAGTGCACAAAGGCTGCCTTCCCTGACTGATGTGTGGAACTACCTCCCAGCTCTCTCTTACGTGAGACTGCCAACCCTTCTTCAAAGAACATGCTCAGAAATAAAGCCCTTCATCAGTGTTAAATCTAAATTATTTACAACGTTGCTATTTTTTATTTATCTTCTTGTTCTCTGCTGAGTCAAGCTGCCTCCAAGTGTCATTGCAAAGCTTGAGATGTGCTCCAGCCTCCTTTGAGCAAAACAGATTTTCTTGCCTTCATGCCTATTTACATTAAATGTAACAAAAACCTTCACAGCTATTCTGCACTTTTTACATTCAAGTTTGAATTAATTTGCCATATGAAATACTCAGCCAGAAGGTTTAGCTCTGGATTTTTACTTGCAGCTTTTCATTGGAAAGATGCCACCACCTTTTTCTCCATGTAATCAAGATCACTTCTCCAAAGTCATCAGCTGGAGGAGATGTTGGACTGAGAAAGAGGACGCTTGCTTGTCTGTTGTTTCTGAGATCTCATATAAAGATCATGGTAAAACCCAAACTCTCTCATTATGCCACATAGGGTACCTGAAGAAATACATCACATCAGATCTTACAGTACATTTATATCTGCACGCTCCGTTCTTGTCTTTCCTCAAAGGGAATTTCTGATCCCTCGGTAAATTTGAAATATGTACTTCTAAGAAACTGTGTGAAAATGACAGTCACAGAGGACAGAGTTGCCTTAGCTGTAAAATCTTAGCAAGGAATTTTTTGTTCCTTACACACTAAAGATATACAAACTATAAAATCAACTCACTCCTCAATAAAAGCCAAAAAATCCACACCAGTGATCAACCAGGGTAACTATTTTAGAAGGCCAAGCTACACTAGACTCAATGAACTATGCTCCTGAGGAAAGTGATTCTGTGTCTGACAGGCAGGTATGTCTAGCAGTGCACAATGTCTAGGGACTGGGATATTCCCTTGGGAGAGATACATTCAAATTTCTTTTCACTTCAGTACCAGAAGTGAAATCTAGGTCTTTCTTGTCTATACTAGGTGCCCTTGCCACCAGAGCTCCTAGCTGTGCTTGTTCTATAGTGTCTGTCATTTTCACTGCTTCTGGAACTGTGTCATTTCCTGGATGCTACTATTTCCAGGAAAAGATTCAGTTTCAGTGTGTCAGCTTTTTCTAATGAAAAATGACATTGACGAAAATTACTCTGCCAGTTCCCACACTGGATAACCCTCAACAACTCAATTCACCTCTTAGTTTCTCTCTTAAAAACAAAGAATCTATTTCTCATTAAACTTCTCCAAGATCTATAGACAAAAGTACTGCATAAGAGCAAAGTACTGTTATTATTTACCATCGTAAGCATCACAGAAATGATAAAGGCGAAGGAAAATAACTGTGATATCCACTGAGGTAACAAAACCACTCCTTTGGTAACAGGTTTTAACTGTTACAGTTCATAAAAACCCCTTCATCCTTTGATTTTAAGCTGACATAACAGAGGAAAATAAAAGATCTCTTTATAAGCATACAAAGAGACATGGATACTTCTGCCTCTGAACAAGATTTTTTTCCCTGTTTGGAGAGCACAAGCTGGACAACTGGCTCATCTAAGATACGAGGAACTGGAAATGCCAATAAGTCACATGGAATGGGAAGGGCAAAAAGCAAATTTTCAAGCAAGTTGCTATGGAAAATGAAAGCCGAAAGATTATAATCTCTCTGGCTTTGCATCAACATCAATAAGCACAGCTCAAATACCATCATGAAACATCAACTGTCTACAACTGACAGAGATTACAAACAAGCTCATTGCTGTCTGAGACACCGAAGAAAATGGAAGCCACCAACTCTCAAGAGAAAAGGCTTGCTTTACTTGACACACCCCTGACTTACTGTAGAACAGCATACAAACCCTACGTATTACATTAGTACTTTAATTCCTACTTTCTTAGTGTCCCTAATGATCAGGACTTAATTTTTCCTTGCCATAAATTCTGCACAGAAGGGGAGCATGAGACATATGTACATATGTAAGACAGCTGCTCTGAAAGTAATGCCTCCTATTTTATTATGGTGGCCCTTAATGTCAGACATGGATGTTGGTAGTACGGCAGTAGGGATTGTATCTCCCCACCAGTATTCCTTTATATTTTGTTGTTGTGTGACAAATGGCATCTGAAGAGCAGTCCAGCCAAATGGTATCTGACGTGGAAGCATGAATGTAGCAAAGGAGTGGAATTTAATTCCTCCATGTTGAAAATAAATAGCACCCCCTGACATTCCCTAACAGCAGCTGAACTTTTATGGAAATCAAGCATAGAGAGGTGGAGAACAGTGCATTTCAGCAGCAGCAATGGTGATGTGAAAGACAGACACAATCTAAGCAGCTACACTGAACAAAAGCATGCTGAAGAAAATACACAGCTAATAGTAGTGATTATGTTGAAAAAGTGTTTTGTAGCTGAGAATTTGCTTTATCAAATAGCATTATTGTACTCTTTGTATCTGTTGTAGCTTACATGGAACTAAATAGGGAGCTTACTATAAGAGTGACCTGCATATCTGAATACATTTGTAAGCACAAAGTTCCAACTGTTAGTATAAGCACAGAAAGTTGGAACACTCAGCAAACGAGACAAGAACAGTATTACATTCACTGGCTATCAGGCTGGTGTAGGCTTTATACTGATCTTCCTTCCCCTCCCCACGCTGTTCCTTAATCGTTTAATTAACCAAACATCAAAGAATGAAAATCCTTCTAAAGTCAAGGGAAATGGGGCAAATTAGGTCTCCTTTGTTATCTACACCTTCCTTTCATACACCATCCATTTCCAGAGTTTTTTTTTTTCAATTAAGAGGCAATACAGCATGATCGCTCTCCTAAAAGATCCACTTGGCTTTGGAGAGAGCCTTTAAAATGCTCAACAATTTCTGTCAGTTTTCAAAGAAAGGAAAGACTTTGAAAAAGATACAAAGTCTGTGTTTGAAATAATTATTTCCATAATTGAAAGAAGAACAATCCCCAAGTATCGTAGCAGCACACCAACTCTGGGAGATTAAATAACCAACTACCTTGCCAACTCAGAACATAAATGCGGATGCTGCTTTTTGCTCTATTTGTTTATTCCAAGTTGAAACCTTATTATTTAATAAAATACAATTAGACAATTTGCATAGGAATTTTCATAGCCGTAGTAAGTCCTGTGCAGGAACTACTGAAAAACTTCACAAATAATTAACACACAGAGAGGGAAAATAAAGCACTAACCTTTTTGCCAGCCTATAAGTAGTTTTATACTATCTACCAAATGAATGCATTTACTCTGCCTACACAGCGAGTTACTTGCATACTTCACACAGAGCAGTTCATTTAAAGAAACTTACTTCCAAGTACCCATACTTTCTCCCTAAGCTGGTTAGGTGATTGCTTCATGGAGGAAAACACCACACTAAAACAAAAGTATTTAAATGCAATGACCCACCTAGCAAGAGATGTTGACTGCAGTAATAAAATAGGTCTGATGAAGAGTAGCATTAAGATGACATTATTGGGGCATTCCTCAATACCTTCATATACGTTACTGAATTTCACTTGTCAGGAAAACCCTTTGATTTCCAGTTCTTAAACATGAATGCAACCACCTCCTTCTCTCTTGTGGGTTAGTCTGTTTCATCACTTCCATGCTATTCAGGGCAGGCAGCTAAACACATGATGAAGAAATAGAAGTTCTTCAAAGTTCAGAAGTTATTTGGGGTCAGCTCCAACCCAATTTAAGTACAAGCATTATTACTGTGTTGTCTGTTTTCATCTAGGTTCAATTGGTTTACCTTGCCCTAAACAAATCACAGAATTTTGTCTGCCTTTTGTAGGTCTTTTCAGTGAACATTCTCACTTCGGTACCTTACAGCGCCTTCAGTCTCTAATTAGAGACACACAATCTGTTTTTTGGGCATATGAAGTCTTCACACTGACATCAACTGAAGCCTTGTTTACAGAATCAAAGATGAAACACAGCACTAGTGGCCTGCCTGTTTTTGTTAGTTATGCTTATTCACTTCTCATTGTCTGCAAGGCTGCTCTTACATGATAGTAATTGCAACAGTAATGCATGATAGTGCTAATTCAAGGGATCAAAGCACTTCACCATCACAATGCAAGCTCATTTCATGCTACAGTTTATAGGAAACTAATGGATTGCTTTCATGTCCAGAAATACAATCCAAAATTAAACGCCTTTTTTTTTTTCTTCCCAATTCAAAGTTTGTCCGGTGCTGATGCTCTATACAGGTTTGTACCCTGCAATATATCCTTTCAAGACAGGGACAAATATTAGGAACATTTACAGTACTGAACATGATTGCTCTTGCATAACCAAACTGATTGAGCTGTGAAGTTTGGTGCCTTTTCCTCATTAACCAGTAGAAATGGGGAGAAATCAGTACAAAGAGACAAGCACAGCAGAAGTAATCAAAACAAAGCACATCGTAATGAATCAAAGCTTATAGAAGGATAGAGCAAAATAATAGCATGAAAGATATAAATTACCCCAAAGCTGTGAAAATCAGACACAGGATAAAAATAAAACAGTGATACAAATGACTTACTTCCATTACAGGGATAAGAGTTTGAGATAGATCCTTAAGGAATGCCGCTGTCAAAAGACACTGACTTGGCTATGTGACTTTAATCATTATTCTTGCAGTGTTCTTCCATCATCTCCTCCACACTGACTAGGAAAACTGCTCACAGCTAACCACGTTTTAGGGTGAGTGAGTGGAAGAATTCCTCCATGATTACACCTTTGAGAACAGTTCTGAAGAGAGCAGCAACAGGATAATCCTTTATCTTCTTTTTGGAATTCTCAACATACATGAGTCACAACGTACTGTTGGCAGATATGGTCCCTCTGGTACTGAAGTCTGATGAGATTGTTTACGTGTTACATTACTGCTGTATCACAATAGTTCTCAGGATATGACTTTTCTGGAAACAGCAACCTTTATCTGCACTGCTTGAGGGACCTTTCTCCTGTCTATCATCAATGCCCAATAACATCCAAGCCTCTGACAAGTGTTGGTTGAACAAAACAAAAACAACAACACAAAGGAAATAAAAATAATGACATAAAGGGATAAAATGCCTTACACCTTTGAAAAGAGTAATCACACATTTGTTAACACTGAGTGAATACACCATATTGTGAGATACTGCCAATTTTACCAAATCATTTTTAGGGCTGCTTTTAAAAGAAGGGGAAGGGTGAAATGGAAAGGCAATATTAGTAGTGTACGTACAGTTATAACACAAAGAGGAGAAGAATTAAACAGGAGAACTAGAAATATGAATTAGACAGTAAATTACAAATCTAACAGATAAAACTAAAAAAATCTAAAGGAGGAAAACAGTGAATACAAGAAGAAACAATAAATGGAAAAACAAACAGGCAATTTAGACAGTAAAATATTCAGAAGTGATCTTATTCATTATTGGTATATTATGATAAAATGCAAATGAGCCAGAATGTATAAACATATAGACATAAGTGAAATAGAGTCTGTCTGGTAAAATACACACACTGTTACACAGCAAATGCTGAGAGGGATACAGCTCTTGCTCAACTTGCAACAAACTACCTATATGTTACACCAATACATTACTTTTGATCTACTGTAGCCCAGGTAGAAACCTACTACAAGCAGAGAACTGACCTCATTTAAATATTTTACCACTGAAATACAAGATTCTGAGGGGCCTTCCGTAACATTCAGATCTTAATTTCACATTTATTCTGGCTTTAATTCAAAGCAAAGCTATCACACATTAGCAATGACAAGGCTTCTGCCTACAAGACCTCTGAGGGACAAAGAATACTTTATGTATTAAAACACAGCCTCCCCACACTCATCTCTCATACATTTTTGTTTCTGTGGAAGATGGAGAGGAAGACGACAGCTGTCCCACTTTATTGAGATTTCTTGTGATCCTCTTTCACAGAATTATTACCACAATACATTTTTCCCTCAGTAACATTTTTTTTCTCCCTTGCAGAGATATGTAATTGACAACTATAGGATCTGCATGTTATACTTCAGCACTCTACTCTCTTTCAGTCTCAATGATGTACGTGCTTTCAGTGCTGAGGATACTGCAAATCTCTCAATGATTACCAAGCAGTAATCCCCACAGCAAGAACAGTCACAGAAATGAGCAGGACCTGGAGATTCTTCAGAGCTCATCTTTCTCTGGGCACAAACACTGAACAGCAGTAAAAGACCATTCCTCCTCTCTGGGGAACACACAGGAACCAATGATTTCTCCTTCATATACATCATAATCCTTTGGTTGGACTAATTGCTGCCCCTTCTGGTAGTTCTACTTACTGGGGTTCACTGGCAACCAATTGGGAACATAACCTAAAGGGCTGCTTCATGGAGTCATGACAATTATGAAACCCCAAAAGAGAGGAAGTCCAACACTTAGTTGCATTAGCATAACAGACAAGGTCAGGATTAACTGCAAATGTTGCAATAATTAAAACAGTCACATGAGTATGAAATTAATTTACCAATGTTTATTCTTCGTGGAATATTTACATAAAGACAGAAACTTTTATTTCACTGTTTAACAGATTTGTTGCCCTGCTCCTGCACTTTATGACCTATAGACTGGATTTCCAAAGTGGCACTGAACACAGCACCAAGAAAAAAAGGTTGTTTTCCAGAGCCAATGAATAAACACAACTAAATTCTTGTCTGACTGTTTATTCAAAAAAAAAAAAAAAAAAAAGAAGAGGGGAAAAAAAAAAAAAACCAACATACTAATACAGATCACAGTTTGGCTGAGGCTGGCAGAGCCCTCTCAGCCCATTGTATCTCTAGCAGGAAAACCCACAGCAGGGTGTCCTGGGTCACAGCCAGGCAGCTTTTGAGGACTGCCAAGAAGACTCCACAGAATCTCAACAACTGTACCAGACTTCTGAAGTGTACTGCTCTAATTTTAATGAAAGAGAAACTGTCACCACAAACATAGTCCTAAACTTTAATTTTGCCAGACTTAGAAAGGAGTTGTCAATATATTAGACACAAGAGCACTCAGTGCACTAAAACTTCAACCAAGCCCCCTATCATTCTTTCTCTAGAAAATTATAAACAAGTATAAACAAGGACATGCAATTGCCAATACTAGTAGTGATTAAAGATGAAGAGCAAAAATGAGAGGTTCTCTCAACATCTGCATCCACATAAGAAGAATTTAACCACAAAAGTCTTTTTCTAATAAGTCAGATGGAATCACAATGTCTGCTTACATACTTTTTATTGTATAATGAAAAATTATTAAAACAAGACTTCTGCACTAGACTAGGAGATGTTAGCAAAGGTATGCAGAGGCCCACAGTTCGGACAGGTTTTAGGTAAAGCTGTAAGTTGGGAAATCTGCCCTTATGACAGAGCAGTTTCCTGCAGCAGGTGCAATGTCTCAATTTCCAAGTACTAGCTCTACCCACACATTTTTCAAAGTGAGCAAAACCAAGTGTTTTATTGACTTCATACATGAGATAATGGGCTGAGAAATCCAATACGCTATTGAAAGATGGCTATTGTTGAAGATACAGACAGTTCAACCACACGCTTTTCAAAAATGAATCATTAAACTGTTCATACCTTGCCCCTTTATTCTTTAAGTGCCCATTGATTGAGACTGTGATGTGCATCCTTAAGCACAAAGGGTTAATTACTATGTACCGCTATTACTTAAAACAATTCCAGTAGAAAAGGCAGCTGTGATAGTCTATTGTACACTTACTTTCCTTAAGTCTGAACACATTCTCTTTAGAAAACACAGCAATTTTAATGTTCCTGGCAAACAAAGAAATAATTACTCTGTCTGTCACTGGAATCAAGGATGTGCACACAATGAAAAAAACAACTAGAAAGAAAAATACCCACATCAGTCTACTTCAACAGTAATACACTCCACAAAGTTACAGTATAGACAACTCTAGCAACACAAATTGTCAAACCCCTTGTTTTCTTTCAGTTTATTCATTCTTTGGTAAAATATAGCTAAAATTTCTGTAAGTAAGACCTTTGAAGTCCACAGAGGCACTTGAAATACCAGCTCTCAGTATATTCTGCGTGTCAGATACAGGTCAAAGTTGACACAAAGGCAGAAAAACAGGAAACATAGAGGAAAAAGTTTAAAAGTGCCTTTCTTTGTAATAAGCCTTTCCACAGCACTTGTTAAAATCGTTAATTATCAGTTGGCCTGGAAAGCGTGCTTGCACTTCCACATAAACAATAAAAACCCTTAAATATGGGATTCATTATAAGGAAACTTATATTCCACTAGCAGTTCAGAGCAGATAGAGACAGGCTGTGCAAGGACAAGTGCACAGCCTGGAAAGCAGCAGAAATAATAGCAATAAATAATTATTTCCAGCCTTTCCTGAGTTTATATTCTTACTCCCCAAACACAGAAACGCTGGAGAAGACAAATGTTTAGCTCATTTGCAACAATTCTTCCAGTCAAATCGCAAGATAAACAGCAAGAGGAGGATTGAGAACAACCATTTTGCTACACTGGTAAGATTGATGATGATATGCAATAAGCCATTGGACCAAACAGGATCAGACGGCAGTGATGGCCAGGCACGCTTTGCTCATACACACGCACAGTCATCAAGCAGCAGACTGTAACTGCTGAAGTCACTGGTAAGTTCAAATCCAGCATATACACACAGCTTATCATACAAAGGAGAAAAGAGACTTGAAGAAATGAACATCAGTAAGTCAGACTTCTCTTAAATGAAGCAATTGTGTGAAAATGATCTTCCTTGTACAATTAAACTCGCAATTCTTTTTTCTTAGCACGCTGATGTAAAAGGATGAACAATTTCATGAAACAGCAAGCAGACTGAATAGGAAACAATACAGCTTATTGTATTTCAGATTTGCCATGCTTTCAGAAAAAGACATTTCCAGCATACTGAACAAACACCATTCCCTTGTGGGTTAGACAGCAGAAATTACCTTCTCAGTTTTTAATTTTAAACTTGTATTTATGAAACATGATCTACGCTCCATTAAAGATAGCATTTACCAGCATAGCCAGCAAAGCAGGAATGTTTAAGAGCTTTCAGAAGTGCCTTTTTTAAAGAAGAAAAATAATTGGAGTCAGCTTTTTCCATAAATTCAGCAGCACTCCAAAAAGAAAATGTTATAAGAAACCGCATAATCTGTTCTCCTTAAATCAGTCAGAGATTTTGCTTCTTTCATATCCTAAGGTAAGATGGGACTTTTTGCAAGGAATAAGGACAAAGAAGGAAGAGACCAGCTCAAAATTCTACCAGGTTCCGTTGTTCAGCCCAGCCTGGCTGACAGAGGAGCACATCACAGAGAAACAGGACAAATGCAGTATTATTTCCCCCAAGATACTCTATCACTCTTCAGCAGACTGTAGTTCAGAGATCTCTCAATTTAAAAGAACTGCCCTGATATTTACAAGTCCTCAGTGGACTCATGCAAACTTTTGGCATTCAGAACATTCTGTATGTTATTAGTGCTGCACTGACCACTTGCTGATTTCCTTCAATACTTCCTAAATCTTGTACTGGGAGAGAAAATAAGTGAATAAACTGTCCCCTGTTGCTGCCTATCCATAATGTTCTCTCTTAGCCATCTCCTTTCCAAGATGAAGAATCCTCCTCTGCATCCTTGACTGCACAAAAGTTAAGGAGATCCTTAACACACTTCTCTGCATCTTTTCCAGTTATATCCAGAAGTCTATTTCCACATTCTAGAGGGGGAATCAGGAACAGGCACGGTATTCCAGACAGTTTCAGTTTGCTCTCTTTTTCTTCTATCATACTCCTAGCACATTATTTGCTTTTTAGGAGGGCACTGAGAAGTGAACTACTGTTTCCATCACAGCATCAATCAAAATGCTAAGATCTCATTCCTTATTTCTTGCACTTAATGACTTCTGTGCATGAAAATTCAGAGATTCTTTGAGGCTGCCCTTTATCATTATTATCTTGAGATTCTCAGTACTATTGGTAAACTGTCACCTGTCAATTCACACCATTTTCAAGACAATCTGTTGAGCAGTGCAGTGCTGCTTCAAATACATACTCCTTTAACAGCAGTTAAGGAGTATGTATTTTTACATACATATGTATGTAAAACATACACTTCTTTACACTCTGAAAACTGATCATTTATGGTGAGGGTGACAGAGCACTGGAACAGGCTGCCCAGGGAGGTGGTGGAGTCTCCTTCTCTGGAGATATTCAAGACCCACCTGGACGCCTACCTGTGCGACCTGCTGTAAGGAACCTGATTTGGCAGGGGGGTTGGACTCGATGATCTCTAGAGGTCCCTTCCAACCCCTATTATTCTGTGATTTCTAAGTTCCTTCCATCTTTTAAGTAATCATGTATCCACACAAGAGTAAAGATATGCAATTTGTGGCAATTCACTCAGCACCTTTTTTTTTTGAACCACCTTAAAGGAAGAGTAAGTGCCAAAGACCTCTTCATTATTAAGATAGTCTTTATCACCTGCTAGGAGCATTCTGCTTCCTTTGGTTGTCAGAAATTTAAAAGACTACATACCACAATTAGTAGCTAAGCTATCTAATTCTGAAAAATCAGCTTATCCTGAATTCTCAGTATTCATTCTGTTCCACATGTTTATTTTTCACTTTCCATATGTTAGTCTTCAAACGCAAATATTAACATACACACTGCCCACTGAATGCCTACAGCAAAAGCATCTCTAATTCAATTAATTTTTGTGCTTTCAAACTTGTTTCTGTGAATGAAGTCCTTTGGAGCCTTGCCAACTCCTCCCTTGGTCACAGGGGCAATAGGTCAACAGCAACGATTAGCTCAGAACACCCTAAAGAGCCACTGAACAAGGAAAGAGAAAACATTACAAGCACCTAAGAGGAATGAGCAGGCGGGTATTAGTCATCCGAATGACATGCATAAAGGGGGGGGGGGGAAAAACCCCCCACAAAAAAAAGTTATTTTATTCTACTGTAGCTTAAACCCAATTCCACTTGTGTAATACACCTACAGCACTCATGGCAAGCTTTTGATTTTTCATAAACAAAGGCATAGAACGCCAGAATGTTTAAGGGATCTGGTTAACTTCCTTGCAGTAGTGATGATGACATTTATCCATCTATTACCATAGAAACTTATCCAATAATAAGAGTACTTGCAAATAATATCTCACAGAAAAACAGTGCACACAGCTAGCAGCATTTGCAATGAATCTGACAATAGCCATCACAATGGACTATGTCACAAGAGGTTGCAGAGGTCTGTTCTTCCAAGTTTGATATTTTAACGAGCACAGTCAGAATTACCTATTTAACTGCAAAGGCACGTTTAACAAATGCATCTAGAAATCACCTCTATATTTTTAGAGCAAGTCTAAGGATTCTCTGTTTAGCTCTTGTTCACCAGTCTTTGATGAACAGCTTTTGAAAGATCCTTTTGAGTGATTATTCTCCTCTTACATAGTTCCACTTTCATGCCACAGCTGTTTAGTTCATTTTCTTTACTTGGTCTTAGTTTTAAATTATTTCACCACTTAAAGATGATGTGATGCAACCCAGAGCAATACAACAAAGATTACGTGAAAACGAAAGGAGATATTTCAAGATGCAACACAATACATAGCATAGATTTGTAATGCCTCCATTTAATTGCTGCTTAGATTTTTAACAAATGCATAACTAAAAATACTTGTCTGCATATCAAAATTCAGAGAGTTAGTAGAAGACAACACGCTCATTTGGTTTTCCTGAGAGATAACAGCAGATAAGGATTTGCTTGAAAAACTGCTTGTTCTCCTTTTACCAATATAGGAGAAAGAGCTGAAGCCCCAATTAAATTTTCCAATATCCTTTTAAATGTTACCTGTCTCACTTCTTTCTTCCCCCACCTCTAAACAATTTCCTCTATATTTAAAATGCATCACTCATCTTTTTACCTACACCAACTGAAAAGCATTGTATAAGCTGTCACAAAATAGTCTTTGCAAAACAGGTGCAGCAGAGCAAGTAAGCCAGTGATAATGGTGTTACATGAGCAGTCTGAAGTTTAGGCTGAGGTTCCCAGCAGGTTAGTTAAACATATTACAGTCAGGGTTGCTGAACTGATATGGCCACAAGGCACTTCTCTCTGTAGCAGGACAGAACTGGTAGCCCTCAGAAACAGCACAACTCATCCATTTGCTAAAGCCTACTCCCAAGTTTCAGCCATTAACCGAAGTACCTATCTCAAGCAAGGATTTGCAAGAGAATCAAGACAAATGGAATTAAAGTCCAATTAACTGTGGGAGAGCCTCCACAAAAGATTTAATGGAAAGTAACTGCTCCACTTTAGAAAGCAATTCAGATAGTGTCCTATTGCTTGTGTCCTCCCTATGTGAAGAAGCTGTTTATAATTCAACCACTCAATTTTCTACTCAGGTGGACTTTTAAAAAATATATGGTTTAGTAACAATTCCATTAACTTCAGTGAGCCTACATATGTGCTCAATGTTGTTCACTTCTAACAGTACAACTACATTAGGTCTTTATGCTTATTCTGTATATCTTTCTCCTCCCTTTGCAACCATCATTTCTAAATTAGGATACAGAGAACTACAATAAGGTACTGATGCCGGGTATTTAAGCGTTCCTTTCTAGGGAACACAGTTTACATTTTTTATTGCTACCAGAATACTTAAAAAACAACAATAACAACAACAAACAATTACACAACGTTATCAATTTAAGAGCAATGCTCTGTTTAGAACAGAAACAGCGGTTTACTTCAGAGATTGCCAGGAGAGAACCTTTGGCGTAAGACAGTCTGATCAGTTCTCTGCAGCCTTTTCTTTCTGCCTGAAATCACTAGGGAATTGATGGAAAATGGTTACTGTTTTAATAACAAATTTCAGTTTTAAAAAAACAGCCAGACTCATGCCAGCTGTTGTACATGTACAGTAAGGATATAACATTCCTTAATCAATTATATTAACAAAATCTGTTATAAACCAGAGGAAGCAAATTTGCACTCTGGGCAACATTAAATCAGAAGTACTAGTGCGTGTTCAGGTCCTTTTAGATTTAATTTTGCAAAGCAAGGGAGCAGAGGTTGTCAAGTGTTTAAATATTAAATATGTATCCCTACAGTAAGGGATATGAAACCAGAAAAAAACAAGTCTAAATGCCAAGTCTAAATGAGCAGGTTTTTAATTAAAGAAATAGATCTGCCCAAACCCTAATGTAAGGCATACTGTTTTTAACAGTCCTTGGTACACAGTAGTACTCTACCCTGTCATCCACCTGCCCACGTGTCTGATAGCTGGACTCCTTAAGCTTTTAACCATGGCCCATCTGACTGAAGTTCATCCCACAGCCTTGTCAATGTCTGAAGGCACAGAATGAATTTGCAGCTGTAACTCCAGGTTTCTGCAAAACATCTGTGCAGTCTCACAGCAACCATTCATCTAAATGTCTTCAAAATGCAACACAGATAGATCTTTTCAATTCTGCTCTGCAGGTGATAAGAGAGCATCTCACCCCAAGCTGTGTCTCAGATAGGTTAGGCGATAAATGCATCTCTTGTAGTTTGATTTCATTTTAGAATGCAAATTAATAAAAACTCTTTCTCAATGGATCGGCTCACTCAACTGCTAGCTGCCAAGACATCTGCTGCATAGCTTCCTCTAGTCACCCCTTGACAACTAAGCTAAGTCTCTGAAATTTCAGACTCCTCAGGCCTCAGGTCACATTGATTATTTTTGGAGTGAAACTTCTGTATTGAAAACTACCTGTGCTGTTCTCTGCTACCTTTTCTTTCTCTCTGTCCTTCCCAATCTCAAAGCCAACCTTCTTAATATGGTGCCTGGGAAATAAGAAACATTTCACCGTGAGTGTGTTTCATTAAGCAACACCTCTGTTCTCCCCTGATGTTGCTTGTCCAATTATTCTCTGGTACATACTTCCTATTGAGTGTAATCCTCTGACTATCTGAGCAGTTAATGCAAGTGTAACGATGTCAATTTCCAGGCTGCTGAAGTTACTCTGGAGATGCAGGTCAGAGACACTCCTATTCCTCCTATCACTGAGTTGATTGTTATAAATTCCCCCCAGAGACTGTTAAACTGGAGAAGATCAAAGGTAAACCAGGTAGCAACTAAACCAGAAACAATGGAGAGGAAAAACAACAGAAGAACAAACTACAGCTGGTAAAACTGGCAAAGCAATCCACACCATTACAAACATGCACAGTGACATTGCATTTTATGAAACATTAACTTTTACTCCATCTACTGAAGAACTATTTAGTTAATACTTCAAGCTTTTCTCACCAGTCTAAAGGTCCCAGCCAAAAGCAGAGCTTATTTGTACTGAACAATGTGAAAATACCTAGAAAGATGTGCCAGCCAAGCATGATAAACCTCAGTCAGAATGAATCACTTGATTAGAGAGGTTGACATATACCAGCTACTGAAGCCACACAGTATGAAAGGGAGCAGCGTGGCTGTTATTCCTATCTGGTCACCTTCAATTGCTTCAGGCCATATTGACTTGTAGCCATTCACAGGTGTGAAATTGCTTAATGTTCACACATACCATTGCTAACTCACTCCAATGCTTCAAAATTTCTGATAATCTAAGCTGGCAGGATTTAAAAAAAAGAAAAGATAGAAAAATAAATAAAAAAGAAAGCAAAAAAGAGCAGCAGCAAATTATTGTTATTACAGAAATGAGAGCCATGAAGAATGACGTAATGTATCACTGTCACATCACAGACTCCAAAGACGTGGAACCTGATTTCAGACTTCTGAGAACCCCATTATTAATGCTACACAGCACCGGAATCCTACCGATAAGTTTTGGCCTCTGAATTACAGCAAATCACTGCAATATAATACGAAGGGCAGAACACACATAATAGATGTAGCAGGAGGAGTCATTAGGTTTCTAGAAGTCACTTGGAACAGAACTCAAGACTGCATAACTACTTCAAACTCTGATAATTTCCCTTGACCTAATGAATCTCCTCTACAAGAGAGATCAAAACAGTATGAAGTGAAATCAGACACACTAAATAAACTGCATTTGTTTCTCTCTAAGATAATGGAGGAATGAGAGCCGGATTTAGACCCTGACCTAAACTGATGCCTGGATACTGGTTTACTAGCCAAGTTGCCTTCAGTCCCCTGGAAAACCAATGAGTTCACACCCTTCCCAATTCATCTGATATTTCACAATTCATGGAAATAAACACATTTTTTTCTCTTGTAATCTGATAACATCCAGGAAAACCACTATACCTGATACCAGAATTTAACCACAGGCATGCCAAATACAGACCTGGAGACCTGGAGTGCACAAACACCTGAAGATGACAACCAGCTTCCAGATGTTCTTTAGATTTAAAACACATACTTTTCATTTCCTCACAGACAATCACACAAAAACAACATCTCATGTCCCATTCAAACTGATGAATTAAAAGCTTGTCACATTTTGAACTGTGCTATGGCAATTAATAGCAAGGTAACATTTAGCATGATTGCTCAGTTTTAGAAGAAGCAGTACAGAAGCAGATCTACAGGCTTTGGTCAGGCACAAGGCCTGGAAGCACAACCAACGAAACCAATGATCACTCTTCTGAAGCTGAAGGCATTGATTTTTGTTCTTTAAGCTGTCAAGATGAAAGATACAGAATTATGATAATATTTTAGGGAAGATAACTCTTAAATACACAGTACAGGAACTACAGGGTAGAGTAACAAGAGTAACACAAACAGGACAAATATGAGAAATCCGTTCTATGTCTGGAAGGATGAATAGGATCATAGCCCATCTTCTGGGATTGGTTTAAGGTTCTAAAGACCATGTCCAAAATATTACTGCAATTCAGTCTAAGGAAAAGTTCAGTCAACACCCAGCAGTTCCTAGTTCTGGCCCAAAAGACAAAGCAGAACACTGTAGTTCCTTTGATGCTGCTGTTTCTAGGGTTACTAGTTTGAAAGGAAATATCCTTTCTTTCCTCCCGTCTGCATTCACTTACAGAAAGAACAGGAATTATTGCAGATGAGTGACCTCAAACTACTACAGAACATATATACGTACGTAATAGCATTTATTTTGTTAGAACACGCATCACTATATTTTCTAAGTTTTCAGTCCCATCCTGGAATTATGCAAAAAACAAACAAACAAAAACCCAACAACAACCAAAAAACCCACCATTGCTGGCTTCAAAATCAAAAATCCCATTAGCACAAAAAAAAGCAGACAACCAAAAGCAGAGTACAGTACCTAGTGCTTTCTTGAATGAACCCCACAGATCTAGTGCAGCACTGCGAACAATCATTAAAGGTAGCCTGTTAAGCAGTTAGCCAGGCCCCCAGCCAACAGAGCAACTGAAAGGCCATGCTCTAGTACATAATGATGAGATTAAGTTTGACTGAGCACTGCCCCAGAGCAAAGCCTTTCCAACTCCGAAATGAGAAACGGAATACACGATGGCTACTTTAAATCTGTGGAAAGTGAAACTGTGCTAATGAGTTTTGCTATGTTCTAATGAAACAGCAGGATAAATCTGCTGAAAAAAAGTTATACTCTGTGCTGATAAGGACCTAGTGATTTAAACATTGATCAGAAGGCCAAGTACTGAGGTCCTGAACTGCCTGTTTGGAAATAAGTTGAGGACTCTGTACCTCAGAAATCCTGCCACTGGCTGTTTTGGGCTTGTGACTTCTTTTTAAAAGGGATTTCATTTTACAATTATGATGAAATAGTGTTTTAGTTTCAGTGTTGTACTACTTTGATACTACTTGACTTTTTTTGGCTTGATGATTTGTGTGATTGTGTTAATCTTTTACCAACAAAATAATTACAGCTGTACATTATGCTTGTTTACAACACTTTTTTCTGAAACTTTTATTTCAGCTATTATGAAACATCCCTTTAACATACAACGAGAACAGGATGGAACCCAGAGTTGTTATATGCTCAGTAGAGAAAACAAACAATAAAACTGCCTTTTAATTTGTCAAGGGCCTCATTTCACATTCCATGTCACATGCAATTATTTGTATATTAGTTACTTTTTGATTCAATGCTGCATAAAGTCAATCCACTGATGTTCCTTCCTCATCTTGAGATAAACATAGTCTGATGGAACATACTAATGTTCCTCATATGGAAAATGATCCCTGTGAGATCAGACTTTTGCCAGTTTAGCTCTTAGAAATGAGCACCTATGCACATGTAGCAGAATATCACCTTGGAGAAGGGGCGGGGAGGGCAGGAAGAAGCAGACAACTATTCATTAGATTGAATGTTCTGTCAGTAAGCATCCCTCATAATAGCATTACTAGACAGACAACAATCAGAAAGACACCACTGCATCTCCAGAAGGTGTAGAATGTAACTGAAACTTCAGCTTTACACTGTCACACCTCAGAATACCATCTTCCAAATGATGCATCAGTCACGTAGAAGAAAGTAAAGGGGCCAAAGAGCTGTTCTGAAAAGTACAAGCACTTTGGTAGTAAGACCTTGCTTACAAGCAGTGTTTAACAGATTGTAACCGTCTGATTACCAGTGTCCAAATTTACTAGCAAGAAAAAGATCTAACAGTATATTGTGATTAAAATTGCATGTAAGGCTTTGCATGAGAGAGAACTCAGAGGGGTTTTCCTTTCTCAACTTTAATTAAGAAAATGAAATTCCAAACTTCTCTAAGAGCAAACCAAGAAAGGGCTGATAAAGGGAACCACCCACTCACGCTAAGTTATGAGCAGACAAAGCAAAAGTCACCAAGGGTATCATCATAAAACATTCCTCAAAGCCATTTGCACAGTGAAAACATCAGATGTTTTATAGAGTTTGTTCTTTTCTCTGCCCTTGTGAACCATGGCCATGCCTTTGCTGGATGGCTGTCACTTCCAGAAGGCATTCCAATATAACGCCTTCTGAATATAACCAGTCTTCCCGCCCCCCCCCCCTTCTCCTCATCCATAGCTTTACCTCTTGTTATATGAATAACACATTTTGTGTTTTATTATTGAAGAAGACTTGGATGGTGTTAGAATGCACATAAACAATACTATGCTTATAATACAGTTCAGGCTACAGTCCTCTTGTCCCTAGATTTAGTTTTCCAATTACTTGTTGCATAGAAGCCGATATGCAGCATCTAGGTTGGCTGAGTCTTATTTCTTCATCCTTGGGGCATGGAGGCAGAGGGACTGGGAACAGATAAAGACTCAGTTGTAATGACAGCAGGGGCAATGTGTAGGAGATGAGCCCACTCTCATGATACTTAGTGAAAGCCTGCAGGTAACAAACCCATGCACACAAAGCAAGCACTCAACTGCATGAATTCTATATTCCCAAGTGCAAGCTATCTTGCATGATACTAGCATGTTCCTCAACACAAATATTCTTGGAAAAAGGAGAAAAAAAAGGAGAAAACAGAAGGGACAAAATAATAATACATGAAAAAATATCTGCACCAAAATAGGTCTAGAGAAGAGTGGATTTTATCAATAACCAAGCTGTATGCAACTTGTATAAACATCAGTCACCGATGTCAGCAACATGAAATTGCTTACATGGGGAACTTTAAAAACTATTTTACATCAGCATGTGGTTATACATGAAAGATGCAGTCTCAAAGAAGTTCTCTAACACACAGAGGAACATAGACACACACCGGTACAATTGGGATTGCACAGCTTCACCCATAAATTTAAGAGAATTTATTGGAGAAAAACATGGAAATCTAAAAATGACATTAATATTACTTGTTTCTCAACACTAATGGGTAAGCATGTGGTCACTTAGGGAAAAGAAAGCCCCAGGCAGACTAAGCCCAGCTTTAATTACTGTTAATCTGCAGAAACATTCACATCAGAAATATCACCCTGGCATTTTCCTGTTTACCAGCCGTAGATCAAGCTCTGTAACATTTAATCTTTGCAAGTACTTGCCCTTTGAAAATCTTGATTTCCCTCATCTTTCTCTCAACAAATCACCTCTGCTCTTCTGTTGCTCATTCTGCTCAGCAGTTTCTTCCAGCCTTTCACAAACAGTTGCTGGGGAGTGCTCTCCTAGCCCTGCTTTCCAGTTCACAGATCTTCCTTCCTGCAATACTGGGGACAACCAGCTTTACCCTGACATGTAGGAACTCTGGAAGGCCAGGGCAGCCACAGATACATTCCTAGCTGTGTGCACTGTGACCTGAAAACCAATCAGAATTTGACCAACCAAATGGTATAATTGTTGTTAAAGTTATGTGCTCAAAAAGCTGACATCAAAACACAGAAACCTAGTTAGCACGAGTCACCTCAGGAGATCCAGAGATAAGCTGCACCTAGATAGAAGGCTACGCTAGCACTACCTGAGTTTAATAAAACTATACTTAATTAGATGGCAAGCGCCAGCAGCCACAGCAGAACAATGTTTATCCTGTAGGCATAAGTAGCCAATAAGATCCCAATCATTTTTACAATGCAACTGAGCCAATGTATATTTAATTCCAGACCCCAGTAACCAAGTAAAACCAATTCCTTTTGCCAGACAGAGACATGCTGACAAGTTTATTTAAATGTTTCAGGAAGAAGTACGGATAATGCAAGGTCCAATTGTCTTTACCACTGTAAAAACTGAAAATCCTTCATTATACATGGAGACACAATCCTTTAATATTCTCTGCATAAGAATGAACCGATATACTTTTCCTGCAATAGCGTCACATATTGCAAATGATACCAGCATGGATTTTGACTGGAAGATGTGACATCACTTCTAGATGTTTCAAAGTAATAGATTCTGGGTTTTGGGCACTAGAGCTGGCATAGGAAAATTAAAACATTCAGGACGCACTGAATCCTAAAGCTTTCTGATCTCAAGGAGAATCCCACCTGCACTGCCAAGATATATTTTGTTATTTGAGGTCATTACCAGCACTGCAGGATCACAGAATCACAGAATCACAGAATTACCCGGGTTGGAAGGGACCTCAAGGATCATGTAGCTCCAACCCCCCTGCCCAGCAGGGCCACCAAACATACACCTTTACTAGATCAGGTTGCCCAGGACCCCGTCCAACCTGGCCTTGAACACCTCCAAGGACGGGGCATCCACAACCTCACTGGGCAGCCTGTTCCAGGACCTAACCACTCTTCTAGTAAAGAACTTTCCCCTAACATCCAACCTAAATCTTCCCTCCTTCAACTTAAAACCATTTCCCCGTGTCCTGCTATTATCAGCCCTTTCGAAGAGTTTACTCCCTTCCTGGGAGTAAGTTCCCTTCAGGTACTGAAAGGCTGCAATGAGGTCACCCCGCAACCTTCTCTTCTCCAAGCTGAACAAACCCAACTCCCTCAGCCTGTCCTCATAGGGGAGGTGCTCCAGCCCCCTGATCATCTTTGTGGCCCTCCTCTGGACCCTTTCCAAAATCTCTATATCTTTTTTGTACTGAGGGCTCCACACCTGGACACAGTACTCCAGATGGGGCCTCACAAGAGCAGAGTAGAGAGGGATGATCACCTCCCTATCCCTGCTCACCACCCCTCTCCTGATGGAGCCCAGGATCCCATTTGCTTTTCGGGCTGCCAGAGCGCACTGCTGGCTCATGTTAAGTTTCTCATCTATCAGGACCCCTAGGTCTTTTTCTGCCAAGCTGCTCTCAAGGACAACTCCTCCCAGGCTGTACAGGTGCCTGGGGTTCTTCCGGCCCAAGTGCAAAACCTTGCACTTTGCCGTGTTGAACCTCATTAGGTTCACCCGAGCCCAGCTTTCCAGCCTGTCAAGGTCCCTCTGAATGGCATCCGTTCCCTCCACCGTATCGACTGCACCACTCAGCTTGGTGTCATCAGCAAACTTGCTGAGGGTGCACTCCATTCCCTCATCGATGTCATTAATAAAGATGTTAAAGAGCACCGGTCCCAAGACAGACCCTTGAGGGACACCGCTCGTTACCGGCCTCCACCTGGACATAGAGCCATTGACCACCACCCTCTGTCTGCGGCCTTTCAACCAATTGCTTATCCATCTAGTTGTCCACCCATCAAATCCACCTCCCTCCAATTTGGAGATGAGGATGTGATGGGGGACCATGTCAAAGGCCTTGCTCAGGTCCAGGTAAATGACATCGGTCGCCTTCCCTTCGTCCACCAACGCCGTCACTCCATCATAGAAGGCCACAAGATTAGTTAAGCATGACCTTCCCCTGGTGAAGCCATGCTGGCTGTCTCGGATCACATGCTCGTTCTTTATGTGATCAAGCATGTTGTCCAGGAGGATCTGTTCCATAATCTTCCCAGGCACGGAGGTGAGACTCACCGGCCTGTAGTTCCCCGGGTCCTCCCTGCTCCCCTTCTTGTAAATGGGAGTGACGTGACCCTTCCTCCAATCATCCGGGACCTCACCTGACAGCCATGACTTCTCAAATATGATGGAGAGCGGCTCAGCAACCACCTCAGCCAGCTCCTTCAGGACCCTGGGATGCACGCCATCTGGCCCCATAGACTTATACTCATTCAGTCTAAGGAGGCACTCTCGGACTTGCTCTACCCTTACAGTGGGGAAGGATTTACCTCTTTGGTCCCCACATAGAGGTATGGGGGTGCAAGACTTAGGGACGTGAAAAAGACTAGAATCCTGGCCACCAGTGAAGACCGAGGTGAAGAACTCATTCAGCACCTCAGCTTTCTCTTCATCTGTTGAAGCCATTTCTCCTTTTAAATTTACCAGAGTAGGTACGCCCATTTTGGCCTGTCTCTTCTGGCCAATGTACCTGTAGAAAGTTTTCTTATTGTTTTTCACGTCCCTCGCCAAGTTCAGTTCTGCCTGCGCCTTGGCTTTCCTGATCCCACGTCTGCAAGTTCGGACGGCATCCCTGTATTCTTCCCGGGTGACACAGCCTTGTTTCCAGAGCTTGTACACCCCTTTCTTCACCCTCAGTTCTCTTAGCAGGTCCTTGCTGAGCCATGCCGGTTTTCTACCTCTCCTGCCCACTTTCTTAATCAGGGGAATGGAGACCTCTTGTGCTGCCAGGAGGGCATCCTTGAACAGTAGCCAGCTCTCCTCAACATCTTTATCTTTGAGGGCAGCGCGCCAGGGGATCTTGGCCAGCATTCCATTGAGAAGCTTGAAGTCAGCTCTTCTAAAGTTCAGCATCCTGGTCCTGCTCTTTGCCAGGCCCACATCGCTTGAGATCACAAACTCAACCAGGGCATGATCGCTGGAGCCCAGGCATCCTCCAACCTTGACGCCTTTGATGATCTCCTCAGCGTTGGTGAGCAGCAGGTCCAGCAACGCTTGACCTCTGGTCGGTCTGTCCAATACCTGAACCAGAAAGCTATCATCAATGGATTCCAAGAGCCTTCTGGAGCTCTTGCAGCTCGCCGTGTGGTTTTCCCAACAGATGTCCGGATGGTTGAAGTCCCCCACCAGGACAAGAGCCTGTGAGCTAGATGCCTCACGCATCTGGAGCAAGAAAGCCTCATCAGCAGCCTCCCCTTGATCAGGTGGCCTGTAGTATACCCAATATGATATGAGGATATGAGGTACTAGCACAGTAAAATGAAACGGTCACATCTCAGATTCTGCTGCACTGCAGACTGGCTTCCTTTCCCATTCTCTCCCTTCATTACATTCCAGCCAGTCACTGCAGCTGTGCCATAACTGCCCATTCTCCTGTCTCTAGAGATATTAGACATTAGAGATTTTAGAAATGTTATTAGAGATATTAGAGAGATACTAGAGATATTAATATGTCCCATGTTAGCCTGTGCTTGAAGAGAACTCAGCCATGGGTGATGCCTGACAATCATATTGCATAGCGAGGTTCTTTACCTACCAGTTAATCACAGAAGACTGGCATTACCATTGGCATTAGATGTTCTTGTCATCTCACTAGAAGTATTCCCATATTACACTCTGCCTGCTGCACTCTGTGATCAAGTGTTCCCCAATACCAACTAATTATAGCACACAAGCCCAAATAGGACCTAACAAAGGCAAAACGGATCTTCCTTCCTAGTCTTGTAGCACATTCTCAGTCATTATGTGAGTGGAAAGCATCTTTGACATCCCTCACATGTATCTTGAGTACTGTTACAGTTCATAGGCTGATGGTTTGTAGTTTAATGTGTTGAAATATAAAATAATAATTTTAAAAAATTATAAAGAAAATGTATCACCTTTATAAAATGTTTCATGAATTCATCTGCCAAATGACACTCAGTTTTGAAAAGCTCAAGGCTGGGAGAAGTCAGCACCACAGATCATAAGCATGGTGCATAGCTATACACTGATAATCGCTATCAGCTGAGGGGGAACACCCTAAAGCAGTAAGCTAAATCCTTTTCCAGAGGGTATTAGAGCATACCATTAGAGCAATAGAAGAGCATTAGATCAAGGTATTCTCTGCAACAGACAGACTCCAATCAAAGAATCAAAGCTCTCCTTTAACCTTTGAAGGAAAGAAGTTTGCCTAATGAACTGATCTGAAGAAATTACAGTCGTACAAATGGCACACGTTACAGACTCGGTGCTGGGAGCATGCTCTCCATGCTCATTCCTCAAGAAACAAACCACGCAAGAGGTAATGCATCTTTGAATGACCACATGTTCTACTTTTCTGAGAAGAGAGGATTTATTTCAATAGAAGTGTGATAACCTGATGCAGGGGCATGATGGAACATGCTATTGCTCTGCTGGGAAAGGGAATCATCACGTCTCGAGTTCAAGACACATGCTCTTTGATAGTGTGTAAGCACCCCTTAGAGCGCATTTGCTCAAGAGAGTTATTCTAACACAGCATACAATAAGGACTTTTGAAGTGCTGGAAATCTCAAAGCAACAAAACAAACAAGCAGACTTCGTTTCTGAGAAATTCCATCGTCCATTAACCACTTTATTCAAAAAAACTCTCACATTCTAAACAGGAAAGGAAGTCCAGACTGAGCCTTCACAAGCCTCCAACATCCACTCCCAGCAGATTGATATCATCTGCAACAATACCAGATCTTCTACTCACACTGTGACTGGAGCAAGAATGTCTAGAGTACACTGACACAATGCTGTGTGACTACACAATTAAGGTCTGTAGCAGGTAGAGCACAACAGCATATCATGCTACAACTGCATTCTCAACTACTGAGCACGTCAGCACAACCATTTCTTTTTACAGCAATGCAGTAAAATTTCACTGCATTTCCAGACTAATAGCTTCAGTAATTTTGTCATAGTATACTATCTCAACCCAAAACCAAGTGACATCTAACAAAAAATTTCCAAGTCATGGTAAAAATATATTAAAAGCATTTATTCCACAACATCTTCTCTTTAGTTTCATTTCCATTTTCTCTTTGCTGGGTGGTCAGGTAAGAACTCAACAGACTTTGGCAGAATGTGGCTACAAGCATTCTAACTTCTGGTCCATACTGGCAAGGGAACTCTCAGTTCAACAGCTATATCAGTACAGCGCCTCCCAGGGGGTAGAGGAAGGAAATTTTTAGTAAGTCTGCCTAGCATTTCCAAGGTGTAAAATTACCAGCATTTAGTTTATTAACATTTTTTGTTATACTTTCAACACAAAGAACAAAAGAAGATTTTCATTTCCTGAAAACCAAATGAAACATTGTTGCCCTGCTGGAATTTATACCGAAGTGAGTGAAGGAGCATCTGTTCTTCATGCTGGACACAAAGATACTGAATAAAAAGGAAAAGCCCACAAGATTGGCGTGTTTGATTCTAGAAACAACTTATAACAGAATTTCTGATTAAAAAGCATCTCAGGAGTCTAATGTTCTTTACTGACATTGTGACTTTACTGGCAACAAAACACTAAGTAAGAATAGTAATTATTTCCCCATGTAAAAAGTAAAATTAACTCATTCAAACTAGTCAAGTAGAGGAGTCAGGCACTTATTCAGCAAAGCAATCACGTATTTTCCCAGCAGCTGCTCTTTACCTTCAATTGTTTTTGCGATGATGCTTTATCAGCCTACATCAGGCGCACAGCTACAGCCTCTGGTTGGTCAACAGAACTTTCCATAGACTTTCCCTAATGACTCCCCATGATACACACCCAGTGAAGCCAGCACCTGCTCTTCCAAATCAACAACCACATAAACAGAGGAAATCAGTAGTTGACAGATAATAAAAGAAAATCAAGCTCATCTGGAGCTCACCAAATGAAAATGCTGTTATTCTCAAATCAGTCCTTTTACAAGCTTAATGCAGCATTAATGTCAATAGTCACATTTTACTAATTTCAGCCAATTCTGCCTGATAGTTATAGTTACTTCAACATCAGCTATGAACAACTTTTTTATCTCCACATCCGTGCACCCTGTGGCTATGCTTTCTTGCAGGTAATTAAAAATCAAGTTGAAGATTCCTTCGCCCACAGCTGAGACTCTCCAGCCTGCTTCTATCATCTCTTCACAGTTTCTTTTAAGTGCAATACAGATTAAACCCCAGTACTAAGCTGTAAACACGCTTCATTAGACCTCACCTTTACATTCAGGCTCTGCTAGCTGACACTACAGCCTTAAGGAAATCAGGATACTTGCATCATTTACACAAGGCAGCCATACCACTAAACCTGACCATGCTGAGAAAAGATTCCCTAATAGCCATAGAATCCTCTACGAGAAGTATACAGCCTGAATGGCAGTGGTACCTAAAGATCTACTGAAACGTCACATCATCTCCTACAAACAATGACTTAGAAACACAGAAGGAATGTTGAAACAGTGGAAGAGTTCCAGGAGTACCCAAGGCTGGGACAACACGTGGAAAGGTAATATGGATACAGGTACCAAGGGTTAGGGAAGGCTGAAGGCAGTTCATGGTGACAAGCAATAGTCTTCCTTGTACAGGAGATGAAGGATAAGCCTGAATTACTCTAGATCTCATCCACAAAAGGAGACACACAGGCAGCAAACAGGATAGCTGCAGACTACACTGGGGTATGGGTCAAATCCTGACATATGAAGTCTTCTGGGCTTGTGCAGCTCCTTTAACTTTCTGGCAGGAAGGTCACAAGAGTACTGGCCTTTATTTAGATGTGTCACATCAGAATTACCAAGGAAAAGTACTAACTTCCACTGGCTCTGTCTCACTTGGGAAAGGTAATAGAGCTCATCAATACAGAAATTGACAGTAACCTTGAGAGAGCTGGAGAAATTATTTTGCTTGCCTAAGGACTATGAAGGGACTTAGTGCACTGTACTTTCTCGTAATCTGTTTGCTATTTAAACAAAACACAATCTTATAGAGCCTGTATTTACCTCAAACTTTGAGCTGCCTTGCAATTACAAATCGCTATTTGAATAACCATCTCTCCCTCCACTGAGCTCGGCTTCTCTCCACTGTGGCAACTCCTACAGAAAAAGCCACTTTCTGTTAGGTGCCCTGGGAGTTATTGGATTGTCAGAACTCCACAACTCAAACTCACTGCTTGTACTACTAAGGAGAGAAAAGAAACGGTCTATTGCAAAGAAGGGCACTTGCTTAGATTTCTTTGAGAGCACTTACACACACTGGGAAGCTCCTTGTTTTCTACCAGCACTCATAACTAGATGTCACTTAACCTCTGACTGTTTCAAGCAATCACATTCAGTGATTGATCAGGTTGCCACTGTAGAAATAATGAAGACAGTGTAGGAAAGAATAAATTACACTTGCACGTCTTCAATCCCAAGCTCTCAATGTGTTCTACAACTGTTAATGAAAAATACACAAGTGACAGTGGGTTGTGTGTTTAAATATGATTAATGTTAAAGTCCTTTCCAACACAGAGAAGTGATGAGGGGAAGATGACACCATCAGAACTGAGCCAAGAAAGGGGAGAATGGTTGAGGTAACGGAACACATTTCTCTTGTTTTATAGATGGTACTTATTTAGTTTCACTTAAAACAATAACAAAAAGTATGAGGCTGTTATAATTTCATGCAAGCTTGCAAAGTTGAGTGTCCTTATAAAAAGAGCAATTATATACACACTTTAAGCACGAAGCAGCCAAATAATTAAATGAGTAATTACCTTCCTACTTTTAAGCTGTCATGCAATTAAATTTAATTAAACATTCTCTATACTTCACTAATCTTATTCAAACAGAAGAAGGTAAGAAGGGTGTGGTAAAGAACGGGCATTTGGCAGAAGGCTGAGCCTATTATTCTGCCTATAATAATAAATAACAGAGAACAGTCAGCATTAGATACTCATGAAATTGCAAGAGTACAGCCCGATTTGAGCTGCAAGACAACAATAGCCTGGGACAATTTATGCAGCATTCTTCTATATAGCATAGGAAAAAGCTCTTCACAAAAGGTTACCATAACAAAAGGAAAATGCTGGCGTTTTAGAGCAGAGAGTGGGAAGAATTCCATACAGAAAGAATAGCGCAAATGCAAAACAACCTTTAATGTAAACAAATCCAAGGTTTCTCTTGTTCCCAGTAAAGGAATGTTTGTGGAGACACAACAGGGAATGACTAAAGGAAGACACAGGAATTTTGCTGGGAGACAAAGAGCTGTACTGCCAAAACTGCTCAGAATTTTCTCCTATCCTGATCCAAAATTCCCATCAGCACAGCCCACAAACTTCTGCTAGACAGTTCTTCATCCAGAGAAAAGCTGTATCATGTATACTGCCTCCTGCTACATGTTATTCTTATGGTAAGAAATAACATTCGTGAAAAAAATCCTATCAAGAAACAAAAATTCTCCATCATTCCCTGAGGCAAATGCACCCACACCCTGGTGCCCAAAGACAACTTCATTCATTACTGCACTGTACTAAAAGTGTGGTTTAAACATATCAAGTGAAGTTTAAAATTACATCTAGACCTCTGTCCAGCTGCAACAGCAAGTAAAAACTGATAGTTTGATAAAATCTGAAACTACAAATAGTCATCCGCATATTTGGACAAGAAACGCTTAGAGAAGACACACAGCAAATACTACCACACTGCATCATGGGTCCTCCCATTCCCCACCTCCTCCAATAGAAATCTAAATAAACAGAGAAAAGTGAACAATTCTCATCAGTTCCACTCAGTACCAACGCTCGCTCAAAGCACAAGTAAGGTGATTTTCTGAAAGTAACAGCCATAGTTTGTCTGCTCAAAGCACCTCAACACCACAGATACCACTTATATTGTCTCTGTTATATCGTTTCAAAGATAGACCACGTGGGAAAGAGCACCACTAAGAAAGGTTAATAATAGAGTAGTAGAGCTCGGAAAGTCTTTAAAATTACTCCCACCCACTCAGGACTCATCTCATCCCACTTTCAATGCGTCAGATTTTTACCAAATAACATGTTCTAATGCTGCCGGTAAACAAAAGGTAAATCTAAAGCACAGTCCAAATATGGGAAGGTTTCTCATCTACCAGCCAATGGAGCCTTCCAATATGCATTTGCCTCTAAAGGCAACACTTTATTGTGAATTGTAGGCCAAAACCAGTAAACAAACATCTTGAGATACACTGCAAGGGCAGTATGCAGGAAAAGACTTGTTATGACTAGTCTATATTTACTTGAAAATAATAATGACTGCCCAAGGAACCCTACCTTAGGCTGCTTTGATCCTGCTGTCAGTTTTCTGCAGGAGAGGCAGGCAGTGCCATACAGTCTCTGCCAAGCACGCAGCTGACAGCACCATTTCTTCTCCTCCGCTGTAGCAGTTAATTTAGAAGCCAAGGACCTTGGGCCCAGTCTCAGCTGCCACACAACTTCAAATAGCCTTTAGCCTCCAACCTTACCTGTTTAGCCCAACTTAAACTCCAATCTATACTTTATTTCAGCTCTGGGACCTATCTGTTAATTGACTGGAAACCAGCAGTCCTCTGATGCAGGCAATAGTGAGTGCTGTGTTATTTAAATTGGGAATCAGCAAAAGAAACAGCATTAAAATCATGGTTTCTACCTATAATATCCATTATCCCACCCATACCAGAATGTCTAAAATGAAATCTCACCAGACCAGAACTCATCCATAACCAATATTGCCATTTGTTTTCCATGATTCAGGCTACCATTTGGAATTAACAGTTTTCTTTTCGTGCTTTTTTTCCTGCTTGTTTTATTTTCTCATTTTTCTGTCAGATTTGATATTACCACCCTAATACCTCTTGCTGCTTTCCAATTCAGATCCAGCACAGCTCCCTTCTAACCTCATAAGCATCGGTATCACACACTACTCAGGAACTTTGTTCAGATAGACAACACCATAACTGAATTAAATAGTTATGTGAAACTAACTTGCAAACAGGAACCCAAAGATGTGGATGCATTTAACCCTATGGGAAGATTGCCACTTGCTGATACAGGCTAAAGCTATGGTGCAACTTGTTATTGTCTGTGTTACAGAAAGTTCTTTGATTTATAACACTAACACTGTGGTACTCACAAGATGAACAGCTGGAGCTCACGGTAGACCCAGCAGCACGCCTCCTGCTCCGTGATAGGTGATGCTTCCAGACAGTTCACATGGCAGAAGCAGGCTTCATTCATACATCAGACTGTTTTGGCAACTGGACTTTTAATACTGGTTAGCCAAAAGGAGCAGGAACAATGTGCACTCAGTACCATACGCATAGGAATGCTAGAAGAAAAAACAAAGTAGAAAAAAATCAGTCTGGGAGAAATCCAGATTCTCTCTGTTTTTAGCAGTACAATCTCTTCCTCACAGCCTTTCCAAGGCTAAAGTAACTCAGCTCCTTCAGCCTCTCCTGCTCCAGCCCCCAACCAGCTTTATGAAAACTACAGGCACTCAATACAGCTCACCTCTCAGGAATACCAAGTCCACAAACAGAGTGGGATCTGTGCTAGGAAAGACTTGCTCACTCTTTACTGAGTATATCTCACAGCCTTTTCACCCAGAATGCTTTTTGTAGGCGTTACAGTTGGAAAGATTAGAGTGGTGGAATGGCAGAAGAGACAAACAGGAAAGGAACACTCACCCATCTCCAAAGATGTAGGCTCACAGGGGAAAACTCCAACAGGGAGAGAGATCCACAACCAGAGAGCCTTCCCTGGTGGCAGTCAGCCCTTAAATAAGGTCTAAGAGAGGTGCAGCCAGGCTCCACAGCTTCCACTCACACAGTTAATGACTCTCACTTATGCTCCCATGGCTGACCAGGTCCTTTCCACAGGTGCTCAATCAGTGGATCAGGCCGTGACTCAGCAGTTCCCATACAATAGGACATTCTAGCATTCAGATAACAGATCCTCAGTCCTGCAACACCACACAACTGGGGTTCAGCTTCACCTGACCTGTTTGGATTTCCAAGTTTGGAACAAATCTGCTTGTCTTCATAGGGATCAGCAAGATTTGAGCAGTGAAAGCCCTTAAAAAGTCTTCGAAAACTGCCTGAGTTTTCCTCCATAACTCAACAATTAAGCAAAAAGGGTAGGGACAGGGAGGCTAAGCAATGACAGAGCAGTAAGAACATGAAAGATGATGGGTAGAATAAGAAAAAAATAAGAGAAAAAAATAGGCAGCTCCCTTTCACTCTCCATTATATGGAGCCCCGCTTCTTCTGTAACCCTGCTAAGCTTCCCAGATGTGGGTAAAGGTACCGAAACCTCCAAAGCTTTTATTCTGTTTATAGTTTATTCTGATCTTCAAAAACAGATCGATATTTTTATTTTTCCAGCTTGTTGCCCACTACATTATTCATTTTTACACTTGTTCTCTCTGTGAGACTGCCGAGGTAAGGCGTACCCTGCAGGCTGTCTGGTTGCAAGTCATCACATGGAAATCCTGCAACCCCTATCTTGGCTAAGACCCTCTGGGTTCTCACTCCACAGGGTCCATGAAGAGCAGGGAAAAGTATCTTCCAAGGTAATAAACTGTACAGAAGACATTTTACTTTAACGAGGCTGTTATCTCAGATATAGACAAGACTACACGGTCCTGGACAAAGTTGACACACTTTCTTCCATTGCCTTGGAGCCTCACTTGTCTCTTGATCAGTACAACCTTCAATGGTGAATTCACACATCACCACTTCATGGACTGCAGTTTTGACTCCAGCTCATAGAGGTGATACCACATCTCATCACCATTAATGATATGGTCCAGGAAACTGTCACCTTTAACCTTGTGCTGATTCACTAGGTCCTGACAAACTTTCACATCAGACACCATTTGCCAGATAGCCCCTCTGCTGCCACCTGTCACAAAGCAACAACATGTAATGAAATACTGGTGGGAGGCTTCAACATCTACTGCCACATCATCAACTATTTTCTTAAGCTGTTGGTAGATTAATTCTCCTAATTGATGTAGACTTCTGGATGCTCAGAGCACACAATTCAGGCTTGCTGTTAGAGAAACAAGTCCCTGGAAAGATCATAACAGAAATCACACCGCATTCACTCCTACCAACATGTCCGGTTACTTTTGAAGTTGTTTAAGGACCTGCTGAGTCCTGCAGTGATTCCCAGTACAGTAGCAATCTGAGATAGTAAGCTACAGGTCCTTTATTTGCCTCTGTTGAAGGAAGGGAAGAAAAAGAGCAAGGAAAACACCCAATTCCAATAAATGGTGCACAAAACCTAAATGGACACCCTACTGTATAACATTCAGAATGGCTGCTCAGTAGCATAGCACTGGGGGATAAAGGGAAAACATGAGAGGTCTGTTTCACATCTTTCTGTGATGAAAGGGGGACTGCAAGTAGGCAGCCTTTGAGTTCTGTTTCTCTGGAGAGAACTCGCTGGAGACAAAAGCTTTGCATTGGGAATAAACATGTTTAAAATACCGCAGTCTAATTTGGGAAGCCTTCTTCTTTTAAAACCTCAGTTCATCAGCAAGTAGGATTGTACCCTTCACTTTGCCTCTTGCAACTCAGTTGATATGACCCCCATGCTCAAGAGCAGCCTTCACATTTACAATAACTATAGAACACACAAACGCACCAAAACAGCCATTGAAAGTGTCATTTGTACCACAGCAATTCTGACAAGGAAATTACCAACCTATTTTATGTCAAGTTATACAAGAAATTCAGAATTTCTCAATACCTCAATTTTCCTGCCCAGGAAGTAAAGCAGACCATAACCTTCAACAGATTTTTGTCAGATAAGCTTCTGAGCAAGGTATAGAGCCACTGTGGTATGTAAATACTGCAGGTTCCCTAATTGTGCTCTGCCATTCATAGCCCAGACAATCCCAAATGAAAGTTTCGTGTCCAAATCAGCACATATAATCAAATAAGCCAAATGTTTTCAATACACAACTTGATAAGCATGATAAGCAGTATAGGCTTACTAAAGCTTGTCATCTAGCAGTTAAGTATTCCTAACAAAATCTCACTTTTGTATGTGAATTGAAATTGCATACAATCAGTATCTTGTTTGATGTTCCAGTTTGGTTTTCTCCATTTCAGCATCCTTATGCCATCTCAAACAAACAAAAAAAAAACCATCACTTTTTCTTTGTCTGATTATAGCACCTTTTAGATACCTGTACAAGTTCATCCCCGGCTCCTTTCATTGTCTCAGACATGCATCCTCAGACAGTGTACATCCGTATACACTCGCTCACAGTTCAGACTCCTGTCCCTCAGATCTCTTTTATCTGTATGCTTTTGTGCAGATGTACAGTAGCTTCCCATATGTGCTTGCAGGATTCTGGCCTGGATTCTCTCCTATGGCTCTGTCCTTCAAGGCCTGCTCAAGTTTGTTCCAATTTCCTGGATTCAGTTCAATTAATTCACCATAACATATAAGTAAAAGAAGTTGACTTTGTTTTTGCAGCACATGTCCCTATCTCAAAGCATGTAATGTATACCCGACACTATTGGTGGAATCAAAGTATAATACACAAAACCACCACTTGAACTGGCTTCATTGCTGCAAAATAACTGCTGAACTGATTTCATTACCCTCCGCCTCCTACCACCTAAAACAAACCCCTCCTCTATGCACAATGATGTTCTGCTCCTTTCACTTGATTCTGAAGCCTGCTATGTTCCAAGATTAGATAGTGGCATTAAGCTCCACAGAAAGCCCAGCCAAGCACTCCACATCATGCCCAGGGTTTGAGGAATGTGAAGAATGGGAGTCTGGGATCTCAGTACTTAAAGAAGCACAGAATTTTGCTGACTGATTACAAGCCTTCCAATATCTCCACAGCAGAGGGGGGAAAAGAGACTGTCATCACCTAGCAGGCTACAGAGGTGACTAACTACAGCAGCTGGTTAACAACAAGTGTTCTGCAATGCAGTCTTAAAAATGAGGGGAGGAATTTATTGGGATTCATTGGAATTTAATTATTATAGTAGGCTTTTCTCATTGCCAAGGAAATGCATAAGTATTTAAACCGAAGATTCCCTCCTCTCCACAGATTCATAGCTACTCGTATCACTGAGGAAGCAACCTCAAACATTTACAGGTAAAATGAAAAATCTAGATTTGTCCAACATAGATAATGAGTTCTGTTTATTTCCTGATGGTTAGGCAAGGCAAGTACATCCAATAGAGCTGCAAAAGCCTCACTGGCCATTTGTAGGGTCATGAAAAGCTTCGACCTACAAAAGTAGTAAAAGGCAACCCCACCTGCTTCATTGCATAAACCTTCACCATCAAAACACATCTAAAATTGACAGGTTCCAGTTGACTTCCCTCCCTGTTTTCCATTAATTACAAGCTCTTTTAATTACTACATGCACACAAGGGATCAAACTGCTTAGCTGCTCCTCCAAGATTTAATCACCAAGCACAACCCAATAGTGACCCAGCTTGGCCCAGTGCAGTGAGCCACTACCTCTCACAAGATGCTGTTCATTGACACAAGCCATCTTCAGTACAGCACCGTCTTCAGACTGCACTCAGAAAAGCACAGGAAAAGCAATTACTGACAGAACTGGGCAGAAGAGCATCTGTCTTTTCCTCTTCCCACCCAAGAACAGCTGGTCACCCAAACAACTGGGGTGCACTGACAGCAACAAACACTTTTGCACCCTTCCAGATGAGAAAAATCCATTCTGACTCTCTTCCACTTCTCAGTTTATTTCCTTACAACTCCCACTAGCAGTGGGATAGAGTATTTAAAAGACTTTTCAGTAGCCCACATACAAATCTCTCTGACTTGCGACGACGTGCAGTTTCCATCTTGAACTATACCCATGACTGGTGCTGGCACTGGAGGGGACACAGAGAGCCACTGCTGATGGCCAAGCATCCCCTGACCAGTTACACTCAGCAGGACAGCACACATGCCTCTGCTACAGTCACTTCCAGGCCAGCAATGCTATTTACTAGAGGTCATCAAGTCCAAAGCACCGAGAAAGAACCAGATGTGCATGTTCTGCTAAATTCAAGATGAAAACTTTTCCTTATCTCTAACTAGACTTGAAAAAGAAGAGTTTGGACTGAATCTGCAATGCAATAGGCAGCACATGCAGAAGCCACTACAGTCTACTAAGAAAAATACTAAGACCTTCTGGTAGGGGGCCTTCAGCAAACACTTAGCCTGAGTTTACAATCTGACCCTTCAGTTCTCTGCTCCACAAGAAATGATTGGTCTTTGGCTTCTTCATATAAGCTGTGTATGAAGAATACAAATACATGAGTATTTGGGGAAAAAAAGAGCACAAAACTCAACTCAGCAACAGCTCAAAACTCTCATCTGCTGTTTTACTGTTCCTCTCTAGTTCTCCATTATAAAGAAAGCAATGTTCATCACCTACGTAGTAGAGAAGAACATGTAATAAAGGCTGCTAAGAGAACAATTTGGAGCTGAGAAGAGAGATCAATAAATACATTTGGAGATGTGTTCAGCCACCACCCCCCAGAGTGAGGGAGAATTAAAAACAAATTAAAAACTAGGCACTTATCTCTCAGTCATTCAAATATAAAGGACAATCTTACGGCAATTACCTTACAAACAACCCCAGATCTTCACTACACTCTAAACCCCTGGTTATAGTTTTGGAAAGCAGCAGAACCCCCTCCTCATTGATCATCTCGGCACTGTTAGCGTTTGATTCATGAAGCTGTGCCTCAGGTTGTCAAGAAAAGAGCTGCTCCTTAATTAATAATAATGAGCTTCAGCTCAGGAGCCTCACACTCCTAAGACCCCCAAGGAGAACAAGCTGGAGGGGGAATCTCAGTGGGCAACTTCTATTCGGCCTAAAGCAGAACCAAGAGATGGGCAAGAGACAGCTTCTAAAACAGATGCGTTTGTGCTCTTTGATGCTGTCTATTTTATTACTGAGATTGTTAAATAAAAAATAAAAATCAAATTAAATAAAAGCCACCTTTCTGGGTTTTGCAACACATTTTCTTCCTCAGAACTGAATATTTTTTTCTCCCTTTCCTCCATTCTCGTTATTTACTGGGAGAAAGTAGCAGCCATTAAGAAGCACCAGGAAGCTTTTAGTCCCACACGAATCACACTCACCTCCAGGAATCCCTATGCAACATCAGGCACCTCAGCTCTTCCTCGCAGGCTGCAAAACGCCCCCGAGCAACATCAATCCGTCGTCCTTCCTCCAGAAATCCCCAGGAACAGCAGCAGGCCACACATCAGGTGTCGTCCCACAGCCCTTTCCTTACATCTACGCACACTTATTGCTCTTGAAGGTACTTGCGGTTTCAGCCCGCAGCTCCTCGTGCCCGTCGGCTCGCAGTTAAAATGGCCACGGGCCGCACGAGGCGCTGCTGAGGCCCGGAGCGACACGAGCCCGGTGCTGCTCAGCGTGCAGCAAACACGCGGCTGCAGGAGCAGTCTGCAATTCTTTCTTAAAGGATGAGAAAAAGTTCAGGACTTCTTGAAGTAATTGGACTGAAACCTGTATGTAGCAATAAGTTATGAAATTCATTTAAATGAATTGATTCCGCTGACAGCCAGAGGGACTGTGGAGATGTGTGGCAGGTGATAGTCTGTATATGCGTAAGGAAATATTCTAAAGGGGACAAAAATTAACCTAGTACAGTCAGATCCACAGTGCTGCAGCACTTCAGCTGCCTCACTCCTCCATTATTCCAGCTCAGGGCAGACTGGACACATAATCAAACTGGAGATGTAAAAGGAGAAGTAACAATCATAGAAAGGACTGGGTTGAAAAGGGCCTCAAGATTCATGCAGTTTCAACCACCTTGCCATGTGCAGGGTCACCAACCAGCAGCCCAGGCTGCCCAGAGCCACATCCAGCCTGGCCCTGAATGCCTGCAGGGATGGGGCATCCACAGCCTCCTTGGGCAACCTGTTCCAGTGTGTCACCCCCCTCTGTGTGAAAAACTTCCTTCTAATATCCAACCTAAACCTCCCCTGTCCCCTGTTTAAGGCCATCCCCCCTTGTCACTATCCATGCTTGTCAACAGCCATTCCCCCTCCTGTTTATATGCTGTCTTCAAGTACTGGTTGGCCACAGTCTTTCACCCTTCTCTCCTCCAAACTAAACAAGCCCAGTTCCCTCAACCTTTCCTCTTAGGGTTCCAGCCCTCTGATCATCCGAGATCTGAAAGTGTGGTCAGAATACTTGTATGAATAAACATACAAATTCCTGCGTCCTCATCTTGTTGTCTGTGGCAGATTTTGTAAGGGTGGAAAGGGGAGACATAAATGTCTGTCTACAAGAGGCAGGTATATACCTGGAAACGCAGTGCTGTCAGCAAGTGCCTACACTCTAATATGCATTGTGCTATAGATGGGACAGGTACAGCTATTACGATTTCTACCTCTGGTCTTGGAGTTACTACAGACTACATTTTTTCGTTGTTGGGTTTCTTTTTGTGGTTGTTTGGCATCCCTGCTTTAAAAAAAGACCCCAAAACACCCTCTAGTGGATATAGCCTGAAATAATATGATTGCTTTAAAAGGTAATGCACACATTCTCCCTTAATAGTTTCTCACAAGTGATGGCCAGCACAGCAAGTTGTTGGAGGGAAGAGAAAGACTCTTCCCAGGCAGGACTTTGTCTCCAGAGGAGAGACCTGGTGCACTCAGTGAGCGGTTACAGATTCTGCAAAGGCTTGGAGCTGTGAACACATTTACACATTTAGCCTTTATCTCCCATATCCCTTGTGTATTTCCAGCCTAAGTAGTCAGTGAACTGCGTGATAAATACAGCTGGCTGAAGCAAGGCCAGCCTATCATAGAGACCAAGCAGGGAAAGCCAGCTCAGTTATTCCAGTTCAAATGATGCGAATGCTTCAGTTAAGGTTACCAGTGTCCGCTGTTCTCTCCCCCTCCAAATAGATGATTGCTTCTCTTGACTGCGCAATGTTGCTTCTGCTCACTGAAGAAAAAAAAGGAGAAGAAAAATAAAAGAATCAGTATATCTTTCTTTGGGGCCTTTCCATCTAAACAAACAGGGCAGAGCGATGAGATGAACATCAGTAAGCGAGTTAATATAGATAGAGCCCCACCTATAGCCGGGAAGGCGCTCTGACACGGTAACGCGTTTGTAAACGTGCATCTTTCATCTGCTTGCATTGCACTGCCCTCTGCTGCTGACAGGAGCAAAAGGCAGCCTGCTCTCTGCATTCAAGGAGGAAAGGCAACAAGTTTTTGCTATCAAGAAAGTTTACAGTACGAGTTCATGTTTAAGCCGATCAGAAAAGGCAAAGGAGGCAAATAGGAGTTTATTTTTCCAAGAGATTTCCCAGCAAGTGTATAGTTTTGCTTGTTATCCACCAGCTACCTATGCATTTACAATTAAAATGACACAATTCTTGTCTCTTCACAGCTTTTTCATGCAACATGCATGCACAGCCCTTAACTGACTCTTTGGAAGTAAGGAGTTGAATGCCAACATAAAATGCACAAGAGTGTTATTAGCAAAGAGTCTGTGTATCATTAAGCTTCCCTGCACAGAATTACCAAATCTGCAGCACTTAGAAGCATATGGTTCGAACATCAGATTTCCCAGAAACATAAGTTCACATCGTGGTAGGATCAACTCAGCCTGACAACCTGCTGCTGTGTGTCTTGTAGCTGTACCTGCTTTTCTGCTCCATATTTTGATACAGCATCTCTTAGAAAGGGCTCTCCTTTAAGACAGCAACCTGTCAGGTCACAGTGCAACAACCCAGATCAGTTAACAGAGTACAAGTTACAAGGAGCAGGGCTGAACCTGGAGTTACCTACAGTAGCCTTAACAACACAGAAGCTGCTTTGCAAAACATGAGTAATTATAATAACATAAAAGAAAAAAACACCATTAAGTTGCAACTTTTTCTGGTGTAAGCATAATATAAGCCTCTGGGACCCTCTAGGAAGCTGGGGAGGCAGGTTCCTGTTGCTCCGTAATGTCAGTGTAATTTGCCTGGTGTGGTACTCATAATTTACATAGAGAAATTCACTGCCTCACATCTACATTTAAGAATTCTTGCAAATAATGGCTTTGAAACCCTGTTAAGATGGGCATTTGCCAGGTCTGGTGGTGATGGAGGGAAGGATTTTACTTTGATAACTTTAAGTTGTCAGCTTTTGCTCTACCTTGGAATAACCAAAGTCTGGAATCACTCTTAAATTAGTTTCTGCTACGTTATACAAGCAATTAGTCCTGCCTTTAGCTGCATACTAAAATCCCCAACTATCATCAGAACTAAGCATACAGAAATACTCCATCTATTGTATGGGACCCAAAGACTCTAAATGGCCATGATTTCACAGAAAGCAACTGGAACTGGTAGCAGAAAATCTTCCTCTAATTTTTCAGACTGCCAAATTATGAGTTCCTCAAATACGTAATGATATTTTCAGAGCTGCAGTACTTACGTTCCATGTCCTCTGCAAAAAGTCAATTTTCATTTGAAAGAACAGCTGATATTTGTAACCCAGGGAAAGCAGCAACCAGAATCTGGTTGATACTATGTGGTTCAGTAATAACTTGTCTTGTGGTTCAGCAATATTCAATTGTACTCGTGAAAATCAGTCATTTCTGTACCAGCAAAACTGACAAAGATGTTGATTCTGGGTTTCAAAAGGCAGGAAGTGTCATCACCTCACACTTTCTTCTCACACATAGCGTTATGCCCAATGACAGGAGAGCAGATGTGTTCCAGCATGAGCAGAACATGCTCTGAGGCCAAGCACATCACTGCTGTAAGGCCTATGGCCCTGGATGGGAGATGGCAAGGAAGAAATAATGGGAGGACCACGTGAACTACAACTTTTACGTGTGCTAATGACATAGTCATTGCATCAGCTACTTATCTTCTGGTGATCACATCGACATGATTAGACACCACTAAAACACAGTGTTGTTCGTCAAGCAATTAAAAGCACACTAACCCAGCTGAAGCAAGAGAGGAGTATGTAATCAGGTTTTTGGGCCTCAGATAAGGAATTTACAAATTTTGTGTTTGAACATAGAAGCCATATGCAACTTACTCAAAAGTTATGATAATAAGAGATCAATTTAACTAGTTTACATGATAAAACTACAACGCAACCGTCTGCTCTTCTCAAGTGTGCGTTAGAATTGAAATAACATACCTTTAAAAACTAACCACATCAGTCCTTGTTCATAGCTTTTCTATGCCTTTTGTCTGTTTCTAAATGCTTTCATGCCTTAAGTCAGAGGGAAAAGCTGCAGGTCTGTTGAAGAAAGACAAGTCCATAAGAAAACATAATCACAAGCTTAAAGAATCACCCGCCACTGCTACCATCCCTAACCTCCCTTTCCATCTCATAATTCTACATGTTCAATGACAGAGAGAAATATATACATATATATGAAGTGAACAGTCAGGAGAAATAGTGACTGATTAGAATTATGACTTTTATTTTTATTCACTAGAGCAACATTGAGGAAAGAATTTTTACATACAGGGTTTTAAATCAACTTTACAAGCAAATCCCAATATACAATATTTACTCTGGCCTGGGTAAAAAAAAAAATAAATCCAAAAACCAACAACAAAACCAACAAAGCAGATATAGTAAGGGTACCTCTTGTTTTAGCTAGTACTGAATTTAAGATTTCATTGACACTGGAATTATACTGTTTTTATTATGATGCTTTTATAGTTGAGTAGGCAGCTAGAAGCTTTCCCACAACAGTGACTGAAATTCCTCAATAGCGTTGTTAAGATTACTATACTGAGGCCTACCACCAGAATCATGTATTATTAAATCCACTCTGCTCAGAAAAAGCCACTATAACAAGATAAGGAATAGTTACGGAAGCCCAATTCAAGAACAGAATGCCATTATGAACGGCAAGAAAATGTCCACAATAAGAGGATTATGTGCTGTGCAAAAACAAATACTTCTCTCCCCCTCCCCCCGCAACATGCAACCTACCCAAGTATGAGGTTTTAGAATAGAACGCGCATATGGTCATGACATGCAAACAAAGTAAATCACGCAAATGGTAACCAGATTTCCAGCGTCATTACAACAAATGGGCATTTAGACCAAGGATGAAGTGAACTTTACTGAGCTACGGTGCAGTCTAGTTGCTACATCTAACTTCGACTCTCACAGCAGTGAGTCTCAAGAACCCACCTTCCTCAGAACTACATGAAAAATTCAGTGCGGTTTTGGATTTGCAGGGCTTTTGTGATCAACTCCAGGAATTCTAACAGTCAGTATTGCACTTTTTTTCTTTAACAATTATTATTTTTCTCCAACAAAAAGATATGCTGGGACCATTATTTTTTTTTAAAGGGCAATGTTAGTCCTAAGAAAATGTTGCCTTTGGCCTCGATCAGCAAAATGAAGCTCTGGCTTCAGGGAAGCGGAAGGTAACCGGCTGCTTCAGCAGCATTAAAACTCCACAGAAGATTTAAAGCCATCGCACAACAAAAACTCAGTACGCTACATGACTATTCTAAAACATGCTCGAGTGCATATCAATCTTGTGAAAGTGATGTGAAGGTATCTTGGAAACGGTAACGCTAGCAGGGAAATTAGTTTCAAACAAAAGCCATACTCAGCAGGAGGCATCTAGATTATTTTAGGCACAACTCCAAGCGATAAAGCTCATTTAAAGTGCAATTCTGTTTTTTCTTTTGTGTTTATTCACTTGTTAAAACACGTAATTGCCTCTGTACACACATACTGAACAGTAGTTTAATACTTCTGTGAATACTGAACAAAAGAATAAGACATTAAAAAATGCCATCATCTAAAAAACCAAAAATTTAAAGATATAAAATAATTTATGCATTTAGAGCAATCTGCACAAGTACTGATGATATATCTGCACCTTCCATAAGGTAGATAAATTACCTGAATATACTTACTTAACCCCATTCTACAAGCTGTACATAACACCCTCTTACCTGTCTTCCCCCAACTCCTGTCCTTCACTGAAGCGAGCCTTCAAACTTCACTTCACTGCCACTCTTCCTCCTTGCCCATCTGCTGACAGGCTTTGCTCATACTCTGGACTTGCTATACATGCAACAGAGCTTTCCCTGGGAAAGTCAGAAGAGCTAAAATACCTTACAGGGATGTGAGGTTAGCAGCCGAATACAAACATTTCAGACTAGCATCTGTCTCATCTGTGAGCAAATCCCAGTTTCTCCAGCTCAATCTCTCTCTACTCTTCCAGAACAAAACAGACAAGTGCTATTTATTAGCGTCAAAAAGTATCAATCTACGCTCCTTTAACAGGGAAGAAAAAACACCGAATAATGTATTTTGGTTCTTCTGAAAATAAAGAGCCACCTTCTGTATTATTCAAACCCCAGTAATCTCTCTGCTTCGTTCCCAAGTTTTCAGTAAAGGTGCAGACAGATGGAGATCTCTTCTTTTAAATGTAAACATAAAAACTTTGACATCACTAAGCCAGACTGGTGACAATTCCAGAAGAGAAAGCAACAAAATTCATGGTGAAAAATCCATCAATAGCATTATGTGAAAAGAGTTATTTTATTTTTTTTTTACATAAAATCATGTACAACCAAAAATAAAATCAGCCTCTCTTTGAGGAAAGTGAACATAAAAACCTTCCGCAGAAATCTATACGGACCAGAAAACAAACCGGGAACCTGACCATTCCCTCGGCAGTTTCTGAACTCTTGATTAACACAGTCAGCTGCCAGGAGCTCATTGGGGAAATATGCAAAAAATCATTATCAAAAGTACACGTTTACACTGCAGGCCATCTAACCCAGAGCTCAACAAGAAAAACTCTGGAGAAGATTTGTAACAGCAACCTGGAGTTGCACTTATTTTCATCTTGTATTAATTACAGCAGTTACTGTTACTCGTTACTTCTTGGTTACATTCTCTTCAGCAAAGCCCCTTCAATTACCAGGGAGTCCCGTAGGCCTTTTACTTCAGATTCTCAGAAGTAGTTCTGGAATGTAAACTACCCTGAACTCTTCCTCCCCCAAACCTCTTGTTTTTCTACTGCTTTGGCCAGTAGAAGAATTTACAGCATGATGAATCCAAACCTTTGGGGGACATTCACTATGCACATATTCAAATCGCATGTGTTTTCTCTTTTTACCCATCCAACTAAGTATCCATATGGATACCCTGAGTTAAAGGGCTGATATTACACAACGTAATTGTGGAAGATATTTATGAAATGTCTACGCCCATTCACTTCATTTTCTCAAAGAAAACACTGTAATATATGTCAATGTCCTACGGTCAAAGCCTAGAACAAACTTTTATCATATTTCATTTTTCTCTCATTACACGCTGTACACAAACAGATTTTGAGTGAATTGTAACAGCTTTCTGCTGCCTATATTAAAAACAATACAAGAACAGAAAAAACAACCCCCAAGCCCCCAAACATTAATATCTACTATTCAGTGATGGGCAAGAAGAGGAGAAGAGCAGATGGGACACAATGTTGTTTCTAGAACACATGACTGGATACGCATGTATTCAACTCACAGCTCATGTGTTATGGTCCCGTAGTTGCACCATGATGGGCACGTTTCCACACCACTTAAAAACAAACCCAAAAACTTACCCTAGGGAGCCAAAGAATGTTGATTTTGTTTTATTTCACCCCCAAATGCTCTTTCTCATGCACTTCTTGAATAATTACAAAAAAGAAAAAAAAAAAGAAGGAAAAAAAATAATTACAGAAAAACTCCCAAAAGAAAATGCACATCTCTGAAAAACTCTTAGAGTACCAGCTCTGGATAAGGACAAATAAATGGGGTTAATTTATTATTATTTAAAAATAGTCACTTTTCTAATACAAGTTTTATTACGTAAAATAGTTTCAAATCCTTACACATATGGCAAAGTTTGTGCAAATGTTTCAAGTCAGGTACTTCAGAGTCTTTCAATATTAAACGGAAATCAATAAATACAACCGGTACGACAGAAGTTAAAATATATCCATTAAAATGCATGTTGTGCAACCTCAGCGTAGGTGTTATGGATCCCTAATTCCCACAGGCTCCTTACTTATCAATTCATAAGAGCCTGTACTGCAAGGTTTTGCACATATACCTTTAGCGCTACGTTTTGAGAATCTACCCAGTAATGTGCCTATCACACAATAAAAACATACCACGATATCTTAACAAATGATGCTGTTTAAGAGAGAAGATCCATTTCACCATGTGAAATCTGTTGTCTGTGAAGAGTGAAAACTAGATAAATAAAGAACAGAGCAACTTCAGATTACAGCAAAAACAACACAAACCACTCAACCCATCAGATTAAATAACATTAAATATGTCAGTCTTCAGATAATGATAAATACAAGGATTTTTGCATAGGCCTCTGGAATACAGAGTCAGAATTATGGCCAATAAAACATCTGCTAATAATTCTAACTTTCTACCACTCTAACCTAACGAGTCCTCAGAACCAAGAATAGTGATTTAATTGTCTAATTACTCAAGTTAACAGAGGTAAGATATCATTTCTGCCCTCCTGGAATACATAGTGCAGCATTCTGGTATTTATGGTCACCAGACTTAAGTACTGATTAAGATCACTGTGCAATACAATCATTAATACAGAATTACAATATAATTTAACACTCTCAAGAACTGCTGCACAGCTCATAACATGAGCTTCAGAACAAAAAAGCAGAATAAGCAAACATGAAAGGAAAATGCTCTTTTTGCTATTCACCCAGGATTTGCAGGCTGTGGATGAAACAGCCTCAATGGCTGTCAATACAGAGGAAGCCATTTAACATATGACATCACCCAATGAGATGTAGGCATGTTCTCAATGCGTCTTTGGTTTAGGGAGGCGGGAATGCCGACTAGAGGGCAAACTGTCCCCAGAATGCAAAGCGGTGTTCTGTGTTTGCACATTTTCTTTTCTCTGTACTTGTGGCTTTGGGATGTTAGTTTTCAAGCAGGTGCTTTGAGGCTCTTGAGACACCGATGTGGATTTCTGACTGCTCACTTGCTTAGGTTTAACAAAGGATATAGTTGGTGGGCGAAGTTTAGACACTTTCTGACTCTGTTTACCCTTCGGGTCATCCGGACCAGACATTGGCTGTAGCTGAGTCGAACTACTTGATGGCAGAAGCTCAGGTTCCTTGGAAGCAGCGGAATGATTTGCAGACCTCGTGAGTATGGCCATTGTAGGAGGCACTAAAGCAGTTGGGGGCTTTGCGATTCTTGAAGTCTTTGGCCGAGAAGCCTGGTATGTGAATGTGGGTTGACCTTTCACAGCTACCTCAGTCCGCACCTCTCTAGCATCAATTCGTGTAGAGCTCTGAAGACGAGAATGAGATAGTAACGTACCTTCTTTCTCACTTGCCACCTCCCCTTCAGTACATTCTTTTTTCACATCTTCAGTACATTTATTTTTCACATTTTCCAAATACAACGCATTCTCATCCTTTATGCTTAACTGTGTGTTCACTGAAGTGTTTACATCATTCAGGCTATTTCTCAGAGATATATTTGCAGCATTTTGATTCTGATGATTGCCATTTTCATGCACACCATGTTTAGAATATTCACTGCGGGCCTCGATATGTGGCGTTTTTATTAGTTTTCCCTGGACGATGTCTGTGGAACTGGGAAGGCTGCTGGAAGGCTGTAGTACTTGAGGCTGTTAAAGAGAAAAGAATGCAGTAATATGTTAGGCAAAGAAAGCATCAGATAACATTCTGAACCCAAAGTATGCTGACTGGATGCTTGGTAACAGCTGTATATCTTTTATGAAAGTAAAACTTTTTACTTTGGCAAAATAGGATGGTTCATGGGACATGTACAAACATGACTTGTAACTTAAGTGGAAAAAGTTAAACCAGTACTGAAATACACAATAATAAAGACAAAAATAAATAAATAAATAAATAAATAAATAACAGTGTAAAGTAAGAAACACAAAAGAGGCTTAGTTGATGGTTTTGCCTTAGTCTGCAGGACATCCTGACAATGATACAAAAATACCATTCCAATTCTGATCCGAATCCTTATACAAATGCAACAGCTATTAGACTATCCATCTTTTAGTTTCTAAATGCTGCATACTAGAGTTAGCTATCCCAGAACTTCCATCATTGCTACATACTGTACACACAGGAAAGGAGTTTATATAAAATATATTCATTCTCAATAAGGTTTCCTTCTATTGGAGTATGGTTTACTTCTAATTTCCTTCACAGATGTAACAGTAAGCAGAAACAACCCCAGTGAAATCCAGGGAGGTATGATACATTGCTATAAACACAAGGATGATTTGTCCCTTTACAGTTCTCACCCAGTTTTCTGACACTGCATCTTTCTTTCGTCATGAATAGAGATAAGCCTCTTTGCTGGGTAAAATCTGGGATAGGGAGAGGATGGCCCAAGGGCAGCAGAAGGTCATTACCATTGCTGGGGCCGAGCAAGCATGCAGGAGGGAAAGCAAATGAATTTACAGCACATTTTCTTTGCATAAATGATGCAAAATAAATTGGATACAGGTATGCTATAATTAGGTTACTGAATAGATTTAGTTAGCTGCTCTATCTTGAAGTGAATTCAAATGGGCTGGTAAAGAAATGATCTTCAACAAAACAGTATAACAAAGTATATGTGAAGCTGGAGATCACCTACTGCTACACTAATAACCAAAGAGAGAAAGATAACTTGATGAAGACGTTACGTTTTGCCTGAAGAGACATTTCAGTATTGGACAAGAAAATGGCCAGTGCTACTTCTGGATCACAAAGGGAAGCAAGTAATCATGGAGAATGTAGCTGAGGAACCCATTACCACAGAAGACTGATGTAACTTTCAGTTCTCCAAAAAGGACAAGTTATTTTTACAGATAACAGCAGTGCTTCAATTTAAATTAAGGTGTATAAGTTTAACCTTATTTCTAACTACCTACAGTCTAGAAAATACCTGTGGAAGGCTGAGTTTCTTCATCAGGCTCTGAAATGAATATGAACAGGCAGGTTTTGTCTCCACCAAACAGATGGACCACAGCTCTCCTTCACAGTTCTGCTGCATACCCTTCTTCCTCTGTCTACCTCAGACTCCTATCTGACTATGCAGACAAAAAGTTATGCACAGGGTAAGCTCTGGAGATCTCCAATTCAGTCAGTATCCCTCCCGATACTTTCTATCCATAGCAAATAACCATGCTAATATTGACATCAGTGCCTGCAAATGGGAGAAACTCACTCAGGTGGCTGGCAGGGCCTTTTCCCTTGTCTACCAATTGGCTTAAGCCACAGTCCTCCACTGCTGCACACTGCAGCCTCCACACACCGCATTAACCCTGCTGTGTCTCCCTGCTTCCCTCTCATGCTTCTTCCACCTTCAGCTATGAATTGCATTCTGGCCACTGTGATTTCTGCACTAGCAGTGGTTAGGAGACAGAAACACAGAAACCAGAAAAAGGAGGAAAAAAAAAATAAAAGAAAGAAAAGAAAAAAGAAAAAGAAAAAAAAAATCATAGCTTTTCCATGTCTGAGGTGACCTCACTTTCTGAACCACAGAGAAATTCTGCAGGACATTCAGACCTGGCAACTCTGTCCACTGCAGTGTGTTGAAACTATGATCTTTGAGTCCCTTCTAACCTGAGCTGTTCTACAATTCTATCATTCCTAGGTTTTCTTTGTTCTTTCCTGTAAAAAGACTTCAACCTGTGTACAAACACATACTCAAAGTTGAACTTGTACACAGGTCTTGGAAGAATTACTGAAGTCTGCAATGCATGGCAAACCCCCAAACCAATCAGAACTTAAACGACACTTTTTAACAAGCTTCAAGTTTGGATGATTTTCTCATTTTCTTTATAAAGGAACTCAGCTGCAACAAGCTACTCCCATCCACGACATTTGCTTAAACTACTTAAATCCCAATCAAATTCTAGTTTGTAAGTACACAGTCAACAAGCTTAAAGCTTTTGTTTACAAGTAAAATAGAGTCAGTAAAAAAGAAGCAACATTTGGCTTACGGGACTTGAGTACAACCATCACTTCAGGCACCCTTTTGAATTATTAAACTCAGCTTCAAAATGTGAAACTTTATTTGTTCAGTCTTTCTGCCCTTCTTCGAATTAGCAGAGAGACCATAATGGTAATTGTGCACGCCAAAATTCTACAACGTTTCTAGGACAAGAGCACATCTAGGATTCTTTAGATCTTCATTTTTCATCTCATAGTATTACTGCTGCAAACTGAATCCACAAAGTCATCACAAAGAGAGAAATTAACAGCAATGAGAGAAATACTGAGGTTCTTTGATCTAATTCCAATTTGCTAACTCTCTTTTTCCGCTTAAAATATATGTCCTACTTGTAAGAAAAGGCAACATCTATGTTGGATCAATCAGTGAAGTGGCAGACATGTTGATCAGTCTGAATATAATCAGTTTGTGGGGTGCAAGGAGGATTTAAAATTGGAAGAAAAACATCCCTGTAGAATTTCTCCATAACTACCTATTTTTTTCTGAGTGGTGTCAAATGCAGAACCATCCTTCTTAAGCAAGCAATCTTATAGCAAGTACTAAAAACAAGAAGTAATTCAAAATTGTAAAAGCTCCGGCTTTGTTTAAGAAACCCTACAGATACTAATGTTGCTTCTCAGATTTTCTGTAATGGGTTACAGAAATAATTATCCTTCCAGCTTAGGAGCTGACAGATGTTAGCCAAACTGGTTTATGGTTTTGAAAGCACACCGGCAAAAACAAAACTGCTAAAAATGTGCACAGAAATCAAAGCAAGGCACATATTATTTGTGTACAAATATTTGAATAATTTATTTTCTCATGTAATGAAGCAAAAAAAGTTTACAGCAAATAGCATTATGTCAAGTTCAAATATGTACACAGTCATAAAAATAACAACAAAAACTTTCCTTTCTCCTATAAAGTGTTTCTAAATGCCAGTCTTAAAGAACACAAATTTTTCCTGACACTGCAAATCCTAACTTAGAATGTAACTATGCTTGTTATACTAATGAGAAAAATTAACTTGTTGAAAAAGAACATTAGAAAAGCATGAACAACAAAGAAAAAAGCTTTTGACGATGCTGTTATTTCAAGGTTTTTTACAAAAGAGTAGGTAATATTTCAACTTTTCAATTTGCATTTGCATTTAATGCTTTATGTAGAAAAATAGCCAAATCTGTACTTCCTTTGTTACCTTTCCTAATCTGAAAGGATAAGCAGTTTTAGATCCATAAAGTTCATAATTCAAACACAGAAGATAACTTTGTGCCCAAAGTTATGAAGATGGCACTAAAGATATGGGATCATCTTTTGCCAGGTTTTTGTTTAAACACTCTAGTATTTCCTAACTTTGTATTTTCACTGACTCAAAGTCTGGTCAGTCACCAGAAATAAAGGGTATCTCAAGTTGCTACACATCTAAGATGTCAGTGAGAGCAGAAGAACACTTCCAAAACATGCAAGCTCCTGTTCATGGGGTTTTAACAAATTAGGACTAAGCTATTAGTCTAAAGGCCAGTAGAAGGATCACTGCTTGATGAAATGTGCCACTAGGAGGAAGAATAGAAAGACAGCAAAGCATTTCTCCTCCTATGAACAATATTTGAGTTAACAGAACTCTTAAAAAATTGTCATCTGTCTTGCTTTAAATGCACATTAGACAGTATTTCAAGGAGAGATGGACCATGACTTGGTGGAGACTGACATGCTACGAGTTCTTTTCTTTGTCCAAAGCAAAAACAAAATCCAGGGAGACAAGAACACCTACAATCCTTTCTGATGTTCCTGAAATGTAACGTTCAATGCTCATATTTCTAGTACCATGAAACTGAGTACAGTTAGTTCTCCTTAGAAAGTACAGCAGACAAAATGCTTTGTAAACACACTGCAAGGCAAAGAAATGGAATTTTCTGTAGTGGCAAGAGCTTCAAATACTTGGACACGTTGATGCACCAATCAAGATCATTCAATTGGAGTTCCTATCACATCAGCCTCAGGGATTTTTCCTTGTTTCTCTGATCATCTATTGAAAAATGCCAACAATATCCATGAAGTGGTTAATCATTAATATAAAGGTACTGAACCACTGAGATAGTTTTCCAAAACAAAACTAACAAAGATGTAAGTAAGTATGTTGTATTGATACGCAGTTATGTCAGCGTTGTTAGGCACTGCACTCTCTCTACTTTGAAATGCCCTTTGAAATTTTGCTTTGGCTACTCTATATCTCCAATCTGAATACCCATCTCAACAATACCCCTGCAGAACTAAGTATGGACATTTTCTCCCTGCAGTGTTTTGAGAAACAAAGGAAATGGAGGAATGAGAAATAAAAACCGCATGCACATCTCCAATAGACATGCATCATGCATAGGGCAAAAGAACAACGATAAAACTTGTGAAGAGGAGATGGTAAGAAATCTGAAGTTGTACTGTACCACGCTGTATCACAGAAGTAATGGACTAACTTCTCAACTCCTTGCCAATGGCATAATGGGAAAGCAGAGACAAGAAAAAGACAAGGACAATGATGTCAGAGGACCAAGACAAAACATTGAGCAATCGCCATGACAGAACTGCAACTTTTCATCATTTCAATTGCAATTAAGCACACCCCACATTTGTTTTTCATCCACCTTCCAGAAATAAAGTCAACAATAGTGTTTAAGTAATGCAGCATGAGTCATATTCACAGCAAATCCTGCATGGAATACCTCTGCTCTCTCAACTTCAAGTCTTTTAACACATTTAATCTCTTACACTTCAAATAGCCATCAGAATATTAATTGGCATTTGTATATGATTATAAGCACATACATCAAAAATATCTGCATCCAAACGCACGTATGCTAACGATACCTAACAATGAACATCATCATGAGATGAACTGTGTTACATATTCCAACCTTGTTGACTGCACTCATCTTCCTTGCAACTCAGTCATGAGCCAGAAGATACTCCAAACTAATGTGTCTTCTTTTCAGACAAGGAGTAAGGAGTAGGGAGGAACACAAACTCCACCACATTTGTTTCATTTTCTGACATCACATCTCACTGCTATTGCACAGGATAAGCTGTCATTTCACAGACCTTCATTCGAAAATGCAGCCTTGCTGGAAGGCTACATGGAAAAGATGTATTTTTCTACCATCAAGATTTCCCACCTTATATCTGCAGCGTTTGTCAACATTCTGACTTATTTTTTTTCCCCTTCTCTCTCTTCCAGTTAGCTGTATTAAACCTGTGTTCCAGCGTCATAAAATAGCATTTGCTAGTATGGAGTATGACATCAAACTATGAGACATAACAGACCAAATCTCTCCCTTTTCTTCAAACCATCATTCTGCACTGTGTGAGGTAATAATATATAGCATAGTGTGGATTCTTCTGCATAGTATGTATATAAACAGAACTTCCTAAAGAAAAGAACTGCTGACAATAATACAGTACATCAAGGCAGGGTTTTTCCATGAAGTGCTTCATAAAAAAGCATAGACAACTGCAGAGCTTGAGGCGAGCAAAAGAACAGCTTTCACCTCTGTTTCTGTATAGAAAAAGTAGGCAGGGCTAGGTGCTGAGATACACTGGTATTATATACTTGTACAGTAACAACAATTCATTGTTGGCTTATTGAAAATGTGTATTCTAAATGGAGTATTTCTAGAAATGCATTGTTAAAGCTCCAGGATACAAATAGAAAGTTTTGAATGGCACTGGAGAAGGTTTGCTATGTTGCCAAATTAAATCGTGTTACCAATAGAAAATCCAAGTAACATAGGAATCAAGCTCAGCACACCTGGGTTACTGGAATTATAAAACCAAACAGTTCCATTCTTAAAAAGAAATCCACGCACCATCGGGAAAGTTTTTATGAAAGACTGAATGCTGAATTGTCTCCAAGTCTGCTGAAACAACAAAACGTTACAAAAACTATTCTCCTTGGACGTACAAAACATGCATTTAATTCCACAGCAAGGCTAAAAGATGATCAGAGGGCTTCAGCACCTCTCCTGTGTGGAAAGGTTGAGGGAATTGGGCTTGTTTAGCTTGGAGATGAGAAGGCTTCGGGGAGGCCTCGATGTGACAATCCAGTACTTGAAGGGAGTGTATAAACAGGAGGGGGAACGGCTGTTTACAAGGTTGGATAGTGATTAAACTGAGACGGGGAAGTTTAGGTTAGATACTGGGAGGAAGTTTTTCACACAGAGGGTGGTGATGCACTGGAACAGTTTGCCCATGGAGGTTGTGGATGCCCTGCAGGCATTCAAGGCCAGGCTGGATGTGGTTCTGGGCAACCTGGCGTGGTGGTTTGTGACCCTGCACATAGCAGGGGGTTGAAACCAGCTGATCATTGTGGTCCTTTTCAACCCTGGCCATTCTATGATTCTGTGATTCTATAACTAGCTGTCCAGCAGCCATAAAATTAAAGTATACATCTATATATGACTGGTTTACAGATTTACATTCCCAATCTACAGTGTTTCTGAGTAATCTATCGCCTATCAATAACACAGTAAATACTTTCATCATTGCAAAACCTGTACAATAAGGAAGTGCTTCCTGATGTTTGGACAGAACCTCCCACGTTTCAGTGCTCAAGTTTGTGCATTATTCACACAAGTGCCTAAATTCCAGTTTTCTCTGGACAGAAAACACTGCCAAAACATCCTTAAGTGTTCCCATTGCCATCTCAATGTTATTGCAAAAGATCTGCAGTTGTTCGTTTTTTGTTGTTTTTTTTTTTTTTCCCTATTCTCAGTGGTGTTGCCTCAATTCCCTCCCTTTTGGCATTCCTTACTAAAGACAGAAGACCTAAAATCTGTCCAAACCAAAAGAAAACCTAGTGTGGAGGATGCAGAAAGATGCTAGTGATAACTCCAGTAACAATTTACAGAATCTAATGCATAAGATGTATACTTAAAATCTAACCAGCTTTAGTAATGGAAGTTCACTATGGAATCCTTGAATAAGAGGCTGCTGCAGTGGGTGGAGGAATGAAGTGGGAGTTCAGAACCACTAAGAAACTAGCAAAGATGTTGCCTTTAGTTAAGCAGTCAGTGTGAATGATGTGACACAGAGGTGCGTATCTGGGAGCTCAGATACTGCTGTCAATTCTGGCTCTATGACTGCTAAGTTCCAGAAATGTAGTACTTTTATGTTCCTCAGATCTAAGGCCTATCTTTTCAAACTCCCATTCCCTGCTGCACTGTGGTACTGTTGCCCTCTAGCCAGAAACAAAACACATAATGATTAGCGTTGGGAGTTCTACATTCATTACATTTACACACAGGCAAACACACAAACAAGGCGTATCCTTCTATTGCAAAGAGAAAAGCCTATGGAACAGAGTGCATTCCTGGTGAGTTGATTAAATGAATATTGTCACAAACGTCAAGAGAGTATTTGAAATACAATTTCAGATATCTTACAAGATTTTCTTTTCTTGCAGTTGAAATAATTGTCAGGATTATTTCAATCTGAAACAAATGTAAGCTTAGTTTTCCAAGGTACAGCTTACTCTTCAGATCTCCACCAGCCCTGGAAATCTTACTCTTTCCATAATTATACTGCATTTCCCATCCAAATACGCTCTTGGACATTGCTAAACAAACACTGTAATTTGCAAATTACAGCACATTTAAAAAATATAACTTGGTTTTATTAATTAGTTATATTTCTTTGAACAAGTATCTGTTTACAATGCAATCCAAAGCACAAAATCAGACTTACCATTTCTCTACATCTACGTAAGCACACATTCTTAAAATCAGCAATTGTCTTTGTTTTGCAAATCCAAGCCAAGAGAACAAAAGCATCTTACATCAGCCCACACTTTAGCTAGCATAAAAGCAACGTTAGCAAATCATGCAAATCTTTCAACAGCCACTTCAATGTATTAGAAGTATTTTTACAAGAAACACCAGGGGGAAAAAAAAATACTCATTTTGGGAAAGCCATTCTGCAAAGTTAAGAAAAACTATCGTGAGAGGCAATGACAATTACATTCTCACCCGTATCTTTTTATGTACATCCACAGCATATTCATGTAAATACAACCACGTATGCATACATGCAGACTTATGAGCAAACAGAACAAACGCAAATGGGATAGTATATTACGGCCATGAGAAACAAAAGGGAAAATGCAGCAGGCGAGATTTATGTTAAGACAAGACTGGAAAGATGGGACTACTCCGGTTTGCCTGAAGATCTGCTGAAGTGGATCAGCATTCAGTAACCGTTACAAAGCTCTAAGTTGAAGCTGCTTATACGCTGGCTGAAGGAAGCATTTTGGTTAGCCACAGACTGTTGTGTATGCCTGTAAATCTGCCTGAGAAAGGAGGATACTACAAGATGAACAGTGCGTGCAAAGGGAAGCTTCTACTGGAACACGGTGAGGGAGATGAGTGAGAAGTACAGACTCACTCTGTCTGCGGTGCGGTGGAACAGTCCGAGGGATGCCCTGGAATGAGCCCTGCCAGGGAGAGAAGGAGGGAGCAGAATACCCACCCTGTGCAGAAAGAGAGAGGGGGAGAAGTATAATAAAAAAAGAGAACAGGGAAAAACAAGACACCAAAAAGCCACACCATTCTTTTCCGTTTTCCCCCAGAAAGGCATCAATATATTTACAAGTTTTTCTACTTTGTTGAGGTAAATGTGAGGTTCTACTGAAGTCCACAGGAAGCGATGGCACTGTGATAGGCTAACCTAGCCAGAAACCTTATAACACATCTCCATTTTTATTTATTACATATGCACATAAGCCTGTTAAAGTTGGTTGGGTTTGGTTTTTGGTTTTTTGGTTTGTTTTTTTTTTTTCCAGAAAGAAAAACAGTAGCTGAACTTTTCATGTAGAAAATGCATACTAAAATTCTTACTTTTACAGGTTACAAAATGTTTTTTAAACGCCTTCCCAACTAGTACACTGGTTAACAACACTGATACACTAGAAAACCAAACAGATTTCATTTATAATAAAAAGACTTTCTCAGAAAAAAAAAACCAAAAACAATCCTAATAAATCTCAGTGCTTTTAAGTCCATGTTTTTTGCCTTTCATTGCTTCCATCTACCATTAACCAGCAGACAGCAACTGCAACCATGTGCAGCTATTTCTTCAGATGGTGGGAATTTCGCATCTAAACAAACACCTCTATCAGAAACACCAGAAACATGGTTTGCCCCTCCCCTCTAGTTTCTCTGCTGGCCTATCTGTTGCACATCACACTGCCATGGTTGAACAAATAAAGCAGTATTTTATCTCCATGATTCTTTTCTAAGTTTATTAAATGCTATATGATTTCTAAAAAGAAATAGTAGGCGTTTTTTTTTAACCATAGTGCAAGTTTAAACAATTCCCTGACCTGTCACTTTTCTACAACTAATTAGATATTATATATTGTTAGTCCTAGTTTCATTACTGCTAAGATGTAACTTAATATATCCATCTAAATGAAATCTTAGAGCTTACCAGGTAGAACACCCTTAAACTATAGCAGAAAACAAAAAAAAAGTAGAATAGACTTCTTCATTCTTCAGAAGCTGAGATATAGCAATCACTTAAGAGAAATCACCAGGAAAAAGTTCATTGTTACCCAACAAACTCTAGATGGAGACACTGATTACTTCACATGTTCTCACAGTCTGCTCTCAGTAGCCGTAAGGGTTCACAATATTTTCACACTACTACATGAAAGAACATTACTAGTTTCAGTCTATCAGTATGGCAAAACAATACAATATATTGCATCAATTGAGACCAGTATTAAAAAACAAATATTCCTAGGAACAAGACAAACAAATCCCTGACTGAAGAGACGTTAACAAAAGCTTTGGATTTCCACAGCACTGTACAACACTACATTTTTCAGACCATCTGTACAGTTTGCTCACATTTCATCCTACATTATGTCAGCATGGAGGAACAATAGACTTCCATTCTCTAAAGATAGTCCAAGCTCGAGACAGTAAGGAGGCCAGTTTCAGCAGGCACTGGTCTCATCTTGTAGAGAACTGTTCCGCTTGGTAACACAGGGTTTTTCCTTTTGTTTTGATGTTTGGTTGGGTTTTGTTTTGGTGGTGTTTTTTTTTCTCCTCAGACTTCTTTGATATTTTAGTGCATTAAATTAGGAAGAGTGGTTAAAGTTATATACCCTCTTCTTCTCTCTAAAGTGAGAGATTAAGAACAAGCCAGCTGAGCTACTTAATAGCTACAATACTATTGTAAAAGCAAAGAAATATTTAGATGCCTTGAAACATTCCAGTGCCTTTTAGGCATCCATACTAATGCTTCAAAGAACAGCCCTAAATACAGTCTGCTCAGTAATTCTTCATGGTATTTAATCATTATTGGTTGACTGATGAAGTAAATGGAGAAAGGGCAATTAACTCATTTCAGTGTCTTGCCTGCTAGACTGAACTGCTCTCTAGGCATGGCTCAGTTCCCCTCTCAGAAATGCTAAGGAACATCTTATAACTTGAGAAGCAGACCGAGTTACTCCTCCGGCAGCAGACTTCAAAGTTGATGTTGCTCCATAATGGGCAAGTCTCAAATATAAGCTGAACTTCTCCTTTGTAAAAATCAAAAGCTTTGCCTAATCGTACATCAGAAAAAGTAATGAAAAATCAACACCAATGGAATCAAATAAGGAAGAGGAAATACAGTGCTGGAGATTTGTTAAAGTTTCTATTATAACTTACATTGATTTTACAAATGATAAATGCTATATTGATCCTCTACATGAATGACATTAAGAGATAGTTATCTGACAATATGTCTGAGTTAGGACAAGATGGCTCTTCTTTTAATAGCATACAAAATTTCACCAATGAAATTTATAGAGCTTCTTCTTTAAAAAAAGAAAAAAGCCTCATGTTCATCTCCCTCTATGAGCCAAATACACGCTCAGATGCCCAATAAAAAAAGCCTGTACTTATTAGTGGGTGTATCTCCTCAGATTACAGCGCATATTTAAAGCACACAGAAAACTGCAGTTTCTTAGTAAATATGACAAAGATAGCTTAGTTATCACAAAGTCTCTAAAACTCACAAACCAAGCAACAGTAGAATTATAAAATGAGAACATTACTTACCTGAGTTCTTATTTTAAAAATAAACTAAAAGATGTTTGGATTCTTCAAGGTTCTGTGGCTGCGATACAAGTCTACCCACCCACACCTCAATGCTAGACAGCAGCCTCAGCAGATCCTTCCCCCTCAGCTATTACGTGCATCAAAGCATTGAACTTTAATCCCATTCCTCTCATTTCCCAGATATTGAAAAAGTGAAACAGGAAAACAAAAAACAACCAGCAAAAGCATCCCAGAAAATAAGTGATTCAGAGGGTTAACTATCCACCAAAACAAGAAACTCTGGGAAGGTTGAAAGTGTAAGACGGACTCACACCAGAACAAGATGAACATTTTCCCATAGTTCCTGACAAATTGTACAGTTGTTGCTAAAAGCTTTGTGAAGTTTTAACCCAAACTGCACTGGAAAACCTGTTTGTTGTTGCTGTTCTTAGTTTTCAGTAAAAAGGCTAAAAATAAAAAAAAAAAATTAAAAAAACACACCTTAAAAATACAAAAAGATTACCAGCACTATGAAGAGACTTCAACTTCAGAATAAGCCATCACATGAATAAAAGGAAATGCAGGACAGCCAGGAAATCAGGTCTAGGCAGCGCAGCTTCATGAAGTTCGTGGTCCTGCTTGACCAACCTCATCTCCTCCTATGACTGAGTAACTTGCCTGGAGGGAAAGGCTGCTGGTGTAAACTACCTAGACTTCAGCAAAGCCTTTGACACGGTATCCCACAATATTCTCCTAGGGAAGCTGGCAGCCCATAGCTTAGACAGATGCACTCCTTGCTGGGTAAAGTGCTGGTTGAAAGGCCAGGCCCAGAGAGTGGTGGTGAATGGAGTTAAATTCAGCTGACAATTGGTTATGAGTGGAGCATAAGCCTTATGAGGAGCAAATGAGCAAATTGGGATTATTTTAGTCTGGAGAAGAGGAAGCATGGGGGAGATATCATCATTCTAGCCAAGTACAAAAGAGGGTCAGCCTCCTTTTCCAGGTAAATAACAACAGGACGAGAGGCAAGAGCCTTATCTTGCAACAGGAGGAGGTTCAAAATGGATATTAAAAAATTTTTATTCTCAGAAAAAAAATAAATGGTGATGCATTGGCACAGGCTGCCCAGGGAGGTGATGGAGTCATCGTCCCTGGAGGTTTTCAAGAAAAGGGTAGATACTGCATTGAGAGATACGGTTAGTGGGCATGGTGGGATGGGTTAATGGTTGAACAAGATGATCTTAATGTTCTTTCCCAACCTTCATGATCCTATAAAACAGGCTTCTGCCATAACAAGACAAAAGAAAAATGTGTAGGCTATTGCTATATAGAAGTCTTAGACCACCAGCCAAATAGTACAGCTTTTTCCAAAGATACACCAATATTCAAAACTACTACTACTAGGAGAAATTCTTCCAGCTACACAAAAAAGTGTAGGAAAGATCCACATGTTTGGAGTTTTAAAGCAGCTGATGATCTTTGCTATCTCACTTAGCATTACCAGCTGTCCCATATAAACTTAAGACATCATAAAGAAGCCTACAACTTACTTCAAGCATCAATGTAAACAAAATGTTTTTGCATCAGTTGCGTTTTGCTAATTTAACAGCAAAAAGACATACATTAATAACCCTGGTATGCAATAGTAATTTTGGAAGTATAAAGCAAGTTCCATATGGTAGTTTTTCACTAAACAAACAAAATTCATCCGTGGAAGCTTTAAGGGCTCAACGCTGGGCAAGTGCCTGTGTGTTACACAGTGTAACAGTGATACTGTAACAAAGCAAGAAGCAGATGTACAACATAACTACCTAGTCCAGTTACTTTCTGTGCTACCAACAAAGTATTAGTAATAGCATGAGGGCTGTTCCGAAAGTATTATCTCCCTTTTTATTATGGTGGCCCACAGTGTCACAGGCAGATGTTGGTAGTATGGTAGTAGAGGCTGAACCCTCCTGACAATATTCTGTTACATGTTGCTGTTTTGCAACTGATGGCAGCAGACGGGCGGTCTGACAGAATGGTGTCTGACATGGAAGTGCAAATGAAGCAAAGGTGTGGAACTCAGTTCATTCATGTGGAACAAGTAGCACACATTTACTGATGCTTACTTAATATTGACGGAGATGGGAAAGCAGATGTGAGCACAGTGAGGGGACAGGTGGTATGTTTCATCAGGAATTGAAAGAACAGCATGAGCAAGTTTGCCAGGATCTACTGAACAAATATGAGGCTAAAGATAAGTTTCCTGAGTCACAAGATTACTGGTGACAAGATGTGGTGCCACTATTACAAGCTGGAGTCAAAACAGCAGTTCCTAGAGCGACAACACGTAAACTCCCCGTCAAAGAAAATGTTCCAGGCACAGCCCTCATCAAGTAAATTGATGTGCACTACATTTTGCAATAGGAAAGGGGCAATCTTTTGGGATTTCCTGGAACCCAATCAATCAATCCCGACTACTACCCTGTGACACTGAGATGAATGCCCAAATTTCCAGTGTCAAGCCAGAGAAGGTAGCAAGCTTTCTCTTGCAACAGGATAAAGTCAGGTCCCACACCAGCCTGAAGAGCTTGGAAAACATTGCCATTCTTGACTGGGCTGAACCAACATATCCACCATATAGTCTGGATTTGGTGCCTCCTGACTTTCATCTGGACAGGCCAATGAATGACAGACTGCATGGGTAGCATTTTCTTAGCAATAATGCTACCACAGCAGCTGTGAAACAGTGCATCACTTCTGATGGTGATGATATTTATTTTTGTTTTATGAGCACAGCATGCAGGCTCTTGTTTGTTGCTGGCAAAAACATATAGCTAATGGCAGTGATTATGTTGAAAAAAGGATGTTTTGCAGCTGAGAATTTGGTCTATCAAAAGGTGTTATTGTGATCCTTATAGCTGTTATAGTTTCCATGAAAATAAATAGGAAGCATTACTTTCAGAGCAACCTGTGTAACAAAAGAGCAAATGAACAGTAGAGAAGTGCTGGACAATGACAAAAACCTATGCGAAATGTGAAGATAAACACACAGTGATGAGGCTTCAGCACCTGGAGGTATATACTGACTGGAAGTGAATTAAAAGAGATCCATATAAAGTCCTTCCAGAAACATCACGATCGAGCCCTGTCAGTCAATAATTGCCTCAGACTTTACTCCTGAGGACAACTAACCAAAAATAATGGTTTCCCCTAAGTAATCACTGACTATACAGACAATAAGACTACAGAATGCAGTTTTGAACAGGATACCACATGGAAAACAATATGTAGCAAAGTGTGGCTGGGCAACAGAGAGCTAACTATCAAACCTTAATTGCTCAGCTTTCAAAATGACTTGGAAGAATGAACCTAGGTTTACATAGTTTACAATTATGTACGTCTTTATCTTTGTATAGGTAAAAAAAAAAAAAAAAAAACAACAACAAACAAACCTAAAGCTACTTCCAAAAAGCTGTGGCCACAGATAAATTTATCACTACATCAGGATGAGCCATTTTCAAGAAACATACCTAGTACTAGAGAAAGAAACAAATCAGTAAGATCTGTGAAGGAACACAATTAAAGATACTTAACAAGTCTATTCATTAGGAAAATCATAACGCTAGCAAGATTATCACAGAATCACAGAATTATCAAGGTTGGAAAAGACCTAGAAGATCATCCAGTTCAACCATCACCAACACTTCCCAGTGAAATCATATCCCTAATTATCAGCTATATCACAGACTAAATTAAACAGAGACTAAACTTGCAATAACTTGCATGCGGTTTTTATATTCCTGAGATCTTTTAATAGTTGATTTCCACTCTCAGTATTGCCTAGTTCATTCTGCTGTCCACTCCTTATGAAACACTACATTAAGTACATGTATGAAGTGCTTTCTGAAACAGCAAATTATGGAATGTAACAAGGACTAATGATTCAGGAATTAACCTGAACTATCAGATCTGCTAGAATTTATGAAGTGTTAGAATAAAGTTATGCCAACATAACTGCAGTAACTTTAGATATTTGACATCATTTAAAGTAACTGGCAGGTCAGAGCTCAGAAAGAAAAACAAACAGTTGGATATTCTTCAACTTTGCTATTATTGATACTCAAAGATTCAAAAAGCTGAAATGCCTCAGAGTTCTACATCTACTGGAAAAATTTCAATTATAACTTCATTTTTAAAACCAAAGCCTACATAAAACCTTCACAGTTTCCATAAGCATTAAGCATATTTGTGATTTAAATCACGTTTACATGCAATGAACCTGGTTTTTCCCAGCCTGCACCCTCAGTTCAAGACCATTATTTTAGAATGAACAGGAACTCTTTCTTCTAGTGACAATACATTTTTGTCACCTGTCTCCTGCTATTTGCTTTTACCGTATTCATCCCTCAAGAAAATGCAGTCTCTTGTTTCTTCTTTCTACTACAAGTGACACTGTCATTGAGTTTCAGATCAACGACGACTTTGTGCCAAGACTTTCTATATTTATACTGTATATTTAGACAGAAGATAAAGAAAACATTGGCCCAAACTTTTGAACTATGATTCACAAGTAACAGCTCCTGAAAAGTAGCTTATATTGCCTAAGTTCATGTATACACGTATGTGTACATACATACACACACCTTCCCAATCATAAACATAGCATGGATTATGTTGTTTTTCTTTTAATCTATATTCTCCCTCAACATGACAATTCCTGTATGGCAATGACGTGCCTTTCTGAACAAAAGGACAGAACTTTGAAGACGACACTTCTATCTGACCAAAGAGTTAACTGGGCCTAATGAAAGCTCTTAGCTGAAATACTATCCTGCCTCTTCCATCCCCCATCTACTGATATCTTTATCTCAACAATTCATACTACAGATTGCTCAAATTAAGGCTACTTCAGCTAGCAATTAACTTTTAATAGTTGCTATTCTATTTCTGAATTTATACAAAAAATGAGATAGAATAAAAAGACCAAGGAAACAACAACAGCCACTAACTCAGCAACAGTATCTGTATGGAAACACATCGCATGCAGGTCACATACATGAAATTAAATCTTGGAAAAAAAGAACATGAACTCAAAAACTCCAAAGACACAAAAGAACAGAAATGAATGGGATAAACATCAAGGACATTACATGTGCCTAGGGGAAAAACAGAGGTACCACAGGAAAAAAGAAGAGCCACTTAAGGCTACGCTCCCTTTACTCTGGGTTCTAATCACACAAGAGAAGGTTGGAAAGTTTGGTCTCAATGGAAAAAAGATTCACTAGGAAGCATATCATTCATTGGTGAGCATACCATATGGTGGCATTTCTATCCTAGCAGTAGATATTTAAAAGAATAGTTTTAGAGGGGTGGCAGGGTTGTCTTTACTACAATTTGGTATCAAAAAACCTACAGCAGGTTAAAAGGAAACTAAAGAATCTAACCCAGTTTTAATCTTCTAAAGACAATCTTCATGATTCTCTAGCTGAAGTAGTACCTGAAAGATCATTATCTGAAGAACACTGCTGGTAATTGATAAAAGCCTTGTTCATCATTCAGAAACATTTTCACATTATTATAACATAAATGTTGTCTCCCCCTACTACCATTCCATCTTCAGTATTCTCTTACACTTCTATTAAGAATGCAGTAATTTTGTACATGGGAGCAAATACGATCCATGCAACAACATGTGGGAACGAAGATGTCCTCTATCAGAGTGACATTCACCCAATAATTTTTTGAATTCAACCACTTCTACAAAGAAATGATTGTGAAGGCATAAAGTATCTTTCCTTATTTACATCTAGGGACTTAAGGTTAGAACATGCTGCCGCTCTTCCTCAGATGCACACATGGGAACCATTAAACTTCAACAAGGAAAAAAAGATATGGATAATCAACTTAAAAATCACATTAAGAAAACATTTTAACGTATGGTTAGATATACAGCTTGGGTTGAAAATGACATAAATGTTCAACAGATGATTAAGGAAAGAATTCTGAAGTTTAATTATATGTATTAAAATAAATGTTTGTAATAATATTTTTAAACATGATTAGGTCTGCAATAAGACATCTAAACTAAGCACAGTAGTAATGACATACAAATAAAACATCTTATAAAGAGCACACATCATCTCTTAAGTATGGCAAACTTGTGCATATGCACTAATTGGAAAAATGAGGAATGAAACTCAAAGTCATGACAACTTTTACTCACAGAACTTCTCCTCCAGGAAGTTTGTGTAAATTTATCAGCATACGCGCACTTGGCCACTGCAGGTTTTTGGCTGTCTTTCTGGCAGTTACATCTACTGGCCTTAAACACCCCCCAAGAAAGAGAACAAAGAATTTATTAGAAAATAACTAATTAACACTGTTGAAAAGCACCACTCAGGCCCAGCACCTGATACCTCCTGGCAGTATTTGGTTACCGTGTTTATTACGCACTGATAAAATGAAGTACTTGTCCCTGTGTTAATTTGCTTATCTAACAACTAGCTCCTCTGGATTATTTCTCTTTCCAAAGAGAGTACTTGAAAGATTTGTCATATATATGCATGCACACCTAAAAACACGGTAACTGCAAATATCTGCAATTAATCAAGAAGATGAATGGCTACGTAACAGCACATTCAAAATCTTTACTCAGTACATGAAAAGAGATGACACTGAAACAACAGTGTGGAGGTTCTTACTATTAACAAAGAAAGTTACATGATGACTACTACAAAATTTGTTATAAAGTGAACAACTCATATCCCACATCAGACTCGCACATCCGATGGTGCAAGTCTGTTTCATTACCAATAACTGAAAAAGTACATGTAGGTATTTGAAAGTAATTATAAAATACAGCATCACTCGCTATGGAAAATGCATGGACTGCACAGGAAATTGCAGGAAAAAGTTATTCCCATAGAAGATAGTGCTCCATGTTCTTAGAAAGGCCAATATACATTTAAATGGCATCCTATCCTTCCTCCCTCCACACTACTCATCTGTGTTTTTGATTGAGGCAATCAGTTTGAAGTGAATTTAAAAAGCAATTTCTCTTAAGTGACTTCAGTAAATGGTTTGAAAACATGTAACTACTATGCAACGGACTAGTTTGGCAGAAGCCAATGCAGATATACACAGGGTAAAATCCAAAACTAGTCTAGAACAGGAGTAAAAAGTGAATAGCAATATAATACTTTTGTTTGAGGATGCATGCTCATCTGAATCTGAACTGTAAGCGTCCCCTGGATTCACACAACAGCTTATATTGATTTGCTCAATATTAAAAAAAAATACAAATTATCATTGGCCTCCTGAATGAAAGGGTCCCTCAGAAAAGGGTAAAAATTAGAAGTTTATCCCTTTTAAAGCCTTCATAAGAACTAACTATTCGGTTTGCACTTCGCAGTGCTTGCTCAGGATTTTGTTAAGCATTAAAATTATACTTACAAGTTGATGCTCTAATTGGTTGATTGTTTCATCCTTTTTCTTCAGTTCATCTTTAAGCTGCCTGATCTCATTCAATAAATCTTCTGTCTATAAAAGAACATGAGGCAATATGAGTTTTTCACCCAAGGCCACATAATCTAAATCAACAGCTCTACCAGATATACTAAAGCAGAGGTTCACAGAGCCCTAACAATAACATGAACATCATCTTTCTTCACCTTATTTGCATGGTGAGATGTGATAAAGGATACACCTTATGAACAAAGAAACTTGAAGTCTCTTCACAAAATGTTTAGCCAACTCACTAAATTTGCAGCCCGTGTAAGTAAATCAGCTGCAGTTTTGATGTTTTGATGCATACCCGGCTGTTGTATGAGAAGCTTCCACCACAGAGACAAAAGCCCTAATCATCAAATACTATCTCTAGTGGTACTTACATTAGTACTATTAGACCATCTAAGGAACCTGGAATATAAGGCAACAGAAAATCAAAGTACTTAAATAATTAAAGTATTATTATACTTCAAAGGAAACTTTGTCTTTTCAAACTTCAATAGTTACCAAATAGTGAGAAAAATCTTTAAGACGCTACTCTAAAGCTGATAATTCCCAAGACTGCTACTAATAAAGAAAAGTGAAGTTATTTTAACTACTTAACTTTCTGCCATTAGTATTTTAGAAGGTTGAATAAATCACTCCCCTTAAAGAAAACTCAGATGATCTATATGTACACCCAAGGAGGCTGTGGATGCCCCATCCCTGCAGGCATTCAGGGCCAGGCTGGATGTGGCTCTGGGCAGCCTGGTCTGGCAGTTGGCAACCCTGCACGTAGCATGGGGGCTGAAACTAGCTGGTCATTGTGGTCCTTTTCAACCCAGGCCATTCTACGATACACACACGTCTGGTAGGTTTTCTGCTTTGTAAGCACTACTTCATAAGACAAACAAACATGTTAATATCCCTTATTCTGAAGAGTAAATCAGTATCATTTACCTTAAAATATGTTGACTCAGGTTCTTGTGGTTCTGGACTTGATGGAATTGAGAGTGAGATGTCCTGGGGCGACACATTCTCATCGTTCTAACAGAGAACATGAACAGATTGTCAAATCATTTCCTTAAACACCCCCCTTTCAAATACACGGGTACATCGCCTCTCTGAAGAGCCTGTTACAGCATCTCAAGTCCCTCCCTATGAGTTTTCCTGTTTTTCTTTCTCTGATATAAAAGCCTGCCTTGCAGCAGTATATGTACACTCCCAAATAAGAGCCATGAATGTCTCCACAGTAAGTAGCTACAGCTATGTCAAAACATTGATTTTGTGCAAAAATTGGCCATTGCGTTTAAATACTTTACATCAGGATGGTATAGTGATCTATGCCACTTTAAAAAATTCATCTCCTTTAGTTTCCATCCAAATACATCTGAGTAACATCCAAATACACAGCCAAATTACTTCAGCTAAATGTTCATTAAACAAGTAACATTTACTACAGTGCAGGTGAAAACAAAATTATTTCACAGTCATAAGAACTAAATAACTGCAAGAACTAGAATGAAAAAACACTCTTTTCTAGTTCTGAAACTAATCACAATAAGGAGAAGTGGGACAACTAGCAATAGTACCAAAGTATAATTTTACTTGGACAGATTGTGAAGCACTTGCACTAAGAGCGCAACAACAAAATACAAAACCCATAGATGATCATGTCTCAAAACCTGTCTGAAATCACTGCAAGTCTAAGCCCACAAGTCTACCACTAGAAACCACTGAATAAAATTGCAGCTCAGATACTAAAGATCAACTGTGGGGGAAAAAAAGATTATGTATTATATTTATGCCCTCTATGGCACATATTTCAGCTGTCCAACACGCAGTTTAATTCAATCCACAAGCCACTGCGTGCTCCTGGAGCAGCAATTTGCAATATGTGGTTCTACAGCACTTTGAAATATTTAGAATGAATTTGCACAGTAATATTTTGAAGAACCTTACATCACCTCAAACTTCTCTAAAATGCTAAAGTAAGGGAGCAACAATAAAAAATGTTGAAGAAATTTGTTGACTTTAAACAACTACTTTAAATACTACACAAAGACAAAAATATCAGTGTCACAGTTGTAACTGGGGAGGATTAATTATGGGGAGGGGAAAATACCAAGCAAAATAAATGTACAAAGTAGCCTGCACAGCATTTCAAGCTCTACAGTTGGTATTTGCAGAATACCAATGCAATGCACAAAACTGAATGAACAAAATACTCTACAGCAGCAGATTATGATCCCAATGCAAAGAACCCAATGCAAAGTCACACATCTTCTGGTAATTCAAGCACTCACACCCTACACTGCATTTGATACTCACCAGCAAAGCAAAAGCCAAGATCATCTGCTCAAAATCCCTCACCACTGTTTTAATCATCTTATTATTATTAAAATTATTAAATTAAATCTAACACTATCACCACGTACCCCCACTGTGAACATATACTGGGCTAATCTATGCAGTCTTTCTTGCTTTGCTTTTCTTGCTTAACTGTATTGCAAAAACAAGGAAGGAGAAAGAAAATAATATGAATAAGGCTACCTACATACCATGAAAATATAGGAATTAGAACAAAGATAAAAGAACCTGCAAAACAATGCAACTGGTTACATGCATGTTACTTTTGGTTGCTTAGAAATCGTGCACTAAGACACTGACATTGGGAAACTTGGAGAGAACACATGACTTCAGACCCCAGGTTTGTGATAAACTTGAAAACCTCACCACATTGCAGTTACCTATAAAAACTTCCAAGCTGTTGCTTCTAACCCAACTTGATGTCTTTGTCTGATTTGCTGTTGCTTTTTGTTTTGTTTATTTGGTTGCCATTGTTTTGTGTTGTGTGTTTTTTTTTAAAGTTGTTGAATGCATAACTCAGTACGTCATGAATTTGTATTGAGAACAATTGAACTAATCTCATTTGTGCCAAATATAAACAATGAAGGCAAAAACAGCAGCTCAAGATGGTTTATTAAGCATATCAAAATCAAATGCTTACCAAGCACACTGACAAATCAACTACAACTGAAAACAAGCAAGGATAAAACATTTTAATTTCCTTAGCAGAAGACTGCTTTTGTGAAACAGCAGCATTAGGGAGAAAAGAAATAGCAATGTTTGTGGCTATTCCCCAGATTTAAGACTGCAATACCAATTAAAACATCAAACAACACATTCTAACTTTGGTACAGTTATATTTAAACATTACCTCCACTGTAGGCATGAGGCTAAGAGACAAATGCTGTAGATGTTGATACACATTTAGCCATGTAAAGAGAGCCTTTAGCTAGAGATTCATTTTTATAGCCCAAAATTTATATCTATATATTTGTATGCAATATTTAATCAAGCTGGTTCTCAACAGCCATCAAGCAACTGACAATCAATGCAGCATCTGAGCATCAAGCAAAAGGTGTGACCTATTGGCAATCTATTTGAATCTGCAATGATTTTCAGTTCAGTCACATTTACTGGAATTTTTTCACTCTATTTCAGTCAACAGCAGCCACTAAAGCACTTTCCCACTTTCGGGTGGTCCCTGTTTAACAAACTGGGGGTAATCACAAGCTTTGAGAGGTGTTTAAAAGTGGCTTACAGAATTGGAGCAAATCTGAAGCTGTAAACTTACAAAATACAATAGCAAGATCTATGAAATCATCCTGAACTTGTTAACAACTACTTAAAGGAAACACGTTGAGGAAGTGGGAAAAAAAAAACAACCACACAAATTCCCTTTAAACACTGAGGAACAGGAAAGAGAAGGGTGTACTTTCAGAAGACAGCTCCTCTATCGCCTCACAGAAAAACAAGCTGTACTACAAAATGATCACTGCAATACCTTCATTTGCTTTGTCAGCATTACTGTAAACGAGCCACCAGAAAACTGTGTTCATCAAGTAGGGGGTGCTATTCGCCTTCTGACCACCCGACATTGTAAAGTGCATTTGACTTTGGTTTCCTTGAAATATTACCATGAACGTCATAGTTTCAATTGTCTATCATCAAACACTTTTTAATGACAGCCCAACACCTACTAATCAACAGCTTAAAGACACAGTACGCCATTTATATTGGCTCTGTTGCCTATTTCTTCAGCTCCCCTTGTTTCTAAGAGTTTTAATAAAAATCAGGACTAAAGAACAAGAACAAACAAAGCCTACCTAACTAAATACACCTCCATAGCACCGCACTTCCCCTTTCTCCTAAGCAAATTCCTACTGCACAGATCATCAGTAGCCTGAATCCTTATTCCAAATTTCAAAATTTAGCACCAGTTATTTAACAAAGTGGGTCAGCGAAGAAGGTAGCATTTAGCTCAGACAGCACACAGGAACAGCCAGCTGGATGGCTGTAGACAGATCCACCCACCATGCCCTTACTGGTACTAGCAAGTACCTGCACAGACCTGCACTAAGCTGCATTTCTGTCCACAGAGAATTCCATGCATGCAGGACATGGTGTCAGGCACATCCACAACTAGAAATCGTGGTTAGGGAAATACACTGCTCCTGAAGTTTTCTGGGAGCCCAAGCGAACAAATGGCTCTTCTTCACCTAGTGCCCTGCTGGCCAAATTAAAAAAAAAAAAAATACAAAGGATTATTCACAGAACTAATCTTGTGAATTCCCTTCAGCAGTTGTGCAGAGTTACAGAGTATGCTGTATCTAACCAAAGTGAAATACCCTGTAATACCCAAAACTGTACCAGCACTTACTTCTAGACAGACTCCTTATCACTCAATAAGGCACAGCCCTGAATTTATTAAGCTGATTTATAAGCCTTAGCCACATAACTCTGAAGCTTGTTCAGACCTTGTCAATCTAAGGGCACACACTTTATTTTCCTCAGCATTTTGTTTCCACTGTCAAAATTTTCCTCTCACATTCACGGCACAGTAAACAATTATTTTTATTTATTTTACAATAACACACATTCTGCCCTATCTTTCTTTCTCTCTCATTGGCTACTGATTCTCCCAGGCTTCTAATTTATTTCATTTCTGACTCATCATTCTGCTTTGGTGGCTCCTCTCCAAATGTCACTTTATTCCTTCAAATCACTGAGCCCAAGTGCTTCATTAAAACTACTGACAGTCTAACCACCCAGTATTAGTCAGCTCATCGATCACCATTCTACTGCACTTAATCACACTGCAGTATAACTGAACGCTTCAAGATACTTCAGGCTCTGGAGTTCACTTTCCCTTACTTTCTCAAACATCAGCTCCACATGTTCATTTTCTTTGTTCCTGCTGTGAAGAAGTGGGAAATGCTACCCTTTATACTACCTTATCTCTTCTGTCCGTGCTTCCATCATGTCTCAGAAAGAGCAAGGAAAATTAAATAAGGTAAATAATATTGCATTTTGTGCTGTATTCAAAATACAGCAGATTCCTATTGGTACTTGTTCTTTTACAGAGCACTATCTTCTAACATTTTGCCAGTATAAACCAAGAGGTTATTCTGTTAATGCCCTTAGTCCTCCATTTTCCACTGGAGCAAAGAGTAATGATTTCAAAGGAGAGTCAGCAGATGAGCATTGGGACATATCCTATAAGATTCACTTGCCAGCTGGAAAATCTGCTACATAATACAGATGAAGCACTCTGAAACTGATTTGTATGAAAGCTTTCTGCACATAAGATATTCTCAATTATACAGTTCTGTTGTATTGTTATTTCTTATGACTATACATAATTAAATTCAATTTACGTTAGCAATAGGTGGCTGCAGGAGTATGCAACAGCTAACCACCACCCATTCCTAATGTATAGCACAACAGCAATATATAGCAGATATTACCAGTGTCCCACATCGTGGTTAGGGCTTTTTGCCCCTCCTATCACTTAGCTTACAGTTTCAAAATACACAAAACCAAAAGACACACACAGTGACAGGCTCCAGAACATTTTGCAGTCCCCCTGCTGGGTAGTAACAGGGAAATAATAACCACGTTCCTATGACAGCAGCATCTTTCAGCTAGGAATTTACTTCAGAAAACAGCCAAAGCATAGCAAAATATTAATTAACTTCTGGTTTTCTCTTCTAGGTGAAGCAAAATCCATTACAGTTCTTAACTCTGTCTGAAGACAGTTTTAAACTGCCGTGGAGGATCCAGTGTGTAATATAAAGTGAGTTACTACACAGTCTTTTAACAGAAGGAGGATTTATTTCATAAGTTCTTTCAATTACATGATATAAGACTGCATTTAAAGCTGACATTCAATAGCGCCTGTGTTAGTAAAAGTTACTCAATTCAGATCATGGTTAAAATTTAACATCTCACAACAACCACTGAGCAATCACGCATGCGGTTCAGAGGTCCTTATAATCCCAAGAAAAAATTAAAGGTGCCTCCAGAAAAAATCCACCGAGTTGCTGACAAATACACAACTGCCAAATCCAGCCTGGGTTAATCAACAAGGAAAACTATCTCATGGGTAAGAAAAAAACAAAACCACCACCAACACAACAAAGAGAAACCTTTGTCTTTATTTTACCAATTAAATCTGTAATTGCCTTGTCTTCAGGGCTCCTGTGACAAACGTAAGTTATTGCTGACAGATCTCAACCGGAACCAAAAAGAGAAGAACACATCACATACTTTAAAGAAACTCAAGTGCCTTCTGGGTTTAACTCCCCAGCAAAAACATATTGGCACACTTTACAATTTTATATCAGACTTCCTTTCTCCATTCACACCTGCTCGTGTAGTGGATACAGTCCTATACTACATATTGCAACAAACGTTTATGTTTGAAACACAGAATTTCTTTTCCACTGATGAAAGCTACATTACAAAATCATTTTTATAAGCCTACACGCTTCATGTTTCAGTCGTCCTTCACATATAAGTGCTTATTTGAGATAACACAAGGTGAGGGGACATCACTGCTGCTGTTTGTGAGAGGAATTACTATAGAGGATGATCAGCCCTTGCCTATCACAGGCTCCAGCACATCTGGAGTGATAAAATTAAGGAAGCTCTGACACATTAGCTCAGTAGCCTCAATCTAGAGCAACAAGTTCAACTTCAGGAAATTAAGGAAGAAGTAAGCAACCTTTAAGATCAAAGTAAAGCATATTTACTATTAGCCATGCTAATGAAGTATCTTAGTCATTATTTAAGAGGCTTTAATAACTAGATGCCACTTACTATAGTCACTGACTGCTTACAATAGAAAGTTAGTGATTCAGCTAAGATTTAAGTAGGAACACATGCCAGTAGCTCAACATCTTTCTGCAAATAATTAAACTGCATTTAGTGCAAGAAAGTACATTGTTCCCTCCATATAAGCTGATACAACATTACTGCAAAATTCAATTAGTTTACAATTAGCAGAGTAAAAAAAAAAAATGTTCAAAAAATCTGCATAAGATAGACACCTTAATCCCTATTTCAGCATTTTAAGAGACAGCAGTATGTGAGCAGCAAGCAGACAGCATGTGAACTGCTGGCATTGCTATCCTGGTCACAAACAGTTCAGACAAGGCTCGACTGCTCTAACTCCTTATTTTTGCAGGCAGAATGCTGAACAACATGAAACCATACCGTTGCTGCTCTGGTACTTAAAGATACTCTAGATACAGCTATATGAACTACGGCTAAAGCAATGAATCCAGTATAGCACATCAAGCCTTCCCAGGAGTCTGCTAGGTATAAATTTGTTACGCACTATGCTCAGTAGTTTGGCATACAGTTTATCACTTGTATAACAACTTCAAATACAACTTAAAGAACAAAACTGCCCACACCTGAGGTCTAAATACAGCTCTACCCCCACCCAAATTAAAAACATTCTTAAAATCATAAACCTAGAAACGTAGTGTTAGCACATTTCATAGCATAGGTGACACATCCAAGAACTTTTGCTTCCTCTACTACAGTTTGCGCTTGAAAGGAGCTCTGACTTCATCTTGCTTTTTCACACATCATAAAAGTCTGTCACATAATCCAAACTGAGTTCGAGCCCTCGTTCAGTGCTCAGCTTGAAAAACAACTACACAAACTTTATTCATAATCAAGGGGGGAAAATACGTAATATTTTTAGTGCTGTTAGTGCAAAATTAACTTCTGCGGCAACAGCAGTAGAAAATAAACTTCTGGCAAAAGGAGCAGCAGATTGTTAAGAATGTACAAGTTAGGAAGAACTACTTTCTAAGTTCCTTCTTGTTTTTAAACAAGATGACTTCTGCCACCTTACTGAGAAGCCTGACTACTATAAATTAAAGCAAGACTTCAAATACAGTACCCTGCAAGGCCCCACGCCATTTGGCTCTATCTTGCACACCTTTACACATTGAAGTATAAGTACACATCATTTGCCTAGTTGTTTCATTATCCTTGTGCTAAAGGTATTAAGAGCTCTAAGAAGTCTTCTGTTATCTCACAGGCTCATCACACACCTGAGGCTGTTGGAAAGCACAGGCTATGCTGCCTGCTGCTCACACAGGAGGTTCTACAAACACATCCTCCCTGACGCTGTTATTTTTTGTACAGTTCTATCCCTGATTTAGTCACTGGAAAAACATCACCAGCATTCCTGGTTACCATGGGAAGCAAATGCTCACATTTCTCAAAGGCAGAGTCATAACCTCCCATTAGCCTCAGGGCTGAGTTGCTTCTTGTTTTGTTGTTTGTGCCTTAAAACTAAAACACTTGTTTCCATTATAATATTCCGGTAAGAAAAAACAGCAATAAACAAAGAAAATTCTTTCCATGCTAACGTGTAAATGTATCCAAAAGACTCCCACAATTTCTTGAGCAGAGAAGTGAAATGAAAAAGCTCTTTAAAAATTTATGACAACACATGGGGTAAGGTTACGTTTCAGTACTTCCAATAGATCTGACCCAGCAGGACTAGCAGAGCTTCCTTCTCAAACAGAATGATGTTTAGAAGAGTGAAGAATACAAAGCTTTTTTAATGATTATTATTAGAAGAAAAAGCTACCACCATTGAACTAATCTGCATTCAGCAAGTCAGTGTGATTGATTTTTATTGCTATTTTTTTTTACTTCTAGCTTCTTAGGATCTTATTAAATAAAAGACTGTCTTCATATCTACTGATTAATTTCTCATTATTTCCACAGAGAAGCAGAACACCAATATGTAATATTTTTGTATTCGATAAATTGCTGAAATGGCAGAAAAGTGCTACTTGAAATAGCAATTAAAAAAATGTATGCTTTCTTAAACACTGTAAATTCAATGCATGCAGAAAATGGCAGCCTAATAGCGCCAGATGACCAGCCCATCTGGGCCCATTCTCCAATACACATACTGCCTTTTGTTCCATTTAAGCAGCTCACCTGGTGCAGTAATCTCTTCAGTTTCAGTAACTGAGTTTTCACAGCTGTGCAGTCTTGGACCATGTGCCGAAGTGTCATTTCATCAAGCATCACAGTATTCTCCGGTAAGCTCACCAGCTGTCTGGGAGACTGGTAAAAATTTGGTGTGCCATAGCTTTCCAAGTGACCAACAGAAGAATCCAGGTAGTTTGATCCCCTGATAAAAATAAACATATATATCTATTTATACAAATATTTAGATATAGATGTACACACACACACAGGGCTGACAAACTTGAGCTAGGGAGCATTTAGTAACACAAACTTATGTAACATGGGCTATATTTACGTGCTGTGGTATACAGATGAAAAAAGAATCAGAAAATGTTGATGCTTTTTCACTTTGCACTCGCATGGATCTCACACAGACTAAAAACTACAGGACCTTAAAATGAGTTTGGTCATCACTATTGCTATAAGTTCATTCATGCAAGCTAGCCTATAAAAACTATAGGACTTAATTTACTTAAAAACTCAAGTAAAAAACTATCCAAACTTAGAATATGAAATTAACAAGATGCTAATTCATTTCCCCATGGAATAGATACTGTAATTGAAGCAAGCATTTACAGTACCCTACGAAGACAAGAAACAAATCACACTTCCAAGTAAGTTCCAGCTCAAGTTAAAACATTCTTATTTTAGTTACTCGAGTTTTACAAAGAAATCATTACAAATCTCATCAGAGCTCCCTCTTGCCATGCTATTCACAGACAGTACCCAGGATCACTTGATATTCTTTAGCGGCAAAAGAGATTTCTCACAAAGGGAGGAAAAAAGAAAAGTCCTTTACCTGTTCAAATCATTTTTACCATGAATATAGTGCTCGGTATGACCAAGATGATAGTGATCTTGTGCATTCCACCGCTGCTGTGGTGCTCTTTTCCAGAATCCTTCCTGATGTTGTCTAGCATTTCTGTCTTGTCTATCATAACGGCTCATATTTTCACATTCATCTACAAGGAGCAGAAATTAGGAAAATACATACAATTTATTCTCCAGATCATGTAAATAAAATGTTTTCTACCTGCTGATAGCAGATGCAGTGCTTCTTTCTTTCTCCCCCCCCCTCCCAAACCAGTCAAAAGCACTTTCAGAACAGCCAAGCAGAAGTCTGTAACAAGCTCAGGTTTTTACTAGCATAAAAAACACTTAAAAAGAATAAGAGTAACCTGTGGCAGAATTAGAGGTCAGCCTTGAAAGTATTTCAGGTCTAAGAAAACCATTTGAAGGAAATAGGGCTATAGGAATGGAAAAAAAAATATTCAAATCATCTGAGGGAACATATTCCTCTTTTACAGACAGTATCTTCAGGCTTTTAAAAAGTGAGAACAGCCAACAAACACAGAAATATGGTCGTTTTAGAAACAGGTCAGAACAAAACAATTACTTAATGTGTTTATCTATCTCCTTCTAGACGCTGCTGTTTCAACTTGAGAGAATTTTAAACTTCAGTTACGAGGACAATAAGCACAGTTTAAAACAAGCAAAGCAAATCATCTCTCTAAAACACTAACTTCTGCAAAGCAAAGGAAATTCCACAAACTTCCGAAGTGAACAAACGCTGTATTTGGCAACAGCTCATAAGCCACTAGAAACACAGCCAAAACAAATGCTGCCTGCGCCGTCAGGCACAGCAAACAGTCCTGAACTGCACCCCTGCCATTACACCGTCTCTCTAACTTACCCAACGAGCTTCTCCTCACATTGTCAGTCCTTTGCTAGAAGAATCAATCTACACAAGAGGACATTGTTTTGCTCGGCTGCCTACTCAGCCATAGCTGCGCGAGACGCTCATAAACAGGCCTTCCTTCCTGCTGTGTTCCCAGCCTGCGTCTTGGTGGGAAGGGAGCCCAGTTTTACCCTGTGATTTAAGGCTGCCATCCTCACACACTGCATACTTGTTGAACTAGAACGGCTGCTATAAATAGTGTCCAAGCAGCATCCTGGACTCCAAAATGAAACAAGGAGAGTTTCTGTTGACCTGGGAAGTCTAATAGGCTGATGTCACGGAAGCTGCACACAAGTATGGAAAAGGGGTCGGCAAGAAGTGCTGCCAAACAAAACAAATACTTGCATCTACTATTCAGGTTTTGTGGTTTGTTTTTTTTTTTTTTCTTTTTTGCTTTTTAAATCAACTAGTTGAATAACCAAAATGGAGGTAATAACCTAACTCGTACACTTAAAATAACAGAAGATTTGTTTTCCTTCACAGGCATCCTTCTACAGCTTGCACCGCAAGAAAGTCCAAATGGGTCAAAGCAAAATAGCCCCCCAGAAAGTTACTACGGTCTTATGGTTTTTCTCCTTTGGAAAACTGAGACACGAAATAGAAACATAAGAATATTAACAAAGAACAAGATTCATTTTTTCAGTTTGTTATATTTACTGAAGAGAAAGCATGAGATCAATTCTTTCCAGGCTACTTTGAAATCACTGAATTTTAGTGAAGAAGCAATCATGTCAGAGATATCCAATTTATCCCACATTAAAAAAAATGCAAAAAGAATAGTAATTAACTAATATTGATCCCTACTGAACAGCAATTTCTTCACCTGAACCACTGACTTAAGTCAGCCTGGATTGCTTTAGTCACAATTTATTCCAGCTACACGAACACCACTGACACTTGACTAGCAGCATGAGTATAGATTTATCATATTGACGCAATGAAGAAAGCAGTGAAATAAAAACAGTATATCACCTGTGTCTAGATTGAATGGCAAATTGATTTTTTAAGTTTGTGGCAAAGAAGTGTGAATTTTGAACAGTTTTGAAATTTAAATGGAATCACTGATGCAGATGTACTGAATGTTTCATAAACGAGGAAGCTTAACAAAAACTTGATCTTTCCCTTGTAATTACTTCTGAGTTTTTACAACAAGATAACAATTACCATTACTGAAAGAACGGTCAGTGTATTACCATTAGTACTGCGAGCAATCCCTTATGCTTGGTTTATTATTCATTCCATATGTCATGGTTTTGTATGAAAAATAAAAATCTTAAGCTTCAGGGCTGAAAAGCTGAATTGTACCACAGCAGAAACAATCACCAATAAATTTGTTAGCAAGCACACATTAAAGGCTATCTCCAGCAGAAATTACGTCAGCCTTCATAATATTTCAGGTCCAAAAAAGTCATTTGGTGTAGATACAGCTATGGGGAAGGAAGAAAAACCAAAATAATCTGAAGTAACATATCCCATTTTTTCTTACAGACAATAACTTCAGGCCTTTAAAAAGTTAGACACACAAAGATATGTAAGTAGGTAGCTAACAAAACCATTTATTAAACTCCCCAAACTTTCAGTGTCATTTGTACAGGGTAGGGCACTACTGTGTCCACATCCAATGTTCCTGTTCAGTTTAAGACATGTTAGCCTCCACTGAAATGGTAAGTGCAGGTCAGACTTAGAACCAGCAGTCAGTGACGATTCTTAAGAGCAGGTCAGGAACAACCCAAACTAAATGCCTGACACTTTCCAGATAGGATTTGATAAAGAATTATGGCATTATTTACCTAAACCAGTTAATTCTGGCTTACATTAGTACTATTTTAATAGCACCTATCCTCTCCATTAAAAGGTTATAAAAGCATAAAAGAAGATCCTTCAATATATTGCAATTTAAAATCTAAGGCTACTGTTGCAGTCATATCAAATATATTAGGAGATACCCATCACTTTGTATAATAATAATAAAAAAAAACTATCTCAAAAATTACATTGTCATTCACCAAAGCTATATTTTCAAATATAACTAATGCGTAGGACTGAAAGACTAACTTAGTATAGAGTAAACTTCAAACCACCAACAGCCTAAAGGCAGTCTGCAGTGAAGTTTTGTTGGCTTACTTGTGTTTATTTCTTGTTTTATAACAGGCCATAAGTTCTGTAACTTGAGATTTGATGTTTATGTTGTATTCAATTCCACATCTCAGCAAAGAAAGAAGGTAATTTATAAAAACCAAAACAATTTGATGCAAGCATCATCTTACTGAAGAAGTCAGAAGAGTAAAATTCAACAAATGCAATGTCACAGTAAAAATGCCTGGGTACTCAACTAACCTTTATCATGAGGTGGGTCTTCAGGCAGGTCTACATCAAGCATGAGATCATCATCTTCAAGATCACAGGAATCAAGATTGTTCAAGATGTCCTTCAAGAAAGGAAACCACAAATTGAGGCATTTGATATTTTATTCCATTGCTACAGAGGCTTACTTCAAAGCTTTGCTACATTTGTATTAAATACACATCTGATGTTGTGAGCAGTCTCTTAAGACCAAGACCTGCCTTACCTCAGACTATAGCTACTAAACATCTTCCTACTCATCTCAAGACAGCGATACTGGTAACAGTGCAACAGAGAAGGACTAAAGCCATTTTCTACCTTGGGCCTATGCCAAACTCCAAGTAATTTCCTACTCATTATTATCCTGCCTGCATTTTAAAACTAAATGATCTTGCTCAGTTGGAATTCAAAGGTAACTTTGTGGGAACATGATGTAAAGCTATCTTGTTTCAGCATTCATATCATATTGATAAACAGTTATTTACAAAGTAAAAGGGTAGGGAACCTATAGAATCTTGATTTAAACATCAGGAAGTTCAGAATTCCACTCCTCTAAATGTAGGCTTGACCTGGAGGATTCAAGACCAAATTATTCAGAAGAGGAAGAAAAAAAAGAACAGGGAAGAAGGTTTTCTAAACAAGTATGGCGCAGAACTGAATCTTTCTATTTTCTAAGCTAAACATAACGCCAGCACAAGATACTTTTGTTTTGTACACCTAAGACGCACACCGTCTTTGCTTGAATACTGTTAGAAAAGCTCCATTAAATCTAACAAAAACACTCCATAATTTACAGCAGTCACAGACTTTCTCAGGCAGTGGCACACTTATCTGACTGCAAGAGACAAAATGCAATTGCAAAGTCTAATTGATTAACTCCATTAACACATTTACTTCTACTGCATCTTTCAGGTGTCACACCTCTGGTGCCTTTTTACTAAATCTAAATGTCTAGAGACAGTATTTTCAGATTAAGATTTATCTGGTTGCTGTAATTCCGTGTAAATAAGAAGCTAAATCAGAAAATACTACCTCCCTAAAATAAAGAATGGAGAGGCCTCTATACTCCTTTAAACGCCACCAAAAACACCTTTAGAACCACAAGAAAAGCAACAGTACCTGAACATGTTTCTGGCTTTTAAGCAAGCCAGAATTGTGGAAGTGTGGAACAGCAATACCTAAATACCTTAACATGTCAGTCACTTACTGACCAAATATACTCCTAACGTTTTGATAAGATCAGTGTGTTCCAGCACCTTCTTCAGCCAACAAAACCTAAAACATGCAGTTTACAGTACTAGGCACTGTCTTTAATGCTATGCTTCACGTAAAGCTGTTTCTAAAGTCACACGCAAACCAATACAAAGAGAGCCCATCGGATGTTAGTGCTGAATGGAATCACTCTCCATTCAGAATTGCAGTCAGACAGGTATTCTAAAGATAAATAACTGTAGTGTCAGCAAGGTCAAGTCTGTCAAAATAAATAAATAATTAGGAAGTGGAGGCTGTAGAATACTCTGTTAACTGAACAGGCAGATGCTGCTTGCACTGCGTGACTGGAAAGCCACATCAACACCAAAGCACAGCACTTGATCAGAGAATGCAGCCTGCTTAACATGGTTGCTTAAATAAAGAAGCTTATTACTACTAAGCAATTACACAAAGCAGGACTGAGGAAACTGTTCATAGTCACACAGTTCTAAAACTCTTGATCTCTATCTTTCAGTATCCCACCAATAAAAGCCCCATCTTTAAGACCTAAGATTACACTTGGGTATTTCACACCCATTGCTTTTCTAAGAACAGAATTCAGATTTTTCTTAGCCTTATCGGCTACATCTAAAGGCAATTCACTGGAGCAATACTGAAAATCATTAGGTTGAAAAGCTGCACTGCTAATTACTTCTTTCTGGATATTAAGCTGTTCAGTAAATATTTAGCTGTACACTTGCTTACAAACATTGTTCACTTGGAAAGCTATCCCTCCACTTGTTAGATGGACTGATAGAAAGGAAGAACAATGATAGGCATCTCTGCACTGTTGATCCAACTGTTCTTCTGCAGTCATTCCACACCATTCACCCAATACTCTCTCAGTTATAAAAGCTGCAAAGAGCAACACATTTTAAGACTTATTTTTTCCCATGACACAGAACTGCAAACATTCTCTATTTCTGTAACACGATTTACTTCTTGACTTAGGAGAAAGGGTATGTGATGAAAATAGTTCACATCCATTTTGTGAAGCGATATAAAAAGAAAGGTAGAATAGGTGAGACAGAATCACTTCTGTTCACTGTATTCCAAAGTCCATTCCAAACATGAATAACATTGTTTATATGTGGTTCCTTTAAGCATTCACAGGAAAGAAACACAGCATCAGGACATTGTGAATAATAAACATCTGCAGGAAAGCTTTCAGAGAAATGGAAGCAAATAAAAGAAAATGGGAATTTAACATTCCGACTGCGGGTGTACATTCATTTTTCTATCCACTAATTTATACTTCTCCAGGAACGCAAAAGATTTTTAATCGACATGTATTTTTTCTTTAAGGCAGCGAAATGTAGGCATCTGAGAAGCAAATGCAGTTTGTTAGTTGATAAATAGTTCCTATACCTCATTTGGATCATCACAATTAGTAGGAACAAGCACCATTTTCCTCCACTGCGGGAACCTCAATGAACATCAGTTAACCAGCGGCCAAAAACAATCAGTTAAAAAAAATATATACCATAGGTATTACTGTGCAAAAGTATTTTAAAAATACAATACAAAAATGGAGCATGGCAGTTTTAACTAATAAACCTAGACAGGCCACTTTGCTATCTGCATCAGAGCTTCAGAAGTCAAACGATGTCAAACAAGGTCAGCACTGGAGATGCCAAAAATACTTCTCTGTCAACAGCACATTTCATCATGTTTTGCTAATTATATGTTACTGAACTACACTGAGGCAACTCCATGCTAGAAAACAAAGCTCTGAATACCAACTCTTTGCAATAGCTGTGCCTCGTGTGAATTCTCTTAAGTATTATCTTCTGCTATCTCCTTAGATGCAGATAAACACAGACACATTTTGTAAATGAAGTGTTAGCACTACAATCTTGAAATAGCTGAGAAAAACTGCAGGCTTCCCGAACTCATTACTACTTAGCAAAACTGCATTTACAGTCTTCTGTTGTCATTCTTACTGCTGCATAATGAATGGCAGAAACACTGTTAATATGAGCACTTAACAGCTATTATCATCACGTTATTCTGGGCGACAATCTCAAAACATAAAGTAAAGAAACATTTCAAAATGCATAAGCGCAAACACTACCAAATATTCCATGTTTTAGCAGTTATGAGGAGTTACTGTAAGAGATGAATCCTATTTTATTTGAGTAGCTGAAAAGAACAGTGCCTGTTAAAAACTGATAGTCAACCAGGCAAGAAATGGGTCCCCTGCCATAGACAGCATTGGTGCAGCCTTACCTTGAGCACTGTGTGCAGTTCTGGCATACTATATAAATAATAAATATTATATATCTGGCATACTATATAAATATTATTAATATTATTTACTCTGAGGGTGGTATAACACTGAAACAGACTTCCTAGAGAAGTGCTAGGTGATGTAAGTGTGATCAATAGACCTTAGGAAAATGACTTCACAAATTTAACTTTTGGTTAGCCCTGAAGTTGTTGTTTTTAAGTCCCTTACAAATGAGCTATCCTACTTCATAGTAACTTTGCAAGGCTTTCTAGCACTAGATTTTCCAAGATGGTACAACTTAAGAAGAGATACATGTTTGGAAGTGTTAAAGCTCATGTCAAACTCCAGTGGTGTTGCCTAGCTGTCCCTCTAGACAGGTTTTCAACTGAATACTTCAGTAAGTGAAGAAAGCGTCATTGTCTATGCAACAAGAAACGCATTCGAGGAGAAACAGATGATCCATGACTAATTGGTATAAATGAATGAGCTGAGAGCCCTAATAGCAGTCAATGTTCCTACTTAGCAGGGAGATGGGAAAAAGACTGAAGAGACAGGCAAGCGTACAAGCTTGGAAACAATTGCAGCACACTTGGAAAGCAGCTGTTAAAGCCCCTGTAGAGCAGCAGACAGCTGCTCTTGAGACATTCCACAAAAAAAAGTCAAACATCATGGTCAGATGTCAACATTTTGTTCCCTACGACTAAAGACCCCTTATTTATAAAAACTTGTGCATCTCTCAGCACAAGTCACGGTGCTGTTTATACATGAGGCTGATGCTAGAGGAACAGATACATTACTACACACTCAGCAAATAATGATTTTGTTTCAAATCACATAGGAGAAATCAGTAATCAAAGTAAGTTCTCATTTAAAAAAAAACAAAACAAAAAACCTCTTGAAACAACAGATGATGTAGGGACTTGAGACTGAAATAGGAAGCTCTAGTTCGTGTCAAAAGGTTAAGGCTCTGTGATATGACAGTTTGAGTAAGTAACTTATTTAATTCGCTTGGCAACAGGAGTCTTCACAGCAGCAGCATCAAAACTATCCTTCCAGTAAGGTAGAAATAACCAGGAAATAATCTTATATTAAAATGAAGGACATCATTTTTAGCCTTTATATTATCATATTGCTACTCTTTGTGTGGTCTACTAACAGAAAAAAATGTATTCGGGAAGAATATCCCTAAAGAAATAAACCCCTACTTTCTCATTAATAGACATGTTTTTGCAGCTGAGACCATCAATCTACACTTCTCTCCTGACATTGAAGCCCTCAGTCAATGCATGCTTTTAATGTTAGACTTTCCAAACAAAATGCCTTGTGTTGTCTATATGGCTTCATGAATGAAATTACTGCAGCAAATTGGTACAATTTCACAAGATGAACAAAAAAATACACTGCATTTACTACACTCTATGTTTTAATATTTCAAATGAAAATTACACTATTTTCCAGCTGAAAGCAATTCATGTTTCTGTGCTGTCAAATATGACAAGTGTTATATGTAATAATTAAGTGCTCTTCTTACAGTGTTTCAAACATTCTTTTGCAACTAATACCTCCATGTGCTTTACAAAGACCCACAGTATTTAATACACAAATTCTAGACATTTTTGTGCTGTCCTCTACACAGGCTCATTTGCTGCATCTCTTCAGGCAAGATGCTAAGAATTGATGAATGTTACTTCCATTTAAAAAACCCATTCTCAATGAAAAATATGCAGTAAAATAATGAACAAAACACCACTGGAGACACCTGAGGAGAAACATGAATAGATGTGAAAAGAAAGGATAAACAAATGGAGTAAATCAAACATCTCAGCTACAGAAGTCAGTCAAATCCATCTCCAGGCCAACAGTACAGAGAAGAGTCTTCCAGGGGCCAGGGACAACACCAGAGAGAGAAAAGATGAATAAAGAAATAGAAACACAATATAAGTCTCCCAAAAGGTGACATTAAAGAAAAACTACTCAGACTGGTTACTTGGAGGGAGAAAACAAACCAAGGTAATGACTTCCTTCACTTTCAGTGGACAGTTGGACAAAGAAGTAACTGAAGAGAAAAACAACACTAAATAGTCATAATAACAGAGAAAGACTCACAGGGAGGAGAGCTGGAATAGAATCCTGTAGAATATCAATAATAGGATAGAAAAGGAGCTAGTTTGATATGACTTGTAATATGCAGCATTTGAAGATAGTTAAGCACAACATCCAAACAAGTAATTCATCATTTTGTTCATGCTCCATAAAGGAAGATTGCCATGACAACAAATGTAACAGGATCTTTGATCTGAAAAGCCACAATACTTCAACTATTGGATATTAGTCTTAAAGATTTATTCCTCTGTGAAAACATTTTTACAGAGGCACAGTAGGTTTAATTTAGGTTTACAGAAATAGATAGGAACTAATTCTTAGGGTTATTATGTCTCAAGAAGCAGCCAGACACAGCACTTTACTTTTGTAACTCACTATACGACAGAATAAGTAAAAAAAATCTGAAATTCAATATCATCAAGGGGAAGACAGAACATCTGAAATATTAATCATTTTGCTGAGACTTCATCAATTCATAAACAATAGCGCTTCCCAAACATGTAGCTCAACTGAAGTCACAGCCACATTCCTTTACTGCCATCTAGCCACCAGTAATCAAACTGCAAACAAAAAATAAAAGGAATTTTCACCATCTGAAATTCACCAAGATGGAACAACCTCAAAATTCAGAGCAGCATCACAGATTGCAAGATCACTATCTGTAAATGACTGTTTATGTAGATGGATAGTGTTAGGAAAATGACGGGACAAGAGGGAATGGTTTTAAACTGAGACAGGGTAGGTTTAGGTTGGATATTAGGAGGAAGTTTTTCAACCAGAGTGTGGTGATGCACTGGAATAGCCAAGGAGGCTGTGGATGCCCCATCCCTGGAGGCATTCGAGGCCAGGCTGGATGTGGCTCTGGGCAGCCTGGGCTGCTGGTTGGCAACCCTGCACATAGCAGGGGGGTTGAAACCAGCTGATCATTGTGGTCCTTTTCAACCCAGGCCATTCAATGATTCTATGACTGCTACCTGAGACCAAATTTTAAATTTCATCCTCACTAGATTTTTACTGCAATTTGAATACAACATATTCCATAGTACTAATGTGTTCTATTATTTTACAGGCACATTAATACTGTTGTTTCTAATTAAAAAAGCAAAAAAGAAAACCAACAAACCAGCTAGGAAGCATTTGAGGTTTTTATGCTATTTTAACCCTTCCTCTGACTTGCACTGCTGCAAAGTTGCATTCTCACTGCATTATCCTGATGTATTTCAGAGTGAACAAAGCTCACCACAACACCAAAATGCTGTTTACTCACAAACAGCCTTTACAGGGAAAAATGACACTCAAATTTCTTATCTGAAGGGCTATGATGATTAGCATGATAAGGTGTTTTGCAGTTTATACTGATATGGCCTAAATGCTATGTTACGTGTTCTTGAAAAGAAAAAAGTGCATCCAATTACAACTCAGGAGACAGCACTGAGCACACACATCTCATCTAGAGGGACCAAAACTATGCATACGACCAAAAAGCTGATTCCAGCATGCATTAAGGTCCTGCCCTTCACTTACTTTTCTAACGCTGACCAACTGAACCTTATACAAATTATTTTCAATACCAGTGTTCCTATAACTCGATACAGCTAATAACTATATAATAATTATTACATAATTATAACAATTTCAGATAAAAAGGAAAAGAAACCTTGTGCCAATTTACATGCTTTTAATTAAGCTATCTGCAAAGTGTTCAGAAATCCAGTTCGATGAGTTAGGTGAATAGCAATTCACTTGATGTACTTCCATAGATACGTTCTTCCTGCTTACACCAACAGCACTAAAAACTACCCCAACTTTAAGAGTCTACCGGTCTCCCTGGACACACGATCACTTCCTTAACTATTTCAAGACCTGCTAAGAATAAATTAAACACTGTCATACCTTAAGAAAAACCACAGTAACACCATTAGTTTGAAGCACACTAGACTAAATCTGAAGTTCTTTTGTTACTGAAAAAAAGATGAAGCTACTTGGTAGAATAAAGACAACCACTGAAAGCAACCATTCTAAACTCATACTAAATTACAATGCTGTATACACAGTTATAAAGTCATATTGGAAATCTCACTTTAAGCTTATTAAATAAGCAAGCGTTAATTTCTACCAGCATTTATCATATTGCACTCAATATATCTGCTGCTCACTCCCCCATCACAGAAATTAGCACAGATGAAATATGGAAGCTCAAGTAAAGTTGCTTTCCTTCATTTTTACCAACCAAAACAGCATGTGAATATTTGCCGTGTCAGTTCTGATTCATATATCTCTCAAAGGCAAATATGCTCTCCTATCCCAAAGGGAAAAAAAGTAATTTACCATAAAAGCTCATTCATAAGATGTTATGCCTCTCAAAGCAACACAAGAGGTTTGTGTACTGTAACACAGTCATATAGCCTCTTAATAATATTTGGCAGCAGGGACACCTACATCACATAAGACACAGACAGAAACACCATCTCATTAAGTAATGCAGTTTCTTACTGCCTCCCATTGCTGTAATCATTAAGCTCTACATCTGAAGGCCACATGGTAGTGGGAGGGCAGACACTGGCTGTTTTTCACTCTGATTCAATACCTCTGAAGTCACAGCCTCTGCTTCCATGACATTCATCTATGCCACGATCAGAAAACTGACAGCCACCAAAGGCCTCCTGAAAGAATAAATGGTCTAACAGCACTGCTTGCAGAATGTTCTGAAACAGCTACACACCCTTAGTTCTGTAAGAAAATTAATATTCCTGACACCTTCACAGTGTTCAATTCTTCTCCAAATAGAAGTTTTTCAGCATAACTGAAAAGAATAACTTTTTAGTTATTTAGTTATTTATATTAGAGGGTTGTAATTGTTAAAATCAAGGATATGAAAAGCAAATGCCAGAAATTTCTGTACTTGTAATATGGGAAATCTGAGAACAATAACATCAAAATTAGGAAGTTAGAATATCAAGTTAGAACAGTGTAATTCAAACGTGTCCTCAGCATCATTTCTTTATGAACCCGGTATATAGCATGAGATGTCAGTATGGAACTTAGACATTAGCACTTCACCTTCAGCTGTGACACACCAGGAATAAACCATAAGAAATCCCTGCCCTTGATCAGCTTAACTTTGAGCACAAGGTACAAATACATCAATAATATTAAATATACTGATGATACAACATGAAGTGCCATTGTTCATTCTTACTTTACCCATCATTCTGAAGATAGACAAGTGAGACCCAGCGTTCCATGAGACTCGCTCAAGGTCACAAAGCACTGTAGATCAGAAGCTGGAATTTCTCCACTTACAGATAGAGATACTTTATACACTAATTGCAGGCAGACACAACCCATCAGCAGACAAAAACATTCAGCTCCCTCATAGGGGTGGGAAGGTGGCAAAAGCCAAGTGGCACGCAAGTTAGTTCTGACTGGAACAACCCCAGTAAAGGAACATTTTAACAGCAGATTGCAAAGAGAGAAGCAAATACAGGAATGGGGGAGGGCAGTAAGCCTCAGATTTTGGAAATCCAGACATTTTAGTAATGGCTTACATAAAGATACTATCAGAATCTAAATACATTAAGAGTCTTGGTTTCAATAATGAAATTACATATAATCCTCCATACAGAAATGTAGATCTTATATTGAAACATACATTTCTTTAATTTTACCTTCAGCTTCTTAAAACCTTAGACACTTCATTTGCAGCATGAAATGTAGGAAAAAAAAATCCAGTTTAAATTAGCTCATTAGACAGAATCTGCTTTTTAAGTGCAGTTCCTGTAACTAAATGCCCATGAAGGGCTCTTGTTTCACAGCTCTTCTTTTTTGAAGAAGTTGTTGGTAAAAAATTGTCAATGTGCAAGAAACACGTGCACTTCACTAAAACCTCTTAAAGAACAAAACTAAAGCAGGGGATCTCCTGAACACTCTGTACTGAAACCTCATTAAATCAACAGTTGCTCCTGATGAACAGTTGCCCAACGTAACCACATATTATTTTCATTATACTGCTTAAACTGTGTTCAAATCTATACACTTCTCTTAGTTCAGAAAGACTTTGTCTTGAAAATGTTTCCAGTGAATGTTATACAGTGCTGCCAGTACAAAGACTCCATTTTTACGTATCTGGAATGAACACTGAAAATTTGTACTGTTTACAAAAATAAACATAGCCACTTATGTTAGTATCATAGAGCTCAGTTAAACAAAGAAACAAACATCACTTCCCCAGTGTTTATCTCATATAGTAAAGTTTAAGAGTTGACACCTTAAAGGCAACCAAATACTACTTCATAAAGAATCCTTACATTTATCCAAAAAGCCTCTCTATTCCATAGTTGCACACTATTTAAGCTTACTTGCAATTGTATTGTTATTAAAGCTGGAAATTTTGGATTACTTTGTTATAAGCTCACCTTCCCACAGAACAAGAACTACAGATCTGGCATTAACCCACTGGAGAGAATGCACAACAGAAAAGGAGTCAATTTAAAAGATAATCCATATCACGTAGAGAAGCGAATTATTGAAATAATAAAGCAATACTCAATTACTTGGAACTAAGATTACTGCAAGAAAACAGCGAGTACCACAGGTTGAATATTACACAATGTTATCTCAGCAAGTTCACCTTCTGTAAGAAGTCTGCAAGTTTAAAAAGCATATTACCCAGACTAGCCATGTCCCTTGGACCACAAACCATTCTGCCCACTCTCAAACTAATTCTGAAACCTGGGAAAGGGACATTCCATCACAAAGACTCAACCACGAAGGGAAAGCAAAACAAAAACCCCACAAAGATGAAGAGAAAACCACCATCTTAGACTCTGTAAATGAAACTCCAGTCACATCAGTAAGTGACAAACCAGATTCACCCTACTGAGATGTGGATTCCACACCAAGAATAAATACATTTTAAGCAACGCAGCTAAAAATTGTCTCTTTCAAACCAGATTCCAATTATCATTTCATATTCCATTTGAAAACAAATAGGATTATTCTTCAATACAATGTTGAAAAAAATATCAAAAACATCTAATGTACCTCAGCTGTATGAGGCTTAAAGCAGCTTCTGTCAATCAGACAATCTATGCCTGACCATCAGTTCATACACTTGCATAAGTAAATATACCTATGTGTATCAAACAAACTCCAAAAGCACGTGGAAAGTTGTAACTTAATTGTTACATAAAATCCACTGCATGTATCATAAATATCTGTATCCAAAATTAACCAAGAATACACGCGTGTGCCAAGGAGATGGGCATTTGTTTACACACTAAACTTTTTCCTGTAAATGTCCATAAACTACAAAGTCCATGCTGGAAAAATCTCAACGCTTTTTCAAGCCAGTCATAATTACCACAAGAAGTTAATAACTATTTCTAAACTTTCTTTTAGACACCACATCCCAGGACCATAATTTAAGACCGAAAATAAACTCTACCACAGGGAGCTGAAAATACATCAGAAATTTGTATGTAGTTATACCCAACAATCTAATTAGATAGTTATGCCCTAGTTACAGGCCAATTCTATGCTGTTCTGACTTGAGGGCTAGCATAGCCAACCCCAGTAAAATTAGAAATCAAAGCATGAATTAGTGCCAAAATGCTTCTACAGTCCTGATAGTGGCACAGGTGACATAATACCTAACACCCTAAAGCTTATGAAGCATGAGAAGCTGATCTACTACACATAGATACTGTTAGAAGTCTCAAATTATTAGTGTAATGTTAAAGAAATCTGAACGGTCTTAATTAAACAACTCATAAGTAAATATGAGCAGCGTTTCTGTGAAAAGAGGATGAGGAACAAACAACATTTTTATCACGTCTGCCAGAATCCAGAGGTTGGCTAACTTACTTCAGCTGGAGGACTGCTACGACTCTCCATCCACTCTAGATGGATGGATGTTGGATTCAGATCAGTAACGTTTAGCAAACAAAACCAACAGTTGTTCCTCTTATGTTATCCAGACACAGAAATAGCCCAGGTCACCTGATGAACTACAGCCAGGTACCTACTTCAAAGATTCTACGTTAGAACAAACTGACAAATAAAAATGAATTTGTGTTCAAAAGGGTCATATGCAGATACAGACTAGAAACAAGGCAATGTAAGACAGATATTTGCTTTTACCTTGCTTTTTTACTTAGGTTTAAAGACTGGTAAAGGATATTTAGCATTACCAGAATAAAGAAATTCCTTCAGTAAATGGTGAGTGCTACCATGAAATCACACAAGGATTGATTTATTTTGTTTCAACTTTAGAATGAGGAAGACATGTATGTAAACATTTTGTTTCAGTGCCATCTGTCTAGAAACAGGAATTCCTTAAAAAGAAGTTTCAGACATGTCAGCTACAGAGGAAAGAAAAAATAGTTATCAAGTAAAAAGAAATTACATTAATTCTATTTTTAGAATATACTTCAGCAATAAACCCAGTAAAAAACCCACAAATACTCAGTCTATACACAAATACATACTATGCTGTTCATTTCTGAAGACTCGTAGCTTCCACACGGATGGACACTTCCAATAGGTTCCAGTCCCTCTTCATCCCACATATATGTGCCATCAGAGCTATCAGATGGAGAAAGCTCAAAAGAGGACCCAGCTCTGTAATTCATCTCTGGAGAAACTGCACTCTCGGCACTGTGCTTTGTGCTTTCACTGTTGTCATCCATTGCTTAAAGAAAACAAACAGCCAACAAAAAAAGTCAAAAAACAATCCAATATTCCAAAAATAAATAAATAAAAGCATGCATTATTCATGTTTTCATGTTTCCAAACCATATGCTAACCAAAAGCATTCTACGGTATTAACACTACTCACCCTAGCAAGTAAAAAGTTCAGGCTGGGTTGGCAGTTATAACCAAGAATCCTTTCAACCTACATCTCTGCTTAAGTTTTACAATGCAGTAATCTACCCCCCAAGAAAAAGTATCTTTTAGAAATCTGTATCTTTTTAATAAAGATTTTAATAAAGTGGGCTCAAAAGTAGAGGCAAGTCTTTCAACTATAATGTCTTTCAACATAGGTTTAGACCCCCAAAGTCCATCAGGGATGTGAAAACACAGACTTTAAAGCACCTTCTGTCTTTCATTGACTTTAGGAGTGAATACAACGTGCCACTAGAAGAAAAACAGTAACACTCTGATTTTAAAAATTAGCTAATTAAAGGAGACACCCTACATTTACTCCCACTACTTATAGCAGTTTCAGCTGCTCTCTCCCTATCGAGAGGAGAAAAATGCAAAGACCACTAATCCAAAACAAACGAATGTCTAAACAAGGCTAAGAGGAATTCTAACACCTTACCAGATAATTAGCAAAAGAAGCTACCATTAATTCTTATTCCAAAGAAAAAGGGCTCTTTAAGGAAAAAAAAAAAAAAAACCAAAAAAAAAAACTGCTTGAAGAAGACAACTATCATGCAGAAAAGGCACTGAGAAAAAATGGATGGGCTAGTATAGTTTTGTTATGAAAAACAGAATGGCTAAGTACATAAAGTAACAATAGCAATTAAAGAATATTCATTTTAGTACCAAAAATTTCAAATCAAATGCAACAAAGTATTTACCAGACACATTTATATCAAGCCAGTCATCAGCATTACAGCAAGATCCTCCACTTTCCTTGATAGAAGTGAACGGTTCTACTGATGTTATGCTCCCGTGCTCTAACTCCTGAATGCAGCTCTCCTTTTGCTGCACTCGTATTGTTTTATTTGGATCCTCTAAATCTATGAAATCATCGCTGAAGTCTTCGCTCAAGTCATTTTTTTCAGAGGACGACAAAGAAGATATAGATATTTCATCTCCATCATCACTCATACACATGACATTTGATCCATGTTTTCCCATGCTTTCATGAAGGCCTTCAACAGATTCTGTTCTTTGAGCATTACTCTCTATAATGCTATTTTTATCAATTGTTCTATTTATATTTGTTGATATTTCAGAGTTCTCCACTATATACGTGTCAGCAGTTGTACTTTTGCCACCATCCACAATAATATTTCCAGCAAACCTTTGGCTAGCAGGCTTCAACAGAGAGGGCCGACTTAATCTGTATCCAAAAGAAGGTGCAGACCCAGATCCATTCGACAGCGGGGACTTCTTTGTACAAGATGATATACTAGAGTATGGCCTGGTAAATCCATACTTCACAGACTCGTTTCCATTGGGTACATCCAACTGTCTCGCATTTCTTGACCACAGAGTTGACCTCTGAGATGTCCTAACAGCTAGATTTTGACTATGATAAGGCCTTGTAAGATCCACAGCTTTATTGAAGGAATGCGACCTGGTTATTGATGCAGTGGGAAGGAAAGAATTCTGAATGGAATGTGAAAAACTTTGTGATCTTACCATTTTTTCACAGGAAGAAGACTTGCTATTGTCTGTAGAGTGTACAAGGCTTTCTCCTGAACTTGTCCTTGAGGCATTGGAATTCGCTCTAGGTCTCTGCAAACCTACCATTGGCCGATTACCATAAAAACCATTTAAGTGTGATTTTGGAGCACTGAGTCCAGAATACGAGGTCCTTCCTGACAGGGCACCTTTGGTGAATTTTGCTGAACTAGACAGTCCAGGCAAAGACTTGGGGTTTGATTCCTCAGTAGAAGATACAAACATATTGTTTTGCTTTGCTGTTTTTGACCCAGCTGAAGAAGTATTGTTCAAACCCACCCTGAGCATATCATTATTCAATGCTCCTTGAGACTGAGAATACTTCTCAGAATCAATTAATTTGTCATTAGAACTATGTTTAGAGTTGGTCTCTCTCTCATTTTGATCACGAAGCTGATATTTATTTGATTTTCTCCAGTTGAAAGAGAAGGAAGACGTGTTAACAGTGCCATTGTGCTTGCTGAAATTTTTGCCACCATTATTCCCTGTTAAATTAACAGCTGTCCCATTTGATGTCGGTTGTAAGACACTTCCTAAAGTCTTCGTTCCATATTTTGGCAGCCTGGAAACCAAGGATGTCCTGATTTGATTTCTCTCTTCCATGAGCTATTGGGTACATTGGTCCTCAAAGGGTGCGTGAATCTGAGAAAAAGAAAGAATACATTAGACCTTCATCAATAACACAAAACAATATATTTAATATGCATTCACATCTATCTTCACTGCATCCATGCTTAACTACACTGTAACCGTATAAAGTAACTCACGTTTTATGACTTCCAGAGAAACAGTAATACAGTAGCAGCTATTCAGCAGTAACATATTATTCAGTTCTCACTCTCCACCACCTAGATTTTTGTGGTCGGTCTAAACTGCCTATCCTTTGTCTTCCTCCATATCATTAAAGGTAAGTTTTATAAAGGGCGTGCATTTTTCACCTACCAATTTGAACAGCAAACCAATTTTTTCAACTGCTCTTCAGTCATTCAATTACACACTTAAGACTTCGTATTTTAAAAAGAACAAATTGAATATAGCACAAACCCGTAGTCAGCAACCTAAAGCTTCTAAAACTACACCATAAAAACCTGACAAAAACTACCCTTTGCAAAGTTATCTTCCCTAGCCAAAAACATTCACAATGTACCACTCACTGCATCAAGAGGAGAAGAGATTCTGACAGACATCATACATCCTCAAGAATGAACAAATAAAAATAGCAGTGGAAGAAACATTACTAAAAGCCATTTGAAGAAACGTTCACTATCTTAGGGATTGCCCTAGCTCTTCATTTCACATAGAAGATCTGAGTAAATGGTTAAGAGTTACGGGGTGCTTTTGTTTTAAGATTTTAGCAAAAGAGTAACAAAGTGATACATGTTACTGCCAGCAGAACCAGCACAGCCTATAGGAACTGCAGTTGATGTAAAACTGACTGACTGACATAAAACTAACTTGCACTAACCCCAAGAACACAGCCCTGAAGATCACATTCTGAAGAAGGTTTCTGCTGAAGAAAGCTACTCACACCCTGCACCATCAGCACAAAACAGAAACATCAACTTTGTCACCTGGGCATGAGGTGGAGGCAAAAGCTGTCTTCTAGCAAGAGTTCACTGTATGTTTCTCCTCATTCCCACAGGGACCCTTCCCAAGTGTATTCTGTTTATGTCAGATTTCCCAAGCATGAACCTGCATTCACAGCCCTCTGCTTAACAGTAACTTCTCTCTCCATCAATTTTGTCAGAATACTCTGGACTCAATTGTATGCCTGGACCTATACAGTCTCAGAGTTCCATCAATACATTGTGGAATACAAATCTTTGCTTACGTTTGTTGATAATTCAGTGGCTGATCATTTCATTTTGTTTCCCCAATTTCTAAGTTTAAAGATTAATAAATAAACAAACATCACTGATCATTCATCTTCACCCCAGCATTTTCTTCTTCCATACTCCCATTCAGAATGAAGATCCTTAGCATTTTTCACCTTCATATGGAAACTGTCACCCATCTTGGTTGCCTTCTTGTTCCCATACAAGATCTGAGTTACAGGATAGCAGCTGCATGCAGTATTCAATTTAATACATTTCTTAATAATGATTAAAAATTTCTTGGCACGAATGAATTTAAATGCTAGACTTCTGTGCAAAGATGCATGAACACTTAAAGCTACCTCCATATTCTGAAATAAAGAGATTTATAGCGTTTATTCCTTTCCCTATATCTGTGGCTCCCTAGACCCTTGGAAATATTCCACTACCTTCATCATCAAAAATGTGTTTTAGGACAATGTCATTTTGATCTATTTAATACTATGCTTTTATTTTATGAAGCTGCATCTTTGCCTCAACAGTTCTTGGCTTGAAAGCTTCCATCCCACTTAAATACACTTCCACACATACTCGTCTGACTATTTGCACAGACAACATTATCTGTATCAAACTTTTGCAGCAATACAATGAATTTCCCTAAATGCTATTATTATTATTAAAGCCCAAATAGACAGTAAGGGCAGGCAAAATCTCCAAGTTTTAATTAACACAAAGTTCTCACTTGCAATAAATACCATATTAGCAAGATGAGGTTTCTCTTGTAGAAGACACCTGTGAAAGAATATGTTGTTTTTGCCATCCTGGTTTTATTTATCAGTCAGCTCCACCCACTGGTCTTACAAGGTTACCAGCACAGAGTGTTGCTAGTTATTATGTTATTCCCTGAAGCTATTATCTGTGTTTGATTTTTCACAGACAGCTGGCAGGACTGAAAAACACCGAAGTACTTAAACCACAGCAAACACGCTGAGAAACAACACAGAGCAAGAACTACTGTACTTGAGGGACAGGAAATACCCTATGTAACCACAGCAAGCATTAGCTCAAAGTGACTCACTCCCCAGGCTGCAAGACCTCACTAAGAAATACATCAGATAAAATCAAAGTGGCATTAAAATCATGCAAACTGAAGCAACCCCAGGATTCTGTAATTGAATAGGATGCCCCAGAGCTGTGCTACTCGAAGTAGGTCTAACTAAAAAGATATTAATAGAAACATATTCAGAAACACAGCTTCTAAAGGGATCCTAACACAATGAAAATGTCAGAATCCACATCCTGCAACAGGTAGCACACACCCATTTAGAATACACCCATATATGTGTTTGGGTGGATAGTGATAGTACAAGGGGGAATGGTTCTAAACTGAGACAGCGGAGGTTTACATTGGATATTAGGGGGAAGTCTTTAACCCAGAGGGTGGTAACATATTGGAACAGGTTGCCCAAGGAGACTGTGGATGCCCCATCCCTGCAGGCATTCAAGGCCAGGCTGGATAAAAAAAGAATTCTGTCTACTGTGCACCTGTATACCTTATCAAAATGAAATCATGTATGAATATCAAACATCAGCCTCCAAGACACCTAATGCCAAGCGTATGTCGATAACGTACATTATTGTTATTTAAAATAACGCCATGCACAGCACTATACTTAACATTATGAAGCACTGACTCACAGCAAGTAACATAACACAAAGCCATCAAAACATACCCCAACTCTAACAAAAAAAACCTCAACTCTCATAAAGAAATGTTCCAAAAAAATCAAGAAAGTTGAACTAGAAAAGCTGCTTTCATGCTGTATGAATAAATCCCTTCTGACATCTGTCTACTATCTCTCAGGTGACCATAAAATTTAAATGAGGCCATTTAATGAGATTGCTTTAATCCTCCAACAACTGCTGCAAATTAAACTCAAACACCATTCAGGTCTCTCAGAAGGGTGTTGTTCATTTATCCTTAATTAGGGAAAGAGGAAATATCTTCAAGAAAACTGTACTGACTGCTTAAAACACCTCAGATAATTAAATACTGTCTGCAAAAATTACATGCCTATGTTTCACTATTTACATAGCTATAACTACTGTCCCATTTCCTATTATCAGTCTCATTTGTTTGGTTGAAGGACAAATGCCATCAAAAAAACACCTTAGCAGCACACTCTGGCAGATGTTACTTTCTCCCACCATCTGGAAGTTTTCTCCAAGTTCTCTTATCAAATTTCCTCAGTTTCAACATACATTTACTAATAAAGACCCCATTCACAAGAACATCACAAGTTAGTTTGTTTCCTACATTGCACACAACTCAGGTTCATTATAATCTCCATTGCATTCCCCTTTATCTTAAAAAACTCAACATACTTTCAGATTTGAGCAACCTATGGATTTTTTTCTTAAACTAATATTTGAACAAACAGGCCTTACACATTCTGCCCTGGGAAATGCCTTTTCTAGTTCACACAAGTCTAATAGGGAGCTAAACTAATTATGAAGAGCCTAGCCATACATAATAATCCAGGGAAAAGGAATTAAGATCTACAACCACTCTGAGCTAACTGAAAAGGTACTTTATCACTATTTTCAAGGATATTTAAGATTCTGGTGATAAGAAAGGATATTCATAGTTACTTTCCTTAGCACTTCACATTTAAGATTATTTTCATCAAGACAAGATCCTCTGACATGAGCTTCAACTAGCAAACGCAACACCCATAGCCTCTGTTTCAAGAGCATCAAGAAGAGTTTCACATACATCATCATCTCTGATGAGTCCGGTTTTACACCTGAGACTTCACCCTACATGTAGTAGAATGAATCTTACACACATACAAAAGAGGCAAATGAAGTTTATGTAAGGGCCGCTCAGAAAGTAGTATCTACTACTTGATTCTGTTGGCCCATGATATCAGAGGCGGATGTTGGTGGAATGGCAGCAGGGGTTGAACCTTCTCACCAGTGTTCCATTACATGTTGTTGCTGTGTGGCAAACGGCAGCAGAGGGGCAGTCTGACAAAATGGTGTCTGACATGAAAGTCTGAATGAAGTACATGAACAGTAAAAAATGCAGTAAAATCAGCACTCGGTGACATTCATTGACACTTGCTGAACAGTCATGGAGACCAACAAGTGAATGTGAGCACATAGAGGCCAGCGGGTGGTGCTTTTCACCAGTGGCAATAGCGGGTCACCACCACTGGTGCAGATCCTTTTGAGTGTGGTACAAAAGCTCCTGTTCATCGCTGGCAAAAATGCATAGTGAATGGCAGCGAACATGCTGAAAAATAGAGTTTTGTAGCTGAGAATCTGCTCTATCAAATAATGTTATTGTGCTCTTCATGTTATTGTGCTCTTCATATTTGTTGTAGTTTCCATGTAAATAAGAAGGCATTGCTTTCAGAGCAATCTCCATACATTTTCATCTTGGACAACATAAGAATATTGCTGTCCCTATAACCCAACCAGAGAGCTAACAGCAGTTTGAATATTCCAGTTATTTGTGGGACCAATCTCCCTCTTACTGCCATAGCAGTGCACAGTAAGCAGCTGCAAGATGAAACACGCTTTCCTGCAGCCTACAAGAAGCTGACAGCTGCGACAGTACACAAGCTTCCTTACTCAACCAGAAACATTATGTTCAATAGTGTTCACATACGGCAAATGCCAATTAGCGACCAGTTTTGTTTGCTACTTGGTTTGGGCAGACTGACGTAACCGCTATGAAGCTCAGCAGCATTATCCACATTTCTACCTCCATAATTGGGATGTTACAAAAGTCAGAAGTTTAGTAACTACATTTGCCAAGCCAGACCTTATACTCTTCTATTACTTCCCTTCTCCAGACAGGCTAAGAATCAAGTGACTGCCTAATTCACTTGCTTGGCTCAGTGACAGCTGAACTGAAGCAACAGTTAATCCTCATTAATTGATATCTCTGGCACCAAGAACATGGCAAGGTAACTTCCAGGGACCTTCACCCTTTTTCCTAGAACACAAAAACTGATTTCTACCCATGAAAACAATACAAAAACATTTCACCCATGGAAACCTAAATTATCTAGAGCTATTATTCTAGTGAAACACTTTCTCAGCTACATCACTACACTAGAGCTGAGGACAAAGGAAAAACAGAACTGTTAATCAATGTCCAAGCAGCATGGAAAATGAGTGAAATACACCTTTAAGAACTGAAAGGCAAATAGAAGGCAACAGATGGGTGTCTTGAAAAAGGCAGAATCTACCACCTTAAATAACAATTACATACTGTTTTCTGCAGCACGCTTATAAAAGCAGAGTCCTGTTGAAAACAGTCACACAAGACCAGATATTCAAAATGCTGTGAAATACATGTGAGACGCAAAGAATACAGATGTTCTGACTGTGTATGTTCAGCAATACTTAAGTTTCTGGGCTATAAGTATAGTTTAAGAACTGTTTAACTTAAAAATAACATTAAAAACGTACTATACATGAACTGTATCTTATCAAAGTAGGGAGGTACTGAATGACATGTCAGAAAATGAAACAGGGAAGCCCTTACAATAGAAATTAGCTTCCTTAGGAACTACTTTGGAGCACTGCAGGATGGGTAGCATAGCCAATAGTCAGGTTCCAGGTTTGAGGGAACTCATGAGAGCTGAACAGAATGAAAGAATCTAGCAGAAGATCTGGTTAGCAAACACCTGCTCTGAGAAGGACAAGGCCTCAATTGTCTGAGAAACTAAAAATATATCAGTCTTAAGAAAATCATTCAGGCCATATGAATTCAACTGGAAGAGAATACAATTAAAAACCTTGATGGTAGAGAACTTCTGGGTATTAAAAGGCATTGCATGTTCTTTAGTGTTACTTACCCTGAAGATTAGCTTCAGTTTTGCTGAAAAAGCCCTTTCCTGTAAACTTTGCGATGAAGTAAGATTTACCTATGCTGTAGTAATATTTTCCAAGCCTTCTTTCCACCCCCATCTTCAGCTTAAAGCACCTCTGCTCTGTGTCACGATTGGTATCTGCCCAGAAATGTTTTGCTTTGTACTACTCTGCCCACCTGTGCTTTACACAATAGGAAAATAGAAATGATGCCTCTCAAAGAGGTAATTCTGCACTGATTTTCAGCAGTCTCACGTCAATGCCTATTGAGGTAGAGGGCAGGGAAGGTCTAGAAGCTCAGGAGCAGCTTCACCAGAAAAAAAACTATGAGAGGTAACACTGAGGAGAAAGGAAAAGGCTTTACTCCCAGAAAACCAGGGCCTGAAAAAAAAACTGAAGAAACAGATCCAAAATAACACATTTCAATTCAATTCTGCTTCAGTGTTCTTTTTGAATGGAAGAATACAAGTTACTGCAGTCCTTCATAACTGAGAAGTGAAATCCAAAGAGATTAGCCTTTTCCTATGCCAGTGGCTGTCAGCCTACTCTCAGGGCACGGTCAGAGAGCAACCAGAACCACAACACTGCTCTGAAGCTGCTAGCTACCTGATGCATCAACATGGACGAATCAGTTCCCTCACTTTTAAGTTCAACCCTCCTGTTCACAGAGCTAAAACACCATTCTAAGCTAACTTGTTCTGCCAAAATTCTTACCAGCTCCTTCAGCAATAACTACGGATGGCTTAGACACAGACAGACTGTTTTCATTGAGGTTTTCATTGAGTTCGTATATTCTTTCAAACATTCATCATACTCATGACTGATAGGCCTAACACCAATGGAAAAACACTCACGCTAGAAGGAATTAAAACACACTGATTACTTTGTTTGTCATGTACCAAGAAATAGACTTCATGGACAGAACCTCCACAACAGACTCAGCCCTGGTGAGTGAGTCATGTAGACCATGCTTCCTAATCAGGGCAGCTTACATTCCAAAATGTCAGGGCACTTACATTTCGAAACATGTATTGTCTTCTAAATCCTTGCTGATGTACAGATATGAAGGGTCTTTACTTGTTTCAATTCAATGATGACATTATTCAGTTCAAACTGTTACCAGATTTGCAGGGACAATAAACACAAAGGAGAAAAGCAAACTAGGAAGAGATAGGCACCATCTGTCTGCCATACAGATAGGATGCCCTGAAACCTAAAGACAAAGCACCACTGCTACAAAGAAGAGTTAGGCCATCCCATTATGCAAGCACCACTCCCACCTCTCCCTCAAGTACCAGCCATAAAACACACCTCTATCTAAGTCACTCTTTAATGCTGTCTTTAAACTTGGTATTTGGCAAGACCTCTATCCTGGAAGGTAATTATAAGGTGAGGGGGTGGGAATGAAAGACATAACTGCATTTCAAAGAAGATTTAAGCTATTATCGCTGATTATGTCATAAAGGCTGTACTAGTTCACTCATTTATATGATACAACTACACCAAATAAGGACACCGAACTGTCTTAAACAAAAACCCTATTTGATTGTACAAATTGATACTGTATAAACAGTTACTACTGATGGAAGCACTGCTACCAGCATGAACCATATCTGAACACTTCACCCACGTACATATCTTAAGGTCAACAGTTCCCAGCAGTTTCTATCTCCAACTAAGCTCTACTTATCATTCATATGTCTTTCCCTCCTCCCAACTCATGCACGTTCATTCCTCTTACTGGTATATAAATAAGCCTGCTTGTTAGAGATTAAGCTGAATAACATATATAGACACTTATATATATGGACTCACTGGTACTGAGATAAGCCTGAAGAGGTTCAGGGATGAAAAGTGAACAGGACTACACAAGGTAAAATAGCAGACAGGTAGAGGAAAATGCTATGAGCTCCTTTTCTTCTAACTGCCAATGCTATTTTAAACTAATTCAGTTTTTGTTGGAAGATTACGGCCTTAAGAAATGAAAGTACCAAACCACAGCTAGAGATTTTTAAAGATACATATATATTCTTCAATCACACAATACTGGATTAAAAAAAAACAACCCAATACGAGAAAAGGGAACAACAGATGAAATCTTTACAACTTCTCTCATGAAAGAAAACAAGCTTGAAAAAGTAAACAAATCCCTGTATTTCTCTGGGTTGGGATCCCAGCAATTCAGATGTCTGGATTCAATACTCCACAGCTCATCCATCCAGTTCCAGCAGTTAAACTGATTTTAAAGACAATGAATAGGAAAACACTGTCTCCCATGTTAGTCTTAAAACAATGCACCAGGAAAAAGAAGAGCTGGGCAAGCATACAATATAACTTCAACTAATTCCAGCTCATGGGATTTCTTGAATTTGATATATCTAGTTTTAGAACTCTGCAAATCTTTCCTCTGCAATCCTGTCCAACCTGTTCCTTCTAACTTTTCCTGTCTATGACTGCCTTATGAGTTCCAGAGCACTGCTGCTAACTCTTGGAAAGAGAAACTGGACAGAGTTTACTTCTCATATAGGAGAATACTGCAAACAAGAGGGTTATATTTGTCCCTCCTTTAAGGGATCTGATTTTTGTGTCTTTACAAGAAGTAGTCCTAAAAGGTCATCAGACCTCCATAAACCACCTTTTTACACTTCTCCCACCAAAACACTTCCCTTGAATATTTAAATATGTTAACACACATGTTGTGCAGAGGGACTATAACTACCCTGACTGTTATCCAGGTTATCTGGAACTAAAGGAGCCCTCATACATACTCCAGTTCAACACAATTATAAATGCCCTGCCTTGCAAGAACTGGCCACTGATTTCTGCCCCATTACCAAACAAACCAGTTAATAGGATTATTTTCTATGTTCTTTCAAGAATATACTAGACTGCTCGCATTCTCTGATATCAAATTTGACTTCTCCTCAAAATCCATCCTTAATCAAAACTAGTGCAGCCACATACCAGCGCATCGTAGCTTTCAGTTGAAACTTATTTCTAAACCACGGTCATTCTCAAAGTGTCACTGGAATTTCATCTCATTAGTTCTGAGCAGTTAGAGCTCCTGTCTACAACGTGATTACTACAAATCAGCTCCCCACCTCAAAACCAAACTCTAAAAACATATTCCAGAACAAACAACTTGGCAAATCTGCTAAAGAATTAAAGAACAACATATTTAACCACAGGCTAACAGCATTCTGTAAGTGTTTTAACATTTTCTTACTGATTTTACAACACACAGATTGGAATGTACCCATCAAGGTCAGCTTTGAAACACGTAGAAGCTGCAGATACTTGTTATACTTCCACCCAACCAGAACCAAAAAGTAAAACTGTTTCTTTAACAAACTGAACAAAGTAGACACGTGGAACAAAAGTAACTGAACATGAATAGTGACAGCTTGTCCACAGCAGCCATTTCTCCCATATAAGCTTATTAATTTATACAGAGATAGTCACCTGTAATCACATTTTACTTGAATTTATAGGGTGTGGGGACACATGATTTTGCTTACTCAACATCACAATTTATCTGTGGTAAAGTGCTATTTTTATACAAAACTATCTCAGAGCACATTCACGACTGCAAGATTCACATGGTGACTGAGGCATTCTGTTTCGTGCTTTGTATTATTATTATTATTATCAGCTGTTTCCTGATGGACAAAGCTATGCAGGATGAAGGATTCTGGTCCTTCCCTCACATGTGCTAACAACAGCACCTTTGGCCTCCCAAGCTTATGCCTATGCAAATTTCCCTTGGTGAGATGCATGTTAGCTGGAAGCAAGAACTCAACTCATCAAAAAATACTGATTAACAAGCCTATGTGATAGTATTACTATGTAAAGTCTAGTTTTTCTTACATGTATTTCTATCATTAATATGACTCACAAACTGAAACCAAGTATCACACAAATTCATAGTCTATTGGGAATCTTTCTATCTATACAGAGCCCAAACCACACATGGTATTTCTGAGCCAAGAGAACCCAGGATACTCAGGGACACACTCCCATGATGTTCAGCTTAACTTATGCTGAGTGTGCCACAAGCCATCTGGGCCAACGAAGCCTAAAACATAGGAGTACTTTTGCAAGTCAGAAATTGTTTGCAATTAAAGGATTCTTCCAGACCCCAAACTTGTTCAACCACCACATTAAAGTAAAATCTCACCAGCTGTTTTCCTCTGGCTAGAAAACTAAGGCAATGCAAGCAGAGCAAACACTGCCAACAGTAGCCATGCTTCCTCTTCAATCAAAGCCATTAAAATGCACTCTGCAGAACACTACCTCAAATCATCATGGACTAAGAGCACATGAAAATCCCAACAAACTGTGCTGTGAAAAAGGCATTTCACTGAGAACTTGTGTCACCAGTTCCCCACATAACCAGAGAAACACACCCCCCAGCCCCAGGATTCTTGTCTCACTATACAGTACTGTCAATAGAAGAGTTCCAGCTGAATCCCCCCCTTCAGAACAGAGGGAAAATAGCTAGAAAGTAAAATCCAGCTCTGTGAATGAAGCTGCTTTAAACTAAGAATGGTAGGCTCTGAGCATCCTCAAAACTGCATCTAACTTGGCAGAAGTGCTGAATTGAGATTTAATACGTGTCCCAGAGGTAAGAAGAAATACAGAGACCTACACTGACTAACTAGGCTTCACCTTTGGAATAATTACTTTAATGCTGTTCTGATTTCATTTTAACATACACACATTCAGTTATACAGAGATTTACATAAGCCTCTGTATTGCTTCAACTGAATCACAATACAGGATTTTAAACCTAATTATCAAAACCACCATTAGTATTTTCATCTTGTTAGCATCCTTGTTGGCAAAGAATTTAATCCTACTTGAAAGCTTCTAATTAAGGCGATGGCAGTTTACAATTCACAACAGTGGCAAAAAGGAAACACCACAGCCACAGCTGTAACCTTTCGCTCCCTCTTGTCTCCTCCATTCCCACAGACCTACATTCTTTAACAACTGCAGACAAGCAATGTTCTTTTGACGACCAAAGGTGTGATGACTTTATGTAGAGAAATGCCTGTGCCAGCTCTTCTTTGCAACTGATTTACTCCAAATAACCAATCCATCTTAAAGGATGATCAGGTCCAAAACTAATAGGTTTTACTCCAGCAAGCTTTTACACGAGCAGTTCCATTAAACAGGATTACTTCTTAGTATAACACCATGTTAATTGAGACCATCATGTTAATTGTGGTCATTACTATTCATGTTTCATATAGTCATACATATTAATTATTAAATTCAGAAACACAAGGTGTCATGATGCACAAAAAGTAACTGTAGAAACCTCCAAAACCCTAAACATTCCTACTTTTTAAAGCAGCCTTATGATTAAAGACACCACTCAGCCATTTCTGGAGTGCAGACATACAGATCGCTATTCTGAAAGGTGTTGACTATGAGCAAAGATTAAACTTACATTGTAGCTGCTGCAAGCTGTATGCTGACACAGATCCCAGCTTACCATCTGCTTGGTGACACCTCTTCAGCTTGGAAGTATTCAATTCTAGGTGGGCCCATACCATTTAGGGGTATACGAGCCTATAAATGCTTGAGAAACTGTCAGTTTCATTCAGTATGACTAAACAGGATTAAATACTCACTGCGTCACACTAACATGATGAAGCATTTCCAACTTCTAACCCCTACAGAAAACATATTTTCCAAGTTTCAAGAAATTCCTCTAGCGTTCCCCGTTATAAAAACACAACAAAAGGGACCTTGGATGCCATCTCAATGTGTTTCCAGCACCGTGATAACGCCAGAACTTCCTGTTCTGCACCAAATCAAGGCTGGAGGCCCACGTACAACAGAAACAAACCCGCTCCCCGCACCGGCATAACACAGCTCCCGTCCTTACCTCAAACCGCTGTACGGCCTGGATCGCACTACAGCACCGAGCTCCCACGCACCCCTCGCGGTGCAGCCGATGCGCTGCGAGCTGAGGGCTGCGGCTGCCGGCGGCTCATGGCGTGTCAAAGTGCAGGCAGCGGCACGGTGATGCAAGCAAAGCTGTGTCACCGCGCAACACGCCTAACGTGCTCCGGACGGCTCAAGGAAAATCTGAGCCGCGGTACAGCTGAAATACATCACGGAGAAGAACATCTCAGCGTTGCTTTTAATTGCTGTATTCAAACAGCCGTGCGCCGGGTTCTTTTTGCCTAAAGCCGCTTCCTACCTGCCCCCCGCACAAACCTGGGGCACGCAGCGTCCCCGAGGGTGCGGCTGAGCCCGCAAGGAGAGCCCTCCCCGCCCCTCCCTGCCTCCAGCCGCACGGCCTGCGGAGCCGGCGATGCCGCAGCCCCCTCCTGCCGCCACCCACCGCCCCCAGCCGAGGGACTCCGAGGGTCGCTCAGCAGCGCAGAGCCACGGCCGGACACGGCACTCACCGCCGTGCCGGGCACAGCCGGAGCCGCCCCGTCCTCGATCCGAGCCGCGCCGCTCCACGCACCCAGGTAGCGGCCGCAAAACGCCCCGCCCGGCGGCCCCGAGGAGGGAGGGCCGGAGCGCTCAGCCCTTTCCACGCATGCCCGCCGCCTCCCTTCCTCATCCCCCGGCCCACCCGGCGTCACGGCGGGCGGTGCGAGCCCAGCCCTCCAGCCCCGCCCGCTCCTGTCGGTGTGTACGATGTGCGCATCGCTCTGCCCCGTAACGGGGCCATTAGGCAGGTAGAACAACAGGCTGCATGTCACAGCGTAGGCAGATAGGCCTGCAGGTAGCCCAGCATGTAGACCGTGCGTCCCCGTGAGAACCCTGATACATCTTCCCCCTAGGCAGAATAAAGGCCTTCTTTAAAATAAGAAGCAACAGCCAAAGGCTTTGTATGTCTTCTCTCCTGAACTTTAATGTACCCGTCACATTAATGGATTTATTCTTAGAATAACTTGAAGCGTAATTGTTCCCCTATGGTACAGGAAGAAAGAAAAAAAAAAAAAAAAAAAAGTCCTAAGTGGAGAGATTAAATCTCTTGCGCAAAGCTAAAGAGATAGCAAAGCCAGGAAATGAGCTCAGATTTCCTGAGTCAGGCGGCCTTGCTTTAACCGCACAGTCATCCTCTTTCAGTCATTCTCAGCTTCTGAGCACTAACATCAACAGCATTAGCACAGATTTGACTTGTTCCTGCTTTGTACAAAATGACTTTCCCGTCCCCACTGAAATTTCCTTCCAACTTCTCAATTTCCTTCCCAAAATTAAGATAAATTATAGGTTGACTACGGTGTTCTTAAATTCCCACTGCCTTTCTCAGGTGCTGGCAAGTAACGTCTTCATCCTCAGCACTGTAAATACCCTTTTCTGCCAGATCAGAGGACCATGAATAATTATACCAGCACAGGGGAGGCACATACACTGTCTGCTGACCTGTAAGTGGTGGTATATGTATATATAAAAAGAAAACTGCCCAGCCTAGAGTTGAGAACCTCTACTATGTGTTCAGACATCTAACAGATTGCCACAGTGCTCGTGTAGCCTAACAATTAAGATGCAAAGCTCATAGCTGTGATGAATAACTTCAGAAAGGGACACATTACTTGTACAGCTTGAACTTCTGACTGCTTAAATAAGAGGACAGTCTTGACAGTCCTAGTGTCAGACTACAGGCTAAGATCTGGCCATGATCGAGCGCGCTATCTTTCCGTATCATTTTAATATTTGATGTGTCTCCATCTTGAGGACGTTCTGTTCAATTGATTTTACACTAAATTGATTTAAATGGATGTTATTGTGCTGGGAGATGGACTAGAAGCTCATTTCATCCATTTCACGTGGTGCAGAACTGTGCTGCTACTTCCAAAAACCAGAGATACAGCAATAGATGTGAAAAACGAACAGAGAAGAGCATGAGAGCTGGATGAACAGACTGTGCTGTTTGCACAATTACTGTGCCTCCCTTCATCAGTTTGTAGACCAGGGACTTATCATCCAAAGATGGATTTTCCTGTGGGTTTGCTCAGATATCAGCAATTTCAGTGCAGGAAGCATTAGGAAGGCCTGGTTTTCCCCATAATAATCAAGTATTTTGAGAGTATCCAGCCATAACCTTGCTGGTTTCTTCAACTTCAGCTGACTTGCTGATAGACTTGCTGATAGACTTGCTCATTACTAAGTAATAATAGTATATTTTTTTTTAACAGCCCTCTATTTGTCATAGCTAAAATAAAGCCATTCACACGGCTGGCAGGGCTCTCTGAGCCATAGAAACAAAGAATCATAAAATCATAGAGGCTTAGGTTGGAGGGGATCTCTTCCCTTTTCAATTTATACTTTTGTAAACTACATAAGTAACTTGATTTCCATAGTACCTTAGAAATATGTATTAGAACAAGTTCAGAAAGTTCAGCAGTGCTTTCAGACATTACTCCTACCTATGACTTTCTAAAGCCATGTGCAGGATAACATTTAAACAAAGAACTGCCCATTAACAGTCACGCAGCTGCTAAATAACCTAAAGTTATTTAGGTACTTGGCCCAGAGGTTTCCCTTTGATTTCCTAAGACAATGTTCCTACAGTTATGTTTTTATCATGTGCTTGATGTCATCATTTCTTTACTGGGTCAGTGATGTGGTAGAATTTGCCTGGACCAGCTCAGTGAGAACTGTGCTAAAACCTGCCTGGGGCAATTCTTACACCGTGGCCTTTTTCTTCTAAGAGCTGTCCACCCATAATGCTTCAAAACACCACATTAGTCTAAATGGTTTAGACCTGCCTAGCTGTTACAGACTAGTTAAACTACTTAAACAGCCCAATTAAAACTGCTTTGTAAAATAATGCCTTTTTCTCTGCACGTCCCTCAGTAGCCACGTTTGTACAGTATGCAAAAGCATCTCTAGATAGCAATTAAAATCATACTGTACATGCCTAAAATCCAACTATGCGGTATTTCGTTTCTCTTAAAACATGTTTCCCTCAGTATCTAGCTGTTGAAACAAATTAGCATATGTTTCATTTTAGTCTGATACGGCTTATTTTTAATTCCAGCTTAGCTGGTATTCACATAGCCTGAATGCCCCAAGGAATACAAACATCTAACATTTCCTCTGAGTCAGTAGGAACTTGAGGCCCATGAAACGTAAGTAAAAAATGTTCTTTTTCAGCTTGATTTATAGGTATGGGAGTTGTATCATTTTGTATAAATAAAAATTACTCTAAATCAAGCTGGAGAAACATTTTTCACCACAGTTTGTTACTGAAATGTTGACTAATTATCTCAGAACTCCAAAATATCTTTCCATTACTGAGACCATTATGGAAATTTCTCCAGTGTGTTTGGGATTCCTTTTAACCCAATCTATGAAAACACAAGTTAGTGACAGAATAGAAAACATAACTCAGACTGTTTCTAATAACTTCATCCAAATGTAGCAGAATAAGAAAAACAGACTGAAATCTCAGTAGGTTCAGTAAAAACACGTAAATATGTTTACATACTCAGCATCATATGGCTTATTTTTATACAAACATTGTCGTAAATGATCCCATTCTGTATGTATGCTTTTCCTAAACTGATCAATGTTGATAAGTTATAATCCTGGTAAATTCTGCAGTGAATAACATAACAGTAGATTTGCACGCGTTAAGAAATGAAGTGTAAAAGGCAAGAAAGCAAACAGCAGAAGAATACATATGTAAGAGCATCAAATGTGTCTGTTTTCATTTGACAGCATTCAACTTAACATCCATCCACAGAGAGAGATCATCAGCATCACTCAGCAGATGAAAACAAAGATGAGCCTTCTGAGCCACATTCAGAAGATGCTTAGGAGTGACAAGAGATGCTGATGGTGCAGTGACAGATCTGCAGTTTAATCTTTCCTTTCTTAAGGACAATTCCCACCAACTGGGTAACCCTATGAAAAGGTACATAATAATGGGAAGTATTAATTCTCATTTATCTCACCAAAGGTAGGATCCTTCTAAGAGCAATCCAGATCTGAGTCCCAATTCATAGCTGAAGCAGACTGCAGAAAGGAATTAAATGAAGTGTCATTGTTTTCGTGAATGCTTCCTCAATTACATTAAATTTTCATATGAAAGTCATTAGTTTCAATTAACTTTGAGGCACAAAAAAAGCAAACAAACAAACCCAAAAAACAAGCAGACTGTTCCTACAGCAAACAGCATTTCCAAAATACAGTTCAGGATTTCAGAAGCAGTTTTATTCCCTGTATGTATTTGACCCTAATCTTCCTTGTCAGAACACGTGAAAGCATCCAAAGATAAAAAATGAAAGCTGAAATTCCATTTTTCCAGTGACTAGATTACATTTCTAGCATTAAATGGCAATGAAAATAAAGGGCTCAAAGATGCAGATTAAAAAATGCAATCGCTTTTCCTTTTTTTTTTTTTCTTCTTTTTCTTTCGTGCACGTGGCAGTAACGTGTGCTCCGAGAAAAGCTGACCTTATCTAAACTGATGTGACCAAACTAACCAGTATAGCTCAATAATTAACTGAATGCCTCAGCACTAGGCAGGAGCATTAAGGACAGTAACACTGTATGCTCAGAATCATGGCTGGAAAAGTCATGAAATATCACATCAGAAATGTTTTCTCTTATAAGGTGTGGTTTTTTTTTTTTCTCTTCTGTACTTATTCCCTTTCCCTTTTCTTTAGGCATCGGGAATCATCTGGAGAATGTAAGTGGCCAGTTAGATGATTCTTAAAGAGCAACCTCGGCCTGTTGGAGATAGAATTTATACAGGTTACTCTTGACCAGGTTGGTTCACCTCAATGTTGGCTGGAGGACAGGCTGTCACTGCCTCCAAGGTCCTTCCTACTGCTGAATCTTTCTGGAAACTGCAACTGGTTGCAATGAGTTTTAGCTACTTGCTTTCCTAGCAAGTGAGAAAGCTGGATTCTCACAAAGGCAAAACAAAAGAAATATCATAGAATCACAGAATTACCCAGGTTGGAAAAGACCTTGAAGATCATCAAGTCCAACCACAGCCTAACCACAGTACCCTAACTCTAACAACCCTCTGCTAAATCATATCCCTGAGCACCACATCCAAAGCTTCCCTTGATTCCTGGACTTCAGAAGCCATCATCCCAAGGGATTTTGCCAGAAACATCATCACCAGGCATTCAGTGGCTGATTTATCTAGTAAGACATTTAGCAAGGTTCTGATGTACTTCTAAACCTGGAGATGCTGAAGGTGTTTTTCTCTGAGTTAATAATTACTAACCATAGATTGCAGCAAGCTGGAAAGAGACTGAACTATTTTTGAAATGCATGCAATAAATAATAGTGGCTGTGCTTCAGATGGTTGTCACAAGGCTCAAGGACAAATTCTAAACAGCATGACTGGCATTTTAATGGCTAAAAATATGCCTTCGGTTCACGTTGTGAAAAATCTATTAGAAAACTCTTACAGACCAAAAGTTTCATGCAAAATAGTGAATAAAACTGCTGCCCTTCCTGCCTTACTATATAAATAGCTGTGAAAAATACTTTCTCCTCTAAATCATTTGAAATCAGGGAAGTCCTAGTGCTCTGCAAGCATGAGTGCATCCCCAGAATACACTTTAGCAGAGGTAAGGCTATTTCTAATTAATTTCACACAAACTGGGGTATACAAGGTGCCAAGGTCAAACTGGAAAGCCTCTGGCAAAGATCTGGAATCAGTCGATCCTCACTTCAGATCTGTGTGTTCATGACTGAACCATGCAACACTTAGGATGAAACCCCACCAAAATGGCATGGAAGAAGAACATAAAATCTGATACTCTGAATGTAAGAAAGCTGTAATAGTAACTGTAAGTTAAATAAGAAACCTTGGGAGATACTCACCTAATGTTGGTGGTTAAGAACAGGCATGTAATTCTCAGAGGTGCATGTAATTCTTATAGACACAGAAAAGAGGACAACACAGACAAGCTCAAGGAAACCTCTACTGAGAATGCAGGTCAACTGCAGGACTAACTCAAGCCACAAAGACGCACATAGTGAATGTAATAGCAGATAAGCACTTATAAAACAGTAAATCTACAATGAATGCACAGGGAGATGGATAAGCTTTTAAGGAGTGTCTGGCTTACATCTGCCTTTCAACATCACTTCAAACTGTGTATTTACAAGCATATTTTAGGTGTCTGATTTTGTTTCTATGTTAGATTTTTATAATACAATGCAATCCATTTTCAAGAAGAGAATGATACTCTGGCAACATAACTGTATGCATTGAAAAACGTGAGGCTTAAGACATAGTTCTGTATCCACAGGGAAAAAGGATTTGGAGGCATTTTCATTTTAAAAGAGATACCTCATTATTAACTCTCAAGAAAATCTTCAAAGATGACAACCCATAGTAAGGTGAAAATTCAACAGCTGAAGTTGACTTACTGATGCCAAACTACTTAGCAAGACAGTGGGTAGGTGGAAAAAGATGCCTTAATGCTCATTTTATATAGAATAGAACTCCTTTCTGTTTTAATCACCTAAATAAATAACTGTGCCCTTCATCCTGGCAGAAGCAGTGTGGTAGTTTGCATTTAGATGGTTGTATTTTGATGCTAAGAAAACAGCAGCACATGCTGCTGATGTATCTAAATCATGAGTAGTAGTGCGGACACGGGCTTGGAGAAATGAACGTCATTTGCTCCCTGGGGCTGCACTTCTGTTATAGTCCAGGTATCGTGGGAATCTTTTGATTTTATGGAAAGTACAAAGAGCACAGAGGAGCTGTACATAAGAAAATTAAGCACTATTTCTCTGGTTGTAGATGACCTAGAATGGTGCAAAGGTGGGATAAAACAGAGGGGGATCAGACACTAGAAAGGAGAGAAACAAATATATATAGTTAAAACATGAGACAGATAAAGGTTTTTCAAATGAGAAATTAAAAGGGAATCTTGCTGGTAAGAGAATATCTGATCTTATGAAATATCAAAGAGAGGAGGAACAGAAATAAACCCACCATTTTCCCCTGAAGTGGTGGAAGTCCCCAGAATGCACTCTTCATAAAGCCTTTAATTCCTTATGTTAATACGGGGGCATCCTCTGTATAGGTGGATACACAAGAGTATCACTAGGGAGACACGATAATGATCTTCAGAATGTTACACCTGGGGCCAATTATAAGCACTTAGCTAAACATATAGTTTGCATACTCAGTGAATGAATTAAAATGTATGTATCAGATAGAAGCATAATAGCCCTTAAATCTGCTTTCTACATCAATGCTTATGGTTGCATGAGAGCCTCCTAGTTTGTTAGTCACTGAACAGGTAAGTGCTGGTACAGCTTACTGTGCCATTTCATGAGTCATGGAAGCCTACCGTCATTTTAAAAGCAGAATTTGCCTGGCAATTTTACTGCATTAGTGCCCGAGGTGACTGGATTTCTTAAGAAAAGCCGAGGCAGGGATGTGCAGTTCTGTGAAACTCCTCGTACCCAGGTGCACCTTGTAGAGTCAGTATCAGCTTGGGGAATTTTTTACTTGGAATTCAGTTTAAACAAACACATTCTGTGCACGTATCTTCTGCAAGTTCAAGATGGATACGCAGACATTTACCATCTTCAGAAGCTTTAGGCTTAAGCGCAGGGCAGAATTATTGCTTAAATGAATGTAGTCGAGAAACATATTCTAAAATTGGTATTTTGATTAAGGGCATATAGGAAGACATTACTGCTTTGCCTGCAGCCCCAACAATGTGTATTGCCAAGACATACTACACATTTAATGGTAATACAGGTATAGAAAATGAATTACAAGGTAGATTAGTTTTCTCATACCACTGCCTTATTGCTTTGGACAAGTCAAATAACTTTACTAGCATTTAATGTCTGTTGTTTCTGCTACCTACTATTAGTTCAGCTTAAAGAATACAGACTAACAAAGTCAGTCGTATTGCTTTCTTGGCTGGATGAGGAAGATGAGAGACTGGCACACGATGCAACTGATGTGTCTTTTTGAATCACTTGAATTTTTTCATATGGTTGCTCCTGAAAGTCAATGCAATGTACTCAACACCATTTAGAAGTTAACTCACTCCACCCTGAAAAATATTATGTGGGAATTCATATCCCTTATCAAATCTAACTGGTAACAGAGCCAGAATGCATTCTTTTGATGTCATGTTGGTTTTGTAAAGAATTCTTAAGAGCCACTGAACCACACCATGATTGTGCAAAGAAAAGCTACAGAGCAAACACCACTAACACTATCTGAGCTTCACCTGGGCTGACCTGATGTCTGCATACCTGTAGTGATGTTATTTAAGTGTTCCATGGATATGCAACTTTAGTCATGGAGCTGGTCTTGCAGAATCTGGGCTCTTTGGTCTGCGTAGTACAGGTATTTGTTTGCACATTTTTTATGATTTTTTAATATATTTTTACTGCTTTAGAACGTGCCAGACATCGTTTTGTCACACTGCCCCTCTGCTGCCATCTGTCACACAGCAACACGTAATGGAACACTGGCTTTCACTGGAAGTCTGGCCACTGAGGTCTAGGCTAGGACCATGAAATTTACTCTGCTGCTCTTTTCACAGCCACCAGCCCATAATGGCTGTCAGAAATAATACATCATCTTCACTGAGATGTGACCCGGTTGGTGGCTGCAAATTGAATCTCGCTATATTCCCTCTACTACTCCTTCAAGATAAAGATCCTATTATCCATTATCATTTTTTGGAGCATGTAATTTCTTTTAAAAATTACTCAGTCAAAAGCTAGTCATATGTTTCAAGCACTATATTAGATGGTCTTTTGTCACTACCATCAGTGAACGAACAGTGAAAGTTCATCAGTGTGTAAACAGAAAGAGCAGAAACAGATTAGTAAGAATGGTTCTTACATTTGCTCTGCAAGGACTGAGTTCTGTAAAATAATACTTACAAGTCAGAATACATTTCCATATCAAAATGCAGTCAGCAGCAGGAGGCTATATTTGTACTACTGTAGTAAACTGTGCATTTGACAGCTTACAAATAAACCTGAGGAAGAATGAGAATATACTGAAGATCTTTCTACAAAGATAATTATTGTAGGAAAGAAAAAATTATCTCAGGTCTGATGCATTCTTGTTTGTACTAAACTTTAAGAAGATAATCTAGATCCCTATTTTGGGGGTAGTTTAGCTTATTTTTATCATTCATTCTCTTTTCTTGTTTTGTTATTTTTTTGTTGTTGTTTTTTTTAATGTCTATTTCTATACATAAATACATATCTTATGTATTAATTCATATACCTTGCCAACTTGCTCTAGGAGGGATGAATTCAGGCACTCATTCACATTGGCTGCTCTGAGACTTGGCAAATCTACACCATCACTGAGCCATTTCAGTCACTGCTTTTAACTGCTTTACAGGCCAACAGCTTATGGGCACATTGAGACTGAGCAAGTCACGTCTTGCTAATGCCAATATTTTTTTTAAGTAAAATATGACAGGAGAAAAATAAAGCAGAGAAGGAAAAAAGGGGTCTTTCCAGCTTGTGTTTGCTGGCCTGGATGAAATGGCAATCACAATATTCCTTGTCTGGCTTTTCTACTCAGTGTTTACTCCTGATTGGGCCCAGTAATTATGCAGTTCTGAGAAGGGTGTGCGGGGGGAGCAGGTGGACTTCTCTAAATCCCAGAGATTCTAGGGATGGTAAACATGACAGAAAAATTCCTTCCATCCTCCTTGCTTTTCTCCACTGCCACTTCACACACTTTTTAATGGCTTCAGAAAAGATTTGGAGCAGTCATGCCCCACCATCCCATCTGCTAGTTGGTTCCAATTCCCAACACATCAATTAGGATCCATTAATTTCTGATTCCATTCTTCCCTTGTTTACCAGACAAGATGTCAACCCAGCCCTCAGCTTATACCAGTAGATGGTTTTGTTTTCATTGCTGCAGTTAAGCCACTCTCTGCATCATCTCTCTTAACACCCACTATTACAGGCATATAGGGCAGTTGGTAAAATGCATCTCACGTAAAAATACAGTTTACAATTCGATTAGGCTCATTAATATCTGAAGATACAGTCTAGAACTTGAGAGTCTCCTACGAACTGATCATTTTCTTTCTCCATTCAAACTGTAAAGTTAATGCCATTACCAGTTCAAATTATCCTGCCCTCTAGACCTGTACTAACATTTAAGTAAGAAAAGTGCTACATTTGCTTTGAAATCTGCATCACTCCTGAGTGCTCTTGGTACCAAGAGTATTTCCACAAGGGCAGCATTGATTTTATTTATCCACTGTGTGCAGCACAGCAAGTCATTCCTCCTCTTCACTATGCCCTAATTAAAAAATAAACAGGTAGTATGACAAGCCAGGTTCAAAAGCTCCAAAGGACAGCCCTGCATACAGCAAATCAGCTGATACTTTGTGCCCTCGACTATGACTTATTCCTATTCTCTTAAATTACACTCTACTGGCTGATCAGACCATAAAGCAAATGGACAGCTGCAGTAGAGAGTGGGCATTTTAATAGTACAGTGCTGTAGACATGGCCGACTGCCAAAGAACACATTGTTAAAGCAACCAGCATAAAATGAAAAATTAAGATATTGGCACCAAGACCTACTGGTAAGAGCTGAGGGTCAGTAAAGGACAGTGAAATCATCTAAAAGATTTCTTCCACTGGATTAAATTTAGGACAGGCAAAGCAGTCTTGCTTTGGAGAAGTATTCTGCAGCACTGGGAACTGTGGCGAGTCTCAAACAAACACAGAGGACACTGTTGGCTGTCCTGGCTGCTGCAGTTGCTGCTCTTGGCCAGACTGCAATTTGGTACAATCCTTCTTTATAGCCCAGTCACAGCTGGACAAAACAATGTCTAGATCAGTTCTGAAATGCGCAGTCAGCAACCAATATATAGCTTAATGTGTTTATTTGATACTTTGTTCTATTTTAAAAGCATCAACAATTCCTTGAAACTGCCCTTTTCCTGAGAGAGATGCAGAATATCAGCAGCAAGGTAAGAGAATATTTGCATGCTCCTTCCTCAGCAGCTGCCACAGTTATCACTGGTTAATACATGCTATGTATGAAACCAGTATTGAGAAATTCTGTAGTGAAATGGCCATGCACTTCCCATTCAAGGAAATCCAAACATACGATTGCACATTCCTTCCTATGGGTACGCACATTGCTCTCCATTCTCTAGTTACATCATAATGTACTGTAAACAAAAAGCATCACAGATTTTTGTTGCTGCCCTATACAATGACTACAGCATAGCTTGTGGTGTGTCTTCATTCCGCGTAGTAATTTTATTCTTACTGTGATCCACTGTCTCTTTATCAACTCCTTTATATAAGTTGTATTTTACTCCAAAGATGCATGTAAATAGTTTTTTAGCATCATATACCATTCCATTTATTTTTGTGTCCTAGAGTACTTTTTCTGTTGGGGCAGTTTAGAGTTGAAGCAACCAAGTCAATTGAGATGGTCAAAGTTTTCAACATAGGACCCGTGACATAATAATACAGTATAATCCTAAACACCTTTTGTTTGTTTGTGTGCACTCTGTCTAGGAGCACTCTCAGTGGGCCATGGCTCAGAAGTCTCCTGGACCTGTGACTGTTTACAAGCAGCAGGCAATCATAGCTGCACTTATTATTTGGAAATGCTTAACCAAAGCCAAAGCTGTATTAAATACAGCCCATGTGGGTGCCAGAAAATCTTGGTAGGTCAATGCAGGGAGATTTTTTTTCTCTCAAAGAACAGCAACACTACTATTTCTAACATTAATCATGAGGAGTGCTGTTTTGTGGATGTTTGTTATAAATTGGGATCATTAGCAACTCTTTCAGTAATTTTAAAAGATTTTAGGGGTTGAGTCTGAGCATCATCAGCACTGCATTCATTATCATTTCATGTTAGCCAAGCGTAGCTCAGGCCTGTGCACGTTGCCTGGGAAGGCGTGATGGTGAACACCTCACTGCATGTGGGAGTTCTGTGCCACATCCAACACACTCAGGGCATGAGGGGAGTGAAGGCTCCTGGCTTTCTCTTCACACCACCTACACACAGGACGTACCTCTTGAGTCAGACTTCAATTGCATGGGACAGTCTGCGACTCCTACACTTCAGTGTTGGGACTTCAGTGCAAGGTATCTGCCTGACATACAACCTCCATGAACTACTGTTATGAATAATACTGCTTTCAGCCATTTTAGATTAGCAAGCTATACAGAAAAGCTTGGGAAACTTTACTGATTTCTTTTCAGTAGCTTAATACAGATATAAAAGTGATGGGAAAAAAAAGAGCTTTTTCACATAACACACTTCAGCAATAAAGCATGTGACATTTGTACCATCATCTGATTTCTCTTAAGAAAATAATCTCAACAAGGTGTGAAATGAAAGCTCGTAGGTTCATTCTCCTAATCTTCCACCATGCAAGTTTCAGCGTGGATAAGCCTACCCTGTGTCTGACACCGCATCAAATGGTGCAAGCCTTTGAAATACATAACCAGGCATAGATGTTTTACAGTGACATCCATATGTATGTTTCTGGCTTAGCTGTACTGACCCTAATTGATTATGACTGTCCACTCACTTCATTTTACAGCAGAGAGGCCGGGGCAATTTCTCATTAAAAAACTGAATTGCATTTGCATTATGTTAATCTAGAGTGAAGAAAAAGCTGAGAAGGAAAGGTGAAAATCTGGCACAGATAAATCAGTCTGAGACTGCTCTTGCACTTTTTCACTGTCTCGAGTTGTACTGAGAAGGGCTGACTCAAATACAGGTATTAAGCTTGTTTCCATTTTAAGCAGCATTATTAAAAAAGATTTGGAAAGTGGGACAACTTAGAGGCTTAATGTCGCTCTAACGCAGCATGGAGACTAATCTCTAATATCTTTATCCTGGACGCTCCTTTTCTGGGTTCCCTGCCAACACCTTTTCCCTCTGTCCTGCCTCCTCAGGGCAGAGAGATCTGAGTCCCGAGTGAATGAGGTCAGTGGGGCAGCCAGGCCCAGGAACATAAACACAAGGCAGCAAACCGTAGGAATGTGAGCCTGCTGCAGCTGATAAAATCACAGCCACCAGCTGACCCTGTCAGGACCCAGAGGTGACCCAGACACGCTCGCAGCTCAGTCAGACAAACAAGGGCCCCAGACAAGCCCCAAGGCCCCTAAATGAATCACGTCTCATTCTTGCACGAGGAACTCATCAGAAAAAAGCTGCTACTAGTAGCTAATTGAATGCATCAAAATGCTACAGCAGCAGATTCTTTTCTGAGCATTTCATGGGACTGACTGGTCTAATCAGGGGCTGGAGATGGAACACTAACAGGAGTCATCTTTATCCTAACACCTCCTACATGTATTGCTGCTGATAAAATTGAGCTAATAATAAGAAAGACAATTTTAAGGAAAAATCACACCATAGGTAGAATTTAGTGAAGCTCAAGCCATATATGACAGTTTAACAACAACGTGTGCAATAAAGAATATCAGTTTGTTGCATTTTAGAATCACTGAATCATCAGTGTTGGAAAAGATCATGTAGTCCAACTGTTCATCTACCAACATTGCCCACTAAGCCATGTCCTTACATGCCACATCCACCCTACCCTTAAATGCCTCCAGGGACAATGACTCTGCCACCTCCTGGTCAACATGTTTCAATACCTGACCGCTCTCTGAGAAGAAATTCATCCTGATCTCCAACCTGGCACAACTCCAGGCCATTCCCTCTTGTTCTATCATTCTAGAGATGAGATTTTCAGAGTAAAGAAAGTAATATTAATTCTCACTATGTTTACAGATGAAGTAACACCACAGCTTGCCTTTGCCTTTTAGTTCCTCAGCCTACTGAAATCCTCCTATATCTCTTATATGTTAAGGCTTCAGTGACATCTGCTGTTGAAGACCTGTTTAATTTGTTTCAATTTAACAGCCATTTCCTCTAAGTGAAGCTTCTTCCACAGAGTTCCTGGAATTCAAATTTTATTTGCAAAGTTCTCTACCACAATGGAAACCCACAATCTGATTGGAAAACCTCCTAGACTGAGCTCTTCTGCTCTAGCCATCCAACAAGCTGCTTAATCACTCTTATTTTCTAATTAAAAATATTTTTTTCTCTCTGCTTTGTTCCTGCCCTCCCTTCCACTTTGCGTACACGGAAGCTCAGCACTGCACACGAACACAACATGTTGAATTGCCAAGGATGCAGTTCCCAGTGTGTTCAAATCCGAAAGTGAAACCAAGGAGGAGTTTACCGTTGAAAAGAAACAGTGTGAACTCTCCTGTGCTCCCACAACAGCCTGTAAGGAGGGCCAGTAGAACAGAGCTTCAGATTGCCCTCCATTTCATGCATAAGCCCAATGATCCTGAAAGCGGAGCAGAAGAGGCCAACAGGCTCCTGCCAAGGCCCTGATCTGAGCTGGTCAAGCAGGGCTGAAAGTCTCATTGTTCAGCTCAAAGGCAGAAGAACCAGAATTAAAAGCACTGTTTCGCTCAGTTGACAACACTAGGCATGTGATAGGGTGATTACAATCCCACATAAGAGACATACAAACATAACACTATTAACAAGATGCACTCAGGCAGCATGCAGAATCCTGCTGTTAAGTTGCACTTCCTTCCATTTACTCTGGATAAAAGTTCTTTTTACATGAAAATTAAGGTCCCACTCTTCTATGGTGAGTTGAAGTTAAGGCTACAAAGTTGGGGTCCACGATTTTGCAACCTGGTTCCACCATGAAATTGCTGTACACATTTAAGTAGCCACAAATCCAAAGCTTCAAAATCATTCCACATTCCCAGATGATTGACTTCAGACAGCACATTTGTTTTGCAGAAGCCCTCAGCCCACCCCTCGCAGTCCTGGAAGTGACTGGGACATCCCTAGTCCTGGAAGTGACTGGAACGAGCCCTAGACCAAGTTCTACCACACTGGTTGCCCAAGGTGGTAAGCTTGAAGCACGTAGCACCAAAGCATCTTTTGGATATGCAATCCAATTAGCTTGCAGATACAGTCTGTGGCACACAGTGACCTTTATTTCTTTAAAACATTTTAGTAGAAGCCAAGGGAAATCAACAAAGTTAAGCAACCAAGGAGAAACCTGCTACATGCCCATCAAATTTTACATCTGCCCATCTTACTACATGCCCATCTAACAGAGCTTCTGTAAGAGTTTCCCTAAGCAGGAAGGGTACAGGAAAGTGAAATAAAAGTGGAAGAGAAACTGCTCTCTACTAAAAAGAGGTTAACACCAGCAATCCAAGATTTTAAAGAGCTAAACTAAGTATTGGAAATCCAAGCTCAGTTTTAGCTAATCCTTTCAGGAGTAAATTGTTGCACAGTGTTGAACTAGATAAGAAAAACAAGAGAAGAGAATTATCTGTCTTTACAAAGTATGTTTACAAAGTGCTTTGCAGATACATAATGCATTCTTATACATCAATATTTTTAAAACATCTATTTCCATAAGACTTTCTTACCAATGTTTATCAACCAAAGAAAGCTGCCTCAATATGAAGGGCTTATTCCAAGGTTATTTTGGCTATTTTTGGACACAAAGCCACAAAAATGTTGTATCAGTGGGAGGTTTCTTTTGCACAGAATAAGCAAATATTCTTCAATTCACATTTTGGATGTGGCAGCCTCTTGAATGGAGTATGGGTTGTACTTTTACGTGTTTAGAAACCTATCAGAATTACAAACAACAAAAAAGTAAAAATTAGAACTGTTTTGCACTTAACAAATTTAAATATGAGATCCTTTTACTAACTTGGGAAGTCTAATTGCTAATAGCTAAATGAATTTTAGTACAATACATTACCTGGAAAATCCTCTTCCCTATTTTGACCTTGTAACTAAGACTTCCTTACCTACTTTATTTCTTACGGTCCAATACAAGTGCAATACAGAGAATGATACCTATCTTTTAAATATTAGTTTTCAACAGAGAACTAGAGAGAAATGTAATTTCATTTGAAACATAGAGTATAAATTTTACACAGTTCCTCATATGAGAACAAAGCATGTTAGTATCTTTAAGTCAATTAGATTAATGTAATTTCAGTTTCCTTCAAGCTAAATAAGAATTTTAGAATCAGTAAAAATGCATAACCCAATCATTTGTGAGCTTTTTACTGTGATTTGCAAATTCATGGATGCCCCTGAAGTAAGCCTGATGAGGAGGAGTTCAGATTTTCATGTATAACAGACAGCTCCCAGGCCTGACACAGGCATCATCCGAGCACCAATTCCACCAAATTCCCATGGAACACTGTGACTTAAATCAGAATCAAAGTGATTGCACTCAAGAAGCCCAAATCAGTCCATTTGCATGGAAAAAACAAAGTCTGAATCAGAACAGTCCTAGAAATACCCTTAAGCACATTTATTTTAAAGCAGATGGCTTTTGGACCCTGATGCTATCAGCACCGTCTGCATGATGAAGCACTATATCCTCATTTATACTGATTGGGGGTCAAATCAGCTCTAGGCTTAAACTCACCCTAAACACTGAGTATTTCTCCTAATTAGAAGGCACGTCATTATCTATTTATACAGTAATGATAACCTACTGAACTCTAATGAATCAATTTCATCTGCACTGCTGTGCATAAACTCTGCCATTTCACTGCTCACAATCAAAACAAGTCACTACAGCACACAAGGTGGGAACCAGGAGCACATTACTGCAGCCCCACTCCAAGCACTGTAATGTAAACCAAGCAGCTACTGAGAGCTGTGCTGTGATTTTCTGCATAATTTTATCACTGAAGAGTTCGTAAGGTCATTCCCATGAGAACACCTGATACCTGTAAGGACAAACACTAAGTGCAAAACACAGAGGCACTGCACATCAGCTGAGAACTGATGGTCTTTTGTGAAGGACAGAGATAAAGGGCACTGAGCAGATGCATTGTGTCTAAACACCACGTTTTCAACTCCTGTAGGAGTTCATGCATTATGGATTGAATTGTGCTGTATTTGACACCTGGCTTAGACTGGAGGCATTTGATCATCACCCCCACAGGTATCAGATGGGATCCTGGCAGCTACTACAAAGCTGCATGGTGAACCCTCTCAGTTCTGATGTCCTGGTATGCCAGTGCATAACTCACTTCATTCCCTCAAAGATGCCTTCCAGGCAGGACGGCTGTGGACAGCCCACATGCCACACGCTGCCCTCAGAAACAATACAAAAACTGCTGCTTATCTGAAGGGGATTTAATGACCAGTTCCAGCACATTCTGCCATGCACAAGAACATTCTGTGGGAGAAAGGACAACAGCAGTGAGATTACTAACAGCATATCAGGTTTCACAGGTCCACAGCTTGGAAGAGAATAGAATGTTTTATCCTGTCTCCCCCCATAATTATGCTCATTCATTATTTGTTATTGCTTCAGATTCTTCTCTTTGTGCTTTTCCTCCTGGTTACATGCCCAGCTGACAGTAAGTTGTGTGGAAAAAGCCTTGGCAACTAACAGAATTGATACAACATTTCTAGAAGTAATTTTACTCAAACTGAACTGCAAAAGGCTGAACTCACCTGGCAGGTCAGAATCTCTCTGCAGAGAAGGGCTGCTTGTCTCTGTTATTATGAACCAGAGAATTAGCAGCAGCCAGCAATGGTGGGGTTTTAGGAGACATGGAGAAACACAGAGATTTTATGGAACGTGGAGACCACCACGTTTCTTCCATTTCCCCTGCATTTATTTGCCTAAGAAGCAAAGAAAAACGGATTCACAGATTGGGAAAATCTGTGCTGGCAATTATTAGCTCTCACCCATTAACTGATGACAGATCCCAGGTGCTTGAATGAGGTACACAGGAGCAGCAGAGCTTTACAGAAGTTGCTTAGCTGTGCATATCACCAGCAGCAGCAAAGATCTGCTCTGATCAGTCCTGTGGGATGACTCTTGTTCATCCCAGTACAGCACCATTATGCTGGGTTATGCTGGAAAAAGGATCCAATCTCTAACACCTACAAGTTGGCCTGCAATTATCCCAGTGGCTGACAGGGAGGATTAACTTGTTACAGTCTTTTGGCTAAAACACATCTGAGCTTGCCTAACATATAACTTAGAAGTGAAAGGAGATGTTCCTAGCTTTTCATATCCAGCATGATTCACCCTAGAAGATCTCTCTCTCTATCCTTTCCCAAAGGAAAGGCTTAGTAAAATTTGGCTTGACATATGAGACATCTTTCCATCAAATTGTAATTGCTACATTCTGGCAAGAAACCCCAATTTCATTTCCAGATTCAGATTTGCTTCTGAAGCACAAAGAACAAAAGGCTGTTTCTGGCTGCCTCCTCTGCCAGAAACGTGCCGATAAAGTTCAGCCACAGCAATGAACCCCGGGGACTCTGTCAGTGTGAGAGTGATGTGGAACAACTGGGACTTGTAATGACAGAAACCATACCAAGTTCTCACCTAAGGCATGGTCCAGGGGTGAACTGCCATAGGTAGGAACTTAGATCTGTGCTCTCCAGGAAGGGAGGTGACTGCTGGGTCCCTCAAACCAAACAGCTGTAGCAACACCAAAGCATCTCATAGATGACAGTGCACAGCCCATTCCGCCCAGGCACAGCCCTGCTCTCAGCACACTCACACAAATCCCCCCTCACCTCTGGCTGCCCTGGGGTGTTTCTGAGGCTCAGAGGAGCTCTGTTGGCTCTGGCTGTGCGGCTGGGAGAACAGAACTCCAGTAAAAGCTTCCCATCAGTCCCCAGAACAATATACTGGAGCAAAAAGTAAAGTTGTAATTGCCTTAATGGGTACCTTAAGCAGGTTTTTAAGACTGCAGAGTCAAAAACCATACGGCGCAGGCCTCTGTAATACAATCATTGCTGAAAATGGATGATAAATGCAAAGTCATGTTAAAATAGATTTGGCAATTTAGTCAATGCTAGAACTGCTTTTCCAGATGAGTGCATATTCCAAAGTTGTCATTGTCACAGTCAGCTTCTGACATTCGTTACAGGATTATCAAAGTGGTTTTTAACAGTTCTACCAATTAGCTAGCTACCACTACTAATTACTATTCTTTTTTTCTCTCCAGCTTTTCATTAATGCAGAGGGGAAAACTGCTTTTGCATTCAGCTTATGGAAGGACCCCAGGCTGAGCCAGCCACTGCTACCTGTGCAGCTCTGAGGAGCTGGATGCAGTTTCCTGCACTGGGAAAGGATGGTGAAGTCCAAATCCCAAAATGAAACAGCTTGAAGTTGTAGCTTCTAGGAATACAAATTACTGCAGCAGCCAATTCACTTTGGAGTGAAATGGCCCTTGGTGCTGTATGGTTACAACATGGCATCTCAGAGCTATCTTTGGTAGGTTTATCTGGGGAAATTATTTAGATGAATAATCACTTAGATTCTACGTAGAAGTCGCTTAGTTTGGAACTATTGCAAAGCAGGAGACAGCAGCAACCTTGGTCACCAAAGCAAGGAGGTGCACTTGGTATCTGCAGAACTGTGCTGGTTTAGAAGGACGATATGCCATGGTTGCCTGCAGTAGCAAGGTAAACAGAATGACCCAACCACAGCCTTGTGGCCTCAAATCACTCAGAAGGTAAGTTCTTGGTTTGGAATACCATCCTCTGCTACCAAGATTTTAATCAGTCAAATAAAGGGTTACATGGGAAAGCCCATTAACGCATCTATTTCATTATTTCAGGCAGGAAGCAGAGACAGCATAAACAGCCTTGAGTAAGCAACCAAGTCACAGATGACAGCTTCACAAGGAATTCTAAGAGGTCATTTAGTATAACTCACTAACCCTTAAAAATTGCTGCTTGAAGCATTTCTGGCAACACCTGTGTCTGTGATATTGGGATCAGTCCCACAGCAGCTGAACATGGAACTCCTGGATAGCAACACTCCCTTTGGCCACTGCCACATAACCTTCAGCTTGTGAACTCCACTATCTGCCTTACCAAAGGCAAAGCCCACTGGTTTTCCATCACATGGCCATCCTCTGCTGCAGGAGGTCACTTTTATGACACATTACTTTTGTGTATCAACAGTGCTATACCTATCCTTAGGTTGTATTTCTACTTCACAGACCTATAAATGTACCAATTGAATTTAATTATTTGCATACTCTTACTAACTTTGAGCTTAAAATCTCTAAAAATCTCTTCTCAGTCAACAAGATGCCTGACTAATGCTATGGAATAAATCCAATGCAACAAATACTGTGGCACCAATAATTGAAGAAGCTGATTGCGATTCAGTCTCAAGGTACACACTTTCTTACATACTATTTCAAGCTGCCAAAGCTTTCTGGGTATGTCCACACGATGTTCCCACAAGGACAGGCTGAGAGAGCTGGGGCTGTGCAGTCTGGAGAACGGAAGGCTCTATGGAGGCCTGAGAGCAGCCTTTCCATATCTAAAAGTTTAAGAAAGAAAGGGACAGACTCTTTAGCACGGATGTTGTGATAGGATAAGTGGAAATGATTTCAAGCCAAAGGAGAAGATATTTAGAAGTTTCTTACAATAAGGGTGCTGATGTGCTAGCACACACTGCCCAGAGAGGTGGAAGTCCTGTCCTTGGAAACATTCGAGGTCAGGCTGGATGGGGCTCTAAGCACCCAGAACACGCTGTTGGTATCCCTGTTTACTGCAGGGGAACTAGACCAGATGAACTTTAAAGGTCCCTTCCAACTCAAACAATTCTATGATCCTATCCAAAAGCTCCCATGTTAGCAGCCCCCTGATAAGCAAAGTCTTTTACTGCAGAAAGGGTGAGTTCCAGAGTCTGTCCCACCTCAGAGGCAGGGAACTGTAGGTGAAAAGATGAGAAACAAAGAAAAAATTGCACCAATAAATCATCAAGAGATTACCAAGGCCAGGATCTGCTCTTACCCTAATATGCATCTGGATACATATATATACACCTTATACATATATAAACCTTCATCTACAGTGACATCAGAAGACAAAAACAGCATTCAGGCTTGTGTTACATGAAGGCAGAACAAGGAAAGGGAGAGCTGTCCAGGAAATTACAATGAAGAGTACTTTTAGAGCATGCTCTTAACATCAGTTCCTGTGATTGAATTTGTAAGGCACAATGAAAATCCCAGGGTATATCTAGGCTCCTGGAAATCCTACTCGTGTACCCCCACCAGTCTCATATGCACAATACACATATACAGCAGAATGGAGCATGTTTCAGTCTCAGAGTGGAGGTGGAAACATCTGCGCTGTTTCTCAGCATACCCATAAGCACACATTAGTCAATGGGCAGTGGAGTTACAAGGTGTCGGCATGGGCACTGCAGCAGACTGATGCTTTATTCACCATGATAAAACAACAGCATAGACTTGTGACAGCAGAAGGATAAATCCCACAGGCCAAGTCCCACCCAGCTCTGCAGCACTGCTTGTGCATTGCTCGCCACCATTATGACTTTCCTCTAACAGAAAACATCCTGTATTTTCCTGAGAGAGGAAAACTCCATACACATAAGAGCTGGGTATCAGGCCCATGGGAATCAGCTGATGACCAGGGAATTGATTTGTCAGCAGCCCTACAGCAGCACAATACACTGCAGGATGACATGGCAGAATGAGGGACACTAGGGATCTATGGAGTCTTCCTGGGCTCCGAGCACCATAGATAGTTGTATAAACTGCATTTTAATGCTCTCCTGAGAGCAAAATGCATCTCAAAGTGGAAAAACCCCTCACTCGTGAGGGAATTCTGCAGCAATAAGCAAAATGCTTCCAGCACAAGTGAAGCAAAATTTTAACAGGTAAACTCTGCAGAATTTTCCTTGTGCTTAACAAAGGACAACATTACAGGACTCTGTTGGAAAATTAAATAAACCTGTTTTTTCCTTCAGCCTCTGACAGCCGAGCTGGCTGCAGGCAGGAATGCATTCATCTCCTCTCTACTCCTGCCTGAACACGTTGATAAACCTGCCTCTCCTTTTCACTCTGACTTTTGCCTGTTGTGTACAAATAGCTTGACAATTCCAGAAGTTACTTCAACTTTTACTAATAAGTTAATTGTCCGGCTCATTCTAGTTATGGCAGCAAGAAGAGCAATTAGGACGGTGATTATAACAGCCGTTTCTTTAAACTCAGCATCCTGCAATATCTAAATTCTCTCCCCAGCCCCAACCATCCGCACTCATGGATGAGGGCACAGTCACCCTTTAGAGCCCAGCTGGCTGAGCTGCACACACACATCACCCCTTCTGTTCAGAACAGACAGTGGAGCCATTTGTAGCTATGTGAGTAAAAAAAAAAACAACTTTACTTTAAAGGTCTCCATACCATAGACTCCTGTTGGTATCTGCATCTCCCTGCTCATGTAAAAGCTCATTCACAGCAGTACCTGGAGATGAGATTAAGACTTCCCACTAGATCCAGACTCCTTCCCATGCTTCCAGACAGACTCTTCTATAGTATTAAATGGCCATCCGGCTCTGAAATGGCAGAAGCCCGTACGGGGTTTTCTATGGACTGCCTCACATGGAAGAATACTGCAGAGCTACTGAAGTTTTCTACTGTATTTCCTGAGGTACTGATGAGATGTGTCAGGTTTTAGAGATTTCTGAATGAATCATTTCCATCCTATGCCATTTGCAAGCACCTCAGCAGTAACAATTATTGCCTCAAGTGACAGCAGATAAATTCTATCGATAACATGATACTGTCACGGACTTCAACTGCAGAGGGCACATGGATGACATTATAGCGCCAGAATGGTCTTAAAAACTGCATATCCTGGGAGACAGAACATACCAGTGACAGCAGGGCAGACTTGGCTCCAGCTCACATGAACTGTACACCATGGGCTCAGGAAGGTCACTGCTCAGTTCTGCTCCACAGGAGCCAGGGAAGCCCAGGGGCAGGCCAAGGTGGTCTCCAGCAGCTTAGCAATACCCAGGGCTGTGTCAGATTAACCAGGTTCCTGACATTATTAAGGTCTAACTTGCAGGAGTTTTTGCCTACTTGCTAATCCCATGGTTGGCCCACAGACCTGCAGTAAATCCCTCTTCTCATCCCGGGTGATCTGAGTTTCAGCACTTTCTTGTGCCACAAGTCGGCCAGCGCCTATGGGGCTCACTGTAACTCTACAAACAACAGCCCTACACTGCTGGTAAGCCTGTCAAGGTAACAGTGCAGCCCCCACCCACAAAGAGAAGCACCTAGAGCTTATTATATGAGATTTACTTAGTGCTTTCATAGAATCATGGGACCATTAAGGCAGGAAAAGATCTCTAAGATAATCATTTAGTCCGACTGTCAACCCACCCCCACCATGTCCACTAACTCAAGTGCCTTTACTACTTGACTAATCGTCTTTTTTTTTTTTTAAAGGCATTTCTTACAGCTCTTTGGTAATAACAAGCCCTTACCCATGCTCACTGAAGTCAGTAGAAGAGTCTCTTTGGAATATTTCCTTTTAAGTTTTTTCCATCTTCAATTTAGTTTTGAAAAAAAAAAAAAAAAAAGACAAATATTCTACTGTACTAACTTCACTGCAAGTCCTTATATGTCATTGAGTAATTAATTTCAACTCTCAGTAAGAGCTTTCATTAGAGAATTGCTCTTGTTTTCTTAAAAGAATGGGAGTACTCTGGAAAAACCATTTAAACTTCTTCAATTTTAAACAAAATTTTGATTGAAACTACTCATTACACATTCTATAGTTTAAACTGCACATTGTCTCCAGCCCCATATCTAAAACTCAAACAAAGGATAACTTTCCTCACAATCTGACATAGGAGTTGTGTTATTTCTAGTTCCTTGGCAGCCATTTATGTTAACATTCACATCATACTCAAATCTATAACAAAATCTGTTAACAAACCTTAGCTGATCTGCTCTATTTGATTATTCTTAAGCAACTTTGAAATGTGGGTGACAGGCTACGTATGCATTGCCTTTGCAGCATGAGATTTAATTATTCTATTATGCCTCAAATAGAATCAAAATATCTTTTGTTCCCTTTTTCTTGTGTGCTTATGAGGCACTAACAAGCACAACAGCATCTCATAGATGCACAAAGGCTGCAGGGAAACAACATGCCGGACCCCAGCTCTTCAGGCTCCACCAAGAGAAGGCAGCAGGGAATAGAGGCTGCCACATGAGAGACTATCATGCTTCTTAGAAACCTGGTGGCAATCCAGGCTGCTCACAGCTGGGATAAATGGCAACCAGCTCAGGACATCCTCACACCTAGTCTGCTTCCTCCACTGCTCTGAAGGAAGAAATACTCATACCCAAGTTGCATTGGGTGCCCTCCTGCACAAAATGATACTGTGCCCAAGTACTGAGTCCCTGCCCTGAAGGCTGAGAACAGGGTTGACTTCTTCCCGCACATGTGGTGACTGTTTTGTCCAGGCTCAGGAAAACCAGGACCAGTCTACTTCATTTTCCTTCCTGCATTGCTTTTCAGAAGCAAGAAGTCTTTTTCCTAGAGAAAGAATGGAACCTGGTATCTATTTTTAAGAACAAACAAGAATTTTTTGTCCATATTACGGGAAGGAATAAAGGGCAGCAGTAAACAGCAAAGCTTCAGATTCAATAAGCTACTTAAGGCAGCTGTGCTGATGCCTCCAGCCAGCAATGTGCTCATTTCAACAGCTGCATGGTATAAATAGAAACTGCTCACTTCTCTTTCACTAAGTACAGGCCTACAGGCTTTAACCCCTATTCAAGTCCCATACTGTTCCTTCAGGAGAAAGCAATTGTTTCCTAATGGAAGAGCACCTGTTAAATATCCAGGAGACCTGCTATGTCTTTGTCCTGTGCACATCCCCATGGTCTGCTTGGGCTTGGACTAAAGAAGCCTGAGCTGCACAATTACCCCAGTGCACACAATGAAATTAAAGAATTTAACTGAAGACTTAGCCACAAAATTTCTTTCAATATGATGTTATTACAGTTGAGACTTTCCCATATTTACTTTTTGGCTTTTTTAAGAGTATATCCAAGTCCAACACACACGCTATACAACAGACTGCAGGGGTCTGTCCTGGTTCTGCACCCCTGAAACCTCTGATTTCAGCAGGACAGCAGTGCCAGTGTCCCTCAGCACCAACAGTGAGCAGCCATGACTCGCTATAGGCTCCACTGTATTTAGATCTCCTTGCATCCTCGCTTGTACCAAAACAGCAGAGCACTGTTATACAGAGCCACATACACACAAATCAATTTATGTTGCTAGCAGTCTGCAAAGCCCATCAAAATGACTGTATAAAAACATTACTCTGTAGGTCAGCAACCCAGTGACTCTTGCTAAACACAGGACTTGATATTTCCAAGCAGTGTGATCCCTAGGCAGGAAACTGTGGACCACAGGTTGAAGAATTGCTGAGAGAAAGAGTGGTGGTATCTGTGCTGGAACACATTTTCCCCTAATAATTGAAAAGATCCCTTCCAAGATGAAGAATTACACTGAGCAGGGGGACCTTTTTCCACTATCTGAAATATCATTAATTCAGCAGATTACGTATCATGCTTTGCAATGGGAATTTGAGGCAGGAGAGTTATTTTTAATAAGGAAGTCCCAGGGGGCAGCTCAGACATCCTCTTTTCAGTGCTGAAAAATGATGATTCATCTGTTGATCTAAAAAGCAACTGCGTTTCTCAAATTGAAAAGTCATAGCAAAAATGGAGGTCACAAAAATTTCCAGATGCAGCCTTGCAATTAGCATCGATACTACTTAGTGCATCACACTAATTGCGTTACCCAAATGCAGGCAAGCAATATGAAAAATGGGGTGTGTCTGTTCTGAGCTGCCTTCACAGGATTGGGCAATTATCCAATTAGACCAAAGGATGCCTCAAGCCTAATCCCTGCCTGGATGCTCAAGACAGTTGGGCATTTTTAGAAACGTTATCAATTGTCTGGAAATGCAACTGGTAAAACTGCACAAACTGTAAAGCCAGAGCCATGAGACATCCAGATAGGATGTGCGAGGTGGTCATTAAGCAGAAAGCCTTACCAATAAGGGCAGCTGGTGAAGCAGAAATTTCAGGGATTTGTAATGGGATAGCAGCTTTTTATCCCTATGTCACTGGTTCAAATCCATTCCAGATGGGAAATGAAAGTAATTGAGAGGCCTCACCAGCTGGCCAGCAGCCAGCAAAATGGGCTTGTGGTCATAGATTGGGTTCCAAAGAGCCAACAAGACTGACTCTTCCTCAGAATCCAGGAACTGTGCAGGAGGCAGCACCCACTTTGAGCACCCCAGAGCTCAGCAGGAGCAGAAATGAGCTACAGTCCTAATTAGTGTTCCCTGTGTTTGGGACACTATCTTGAAGGCAAAGGATCAATGTACAGCACACAGTTTACAAGCCAAGCAACAGAACTTGACCCCAGTTTCTCACAGCTGGAGTCATGTTTGCAGTGGAGACAGAAGGAGCCTTGTTAGCCCCTGAGGCTGTGAGTAGCTGAACTATGGGTTGAGGGCAAGACTGACAAGGTTAACTGAAAAGATGGTAGGAACAAAGCACTGAAACTGTATCGGGGCAGAAATGTGAATGCTGACACCACTCAGAGATACCTAGAAGTCATTTCAACCCAAGCAAACTCAAGAATGAGTGCATAGTTGCAAGTTTACAGTTCTAATGACACAATGAGACCCAACAACCACTTGATGATTACTGCTTTTAACGCATAGTTTGCATTAAATACCACACTTGACTTCAATTACCCTGGTGGAAAGGTTTCCTTTTTATACCTAAAATACAACTTAGTTTGTAAAAGGGGCAGGCATATCTCATGCAAACCCTTTGTGATCATTACTAAGAAATTACAAAGGACTGATGTCATTTTAAATCAAATACAGGTGATGAATATTTACAACAGTTGCTAGACTTCCAATCAAGAGGGAATTAAACTGAGGAAGATCATCAGGTAATTCTGGGGTCTAATTTGCCTTCCTCAGAAGGCACCACAGACACCAAGTTTGTGCAAACTGCAGCTGTTCAGTGTCTCCTGGGGCTCAGAGCAGAGCCCAAGACCTTTGTGGGCATCCTTTAGGCAACAGTTCTAATCTCTAATCATAATTTATTTTTTCACTTGGGAAGGAACATCTACAGTTCCATTGCTCAGAGCCTGACCCAGTCTGGCCTTGAAAGAACAGAGCTCCCACCACCTCTCTGGGCAACCTCACTACTCTTTATTGTAAAAAAAACTACTTTCTCACATCCATCTAAATCTCCCTTTAGTCTGAAACCATTTCCCTTGTCCTGCTGTAACAGTCCCTGCTAAAGAGTTTGCTCCCTTCTTTTTAAGCCACCCCTTTAGACAATGAAAGGCTGCACTCAGGTCTCAACCTGTCCTCCTAGAGGAGGTGCTCCAGCCCTTGGTTCACGTTTATGGCTCCCCTGTGGATGTACTCCAACAGATCTGTGTCTCTCCAATACTGAAGACTCCACATCTGGATGTAGTGCTCTAACTGAAGTCTCACAAGCACAGAGTAGAAAGGCAGGATCACCTCTCTTGACCTGCTGCTGGCCATGCTTCTCTTGATGCAGCCCACAACGTGGTTGGCTTTCTGGTCTGCAATCACCAGTGCAGCATCCCTTAAGATACAGAGAAATGTTGTGTAGTACATAGAGGAGATGCATTATGGACCTTTCCAGACAAAACAGGTCCATATGATTTCATTTTTCACAATAGCTCAGGATTCAAAATCATGACTGAGGCCTAACACACTAATTACTGCCACCATCCTGACTAACCCTCCTAGGAGCAGGACAAGACTGCCTCATATTTCAGCTCCACATCTCAGACAGCAGGGTAGGGTCCAGCCCTAACTGCAAAACAAGATTACAGGCCAGTGTCCATTACACAGCTGTGTGGGGTGATGGCCCCAGATAGATACTATTACTCTGCTCATGCTGTGCTTCTGACATAGGAACACTTCTGGTTCAGTGAGCCCCAGCTCACACACTCCAACATACCAGGCATACAGCACAACCCTCCACGTTTTACAATGAATCATTATTTTGTATGTAGCCATATCACACTGCACACCAGATGAAGTGGAACAGCTGTTGAAATTCATGGCAAATCTGCATGCACAGCTTCACATTCATGTTTCACGAATGCACAAACACACAAGCATGTTTGTTGCAGCATGGAAAGGGCTCATTTTCACTAATCTCAATAATGCTAAACAAGCAGCAATCAGCACCTACTAGCAGCTCAGCTTATAGTTCAGTCTGCATCTACCAAGAATCAAAGGCAAAAATAGTTGAGTTGTTAAAGAGAAGATACAATTTCACCTTCAGAGCATTGCACTGAACTGGAATCAGATACATTTTACTGATTTTACAGAGATCTGTGTTGATTTAATGCTGTGCAAAGCTTTGAAAGCTCCAGAACTAGAAGAACGTACTTGACCTGTGCAACATTCAGAGCCCTCAAGAACAGTAGTGAACACTTGGCACAAGTATCTGAGGACTGTGGGGCAAAAAAATGACTGAACTCCTTAATTAGCTCTTCACTTAAAGATCTGAGTAGCACAGAGAGCTCCAGAGCAGCTTCTGAAATGGGCATACCTAAAAGAAGGAAATAAAAGAATTTTTCTAGAAAATAGAACAAGTCCTTGAGAAGACAGCAACACTATGAAGGGATATCTAAACAGCAGGATACCCAAAGCCCCAGTTCTGCAAGTGAGCTTATACACAAGCTAAGCATCTGGTTTCTGAGTCAGAATAAAGCAAAACAGCACTGTATCCCAAAGCAAGCATTCCATCTCTACTTTTCACACTGTTAAGCTACTGTTTAAACATGGAGTACAAACCCAATAATGTAGTATTACTGTGATAGGCAGTGGTCTCAGCATACTAGCAGCAAAGCTTAACTATTAAACCATGTATTTTTCTGACAGCACAGAGTTAGGAATAAACTTAGATGAAAATTCACAGATATCCTTTGTAGAATTTTTGCTAAATCTACTACAAAAACCCAATAGATATTTAAGAAATCTGTTGTACTGGAATAAAACACAACTTCACAGCCAGCAGGATGGTCAAGACTAGTGCAGTGGAACAGTCAAAATCAAGGTCTGCCATCTCACTGTGAAATGGTCAGATGCATCAGGCTGTGAAAGCAGGAGAAAGATCAATAACATCACTTACTATAAAAGGGATGAATGAGAAGTGAGAAACTCACAGCAGGCAAAACAAGACTATCCTCACCTCAGCATGCCACAAGGATGCAGAAGGGTTGTTTGCTAAGGACAGGTTAGTGTACTGCAGAAACAGGCATGAAAGAGTCACAGTCTGAGCAGGAGGTTCAGCGTGGATGGATATTTAGGAAGGGCTGCAGCCTACACAGCTTTCATTCAAGGTCAGTTTGTGAAAGCATAGATCTCTTTTGGATATGAGCACATATACAGAGCTGTAGATGTTCTCCACCTTGGCTATCTCCCTAAGTCACAGCAGAGCATCACTCCCAGTGATGGTAGGGCAGTGGTGAGGCCTAGAGCAGTCAGAAAGGAAACCTATAAGATGGTATGAGCTCTGTTGGGGTCTGAAGAGGCTTTAGCAGCATGAGAAGACATACCAGAGGAAAAACAGAGCCTCAGCTCTGGGCTGGCAGGGGGGAACTCCAGAAAGCAAGGACAGGCAGCAGCCACAGCGCAGCAGGAAACAGGAGAGCAGATAAACTGTTGAAGCAGGTGGAAGGCATGGGTAGGTTTCTACTGAACATTCATCCACCTTCTACATGGACAGCTAGCAGACACAAAGCATTTTCAATGGTGGCTGGGGATAGAAGGGATGGGTGACAGTTTCAGGCTAATCTTGGAGGACAAACCCTTCACACTGATGCTTTAAGCACTAGCTTTAGATCTACTTCTTTATTAAGAAAGAATTTTTTAATGAAATCACTTCGAGTGCTTTTAGGGCTTCCATTCTAATGCAATTCTAATTATTAACATTAGTGCATTTCTAACAAAGATGCCATCGAAGACATGAAGCAACATCTACTGCTAACCAAACACTAAAAATTTGCAGCCATTTACAAGACTGGCAAGTCTCGACCGTATAAAACAAAGAACATCTGTATAGAAAGGCAATCTGAGTTTACAAGCCTTTCTAATTGCCCTTTGTTACATGCCTCTCAGGTACCAGGTCTTCATCCCAAGCTCGGAGCTCAATCAGACAAACCATAACCTTGCGTGGAGTACCCTCTGGTGGCCGAAGCCAGCACAGGCAGGGAAGGCAGCAGCTGCCAGAGACGAAAAAATGTTGAAAGCCATCAGCGACCTTCAGCGGGGATGACCCAGTTTGTCACAGGGGAGAAAGCTAACAAGCGTACTCATCCCAAAGCAGAAAAAGAATCAATGCAACGTCATGCATCTCTCAAGCCTAAGCAGGTTTTCTCAGTGCATGAAGTGACACAAGCTCTCAGCTGTATCATCAGCTCTACTTGCTTTCATAGCATAAGATTTTGTTAAAAATGAAAGTCTTTAGTCACCTGGAAAGAATGACACGGGGCTTGTGTACTAGCCTGCTCCATCCTGCTGCTGCTGAAGGAGGGAGGAGGCCATTCACACCCCCCTTCATCCTGATCTGACCTGCTCTGTGCCCTGCGGGCATGAGGGCAGGAACACTCACGCTTTTGCCTGCTGATGGGCAGCGCCAGGACCCCTGCCTGGCATTGGGCTGACAGCTACATCTGCTCCTGACATAGCCATCAGTCGACAGGGGCAGTCACCCCCATGTAGCTGAGCAGACCCAATAAGTATCACCAATCCAGTAGGATTTGATGCATCACAAAACCACAATGTGAGTAACCTGAGCCACAAAAACACAAAACCCACACTTCAGTAGCACACTCAATACAAGTACATTTCCAGCTCATTCAGTCCTAGCTTCCCATGCATCACTCAGGTTGCCAAGGCCTGGTGACAGCATTAGGTAAGGGTGCTCACTCTGCCATGTGCCCAAAGCTGTGTGTACTGGCTGCCTTACATTTCTTGGCCTGTCACACAAAATTTGCTAGGCAATGCAGTGACATCCACACCTCCTCCTGAGGCAGCAGTAGTAGAGTCAGTAGTTAATCTTAAGCACTCTTACAATGTTTAGACTGATTCCTCTTCTTAGGATACTATAGCATTTACCAATGCTATATTGATCTGCCACTGGAAAGCACTGAAATTTGAGAAGTCCAGGGAATTCTTGAACATCTCCACCTCATTTAATATCAAAACCACTGCTCTTTGCTTATTGTTTAATTGAGCCGTAGCATACAGACTTGAAGTACGTCATAATTAACTCAGTTTTGTGCTGAAGCTCAACTAAAACTTTTTCATCACCTTGTTTTTTAACCTATATGTAAACCAGAATGTTGCTTTCATCTGTACCTTACTGCTCTAATATGCTCTTAAGAGCGGTGTTGCCAGCAGATTTGTTTTCATGATCACAAGCCAAGTATGTACATATCCATGCTTGGCTGGTGTACTTAAAATTCAGTAACTCAGAGGAACGTGGTTTCTTTTGAAGAAGCCATCTTTCATCCAAGTGTGTAGGACTCTTAGAGAATGAACACCAAAATACACGATGATTGAAGGAAGCCTTGTGCAAATCAGCCTCTCCATTACTTTACTCATTTTTAACGATATACAGAATATATCAAACTTCAAGTATTGCAAAACAAAACAAGCTTTGTGTTTATTCCTTTCTTCCTTTCTGGGGATGTTGTAGTGGAGAATCCACATCTCAGATCATAACAGAAACCACATACACAGCCAGCAGAAGCTGATGGAACCTCATTACCTGTGTCCCTGGCACAGCATTCTGAAGAATTTTTCCCCACTAAATCAAGTGAAAAACTCCTCCAGTTAAATAACAGTATACCTTTCCTTTAAATGGGGCAGACAGAAAGCCTTGCTTCCTTTTCCACATGTGCCTCTCTGTTCTTTCACCTCGTTTCATTCCTATGTGCGTTACCTGGGGCCCAGGGATGAGAAGATACTTCTTGAAGTTCACATCCCCCGAGAACTCCCCATCCCTCACTGTGATCGAAGTTTGAAACACAGAGCTGTTATGCTGAGCACCCAGCAGGCAGCAGAACCTGTTGGAGCTTTAAGTATAACTGAAAATACAACTTCAGGGACTCTTCAGCTACACACTTTCTACCTTCGAGAGGCTTTCACACAACCACCCAGTTAGATATGCAGTGCTAGAAAGCCAGATTCCAGTTACCTTTCCTCCTGCCAGCATATACAGCAACTTAAATTCAGCAGATTAGCTTCTCATCACTCTGAGTTGATTTTTACAGTAACTCAAGCTGTGTTATGATATATGAAGAGATATATGAAGAACAAGCCAATAAGTGGCCTGTTAGGGTGGTAACATACAAAAGAACCTGAAAAAAACACCCAGCCAGTACTAGCATAGATAATGGCTCCAGCAAATATTTGACACAGCCTACTTTAGGCCAGTAGCTCTCAGTATTCATCATAGTATCATAGTCTCGTGTGGATTGGAAGGGACCTTAGAGATCATAGAGTCCAGCCCCCGGGATTCGAGCCTCTGTGTAGCAGAGCGGCACTTCTACCACTTGCGCCACAGGGGGGATTCGAACTCTGGGCCCCAGTGTTGCAAGGCGGCGTCCTTAACCACTTGATTTGAAAATTAAACAGACTTTAGGCGTGCTCATTTAAACACCCATTAGCTACCACACTAAATATAAGAGGGTTATCTCCAAATTACTGCTGCAGAAGCTTTCCTACCTCTGGATGCTCACCTTGCCAAATGCTCAGATGCCATAAGCTCAACTGACTTGCTTGGAAGATACATAGGAGTGTTTCTGGTAAACAGATGCACCAAGATCAGATTTGCCAAAGGTCAGAGGGACATTGGACAATTAAATATTTTTTAGGTCTTAGTTCAGGGAGGCTGTTTAGTCTACACCAGAAAGGATAAACTAAAAGGTTAAACCTTGAAAACTACTACAACTGATTAATAAGACAGCAAAATTGCGTGCCTAGTACAGACAGCCTTTTTGGGCTCATTGAGTTAAACTCATGAACTTTAAGATCAACTTTCCTGACACCACAAAGACAGTATGATGCTTCCATCCAGATCTATATACTGGTCATCCATTTTAGTCACAGATATTTTAGTCACAAAATCCAGATGAGTACCAAGGTCCCCTAAACTCTTATCTCTTCTGCACATTTCTGCAGATATATATAAAAACAGGACCAATTTTTTTCTGGCATTGCATGTTTAAATCTAAGCAGGTGTGAAGCAGAAATGGAAAGCAGAGAAAGGAGTTGAAGAGGAATCAAGAAAACATATGAAAAAAATACCAATTGTAAAGTATGAATGGCACAGTATCATGCTTTTTCCGCTTCCATCTGTTTCTCCTTTATCACTTAGTTCACTTCCAAATACTCTATTGCTTTCTGCTTCATTCTTGGCACTGACAAGTCTAAGCATTCCTAAATCAAAATCCAGGCACTCAGAATTACTTGACTGACTTGCAGATCACACAGATCTTAGGAACAACACCCTGCAGTGTGCCTGCAGAGCTCATCTCTTCACACAAAGCACATGCCCACAAGGAGCTTGAAGTAACAGTGATGCACTAAACACCTGTATGGAAAAGAAAGAGCTTCCTTTCTCTCCTTGGCTCTAACAGACTAGATAGAGGTTTCTACAGTTCTGTATTGATCTCAGACCTTAAAAGGACATGCACCCTTACCTACACTAAGCCTTTCACTCTGCTTTCTGATTTTCAAGTTACTAGGACTTCTACAATGTTTTGATATAACCATATGGACTACTTATTTTTTTTTCTTTTTACACAGAAGCTGCAGTAAAAACTCAAGAGAATTAAAGCAAACCAGAGTTAGCAATACTCTGGCTTCCTTTCAAAAGTAAACTTACTCTAATTGATATATGTAGCACAGAAGGCTGTTGCAAACACTTGTGAGAACACTGCAATGCCCAGTTCTTCAAAGAGAGCTCATCTGCTTTCTGCAACCCACTTTCCATCCTCTGAGTCCTGTAACACAGATGGAAGCATGAAGGTTAACCTGGATGAGTGGATCAGCTGTACGATGGATGGCTCAGAAACCCACTACGAGGATTTTACGTGTAAGCAGCAAATCCCCAAAACATTCTGTTAGCATGGGAATCAAATAAATAACCCCTGCTGGGACCCCTAGAGCTCAGCCAGGCACACACTTGGAGTTTCAGGTCACAGACTAGATTTGCTATACATATATTTTATAATCTCATAACCAAAAGACCATAAAGTCACCCAGCTGATGATAAGCTACAGACAAAACACAAGGCAGTCCAAAGGCTCTCAGAAACCAGCAATCTTAAGTGTCAGCAACACAAAGCAAAGAAAAAGTACATGGAACAAAAACATTAGTGATCATGAAACAAGCAAGTTATTAAAATTGTGAAGGAGATTTTTAATTACATGCAGCAGTTGTGGGAAACATTACCAGTTACATCTCTAAAATACATGTGACTTCACAAGTCATCACTGGAAGGCTGTAATCAGTCCTGAATTTGCTTAGCAAGCTAGCTCAAAGAAAAATGTAAGTGTGAAATCAAATACTGTGTCTTCTGCATGGAAAGAAGAGTCTACACTTTATTTCTACCAGCTTCAACATTTCCAGCAGATTATCTTTAAAAAAGCTTTTAAAATACAGCTGCAATCATCAGGCTTGAGAGGTATTACAGAACATGGAACCATGCAAGGGGATTAGCTCCTAATAGCATCCAGCTGAACAGCATGAGCTCATCTGGGCTTAACCTTCTGAATCTACTCCATTTGTAGGACCCAAGCACAAACAATAAATCATAGCTAACAATCTGGCAATTTTTACTTTAAACATTAAGAAGGACGGATGACTTTCATTGCATCTCTATTAAGAAACCAAATTTTTCCTGGAGAGAGCATATTTATCCATTCACTGCTATATACTCACTAGTGCCAGACAAATAAAGGGATCATCTGACAGACACAGCACATCCCTTTAAGGTCAGATTGGCCACAAGCAGAACGTATTTCTCTGATTCATTTGTTAAAAGGGCGCAAGGAGCACAGGGCTGGCAGGACCATCTGCAGGTGAAGAGAAACTGCCAGCTGGCACGTGGGGCTGGGGGACAGTGTCACACAGACCACTGTCTCTTGCTGGTCCATACAAGATATTCAGTGAATAGCTTACAGTGTATGGTGGGGAAGGAAGCCCATCTGCCACCTGTACTTGGGCTCTTCTATTGATGCACATATTGGTGGAGCTGAAACCACGCTGGAGAGCTGCTCCAGTTAAGCCTGGTCAGAGCAGATAGATGGAACAACACTTGGGCTACAGCTGAGAGCTCCAGGAGTAAGAGAGGGCCCTACGGGGATCAGTCTGTGTGTATGTACTGCCAATAGAGACACAGCAGGGCAGCAAGTAAGAGACAATTCCAGTAGCTCAGGGCACAAGTTTCTTCAGTGAATCTCTAAGTGAAAATGTTAATGGACTCATAAAAAACCATACTGCTCCCCCTTCACACTTCCTGCGATATAGATACTGAAGTGGAATAAAACACCTGGAGCAGCAGGGCCTGGATAACTTCACATTTGGCAGAGAAACAGGACATAACCCTTGAATCACGTAAGGAAACTCTGCTGTTTTCCTGTAGCCACTGACTGTAACCTGTGCTGTTACTTGTGTCTGCCGTCAGCCTCCATCACTCACCTGGAGTCACAGATGAGATTCACAGGAGCAGGGCTCATGGCTGCAGTACAGCTGGCAGAAGGATGAGACAGACACACTAGAGTCAACACAGCATTTTCTTCTGCAGGCCCAGGGGGGATGGAGAGGAGGGCAGCAGCCCAAGCCCAGCAACAGCCCCTTCCTCCCAACTCCTTTCAGGCCACTGGGGTTAGAATGCTGCAGCCTGGCTGCTTTTGGCATCATTATTTTTCTTTTTACTTGAGTTGCATGTTTCTTCTGTCACCTCTCACATACCCTACCAGCACTTTGTTATGAAATAAAGACACTCTTCAAAATGACAGAGCTGCACATACACATCCTGCCTTAGCCACCCAGGACCAACCACATTCAAATGATAACTGAAGCTAGTTAATAATTTACAGCATGTGTGATCTATTGCTTAACGCAATTAAAAGAAAAAACAACAGAACATCATTACACAGTGATTAAAACATCTGAGGGCACAATCCTGCCTTTGCACAGCAACACCAGGGAGGCCACCCTCTACACCCAGAGCAGATGCTACACCTGCCCTGCACTACACTTCCTCTGCAGCACTTCTCCCCACAGCCTTTGAGGGAGCTTCTTTCCAACATTTATGCTCTAATTAAGAGCCACAGCAGCAGAAAATTATGCATTTATTACAGATAAAGGCAATTGGATTCTTTGGGATGATTCAGATAGGCCACGTGATGTTAGTTCTCATGAGAGATGAATGCGGAAGCATTTGATATGAATATCCACAACCATTGTATTTGAATTGCAAATATTTCTGTGTGACTCTGACATGCACCAATTTAAGTGTCTTCCAAAAAAACCAAACCAAAACACCAACACAACTGCAAAGTTAAAAGAACAGTCCTGTGGCTGTCTGAACAAGCCTGAAAGAAAAGAGAGAGGAGAAACAAATTTAAGAGTCCAGTTCCTAATTCAAAGGTGTTATTGTACTCAGTGCTATTTCTGTTACGTGACAGTGTTTTCCTCCCTTCTTCCAAGTAACGCTGAGTAATTCAAAGCAGAAATGTTATCCCACTTCAAGAAAATTTCTAAGGCACCAAGTGAAAGGGGCATCTGCCTTCACTTAAATGCCAAGATTCTGGCCTTTCATTCTTAGTTACCAAGTACACACCCAAAATAAGAAGCATACAGCCAACAGGGAACGACAACTTAAGAAGATTTAGAACACCAAAAAGCAGAGAGTCTTGCTGAGCACTTATCAAGTAACTCAAACCCACTTGCAGGACCCCTGCTTGCCCAGTTTGTGCATTGTCCCTGTAAAACTGCTTTCAGCTGATACAATTCAGCAAGTCAACTACCAAATTTAACTCCCAAATTGCTTCTGATCTGATTGTGCCTGAGCTCGAAGAGAGCCCCATACAGCCGTAGCCATGAAAGCTGAAATGCATATTTGAGTTTTGTTTTCTTGCTTTGCCTAAATAATTGTTAAACTCCTATTTCCCCCTCAGCCGCCAAACTGGAATCTAACAGCTTGTTGGCTAACAGGCCGCCAGCAATGGGAAAACTGAGCACACAGAAGCACTGCCCACTTCCACTTTACCATCCAGACAAGTCAGACCTCAAGTTGACCACGGCTGCTGAGGGGCATGGAATCACAGCTGCTTGCTGCTGAGGAATATACTGTGGAGCCTCATTCAACCTCTCTCCACATCCACAGCTCTCCAAAGCTGTGTATAATACTTCCAAATAGCACCTGGCTTATTGCCAGAGCAAAGGATGTTGCAGTTGTAGACCTGGCTCAGCTCTACACGTTTCCTGGAGGCAGGAAAACCTGTTCCAGCCTCAGGTGCCTCTCCCTGCTTCAGCAGATGGTTGTACAAACCCTGGAGCCAGCTCCAAGCCAGCACAAGAAGAATCTCAGAACAGCACTGAGAGATAATAATCAAAATATGCCAGGCTGCTTCAGACATCGACTTTGTTCTTATCTCTTGTTGCAGGGTTATTGCTCTCCACCCTGAAAGCGAGATGAATGTTGATGAAAATTATTGATTGGCAGCACCACAGAGAGATCTCTTGTGTTCAGCCACAGAGCCGCCACCACATATAAAGACATGACAAATATAATGTCAATAGATACTGCAAGACAATGGCAATTCTTCTCCCATGCTGCCAGGAAGAAACTGCTTTGTAAAGTAGTTTCATTTCACACAATGCATTAATAGCACAGTTACTTAGTTTTTTCTTACTGCAATAAGACTGCATAGTTTCACAGTACTTACAGAGAGCTTTCAAAACTATTTCAAGTGTGTACATAAGATGATTCTTTTAGATCTCTCAGAGTAGGAAAGATTTCCATTCAGTCTCCACAACTGCCTACTGCTCTTCTCCACTCTTGGTGTGGCAGCAGGTTGTACACAGCCTCTCACTGTGCTGGTGATACACCCCTCACCAAAAGAACCAAAACCTGATTATAATGAGAGGTACACTGGATGAAGAGAAGAGAGGTAGAGGAAATAAGAGACCTGTCACCTGGAGAGTAAAAGGACAGTCATGACTATCAGTCACATTAGTAGATTCCAAAGTCATCCATAGTTGAAAATCTCCACTGAGAGCATACAGCATGAATTTGAGACTTCACAGTGTAACATCAATGTGCAATCAGGGTGCCCAAAATGAGGGTCATACTTGTGATCATCTTGCTCACCTGAGGTCTGAATAAAAGACCTAACAGCTAAAGATCTGCCTGGAAACACACAGCAAAGAAATTCAGGACCTCAGTGGAGGTAACTGTGAATGAGTAAGAGAATAAAAGACAAAAGCCAAAATGAACTCCCAACAATGAGCTGACAAGCTGTGCAGTACAAATCTTTCAACCAGACAACCAACTCATTTCAGAGTGCATTCATGTACTTACAAGTTTAAGCCTTAAAGATGCAGTCTTTCCTCTTATTTAATCTGCTCTGTTATAGAAATGAAATCAGTGACTCAACTTTTCCTTGAGACTCCCCACAAAAGTGAGCCATTGTCAGTGCACTGGGTCCCAGCTAGATGCTCACCCCACCCTGCTCCTTTTGGCAATGCACAGAGTGCAAGAGGGTCATGATCTGCAAACAGGAAACAGTCAACTCACATGTAGCAGGAGCTGCGTACTCACATACTTGAGCACTAGAGAGTGATGCAAGTTCTCCTTCCTGTCTAAAGAGAGGAATTTTTGCCCTCAGCAGAAAGGATAGCAGACTTCTCAAAGGCTTCAGGGCTGGAGGCAAAAAGAGGAATTTATCCCTGAATTGCTCAGTGTAATTGCATATGCTGTGTATTATATCTATTTTTACCAGGAATGCCTGGGTGGAGCTGATATCTGTTCAAACTGCAAGTGCAGTTATTTCATTCTATTACATTTATTCTTGTTTTCAATAATGATAATGTGTTTTTCTTTCCTAGCATGGCTCCTTCCCAAGTCACATATAAATTCAATTCCCATTAGTAAATGTTTCTTTTTTTATACCTGTGACAGGGAGTCACAAGATTCATGCTGTTGGCTATGTTGTCCTTCGGTTAGTGGGAGGCCTGCAAGGAGGGCCTCTTCCTCCTAAAATACAAGGAGGCTGAGGCAAAAAATAACAGGTTCAAATCTATTGAACTGAAGGATGGAGGTGTCAGTATGTTACCAAGTAGTACTGCCACTGTCCAAAGAATCTATATGCCTTTATCCTCTATTTTAGTTCAAAGACCTGTTTTGGGCTTAAATAAATTTCCAACGCAAAAGATGTTCCTGTGTCCAACTCCTGTCAGTCTAAAAGGGCTCAACCTAAGAGAAGCCCCAGCTGCATAGAATTATGCCAAGTGTTCACACTGCTGGACCAGAAATGGTGCTGCTCATTGCAATGGAAGACAGGAAAGTGCTCTCACTGAAGAAACACACATCCAGAACAGTGCTTTTACATTAAAACGAAGGTAACTGAAGGTGATACAGTGAGTAGATCTGCTCATAGTATTTATTTGCTGTTACAATTCTATAAGTTCATACTGAGTACGAATACAGTCTGTACAGTGAAATAGCACACATCCTATACCAGGACTCACACTGCAGACACCACAGCTTGGGCCTTTTCCCCACTTTGGGTCACAGGGCTACGCCCAAGGTTGTATGTCAGCCAGGAAAGTTCTCCTCATCACCTGCCTGTCCCAAAGCCCCACCAGGGGCTGATGTAAAGAGTCACCAGGGCTAAAGCTGAGCCTGGACATATCATCTCCTGCCAGAAGTAGCATGAAAACATGCTACCTTGGGAGTCCCAGGGTCAAAGACAATGCTGGCCTGTGCTGCAGAAACTCTAGATGCAATACAATTCAAAAGCTGATATACAGATGCCTCACAGATGCCTTCTCTCCACTGTTGGCTGACAGAAATAGAGGCAATGTCACCACATGGGAGTTATCACTCAGCTTTTCAAGAAGTGTTTGATGGCAAAATTTTCAATTTTCAACCTGTCAAGTTGCAGTCAAACTTCTTTACATATGTTTCAAAAACTGGTATTTTAGCAGAGGAAAACCAGAAGCAGATTCAGACAAGCTACGAATACTATAAGCTACGCTTTTATGTTGCTATTAAACTATGGCTATTATTTCCAGATGGCTATTCCATTGTTTTCCATTTCTGGCACCTATAATGGTTTGTGTTTTTTGCCAGGGTTTATAAGAATTTCTCAAACTTTATCTTCCTGACACAGGATTTAGTAAGAAAGCAAAAGTATCTTATTTCCCACTGAAAAGAATGGACAGACCAAAACCACACACCTGCCTAGAATGACAGACTGAGTTAATAATGGAGACATAATTACAAAAGGGGAGAAAACCGGAATCCACAGCATTGTACTAAATGTTCTCCATGGTGTAGTGGCATCTTCACAAACTACATTGCATGGAATTCTGGTCAGCACTGACCGAGGCTGCATTCCCATGTGTGAGATACAGTGCTCTCCAAAGCACAGTCAAAGCAATGCAAAGTCTCACAGTGATGGGTATTAAATGGAAGTGCGGGTGCTGGGAACATATTAGGAGTGGGAAAGTGGAAGAATAAGATTCAAAGCTTAAAGGCAACCCAGATGTCAGATGCTGCAAACTTGATTTCTGTTTTAACCAGCTGACAGTATGCTTATTCCAGTTTTCATCCCCCGTTGCCCAGGGAAGAAGACTGGGGAGACCTTTGAGGAGAAAGCAGGCTTTCTCTTTTGAATAAAGAAAACATTATCAGCAACAAAAGCCAAAAAAGAGATCTCTAACAGAACCTTAAAAGCATTTTTGAATTGGAGTCTTTGTATCTGCACCATCAAAACCTGATATATACTGTTGCTTGTGTAATACAATGAAGGCACTTCCTTCACTGGCATTCAGTCCACATCAGCTAAGCTTCCAAACTCTGGATCTGCAGCAGCTTGGCTGATGTTGCTAACTTTATACGGAAGAGTTTTACCCCCACTTTCAAAGAATGTTCTCAGCACATCCTGCCAGCCACATTTCACATTCAACCTATCCTACCCAGCAGCTTCCGATACCCTTTCCTGCCATCTTCTGCTCTATTCCCTCTTTGCTTAACTGGAAGGAATGCAGGCACAGAGTGCAGGCCACCAGCTGACAGGAGTGCTCAGGGAGGCAAGCCACTCTTAATTATCAAAGATATTCTGCAGCATCATTTATAGAGCAAGATCACAGGAAGCAGGTTTTTCCACCAACTTAGCACAGCAGTCTCTTTCTCTGAGAAGGAATACAATCTCACCTGTGCTTTCCCTACGCAGCTTTTGGGTACTCCTGGCCAGGATGAACAAAGCCACTCCCCATGGCCAGGTTCAGCCTCTATGAAAGCACTCCACCTTCTCCTGTGGAATAGGACCATGTGGAGAACATGGTGCAGCAAGCAGCCAGTGTGGGGTCACTCACCCATGGGTCTTGCACCTCTGCATTGCATTATGCATGTGAATATCTGTCCCTCAGGCTTTCCAAATACTGGGGGTAGCTGCAGTCCCAGATCCTCCTGTGGGAGCTGCTGACATGGAAAACAGCTTTCGGAGGGGTGGAAAAATCTCAGGGAAGTATCTTACACTGAAACTTAATAGGTAGATATTCCCGAAGCAGCTTGAAGAAGTAGTCACACACATTTCATTTCAGTAAGTGGAAAATATGCGGACATGCTGCCAGATTTGTCAGCCTCCTTTGTGTATTAAGCTGTTAGGTATAGATGAAGAAACTGTGGCTTTTCCATCTCACAGGTCCCACCCCTACCAAACTGTCCTGTTTGTGGTGTTAGTTCAATAATTAACTTTTTTAATTGCACAATTAGAAACACATTATTAACACCTCTGCAAGACAGAAAGGGTTCCAAAGGCTCAGCTTCCTGATCACTTACCCCTTTGCATAACCTCCCTGGGAGAAGCCTAGGTAATTCGTTTGTAAGGAGTGTTTGCAGACTGGGACCCCTGGCCATTTTCACAGTTGTTGTGAGTAAAGGGAGAAAGGATTCACTCCATTTACATTATGAAAAATAAAACGGAACACCTTTGGAAAGACCTTGCCCCTAAGAGCACAATAGAACTAACATGATCGTCACTCTAAGCTCCAGAGAGCTCTTATGTGGAGTTATGAAAACCTGAAATAAAGCCAACTTGGCTCCAAGAACGTCTCATTTCTCATGACCACTTAGACTGCCGACTTTCTTTAGTGTTTTCATGAGTACAGCGTGCATTCTGTAGCTTAGCTTCCTTCTATGGCTGGATCAGACTGGCATGTAGGAGTGTGAAGGTGAATTTCATTTCCTTGCAGACTTATAGTTGAAATATGATGGAACGGAGACATTATTCCTTTGAATGCATTTTTCTGGCAACCTGCTTTATATTTCTGAGTAGATCCTTGGAGGAAAATCTGCTTTCCTCCCCCAGTTTTCTCTCCCAATCCTCTTTTACCATCTTTCTCTGAGCCAAGATGCTTTATCAGTTTTTCCCCCCTCAGATAGTTAAGCCAGGTGCATAATAAGAAAAAAAAAGCATGTTTTAATCAGTTAAACAGGAATTCCTTGCTGCCAGCATGGCAGACACTAAGCTAGTATCATAAACACCCTCATCAGAGATGATTATGAAGGATTAATTCCTTTAGGAATTAACCGTTCCTTCCTTGACAATAGAGCTGGGAGCAGTCTCATTTACAAAGATGTTCTCCCAGAGCAGGCATTTACCAGCATTTGGTTTCCCGGTGATTCATTTCTCCTCAATAAAAGTCCTCCCTTAAAAGATCCTCCCCCAATTCCCCTCTGAAAAGGGGGTCAGTTGACATAAATCAGATATAAGTTTTGGTCACTGTATGTCAGACAAACTTCAAGAGCCAAGTAGGGACAGAATGTGTTTTCATCCACTGGCCCACACCTACCAAGTTGTGGAAGCTAACTAAACAGGTAGCACATCCACATGTGTTGTTCCAACCAAGAAAATCCAAGAAACCTGAATTGTGACAATGACAAGAGGAAAAGATCTCCCCGCATCCAACGGGATCCAGCCTGGTGATGAACAGGATGGCCTCTCTGCCCATCACCTGGTCACTACTCACCAGTTCATTCTCTCTGCTCCTTGGCCACCAGCTCCCCTCTCCCCCAGCTCCTGCCTGTGTTGCAGGAGCAGATAATGCACATGCTGCCTCTGCCACCTTCACAGTGCCACCTCTACTTCTTGCCCTGCCACAGAACTCCTCATGGGCCCAAGCAGGAGTTTCTCCTGGAGCCTGGATAATATTTTAATACAGCAGAGGCTCAGAAAGGGCAACATCTTTTATCCCTATCCTGAATAACTTGCATAATAGGAATTAATGTACAATCAGTGCTGCTTTAGATTTCTCTCATTCTCCATTGTACTGCAGAAATCTCACAGCAGAATTTGGTGGAGTCACAGTAGGGCAACATAAGAGTCAAACATCTGCCAACAAGAAAGCAGGCATATAAGGAAGATATGCTGAGGGTACAGCAAAGGAAAAGCCCTCTGCCAGCTATGGGCCAAGCCATGCTCCAGCCACTGCTGTCAGAAACTGCCTGGGGCCAGAGATGTTAATGTTGTGCCAGAGCCCACACAGAAGCAGAATGATACATTTGGTTTCATTATGAAATCATACCAAGCATCATAAAGTATCAGCTTGCAAGTCCATAATTTATAAATCAAGTGTAAATAGCCCATATTCTAAGCTTCTCTCCAGCCTCTTATTTATTCTTCCCCCATGAAAAATTAACAAGTCCATAAAATAGCTTGTAAATTTAAAGCAGTCATGTTTTTTAAAGTAAAATCAACACCGCAACTTTCCAGCTCTCCTGAAGATCCTGAACTATCAGCTGGCTCCAGCCACTACTCTTAATCCCTAATCTTAGGTGTGCTCCCATGATACAACAAAGATGTTCCACCTTTTGCTGAGGTTTCTCCCACAGCCCTGTGCCAAGGACAAGGTAAAGCACATTATGGTTATTGGGCTGTCCTAGTACAGCCTGGCAGACTACTTCCTTCAGGGGCTGCTGGAGGAGTTCACATCATACCCAAGATGTCCAGAGAAGAACTGTCAAGCCTATTTTTATAATCAACTTTTCTAAGCAGAAAATTAACCCCAGGCAAAACTTCTGGTCCGTGGGAAGGAAAACAAACAGAACCAGATCTGCCAACACTAAGAAGATTCCCAAAGGGACCCTTCTGCAACTTAGTGACCTTTCAGCTTTGCCCCTGGGCAAAAACCTGTGTTGGTCTTACAAGGCCCTCCACTTGCGGGTCCTCAAAGACCCATGTTTCTGCCCACTAGCATAAGCATTTACCAATCCCACATGGAAATGAATGAGGGGCAGCAGGCGAGCACAAGGCATAAGAGCAGGTGGACTGGAGCATAGACCAGAGCACACACAGCATTTGAAATGCTGGAGAACTGAAGCCAAACACTGCAGAAACATACAGAGAACACACACCAAACAGCTCCAGAGGGTACTTGTAGAGGTGCAGAAACAGCTTTCCATGTAGATGAAGGTGTGCTTCTGTCCATCTCTGTAGGCACTGCTCAACACTATGAAGCCTACTGAAAAGCAAAGACATTCCTACATAAGAACGCTGCCTTGAAATAAACTCCATGTTGTTGTGTGCTCAGGCAGGGATGGTAAGAGAAAAGACAGGATTTCAGGGCTGCTACAAGAAGCTGTGAGATATAACATCCCAGCATGACTCAGAGGAAGGTGATATCGAGACATGAAGGTGGGGACAGCACACAGAGCACCAAAGGTTTGCTCACTGAGGGAATTTTGTAAAAGGCTGTCCCACAGAAAGAAACCTCTTTTTAAGCTCTCATGAAATAGCCAACAATTTTTAGCTGCACAGAACAAAATAATCCCAAACCATTAGAATAATCAAAGCAGAATAAACAGCATAGGGATTATTCTTCCTCTTCCGTATATGTATGTTTTGCATTCCATCTCCTTTGCAGTATATCTATGGCTGTCACAAACAGTGCTTCACTGTGATAATTTACAACAAATTTAATAATATAATTTTATTAGATGTAATGCTAACTTACTCATTAAATTCCTACAATCAAACGCTAGAATGGATACGGGTCCTGTAGGGACAAGTTGCACTGTTCATCTCTCCATCTTTATCTCTGCTGCATGTAAAATACCCATAATTGAGCAGAAAGCCTGATCCCGTAAGCTTAAAAATGTAACGCCAGTGCAGCAAATGTGATTGGATTTCTTCTAATCTAATCATTTTGTTCCATATGTGGCCCCCAATCTGTTTAGGATTGTTAAAATTCCTGGGTATTGTAGTACCTTCCCCAGAGATGGTTGGAGGAGCTCGGACAGCCTGGACCAGATGGGATGCCAGCAACTCCAGCCAGGAACAGTGGAAAAGAGGACAGCAGTTAACTCCTTCTCTGTCGGCTGCCACAGAACAGATCCAGAAGGAAAATTCATGAAGCCTGCTTACCCATCAGCACTATAAAAGGTACTTGGTACAGTAAAGATCCTGAGAGCAAACTGCTGCAGCCCATTGGAACAAACAAAGCAAGGACTGATGACTGCATCCTTCTCAAAAGGATGCACTTCAGGTAGAAATCTCCATGCATATGTGGAAAAAGGAGCTCTCCTGGATGCCCAAAAAGAAAGCAAAAACAAAACAAAGCCAGTGCCTATGAGATGAAAGGTCTCATGGCCAGATTGAAAGTGATCATAAAAACCGTTTGGAGTAAAATGAGAGCAGGGACACTTCCTCCAGAGAAGAGAAATTTGACAGGGCTATGCTTGATTTGAAAGCAGAGTCTGGCTGCTAACATTACCTGCTGTTCTATAACTTGTCTTTAAGAAGAACAAAACCAGCACTTGGGAACCTCTGTCACAGAAATGACTTGGATGTTCCTTCTTTGCAAGGATGGATGGGACCGATTTGTATGAGGTTAATCCTTTATCATATAAATTAAGCAAGACTAGCTAAAAATGAAATATGGGATTACCCTATTAACATGGCACACAGATAAGCAACAGCACCATCCCTTTCCTTTCTGTGGCTTCTTCAATTCAGCAGCTCTTGGCTGAACTGAAAACTTCACATCATTATTCCATACCTGCTCAAACTGTTACACTGCTTCCTTGTCTTGAAGGGAATTTTGTAGATGCTTTAAAAGACCTTATTTGTCAGGTTGCAGTTAACCTAAAATCCTGAAAGCCTGAGGATATGATAAAAGGAAAAAGAAATGAAAACAGCAGCTCAGGACCTTCAATACTTTCTCCATTTTAATTCATGAAGAAGCTGTTAGTGTAACACTGAATCCTGTCTGGGGACTTGATTTCTCTATTGCACAGTATTTACATTCATGAAGGAACACAAAAATAAGGTATTTTCCCAGTTAATTGGGTATAGTGCCATCAGAAGCAATCAAATCCTGCAAGATCAGAGCCTTAAACAGGAAATCTTCCATATACAATATGTAGTATTTCTCTCTGGACTCATCTAAGTAGTTACTACTACAGTTACATAATATACAAGACAATAATGGTACATAATCACATTTCCATATTTTCAGGTAACTTCTCAGTAAAAGACCTTCCGAGACTATCTTCAGTATCACTGGAAAAGAAGAAAATCATTTTTCAAGTAAAATGCATCAGTATCTTGTTCCCTGGAAAGTGACTGCTAAGCAAAAATCCTCATATATATATATCAGGGATCAGCTCCCTGTTTCTCCAGCTTATTAATGCTGCTGAATAGGAACAGACCAAGGTTTTCCTTATCAGACAGTCCTCTAAGTGCTTGCACATTGTCAAGGGCTGGCAAAACCTGGAAGAAATAGAAGCAGCCACCCCACTACTGTACCTCACCATGCCTGAAGCTCTAGACTTTGTCTTTTCCTCCACAGTTTCAAAGGAAAGCACACTCCTTCCTGGAGCCCACCTGCATGCCTAAGAAGATATTTTCTGAGCAGTAATATTAACCAAAAGTATGTTAACTTCTCAAGGCTCTTTTAGGTCTGGTAGCTATCAAGCAATGATACTGACAATCCCCCCACATGGAATGAGATTTTTAATGAAACTTGCACACTTCTGATAGCTATCAGGACAGTGAGATTCTTTTGCCAAGAGCCAAAGATAATTACTTGCAGCCATTTAGATGCTATAATTCCCCCTACAGATCCAATACAGAACATGTACAAAAGCGTCAGACACCCATAGCTGCTTGCCCCTAATACAGACTACAAACACAGGAGTTAACACTAGTTAAAGAGGTATTTTTAGACAGGTATGTAGCTGAGAGGCAAAGACTAACAATTTGGAATCAGATGTTTGGAAGATAAAAGCATATATATGTATATACACATATATACACACAAGTATTTGAAGAACAGGAAAATAGAACGTTACTTGTCTCATAACTGAAAGATTAAATTTCCATTTCCCCATGCATTTTTAATGTGCTTACAGAGTTTCATGAAACACAACTCCCAGGGGCAGGACTGGGGGCACAAGGAAGCTGTCTGTGTGCACAGCAGCCTGGGCTACAGCCAGGACCTGATCCAGATGGTCTGTGGTGGGAATCCCTAGCAGCCCTGTTACCACACTCCAGTGCATTGTACCAGTGAGGGAAACTAGATATCCTAGTCTCACACCATCTCCTGATGAACGCAACCTGATCAAAAACAGGTTAGCAGCATGAACAGTTTCTCATCGGGAAGACCCGTGGTGAGGTTTTTGCACCCTGTGCCAAGTGCAAAGCCATGCCGCTAGCTTTTGGAAGCACAATGTATGGGTCAGCTGGGCAGGTTACCTCCTGGAGGCACTCTGAGCAGCCTTCTGTAAGGCTGTTCACCTAGCACTTTCTTTGTAGAGAGTGCTGTTTTTTCCCCTTTGAAACCTTATGAGTGAAGCTCTGGACGCACCAGCGTACACGCTGCTCCAAAGCACATAAGCACACATAGGAAGCACGTGAGAAACTGAGAAGAACTGGCTTACTTCCATAGCCATATCACTTTGTCAGCCTCTTTCCCCTGACATGTCTGTTCATACTACTTAGCAGGACAGAGTGCTCCTTTGGGCATTTGGCTTAAAACATATAAAACAGACAGTGGAAAGATGCCCATAGCTTGCCCTGGAAGCTGACCTGCGCTAAGTATGTTGACAGGAGCACAGAAGCTCTGCAAGAGTAAGACAGGGAGTCTACCTCTTCTTTAATAAACCCATCAAACGTACCTGTATTTACTAGTGATTTACCAGACACGAGACATCTGCTCTTGAAATCTTAAGATCCTCCTACTTAATACCACCACTTAATACTCCTTCACAATCTCTGCTGTGCACTTACACTTATAAATCCTTCCAAATCTTAGCAAAAACAACACTGCAATCCCTGCACATATATTATGGCTAACACTCTTTTGCTCCATTTTCAGCGCACATTGTTTTGATGCACCTCACCTAACCTACATTTCCCTCTTCTATGCCCAGCCTGGGAAGTCACTGAAAATTTTTGCAGCACCTTTCTCTCATGCTTTTTTAAAAGGGGAATGGTTTGCTTCTGGCTGAGTTTACACATCTTCATTAGTTCTTCAATTCTGTTGCCTCAATGTATTTTACTTCTGCTTTCTCAAGCTGCCCAGCAAACATCTTGTTAATTACCTCATCACCACCACAGCACCAACATCCTGATCATACAGTGTCCGTACCAAGGCACCTACAGGCTGTCCCTTTGTAAAAACAAAATACAAACAGGCTCAGCAAGACCACGGCTCAACTAAGCTTTTAGGGAACACTTGCTGAAAAATATTAGAATTAATCCTGCCATATTCTGCAACAAGAATAAGCACATAATAATTATTTCCCACCATTACACCTGCTGATGAGCAAATTTAGGTTTCCTTTGGGCTGTGTTATGTAGAATCTGTTGGGACCTCTTTATACTGCCCCTCTCAGGTATTTTTTTTAAGGCTTGGTGAGACTTAAATGATAAATCTTCAACCTGGGGTGGCAAGAGCAAGCACTGCTGCAAGTCATTCTCTCTAAACACTGAACAACAGGCTTCAGTTTTAAATAGACTAAAGACATCCCTAATGTCCCGTCTTTTTGCCTTGCAGAGTTCCTTCATACAACTTCCCAGGCTTGTTCTTTGGAGCAGGAATAAGCCTTTGCAGACACTCCAGTTATCTCTTGACACCTCAGGCCCAGAAGCCAGTGAGCAGAAGCAGCATACCCACTCTCACACAGCAGAAACAGGCCTTTTCATGACAACAGCTTTGCTACAGGCTACATTGCAGCCCCAATTGCAGAAGCAATGATTTATCTGGCTAAGAGCAGTTTCTTGTGCACCCTCAGCCACAACACACCCATACACTGGAGATTCTTACATTCAAACCAAGAGACCTGCACAGCTCTATTGAACAGATTCCTGACAGGCTTCAAAGGATTGCTAATTCCAGTCAGCTTAAAAAAAAAGCAGAGAGTTCTCTTACATTCTTTCTTCCTTCCCTTCTGTGAACCAGTCAGCACCTGTTGGGCCACATACAACATAACTGAACACAGCACCTCCGAAACTATCCTGAACAGCTTCAGTGCTGAGGGCAAGAAAGTCCCACACTGCATAGACTTGCTCCATCAAGCTGCTAATGCAGAATATTTTCTGGAGGCAATTGGTGCGCCTGTTGCTGGCCAGAAGTGTGGACTAATAAGGGTTAACTGCTCTCCCTATCTCCCCCCTCCCTGTGCTTCTGTCAGAGACCTGCTTTGCTCTCCAGCCAGGCTGGGCTCAGCGCTCCAGCAGCTGCTGACAGTGAGCCGAGCCAGGTCCTGGGGTCAGGCAAAGCACGGGTGAAGGTGCACAGCCCCCCAGGAGCTCCAGAACAGAAAGAGCAGCAGCCAGAGCTCCGGAGGTTGCAGAGCTACATGAGCTGGAGATAACCTTGGAAAAATACCAATCTAACTAAATATCAAGACTGTTCTCCTTTTCTTGAAAGACGACAAGCCGTCTAGCTACGATGCCTATTGAGGAGCCATATGGAAAAAACAGTTCTGTCCTGCTAAACTGGTTGCACAGTTTTGTTTTTCATCTGTCTACGGAGATCTGAAAACTCCATGTTGTTTTATTCTATGCTTTTTCTGCAAAGAAAGCAAGTGAACGGGGGCTCATCTGGCTAGAAGCGCAATAGGTAAGAACAGTGTTATCGTGTAACATATTTCCAAGACCCTGAGTATATGCTTTGTGTAACTGAGTGAAATCAGCCTTTAGGATGCTGTTCTCTTTGGGATAAGCTGATTATGGGTTGGTTGGTTTGTTTGCCTGGCCAAGGGAAGCAGAGCTGCTGTAGTATCAGTGTGGTGTGCAAGACGCTGGCATTTAAGCAGTAAACATACTGACTTCTGTTAATCCTCTCTGAAGCACAGAGCAAAACAGATTCCACTGACAAAGGTAAAGAAAAATATTTGGGGTTATATCTTTAAGCTTTAGTTAGACAAGAAGTGTAACAAATTGGCAATGAAGTGTCTCAGTCATAAGAAAAGCTCTGTTACAAAGATATTTTAAAATATTCTTTGACCTTGTTCAGATGTTTGTTTAATCTTTCATTGAGCCATGTGCTAAAAATATTAAGATACTTTGAAAGAAGCATATTTTAACTCTATTAGGATGTTAAATGGGATATTTAAATGTTCTGGTAGTGATTATTGCAATAGTCTCACCAATACTAAACACACACATTAATTTTGGAATCACTAATGAAGATTTTGTACATGAAAGTCTACAGTGCTTTCATTGCTTTGCTTAAATCTGATGATCTTGAATAGCTTTACAAGGGAAATAGCCCTTTTATGAACTCAGATGAAGCACTACGGGGTCAAAGCTGAGATGTAGACTTAGTCAAGTCAAAAGATCATTCGCAAACACAACGAGGGAAGGGCTGATCTAAAGCAAATGTTATAAAGGACTGACACTTGGCTTTTCATGTTGTCTTAATCCTGGTTTTATGTGATAGGCAGGGATAGTTACCACTTCTTGCCACTCAGAGCTCCCTTGCTTTCCGAACCCCTTAACTACAGCTGCCACCTGTTCTCAAAGTCTGTGCCTTGCTCACTCTTACACCTTTTCCACTTCTGCATTTTCCTTCTCTGAGGCAGGATGTGGCAAAGAGGAAGAAGCTGCAAGTGTAATTAATAATCTCGTGTTAATAGCATACTCTCAAAAGTTCTCAGGATCCTACTATCTGCATAGTTCTGTACAACACACACAACTATTCAAATGCATCAACATTTTTGTGGGTACGTTCTGGAGACATTTCAGCAGCTTAGATTTCTTACAAATGTTTGAAACTGACAGTAAGGCCTTTTTGCAAAAGAAGATGGGCATATATGATTTTAGATACCTGATATGGTTAAAAACTACAGAGCTGATACGGTTCCAGCGAGCAGCAGATGTAGCAATAGCCTGGAAGCAATGCAGTTATGAAAGATGTCTAACGCACAATGATTTATCCAGCTACATTCACCCAGCTTCCCTACGGTAAGACTCATCTTCCAAAGTAGATACAATCCATTTAGAACCAGTTCAGGGCCACTTCCCAGGATCTACCTCTCTTTATGGAACAGGATCTCATCCAGCTCTGAATAACTTATTTCAGTCCTCCTCTTTACTTATCCCTATAGTCATGATCAATTTACAATCTGTATGAAATAAAATTAGACTACCTTTAGCAAAGTGTGTTTAGGATATAGTGACCCCCTTGGAGTTTAAAAGTCACAATCCTATTATAGATAAACCAGCTTTGAACTTAATTAATGAACTTTATAAGCAGGGAAAAATAATGATTTTCCACACATTCTGTCAGTAGTGAAGCTACTCTATGGGGTGATACCGCACTTGTGCTACATTGACTATGTATATGTTATTTTACAATTGAAGTCTTCATAGCAGCTTTGCCATTCAACCTTCACAGAGCCTAAAATATATCCGTTAATTTTAAGTAATTTAGCAATCTGAAGACTGTTGTTCAAACGCTTGTCTTGCTGTAACACAAAGTTTCACTAAAGGAATAAAAGGAGCTTCACTGGTTATTTTCTCCCTTAAGACAGGGTTTTCCACTTCTCTTTGCAGTACTGAAGATGTCCTGTGTCTGGTTTTACCTGCCCCTCTGCCTTCTCGCAGCTGCTTGCCTGTGTCATTCCCTTAAAGCACCCACTGCCAGTTCTCAACAGAACTTCAAGAGTGGTCTCTTCAACTTCTATCACTCCTTAATTCTTGCTGATGGTAAGGAAACTACAGTTCATCTACTGAAGGATATACCTAAGAGGTAAGCACAGATCAGCCACGGAGCCAACCCTATTTTCAGGTACTTCTTCTGCAACACAAGCTGCCACACGCTAACAGTCCAAGTAAGGAACTGCTGAGAGCCTGCGTAGCTCTGACATGTCTATTGAATTTACTAAGACATACTACACTGAAATTCAGTGTGGTATAAGTGTCCTCCAGTGCTCGCTGGAAGCCATAATGCCCCCCTCATTCCAGGCAGTGATCTGTGATGGTCCAGAACTGTCAGGCTCTGACAGCAAACAGTTACTGCACGGTCAGACTGGCTTCTGAACCACAGAGACATCAGCCTCCCTGCTGTGACTCTAAAAGTCAACAATTTTATCTAGCAAACTAGCAACCCCCAAATTAGTAAGACACATGCAGAATCCTCTTATAAAATCAAGCTTAATAGCATCCTGCATGTTAGAAACATCATAGTTGAACAATGCTAAAAGGCCAGCTAAGATCAAATATGAGCGTCATGCAGAAGCCATGAACTCTTCACATCTTCAAAATACTTACCAAGTTTCCTACTTTATCTGGGCATACACACCATCTAGATATTACAGCTGATAGTCTCAGATAGGAAAGGCACACTAATTGTCCTGCTGAGGAAGAAATGCACTTCAGGTGATTTAATAAGAATCCTTTGACCAGCGGACCAGCACATACAGATTTCCATGAACACTGAGCCATCTGGTTCACCACCCGCTTCATGACTTCTGCTTTATCTCAACACTCATTGCATAGAGACTGGAACATGGCACGTTATATAATATGACATGCCTGCAAAAGCAAAATTAGAAGCTCTCCCTTTTAAAGGAAAACAGGCATTTAGAACTAAGAAAGAGCAGTAAATTTCACTGTTGTTCAGTAGCATAATAAGTAAATTCCTATATGCATGCAAACAAACCAAACCCCTTCAGTTTAGCATGATCAAGTAAGAACCTTATGAAGCTTAGAACCATGCAGACAGGAAACCAGAAGAGGAAAAGATACGGCTTATAGTAAAAGACTTGAGAATGTGAAGCTGTTTCCAGTCAAGGTCAACTCCAAACAAATAGCTATATCCTAAAATTAATCCATGTGCTAATGCAATCTGCTCATAACAGGTTACATCATTAATAGGTTCTCCTTCCAGCAAACAAGAGTTGTCTACATTTAATTGCAGAGTGAGCTACCAGTGTACAAACATTTTATGTGGCTGTAAACATTCAGAAAACAGTGGCTGTGAACAGAAACAGCAGAAAGAAAACAAAACTGGTGGTACAGGAACCAAAACTTTACTGTAAATAATTAGAAATAAAAAAAATCTACTGAGTAGATTGATGCTCTTTCATACTATTAACAGTACAGCTTGTGTCAAAGCAAATTAGTTAATGCAGACTGACACACTTTCTGCGAGTGTCAGTGTTGAATTTCTTTATGCTTTTCCTCATTCTTATCCACATTTACAGGTATTACTTCGTTTTGGAGGAAGACAGAGCCCCTGTACCTTTCACAATAACAGTGACCCCTTGTGATGTTCCCATTGAGTGGAGCATACTTGTGCACAGGGCTTCAGCAAATTTGCTTGGGAAAGCAGCACAAGGTAAGATCTTGAGCCTACCCAAGAAGAGTTGCAGAAAGTCTAAGTTATGAGTAAGGAGTATTACTACACAACGTTCTTTACAGGCTTGAATATCTTACTTGCTCCTCCTGTAAACGGGCATCAAGGACACTGTCACAGGTGAAACGTGTAGTTTCTACATTCCCTATTAGTTTCACTAGTTTACTAGCGCGACACATCATCAGTAGGGTAAAACTAACCTGTCTCATAACAGCCTAACCCAGCTTACATTCCCTATTAGTTGAAACTAATAGGGAATGTGAAACATGAAATTAGTTTCAACTAATTTTGCCATCAAAGAATTAGATTAATATCTACATCTAAAGGAGTCACAAACTCAAATATCTGGGGAACAGTGAAGATATGCATTGCTTCATAAGCAATTTGCACTTACCTGTTTTCTCCCCACAAGCTTGTCTCCTGAGAAGAATCTGAACTGATAGCAGTAACATTTTTACATTGTATCCTTTGATCTCCATGCAGCATTTAAAATCCTTCCTCTTTCTGCATTAACAAGGCTGACTTTCCAATCAACCCATACAGAGTTAAGAGCAGTCTCAGCTCTCTCTGTGTCTTAAGCCATTTAAGCCAGTCACTTTCTGCCTTGTTTCTAATTGATGTGCAGAAGATGCAGCCATTTGATGTTTTAGGAAGGTCATCTAACACAGCAGCAGGCATTAAGCAAAGTTTAGCCTAAAAAGAAATTGCATTCTAATAATTTCTGGATTAATTTTCAATAAAAAAATAACAAAACACGACAACCTCAAATTTGAAAGCTTCCAATAGCAAGTTCTTAACTGTCAGACAGGTATACCCAAGTGAGGTGATCAAATACAAGTTCCTTTAGTGAAATAAGCATTCCCTCTTCATAGAAAAACAGCTGCAAAAACCTAAAATAAAGAAAGCTCCTTCCATGGAAAATGAGTTTCCTTGAAGTAAAATGCCTTAAGAGAAAGCTAGTGGAAGATGAAAACCATAGGCTCATCAGGCACAATCAAGTTCAAGACTTTTGCAAGCTGTTTTTATAATGATGGTCTTTGTGAAAACAGTTCTACAATAAGCACTGGTAAAAAGTCACTCAAATTTTACTTCAGTAAATAGCAAGTAGCAAAAAGCATTTTTAGTTATGATTATTTTCAGGAAGGAAGAAATCAGCATGTTCCCTAACATAGGAACAACAAATCTAAGCAATGTTCAGCATAGATTAAAGCAGAAGTTACAAGTCTGCATTTTCTTGCAGGGGATCTCGATACCCAAGATGTCTCAAGAATCCAGAAGGCTACAAGCATGGTAGCCACCATTTTCAGCTACAAGGGAAATTCAGTGGAGACTTATGTGGGTATGTCCTCTCAGTCTGCCCTCTATATACTAGAGTTCTTATCCACCGAGCGTGACACACACATCACTGTGTACTTAACAACTGACACAACATCTGGGCACATCTATCCAGAACTTCCACTGGATCCACGCATAGATGTGATTGGCATTGGCCATACAACAGTGACCCTGACATGGAAGCACAGTCCCTCTGCCTTGCAACACAGAGACAACATCCAGTACTGTCTTCTAGTTAATGAAAAGCACAATTATAAGAGCTTGTGTGCTGCTGAGACAGCAATCAGATTCTCTGGAATGAAAACACCACGAAATTTAGCTTTGTCTCTCTCTCCATACCTTCTTGAACCACAGCAGGTAATGATATTATCCAACAGTGAACTGAGCATCATCAACAAAGTACACAGTGGGGAAGTCAGGCAGATATGCATGGGTACCAAGAACACATATACAGTGCCCAGCCTCAGTCCCAACACTCAATATTATTTTGATGTTTTTGTTGTCAATCTCCTCACAAATGCCAGTGCTGCTTACACTGGGACATTCGCAAGAACTCTAGAAGAACCTGAGCCTAAGGTGATGAAACTGAAAGATGGGAAGGCAGTCCAGGTTGTTCTGGATGGGAAAAAGCAGAAAATGTACAGTCTGCAGTACCAAGCGAGGCACAAGAAAGTACAGTTTGCCTTCCAGTTGTGCCGTGGTCAAGTACAGGTTGACATTACAAAAAATGGTAAAGCAGTGGCATCAGAGAACATTCTAGGATTGAGGTACTTGTCACTGAAGGGAAAGCCACTGGACGTGTACCTGGTACAGCTGAGGTCCACAGAGGAATCCAGCTCTGCTGTGAAAGTGCAGGTCTCCCCCCATTACCACAAGCCCTTATTCCCACTTCTTCCAGAGAGCTTAAAAATCAAGTCTTTCAGCAAACTGAGGACTTGCAACTCTGTCACCATTGCTTGGCTAGGAACACAAGAGCAGAGCAAGTACTGTGTGTACAAGAAAAGGATTGAAGAAGATCAAGTCTGGATAGAACTGCAAAATACAGACACTTGTTCTGGACCTGAGTCTCGGCACAAGTCTGAGAAAGTGCTGTGCAAGTATTTCTATGACATAAATCTCCAGCGAGCTGTCACCACAGAGACTATCAAAGGGCTGGATGCAGGGACACTGTACTTGTTTGACATTTATCTAATTGGGCCATCGGGCATCCCTGTCAGATACCACAGCAAAGTCGTGAAGACAAGGAAAAAATGTTGAAAGTTCTTCAAGAAACTAATTGAAATGAGTGAATGAAGACCAAAACCACCAGTGATCCATATCATAGCCCATGCAGTTTAATACATGATAAAAATATTCTAAAGCCATGATATTCTGTAGAGGGATTATCTTACTTTAGATCATTACACTTTTGCATCTTCTCCTGCATGTGTCTTTTCTCCTCCCCTCAGCTGCCTCATTGAGATATCATGAACATGACATTCATGCACACAGAAATAAAATACTTACAGTGGCACCCATAAGAAATAGATGGGTTACTCAAAATGCTTCTGAAATACAACACCGGAAATGTCAAACACCTCTCAAGAAGCATCATTATTTTTAAGTCCCAGTTTTCCACTGTGTGCAAGTCCATCAGCTAATGAGGAAATGAGAAAACCCCAAGGCAAGCTGCATTGGAGTAAACAAACTTCCCTGCTGCTTGAACAGTTTGCAGGGATAGAAGAAATAAAGTCTGTGGAACTGTTATTGAGGTGGCACAGCTCTACATCTCAAGTAGAGCAGGCTTAAATACTTTTTCTATTATCTGCACACTAGCTTGACTCCAAACTTCATAGAGAGAATATTATTGGTTAGAAAGGGCCAAAACTTGGGTCAAGGCTAGTTCTGAATCCAGTTTTGCTGGGAGCATGCACAGTGCTGTGCTGCTACCCACTGAGGAAATAAGAAAACAAAACAAAAGCCTTTCTATGGCAGTATTCCTTAATATATAGCCCATGTTATCAAGCCCAAATCCATCTTAGTGACTACTCAGAGTCATGCACTTGCTCTTGACATCCCCCAACTCAGCCTGTATCAATTAATGTGGTGCTTTAGGAAAAAGTGTTCTTTTTATTTTTAATATCAAGAATGAAGAAATATTTGTAGTACAGAGCCTGACAAACATGTTTTCTGTTGTCTGCTTCCTTGATTACCTTCCTCAGATGACACAAGAGAAAAAAATATGAAAAAAAATCAAAAAAATAAAATAAAAGAAAATGCGTTGAATTTCAATTATCAGCAGAAAATCATTTGCATGAAGGCTGATGGCAGGTCTGGAATTTATGGATAAAGAATATAATAGAGTGACTGACCAAAAGCTTGCTAGAGAAACCTTACCTGCAATCCTTTCCTCTGTAATTATACTGCACAAAAATAAGCAATTAATTACACTATCGTACATTTCAAAAGTTCACTTGCTATCCAGGTCCAAGGTTGTATCTTACTCTGAAGAATTACCACCACCAAACACACTTGGAGGTACTCAGTAAGGACAGAATCACTCCTCTGCATACAGAGGAGCAATTAAACATTTCTTGCTCCAAAGACTTTATAAAATCATGCTAAAGGGGACATTCACTCAGCCTCTGTGTGATGCATCCTGTACATAAGCAGACTCATTAGTCACAGAAGGGTTCCAGCCTTTCCATGTGATTAGCAGCAATGCCTGGGCCTTGACTAGGCTTTATATTCCTGCTGACAGGATTCTGGATTGAGCAGCACTGCAGCAGGAGTTTCTTCTGACCTCCTTCTATATTCTACAGGCCTTTTGGCTAATTACAGTGGCTGGCAGCTGCATTGCATTTTTCCAGGGCAAGCCTTCTCTTCATTTCACTCATGTCAAAAATGAGTCTCAGCTCAAAGAGCAACAGAACTCACCTCCACTTGGAAGTCTGAAATACTTTTTTTCTGCCTTTCTCAATGTCAAGCATTTATATTCTGGAGGAACTTCACTTAGATGTCTGACAAATGACTAATAACAAGAATAATAAGAACAGGAAGATAGTTTAGCTGCACATACAAAATACTGTGAATCTACAGCCCTTAGCCCATAATAGCATTAACCCTTGCTTTTGTCCTCTATATGTGTATCACAACAATGTCACTGGATGAAGACAGGCACACTGGCATGCTACCTGATACCCACGCCTCTACTGAAGAGTATCCTTCATGACAAAGCTGGTTTGAGACTTCCCAGCAAAGCCTTGGCTATGACACAAGCAGAGCAACTATCAGTGGTTAGGGGGCTACTGCTGGGCTCTCGCTCACAGGAGCTGCCACCCAGTTTCTCTACAAGCAGAAGTCCTGCTCACAGGAGACACAGCTGGGCTGTGGAGAGGAACGTGCTGCTCTGCCAAAACCAAACAACTCTGTTATAAACAGAACAGGCAGCCTGCCTCCAGGGTAACAGCCCACACTGCCCACATGTGCATCCAGGCATGGTCTGTAGCACAGAGCGCAGCAAGGAATAATATTCCATTCCACTGGTCTTTCCACTGTGATTCTGCTTGTGTGCGCCAGTCTGCTGAGCTGTCATTAGTTCACTCATGCTTACAGCCTGCCTACAAAGCAGCTCTTGGGTGCTCAGGTTTAAGCCAGGTGCCACTTTGCTCACTGCTGTTCTGGTAGTGAAGGCACTGTCTAACAGTGTTGGTACCCCTCCTGCCCTTACCAACAGCTTGTTGTGCAGTTCCCTGCCCTCAGCATCTAGAAATCCTTTCCCTTTTAGAAATACTTACTACCTTTCTGCCCTCTCTCCCTCCCATTTGAATAGCATTGGGCTGCTGCAGCCTCACCATAGTCATTTCCCAAGTCACATTCCCCTTATGCTTCCTGCCACCTTTCTTGCTGAATACCAGGGGAAGCTCAGTTCCTTCAGTTCAGCTTATCCTAAGCTATCATGAGTACATTGCCTACCCCTCTGTTTGAGTAGTAAGAAATACAGACTTTTCTTCATGGAAAAGATTACTCCAGCAATGCTCTGTTCTGGAGGATCACTTAATTTATCTAAGTCCTCAACAGCTTTATCAGGCAAAAGTATTTTCTTTAGTGTTTAGTGGTGAGTCACAATTTCCAATGGTTCTAGCTATTGTAAACTCAAGTACTGTCACCTCTGAGAACAAAGCCTGAGCTCATGCATCAATTCCCAAGCTGTTCCTTTATCTAAAATGGAAGTACTCCTTTCCTAAGTCATCATTCCACATAACAAGCTGCAGTTGCTGCCACCACCAAGAACAGGACACACAACATCAGAAAATAAGCTTCACATCCACTTCTCTGTCCTCTGTCAGCTCAGGCTCGTACATCGCTTCCTGCATTCTGGTTATGAGGAGCAGCACTCAGTCTGTGAATTAAGGAAGCATTTAAAACCAATAAAGCAGGGAGCTCTTAAACCCTCTCCAGGATTTCATTCAACTGCTAGAAGCTCACAAACAATTTCAGACAATAACAGTAACTCTTCTAAACTCTACACTTTGTAATAGGGGGCTACCTAAAACCATTGTCTGTCACCAGTTTCAAAGACTGGCAACATTTTTAAGTTACTTACCTGATATTAAGAATCATCTCTTCTGTTAGCCTTTTTTCTTCATTATTTAACAACCTGCTGACTGAATCTTGTTACTCAGATTTCCTAACAAATGCAAATACTTTTTAAAGCACATCTGGCAGCCTCTTAAAAATTTGTTCACTGTCTTCCTCCAAATGGATTCAGGGATGCTTTCACAGCCCTGAGCAAATAAAATGCTTTTTCTATTTTATCTTTGTATCCTTTTTTCTGGTTGATACCTTCCAATTCTGAAGCCTTGGTTCCAGCTTCAGTAATGTGCTATAATATGCTTTGCTATTTTGGTTCCAAGCTCAGGACTAAAACCCAGTTCACCAATTGCTTTCAGAGTCTGAGAGCCGAGGTACTAATGTCTGTATACACACAACATTTTGTCTTCATTACTATAAGATCTTTAATTTAGTGGGATAGACATTGTAAAGGTTGCTACTATGAAACATCCAGGCCAGATGTGCTTCCACACTAGGCTTTAAAAATCAAGTAACAAACACTGTCAGCACTCCAAAGCAGTGACCTCAAAGTGCCAAAGGCTTTCAGGGACTGTTAAAGAAATGGAAGCTCTCCAGCATTTAGAATAATAATAATAAAAAAGGGATGACTTGGTAACTGCAGAGTCCTTCAGCATCAAACAGCTTAAAAAAAAAAAAAGAAATATGTTGATCTCTGGAGTTTCAGCTGAACAAAAGCCATAAAGGTCAAAAACATTAACATCGTAAACACCATCTACACTTACTAAAAGATGCAAACATTAAGAACATCGCTTCCTTATTGAATTCTTCCACAAAGAAACACGACACACAACTTGAGAACGTGCTGAAAGGACTCGGAGCTAACTGCTGCTGGTGCAAGCTGCTGTCACTCAGGCAGCCAACACAGCAAGGAGATGGCTGAGCATCACGGACAGCAGAGAACACTGTGCTGCAACCAGGCCTGCAAGCACAAGAGGGCAGTGTCATGCTGCATGAGAAGGGGAAAGGATTTATTCGATTAGGCTTCTCAGCAGCAAGGGTTCCAGCAGATTCAACAAACCAAGCATCCCTCTGATAAGGTTATTAAGGCAGAATAGACAGGAGAAAACACATGGAGCTTACTGTACAGCCCCGTAGCTCAGAACTCATACGTGCAGGAGAGCTCAGCACACAGTCTGTACTAAGACCATTACTCTAAAGAAATAATCTGAGTCTCCACTGAAAGATTCTGAAAACAATAGTACACTTCAGATAGTGTGCTGTGAGGTGTAGACTCCTATCAGGCCAGTAATATTCAATAATAACACAGAACCACCATAAACTAAGGCACAGTCCATCTCCTCTGTTTCCAGACCATGTTCTCAAGAAGGTGAGGCTGCAGCTAAACCACAATACTTCCCATTCTGCTCCACTCTCCTCAGCTGCATGACTAAAGTACTGCAAGCCAAACAAACTAAAAAGTTTAGGTCAGCCATTTGAGTAGGTTTTACTTCCACAGGTGCAGAGAAACAAATCCTCTGCCACATCCCACTGGAGGATTTCCATAGATATACCACTAAGGCATGGCTGAGAAGCACCACTAGCAAAATGACTGACCCCTAAGAAGGATTCAGTGCTGCTGAGAATGGGTGACACATAATTGGAAAGCTGTGGAAGCTGAAAGCACAAAAACTTGACATAAAGACAATTCAGTGGACCTTTCAGAGTTGAAATAACTCCAAAGATGACTAGAAGCATACAAATCAGGGTTAGGCTTTCCATAACCTCAGAAAGAAATGAGAACACCAACACTGTATACAGCGTTTCTCACCCTCACTGTTTCCAGCAGGCTTGCCCTGTGGGGTAATGCGACTGGAGAGGATGAGCAGAACTATTGATGCTCACTGCAATGGTGCCGATGTTTCGTCTAATGCCTCAGCCACTGAACCTCCACTTTCTTCCATTCTACACAAGCCACTTGGGGAACAAATGGTTTAACTGTGTATCTGGGAGATGAACATCAAGATTTGGGACCAGCTTCAATATTGTTAACAATTTGGAATTGATGGCACTGTGACAGTGGATCAATCACAGATTTATGAAGGAGAATGAAAGCAGGAAGAATATTTCCCTACAGAAACAAGGGTTCTGGATGCTGGCTGTGTATAGGGGAAGTTTTAACTTGGTAGATTCTTTGACCGTTTTTCCCCACACAGAAGAATCCCAATGAAGAAGAAACCAACATTAAGCACTGACTCCATTCCCAAATACAACTACTCTACAGCTAAAATGAAAGCAAGTTGCTGCACAGCAGCAGCAGCAAAGCTTCTCTACAAGTGATACCTGAACTTCTATTCATTCAAGTTATTTTTATTTTTAAGGACAGGTTTTCCTGGGAGGACTGAAAAGCAAAAAGTGATTGACAACATGCCAAACATCTGTAAAACCATTGTTTAAAACAAGGCACTAGAGTGGAAGTGAGCAGCCTACATGTTGGACACTTAGTTCCAACAAGTAACTAATAACTGCATTATTTTAATAGCCTTCTGAGAGTCGGAAGTTGGCAGGAAATCCAATATTTCAGCTATTTGGATAAAAGAGTGCATTGCCTCTAGGGTATTGTTGTTTATTTGCCTCAAATGATAATTCCTTCCTAACCAGGTATTCAGAAAATGTGTGATAACAGAATTGATCAATCAATGCATACTGAATATTCTTTTCCAAAGGACCGAGAAACGATTAAGTAGTTCTTTTGCAACGTCTTTTGGCTACGCTACCCCACCTACCAGCTTCTTACAAGGATCAAGAATTATATCTATTATAGTCCCATTACAGCTCTTCCTCTACAGACTTGAGCAAAATATTCACATCTATTTTTACCTCATTCAGTGTAGGAGGTTACATTTTCTTCTCCATAATTTCTCCATCCCCCTCCAAGGAAAGCATGTATAAATTGCAAGGCAGTAACATCTCACAGTAAATCTGAAAGCATGCTCACATTCTGCTGCTCAAGCCTATTTATATGTAAGCAAATGAATAAAGAAAAGATTAAACTGGAAGAGTATGAATGAACAGAAATAAAGAATGAGCAGATCTATTTCTCCCAAGGATTACTACAAGCAGATAGAGAGACCTCCTTCCAGGCCACATTCATCTATATAAACCTTCCCCTGAGCAACCCACAAGGCTGCACAGAGTTTTTGGATCTGTTTTGCCTTCCATACTCTTCCATCTCACACCATTCCTGGTTCTTCTGGGACACCAGATGCCCCCGCACATCCTCCAGCATCCTGCCTGCCCAGAGGAGCACAGCCACCAGGCAACTACCAACTGCAGACAGCACAACTGCTCTGACACACAGATGTTATACAAGTGGTACTAGTGGCATTAGTGCCACACGTCCATGCTGTGTTTCCCAGATTCAGACTGGTATCTTCCAGATTCCTGGAAATCAGCTGGGACTAGCAAGCTAAGGACTTGTGGCAACCAAAAAAATTAATAAATCCAGACAAACCTGAAATCTCTATAAGAGAGAGCTGCATACTGCACTCTGGTCCTCTACAAAATTAGGAGTTTCAGAATGCAACTTTGATTTAAAGTCTGTTTTGGTTCAGGCTTGTATCCAAACCTTTAAAGGATCAGTTCAGTTAAAAGTTAAGAGTAGTAAAAGTTTTACTGTACTTTTTCCTTTGACAATGAAATGTTTTGACTGGAAGCAATTTATTTCAGAAGCCATCTTTTTGCTACAGATATATATACATATTAAGGCCACATCCCGACAGATCTTGCTGCAGTAATGAATGTGGCGGGTACCCACTGTTTATTCTGTTTCAAGTAACAGTATAATTTTACCATTAGGTGGCACCAGAGAATATTTTAACTTTTATTCAAACAACCTCTGAAACCGAAGTCTGGAACAATCTTAAAGCAGATGTATCCACTAAAATTAAAAAAGTCATCTTTGCTATGCATATGAGCACTTTAATTACTTGACTAGAAGTAAGATGCTTCACACAGCTCATCAGGAATCAAGTTACAGCTAAAGCCATGATTTCATTACTAGCAAATTTCTATTCTTAATCATACACGATAAGCACGCTGTGTGAAGCTGCCACATATTTCAGTTTAAGTGTGATGAACTGCTGTGTAGTGTTTCATTTGTCTTACTGAAAAGAGAAACATCTCCACCCAACAATTCCTAATATAAGGTATCAAAATACCCTTCCAAGAGTCTCTGTGTGCATCTGGTACAATTCCAGCTAGGTCTACCAATAATTTGCCAGTTAATGAGCTCTTTCCTAGTTATGAAAGAATACTCTTCAAAATACTAAGGCAGGACATGGGCAGTAGCCATATGTTTCTTCTCGAATTCCAGCTAGACAAATGACCTGAAAATTGCTGTTGCAAGAACTTCTAAAACATATGGCTAAGTACAGGGAATTTGTTAGCTTCTTGTGTCAGATCCAAGAGTTTCCAATTATCAACAAAAGATGGCATACCAACCCAATTACTCCTGATATATTCCAGTCAAGACAGATTCCAAGTAACCATAGCTGTGTGGGCGTATGTGGTTTGAAATAACAGGAATCACTGCAAATTTAGTGTAAATAAAAAAAGAAGCAGACCTTCTACATATTACATCCAGACAAATGTGTCCCAGTGTGCTGAATGTGCTTTCAACAGGAAGCAGGAATTTTTAGGCTTTCTACCAAGGCTGATTTCAAGCCATCATAAACTGTTAGAGGTACATTTACTTTCCAGAGTTAAAGAAGACTCCTGCAACAGCTTATTTGTTTCATTTGTCAATAGAAAGGGAAAAAATACATTTCTTACATCAGACAGCAAATACGTACCAAGTCACTTGTTTTTTTTAATGATTAATTGCAGATGGCTTTTTAAGACAACATCCTCATAGCATTCAGTAAACATGAGGCTACAATTAACAGTCAGAGCATAAGTACACTAAACACACTAGCAATTCATCTGACTAAGCAACCAAGACTGATCCCAAGTTCTTACTCACATGAGCACTTAGATCCAGACTACAAAGACTTCCCACACCATGTTTTAACCTAAGAATCTGTACATACTCTACTAAACAGTGGGAGATGAAAAGTGCAACATTTACAACACTTAATATAACTGCTAGCAAAAGAAAGCATAAGGAACATAATTGTAAATTAAGTTAGGTTCCATACTCATTCCGTAAAGCTATAGTTATGTCATCTTGAAAGCCATATAAACTCTTCTGAGGATTACCCCCACTCTGCTATATCACTATATTCTTAAAGACTTCTTCCCCAGGTTAGGTTTTTTAATTACATACTCTTCTTGCAATTAAGATAGGTGTTCACATTCATGTTACAATGAAAAGTCTGAATTGAGATATAAAAGACTGATGAAACTACATTTACCTCCCAACTACTACAGCAATTCTCATGTTTAAGTCAAGGGTGTTAGCAGAACATATTAAATAATTACCTATAGGCAAGCCAATTAGTTACCTGAGATGCTTGCCCTTCTGTTAGTCATAGCCTCACAGTCACTTCAGAGGCAGCTCCCCTCAGGACTTATCATGCAATCCCTACAAGAGGACCATTTACTCCCTGCACTGCAGACCTCTGCTCTGCTTCGCTGGGAGTACAACCTGACTAAAGGCTACAGGAGCATCCTTACAGTTCCACCTGTTGAGGTAAAAGCTAGAAAAACAAGTCCTGCTTCTGGGGAAGAGGAAAACCCTCCAAAAGCTCAAGGAACTTTAAGACTTCCAATAAGTCAAGCTAATTATGATGGAGATTGGTTCATTTTAACCAAATGAAACAGAAAGCTCAGGAAAAAGACCTTAGTACAGACTGAATATGAAAATAATCACACCCATAGAAGATGTTTAAGAGTCAAGAAATGCTGACTTGAAAATCAGACGACTGCTTTTATGACACTGAAAACCACTCAACTAATCCTTCATCATGTATCACATGGATTTCAAGCACCTGAGCTACTAATGAAAAAGCAGCTTTTAAAACAACTCTCTGATCTGATGTTTACCTCCCGTAGTTATGCATATTTTGTAACTTCATATGGTACCTTTAACTACAGTAGGAAGATTCAAGAAGTAAAAACCGTTCTGACCTTTGCTATCTACATACTATCTGAATCTAGATGAAGAATGTGCTTCTCCCAAACAAGATAAAAACTAATTTGTTGTTCTTTATCAGAGCAAATAATATCTGGCACTGTTCATAAGCATTTCCAATATTAACCCACCTGTAAACCAAGGAAAACATTTTCTCATAGCTCAGGAATCAGTGCCATGGTAGCTCATTTGTAAGACACAGGAATGTTGTTTTTGAAACTCAATCTGGTATGAGCGCATGGAGATTTAATGATTAGCCATTGTTTTATCAACTCCATAACAAGAAGACTTCACAAAAATGTTAGCAGTAGCAAACTAGCAATGCTTCCTTACCACCAGAACACCCAGTAGTTACCCAGTTTTCCAAAGCATCCTTACATAAATTTCTCCTATTAAAACTTGGAACAAGTATTCAGAAGACTGTCATGAGTCAAAGCACCTCCTTGTAAGTCTGCAATAATCTACTTGCTAGAAAACTAGTCCCAGTTATCAAACTTGGACTCTCAGACCTACATCTAGTAAAAGCCAAATACAAAGCACAGCAAGAGCTGGAAGAGTACTTTCCTCCTGAAACACATAGTATCACATGCTGCAGTTTGTAGTACATGACTGCTCCAACTGTACACTTAAATAAACACAAGTTGTGTTACTGAGCCAGTTGATACTGGTTAACTTATCTGTATCCTTAAAGCCAAGCTGAAGCCCTGTCTTGAATTATGGCTTTTTTTAAACAGTTCTGTACTTTATCATCTTCTAGGCAACTTAATATCAATAAATACATCTCAGCAATGAGCTTTAGTTATTTCAGAGCAATTGCATCCAGAATTTTCACAGTATCGACAAAACACATGTATTAACATATTACAGAGTTCCCACTTGATCTGAATCCTGTTCTACCTCCCTCTTGAGAGAGGATATTACAGGTGAACCCACAACTTATTATTACATCTTACAGGGGATTCCAGCAAGCTGTTCCTCTACATCTATGTAGAGTCATTGCAGTAACCTTATATTCACCAGTAGATTAACTACCCTTTAGACTATTCCCATATATAACAATCACACATCATCTGCACTCTCCCCAAGATACATATCACACCTTTTGCCATTTCAGCACTATTCACCGTATGTTACACAATGAAACCAGGTAGGGTACAGATTATTTAAGCAAGCATAAATTTGCATGTAGCATCTGCATACAAGCTCCTGTATAGCACTGTAACCATGTCCTGTAAATAAAGGCCCTCAGCTTAGTGTTTTCTTGCAACACTCTCTGAAATCACACTGCTTTCCAACTCCACTGGCTCTAATAGTCTCCATCCCTTGCAGGACACTGCTCTTTGTTAGTTGGAATCACTGCCACACCTCTTAAACATAACTTAGCTCAGTGGTGTCAGCAGTGGTTTGCATTGGATATTAAAATATCTGATTATTTTAAATAACCAGAAAGAGTCAGATAAGACACACAGACTACTAAAGAATGCACAACATTCTTAGAGCAAAACATACAAGACTCCCACAACTATCTAAGTTAATTATTAAAAGGCCTTCCCCTAGGGTTAACCAAGTCAAGTTAGTAATTCAACTCATTGAAAAGCACAGATATGAAGGTAAAAAAAAAAAAAAAATTAGTTTGTATCTCACCCATGCAGCACTCTTTACTATGGCTGCATACAGAAGTAAAATACTGCCAAACACTCTGATAGTTCTAACAGTGTACAGCAAGCCATGCAGTTTGATATGCAGGTATGTCTACTAGAACTATAAGTTTCACTGAGAAGCTTGAATGGCTTAAAACTGCCTCTGTGACCACACCAGTTCTTCCAAAAATATACCACTCAGAAGGCAGGCAGACTGGTACACATAGACATACATTTGTAAAGTCCCTTGCATACTGTGCCTCCACTACAGAAAACTGATTAACAGCCCTAGCCAGCCACTGCTCCAAGAAACACTTGACAAGCAAATTCCTTTTAACTCTGATGTTCACACATAGACTAAACCATAGAAGATAACGTGTGCAAAAATCAATGCCACTAGAAGAAACTAGGTGGTTGATTTTATTTTTTTTTAAATGAATAGAAAATGAACATCTACTTTCATCTTTTTCATTATCAACTCATTTAAGTATACTCCCTACATAGGCAGAATTCAGAGAGGCAAATCCAGCATGCTGCAGTTTAGCCCTTTGGGAAGTAAATCCATCCCTTCTGCTGTCAGAAAAACAGTCAGCAGAAAAACATCACCTTAGTGTGGTCAGCCTTACAAATGATGAGTACTCACTTGATTATTTGAATATGTAGCTTTAGGGGAGACACTAGTTGCTGCCTCTGTTAGCAAACAGGGCTTCTATGACAAGGCTAACCACTCCCATGCCCTCACCTGTAGGAACTGAGAGCATTACACACAACAAGAGAAAAGGAACAGCTGAAGTTAACACAGAGATGCTGTATTTCCTAAAGACTCTGACTACTCCACACAGGTGTCTAATTCCAAAAACAATACAGGGAGGAAAGAGGAGGAACTCCACAGAAATATATGAAACAATCTTAATAAAAAAAGTGAAGATAAAAGAGCATAGCACCAAACTCAGCATCAGAAAGTGATATTAGAAAGAATCAAATATGATTCTGGATCAGTTAGCGATTTTTGAATGTGTATGGCTTAAAGAATAGCTGGATCTGGAAAGAACATGTCACAGCTCACCATAGGGGAACTAACAGATGTTATTTGCCTTGGTATAAGATAAACCTGTAACAAAGTTCCATATAACATTTTTGTAACCAAGCTAGACAACTGCACATAGAACAAGCATTTGGAATAAGATCATGTAACAGTTTGAAAAGCAATGTCAGATAAAAGTGTACATAATTCATGCATGAAGACATAAACAATCCAACTGATTTAAGTAAAAAGAGACTTCAAAATACCAAATCCATTCCCATGGTCAGAACAGGACCAATTACATTGGGCTGCTCATGGTCACATCCTGAATCAATTCTGTTCATGACTGAGCACCAGTCTGTGTCCACAACCTCCTGTCTGCTCATCATTTGAGTGCTCCTTTAAAGCAAAAGTCAGACAACCCTACTATCTGCAACCACAGTACATTTGCAGATTGATCTAAGGGCAACACCAGTTGTTCACAAAAAACAAGGAATTATACAGAAAAGAAAGCTAACAGTATCATTTGAGCTGTAATTAAAACAAGCCCTGTCAACATGTGACCCTTATAATCACAATATAAGCCCAGATTTCACTTTAATTCTCATAGCACATGCAGTAAAATAGAAAGCATTTCTACACTATTACTGTCATACTAAGTTTTGTTTTGAGGTTCTCCCCCCCCCCCCCCCTTCTAAAACTAGAGTAATACAAATATTAACCTAGATAATATCAAAACATACTTTTTTGTGAGTAGCATCTAAAACACATGAGGATCGAGTCAGGTATTTATTAAGCAACATTTAAAAACTCACACTTTCTGATATTACCAGAAGTTATTTGATATGCTGATATGTCTGGATCAATTCTTCATCTGCTGCGTGTGCAAATTCATCTACTTCAGCATATCCACGTAAAAACATCCACTTGCAAAACGCACTCCTCCACATCTACTGAAGTTCTTGGCCATTTACAGTCACTAACCTGACAAAACACTATTACAGACTTCTTTTAGGAATGTAATTCAGTCATTTCACTGCTTCCTGTCTCTGCCTCTGTGGGCTAGTAAACTCAACTTCAACAGTATGGTTACATTAACCTAGCTTTTCTTGCCATTACTATGATGTTTTTCTTTCTTCTGAGTACTATGAGTCATTTCCTTAAACCTTTGCTGGTTTGGCTGCTGTCTTTAGGATACTAGGAACTGCCAATGCTCCTCTTCCAGTTTTGGTTTTAATTCCACTGTGAGCTAGAACTAGTCCTTGTTTCCACAGGTTTTATCTAAGGTATTTTTTGTTGAAATAACTACAATTTGACCTAATGCTAAAGTTGTCCAAACACAGCTGTCAGTACAGCTTCTTTGAAGCCAAAGAAGTTTACACTCACAGAGTCCGAGCCTTATGTTCTATTATCAATTCTGATAAAGCCCTTGCAGATGACTAGCTGTTTCCCATGCTTGAAAACACGCCTGTACTACTGAGCTGGGAGAATAAGTGGAAAGAAATTCTTCACACCTATGCCAGTTCCCCTACATGCTTCCAAAACCTGACAAAGAAAGCAAGACTAAAAGAACAAGAAAGTCAGTACATAGTTGTCAGCTTCTAGATATAAGTTCTTTATTTCTTTCCTGACTAGATACCACAAACTGTTAATAAATAAATTCATGTACAAAACATACTCCTCCTGAAAGATATTGCTCAAGACAACAGGTCAAGCAGAGATCACAATCAAGCTAAGTTGGTTTCAGTCGTGTTTGAAGCAGCTGGGTGCCAAGTTGCTCGCAGTGCTGAAATGATTCTAGCTAATTCTGGACTTGAAAACACTGTGGAAAAGTGTAAGGTACCACAGGTACCTGTATAAGGTCTTACACATTAAGTACCACCTTCAATGCATTACACTGACAAGGGAAAAAAAAAGTCACTGCTGAGTAAATAAGGCATACAACCCTGTATGAAGCCAATATACTGACCAGTAAGATACTCTGCTTCTCGCTATCTTGCCACCAGCACCAACAGGAATGGTGCACATTTTAAACACCACAGTAAACACATGCAAACCCAAATTTCCCCCTTTAAGGCCCAACACACCAACCCATTTAAATCAGGCCTGTTTGCCTCAGACAAATGCACAGAAGCTTACACCATTCACTTCCCAGCCACAGCCCATGCTTAAAACATTAGTCAGGCCAGTTTTTCCAAAAACTTATTCTCAAAGTACTCCTTGCCTCTGGTAGGCAAACACCCAAAAGGGGAAAAATAATCCCCTCTCCTACTTACGTAGTAAATAATAACCAAGTTACTAGATACTTACAGAAACTTACACAACAATACATACAGCTTAGACACTGCTTTCCACAAGGATAAATACAGCAGGCATAATTATGTTGAATTTACAGTACTAGACTTGCGGGTGGGAAATAGAAAGCAATGTAAAACATTGTCTCCTAAAATTCTTGCCTACTATGAATGAGTATAACAAAAGTAAATTGCATAAAGATGATAACTTACAAGATCAGGACTTAAACAACCAGCCTTTCAACACTCATTATGAGACAGTCTCTCTGCCTCTAAGTACTTGCATGTCTTCTCATCAGGACAAGGTTTTTCTTTTTTGCTCACAGCCAGTTGCTGAAACTCAAGGATCGCTCATTACACTTTCTTTACCAGAGACTGCATGTTTATTTAGTATTTGACCAAAGATGACAAAGATCTCCAGGATTCCTGCTATCAAAAACTAAAGACAAAACAACTAGCAGTGCCAGAAGAGTGACAGAATTGAAGCAAGTCTAGAAGGTTTATTCAGGCCTAGCTTTTCCCTAGCAGTTCAGTCACCCAGTGATATAACAGATCCGCCTAAATCAGAATATTACTTCAGATAAGACAAAGAAATTCTTCAATATCTAAAGGGGAAAGGTAGTAAGAACTCACTTATATTGTGAAACAAGAACTCATCCCCTTTGATTTATTCAGTTACAAACACTAACAAAGCAGATATAAGCATTACTTTGATAACGAAATTCTGGAAACTCAGAAGTAGTATCATTTCACACTGTGGAAATAAATGAACACCTAGAGTTAAGGAGAACGGAGAAAGAGATGCCAGAACTTCAAAATGAAACTATAATGCTATAATGTGATGAAATTTAAAACAATAATAGCAGAGTGGTACAGTCTTAGGCTGCAGAAAAATGAGAAAAAGCACAAATGCAGAATCCACCAACCCTGAAACACAGAAAGAAAAACCACTTACCTTCAGAAGGCCTCCAGTAGGCAGGGATCTCCAGCAAGACAGATTCACTTACCCCAGCTAACCCTTAAATGAGATCTGAGAGAGGGAAGAGTCCAGCTCCACTCTATCCAGTCACTGAGGTGAACCACACGTACCTGAGCTCCTCTGGGTCGGTCCTGCCTTCCCACCAGGAGCTCAGTCACTAGATCAGACCACAACTTGCATTTCCAAAACAGAAGCCAATGAAATTGGCCTATTTTCTTAACCTAATAACTAGGATATCATGTTGTAGTGTAATGCAGGCAAAGTAAAGTCCACTCTAAAGCTTAATAATGCTCCATTTCAAACATTTCAGTCATAATTATGTAATTTAAGTGTGCAGCATAAACACTTGCGAGTAATGCTCATATTCAAAAATGAGAGTAGAGCAGCTGATGATACATATTTTAAAACATAAAGTTGCAATTCAACTGCCAAAAGAGCAGGACTACTCCATAAAGCAGGACAAGACCATAACATCAGTCAACAAACCTGTACTAACTCAAGTGCAATTCCACATTACTTAAGTCAAACAGGAAAAGCAAGGTCCTATCATCAGGATCAGATATGGGTCAGTGATCAGTCACTAAAAGACACCTACAGAATCATAGAAACAACAGCAAAAGAGAGAAGGTACAACCCACATACCTACAACACAAGCCATAAATCTAGGCAATAACCAAAAAACAAGAAATAAAGACTTTGCTCCGAAATGCTCCAAAACACAAACTAAGGCCTGTGGCTGAGCTCTATTTAAGAGCTCTTGAACCCAGTGGTGGTGAGTGTAGGTGGGAACCCAGATAAAACAAGAATGATAATAGTTAACCAAAAGGTTATCTATAGGAAAAACTCACCAATATGGATGCCTTCAGTCTGGCTGGAAAATGCTGAGGCTGGTTATCTGACCTCCACAAAGGAGGAATCTCAAAAGAGATGCTGCCTTAGTGGTGGTCAGCCCCTAAATGAAGTCTAGGAGAGGTGGAGTCAAGCTCCACCCCTTCTGGGACCACAGCTCAATTACCTTCACCTGTGCTCCCACAGCTGAATGACACTCGCCCCAGCTGATTAATCAGAGGTTCAGGCTGTGATCAACAGTTTCCCATACACCCCCTCATACATCTTAAATCTTCCTGCTTTAATAAAGTACCTTTGCTTTTGCTCTAATACTTTTTCTAACAAGGAAGAAAAAAATTGTGTGATGAAAATACGTATTTGTCCATTTCTGAGAAAAATGAAACCTTGAAAAATTCAGACAGGCAAATTTCTTCATTACTGCTCCTAATAATAAACGTCATGAACAGTCACTACCAGATGGAAGTACATCTTCATGCTCAGGTGATGACTTTCTAAAGATATGAGGAATACAGACACACTGGCTGAATCTGTATTGTCACAGTAGTCACCATAGATAGACTGCTGTGTTACTGTGAAGGAGAAGGAAAGTCTGCAGAATGGAGGGTAACAGCAGAGGCCATACCTCAGGGTTTGTACCTTCTTCCTGTAACATTCCAATACAAAATAGCTAAAACTGATTCCCCCCAGCCCCCTTCCCCCCCAAAAAAGGCATACAAACAGGTGAATAAACCTCACCATGCAGGATTGTTATCCTTGTTTGAGGTTGAAAATGGCACAGTGTACAAGATAGGACTACAATAATGTGTTGTTCTGCATCTGTGACTGTTCAGTGTTTTGGGGACGGCATTGGTGAAGAAACTAAGAGTATGCTTCTTAGAGGCATAAGGAAATAAAATGCGGAAGTATGGCACTAGCACAAACAGATGTTAATAAAAACCAAAGGGAAAACAGTCATAAATACAAGTCCAGGAGATCAGACTGATGAAGAGTAAACAACGTCACAAATCCGCACTGAGCAACAGCAAGTTAGACAATAGATTTTCAGAACAAGACCTAGGGAGTATAGTGGAGCAGCACAAATCAATAACGTCATGCTGAAGAGATAGAACAAACATGACGCGGAGATGAATAAGAAGGGATGAGATGTATGGTTACATTCATGCTTTAGCTGGTATTCTCTCTCCAGTTTTGTGCTTTGCATTTCAAGAAGGCTGTAGGCTATTGTGGAAAGAGTTTGTCACAGAGCAACAAGAAATAGTACCTCTGAGAGCAGCTGAAAGACATAGGATTAGTTATCTAAAAGAAAAGAAGACAGAAGGTGTGATCGATGCTTGATAAAAGTCTCCAAAGGATCACAGGCTGATAGAAATAATAAATAATCCATTCACTATGTCCATGATAGTCAGGATGAGAGCTAACTGCTTTAAATTGCAACAAGTGGTATTCAGATCATTTACTGTGGAGAAAAAGTACTTCCTGATAATAAGCGAAGCACAGGAATCTCCTAGAGAGGTCATGGAGACCTCATCATTAGAAATAGTTAAGGAGAAGATAAACAAATCTATGTTCAGAAATGGACTCAGCACAGTCAGGAGATAGACTAGAGAACCTTTTGGAGATCTCTTTCAATTTCCTTTTTATATTTCCATGATTAAATGCAATTATGAAGATGTTTCAGAACCTCTCTGCTCTTATGGTTAGAAAAATAATGTATCTTGGGAATTTCTATGGGTGGAAAAGTTTTTATAATAGCTGTGGAGGAGCTCTTATTTATTTGCTGGTGTGCCTTAAGTACACAATATGTTCATACAGAGTAGGCCACATGGTATTATTCTGAGAAATTAAAGTTAATGGGGCCTGCTTGGGGAATATAGCACAACATAATGAAAGTCACAATCTTACCGGCTGTTACTTCTGCAAAGGAGATAATTACCATAAATAAAGCATTTCAGAATGCCACTAACTTTCATTTCCATCAGTAATAAACCTCTTCTAAATAACTGAAACCAAAGTTAGCATTCTCTCTAGAGAAGTATTTCTAGAAATCACAGATCACTTATGAAGATTCTGTACATCTTCTCTTTTTTCACTCTCAGTTCACAGCTTCATGAGATATTTTTCATTATTATTATTATTATTTTCTTTTTTCTTCTTTTTGAACTTGTCTCCCAGCTGGGAAAAATACAGATAATGGCACTTTGCTATTAATAAATAAATTAATACATTAAATAAATTAAAGATTGCAAAGTCTGGAACACTGCACTGTACTGATAGGTTACACTGTGTCCCTCCTCCATTCGTAGATAACCTCTGCATCACAGGTTTGTGAAGGACAGAGATACCCAGCTATCAGCTTCATGCTTGGCCAGCAGCCCTAAGGCAGACCTGCAGCCTTGACCGGTGCACCTTTCTTGGTGACCACCACTCCTCCTCCTTTGCCCATACAGCTCTAAATTTTGGGGTTCTAGGCAGTCCCAAAGCAAAGTGATTTAGTAGCGAATTCAACCTGATTTATTCTTTGATCAAGCTACTGGCCACAGAAAAATGACCAACACAAGTTGTACATGCCAAAGTCAACTTCAGCTCGTGTTCCTTCTAGCCATTTGATCTTCTATCTGCCAACTTCCTCCCATATTCCCCAATTTTATCCACATTTAATATTGATTTAGCCATTAAAATGTGGTTTTCTACTTTTCTGTAACATTTTATTCTTCCACTGCAATATATTGGAGACATGAAATGCCACTTCTGCAGCACAAATGATAGTCTCCTAAACACAGGATATAGATAAATAACTTCTAACACTGGCTCTTTTTTACCGTTTATATCGATTTTGATAGGTTTCCCTTTCATTTTTGGTCTCAAACCACACCACAGAAGGGTTATTTCCAATTAATGAAAACTAAACCATGTACATCATTATTTCTAAAGAGATCTTTGATTTACTGTATTGTTTACATGGCTGCAGAAAAAATACTGCTGAGTCTGACCATAGCTAATTTATGAGAAAGGGTTCTGTGGCCGTGCTGCAGGAACTGATAAAATGCAAAGAAAGGGACCTCCCACACTGAGAATCCCTGACTGTAAATCTCACTGCTTTATGAGTGGAAAATACCCAAGTAATTGTTCTGCTCAGAGGTGCTAAGCACCTGTAGCAGCTGTGGGTTGTAATTGGCCCTGTCGACACTCATAACTTGGGAACATTTGGATTGTGTAACTCACAGGTCCTGGCACCCAGAAGACAGACAAGTCCAGCTGGCTCCAATCGGAGGGAAGCAGCAGCTTTTTCTGGACTCCCAGTTGGTTTGGTACAGACCGTCTTCACTTTCCATCTGCAACAAAAATAGGGTTTTGATAACTGAATTTCTGAACAGGGAAGAAAAGCAGCAATCTGCTTTCAGCCTCCCCTCAGTCCAGCAGTCATGTTACAAGTGACAAATGGAGATCACACTGTTTGGAAGATCTATATTCACATTGTGTTCTGTTGCTGTCAGATCCAGCTGTCCCATTTCCCTTCACCGTCATAAGTATCAGGGGATGTTGTGAGTGACACACTGCCTGCAGGTCCCAGGATGGGAACTATGGAGGCTGAGATCACCAAGAGGAGTAACTGCTGCGGCTGAGCATGGGGAGCTTCATTGGGAGTGCTTCCCAGTGTGCACCTATTGGCTGGTAGAAGTGCAGCCATAGGGGGTGTGGAAATCACACTCACAGCACAGTGTGGGAAACTGTTAATGACACAGTGAGCCAAAATGTCAACCTCTGTACAAGTGATCACTCGGTCCTATCTGGCCCCACACTGTCTAAAGACACTCCCGTTACACCAATGCGTGGTTTTGGGCCTAGACTGATTGGCAAGCAATACAAACTACACTGTGGTAAAACCCAATGTTTAACTCATACTGAATTCTCCTAGTAGGCCACCCCATGACCGCCATGCATAACTTAATGTGGTTATACCCCTGAGCTCAGGGCTTTGTAACATACCCTCGTTCGAAACACTTTGTCTTTCCGAGCCTCAGCACCAGAAAACCACAAGGGTGGAAGTTACTGCGGTGTCGAGATCCACACAGGACAGATGCTGCCTCCAACTCAACGCTGACAAACAAACGATGTTTCAAACAAAATGAAGTTGTTTCTTTTCGCTGCACATTCAGCCACGTTGAGGGGGACCATAGATTGATTTGTTTGTTTGTTTGTTTGTTTTGAGGGGGAGGGATGCTATTTTGCACTTATTATCCAGAACCAAAGCCCCTACCAGTCCATCGCACTGCAGCATCTCAGCCGGGGCTGCTCGGCTGCCTCCGGACCTCCCTCAGAGCGTGGCGGCGGGCGGCTGAGGGGACTCCGTGGGCTGCTCATCCCCCAGCGAGCCCTGCCCCGGCGAGGGCGGCCTCGAGGGAGGGAGGGAAGGCGGGCGGGGCGGCGACAGCTCTCCCGTAGCCCCACGGACAAGGACCGGGGCCGGGGCCGTACCCCGCCCTGACAGCCGCCCGCCTCCACGGCCGCTGGGGGCGGCCTCTCCCCTCCCCCTCCGCTCCCGCCTCCCGCCGCCCCCTCCTCCCGGGCCGCGACCGGGGATATCCCCGGCCCCTCCCCGGCGGCCCAATGGAGGCGGAGATGCTGTGCGGGCTGCGGGCGGGCTGGGGGCGCCGCCGAGCCGCGGACGCCGGCCCGGGGCCGCGCTCACTCGGTGGGGAGCCGGAGGGAGAGGCGGGCGGCGGCGGCGGCGCCGGGGCCGGGACTCTGGCAGGCGGCGGCTGGGATGAGGCGGGGGGGCGGCTGTGGGGGCAGATAGCGTCCCGCGGGGAAGCGGCCGAGTGGGACTCGGAGCGGCGGCGGGGGCCGCCCGGCAGCGCCATGGCGGCTCAGTGCGACCCGCTGAGCGGGTACCTGCAGCAGCCGCTCTCCGACCCGGGCTCCAACAGCGAGCGCAGCACCGACTCTCCCGTGCCCGGCTCCGAGGAGGACTCGGCCGGCCCGCCGCGGCCCCTGCACAGCCCCGAGTGGGGCGAGGAGCGATTCCGGGTGGACAGGAAGAAACTGGAGGCCATGCTCCAAGGTAAGGGCGGGGAGAGGCGTCGGCGGTGCCCGGGGGGGCGCGGGGCGGCGGCGGCCCCGGCCGGGACGGAGGGGGTTGAGGGGGCAGCGTCCGGGCCCGCCCGGCCTTTCTGGTCCCCGCTCCCTTTGCTCCTCTTGTCATTGTCCCGGGGTGCTGGGAGTCGGGTTGGCAGCGTGGCGTTCCCGTCCGGGGCTGCGCGGGGGCGGCGGCGGCTCGCGGTCTCGCATGCGAGGGGAGCCGAGTCCCTGGGACCGCCCCTGTCCCGGCCGGGCCGTGCTGCTACTGCCCCGGGGACGCCTCGGGGCGCTCAGGTGCCGAACCGGCCCCGGCGTCGCGAGCGGAGCCGCTCCCGAGCACCGCGGGCGTTGCGAGATGCCGCCTCCCGCACCGGGGCGAGCGTGCAGCGGGGCCGCCGCTACGGAGGGCTCCGGCTCTCGAGGAGCTCTTCAGACCGAGCGTCTACCCTGGGCAGCGTGCTCCGGGCTCGCCGCTTTCTAGGAACAGCTCCGAAGGCCGCGGCGTAGCGGGAAGGAGCCGTCGGACGGCAGCATCCCCCGGCCGGCGCGGTGTCCGGAAGGAGCCGCTTGCCCGGCCCTGCTGCTGCTCTCGGAGCCCGGCGGGACGAGAGTCCCGAGCGCCGTCTGCGGGTCTTTCGTAACTTGAGAGCAAAACGGTTCCGATGAGTCGCGAGGGGACGGCGGGGCTTTGCAGCTGACAGCTGGCTGCGTGTGCATTCGGCTTCTTTCCCCCGGGACTCCGTGCTTTGTCCTATTGTGCCTTGAATTATCTGACTCTCTCAGTGGGATCTGCGTGGATGGCTTTGGACAAATAGTATCACAAGTCTGGCTCTTTTTCTTAAAGGCTGATGGATGAGTTTAAAATCAATGAGGTCGGTGCTTAGCGAGCAGTTAATGCGGGGTGTTCCTGCTGCTGACCCCAGAGCCCTGAGAGCTGAGCTGAGTTCAGGGCTTGTGCCGCCCTGAGGCAGCAGGATGTGTGGGGAGCAACCCAGAAGGGTCAGGGTGCTCTGAAGAAGTGTGCTCTTCACTTTGAGACTGCTGCTCCGTAGACAGTGTTATGCTTGCATCTCAATCTGTTAAAGTAAATGTTCAAAATAAAGCCCTAATCGATATGCTGCAGTTGTTTGTGAGGTGTGTGATGTGGCTATAGTGTGCTGAGAGCTGTAGCCAGCAGGTAGGTAGTTCGATGTCCTGTCCCAGCATCTACCTGCCCCTCAGGTGAGAGCCAGCAGAGAAGCGTGGGTGAATTGGCTGCTGCAGAGCTGTGGTCTGACTCAGTGACTGCAATGATTGGAATTTTTTCAAATGAGATTCTGTCTCCTGGGGGTGGGTTAATCTTTAATCAGTTAATACTTTGGTACCAGTAGAAAAATCTCTTTATGTCATGTGGTAAAGAATAAGGAATTTGGAGGAACAAGTATCAACTGCATCTGAAGATGTGCTTATCGGAGTGACTTAGAACTAAAGTCGGTGGGTAAGGAAAAGAAAGTGTTGGTAACTTTTCCCTGCCTCTTCCATAGACACGAAATGCTCTGAAAAGATTGACAGCTGCCTTCACCTTTTCCTGTGCTAATGAAATAAATTTCCACTATCTCATCCCACACAGTCTCTCTTTCTACTGCCTGAGGTAGTGAACGTGTGAGGGTAAACAAAGCTCCTGAGCAGGATCCAAGTCCCATATAATTTGCCATCCAGTAGTAGCCAGTCTCAAAGGAGCTGGACTCCAGGATGCTTATGGGTCCCTTCTCACTTGGGATGTTCTATATTGTGAAGTGTGGGGCTTCTTGTTTGCTCCTCTGTTTTCAGTTTCTTCTTATCCTTTTAAGTCATATCCTTGTAAGAGTTCAGTAGGAGGTTTGTTAGTTAGTGCAGACAGAATTCTATGTATTTGTGTGTTGCTTTATGTCCCTTCCAGTAGGTACATACATACATGGTTCAGGCAGTGGTTTGGGGAGGTTTTTGACACTGTCATTTTTTTTTTCTTGTGAAGAGAAGCACATGTAGATCTCAGAATCAGGTGATTTTTGTTTGTTGTAAAAGCTTAAACTTTATGGCTTATTGGCTCTACAAAAAGTGTAGTTTCTAGGGAGTGCAGCAAGCAGAAAATGATCAGGAAACAACTAACTGTTTATTAAATGTCAGCACCGTTGCACAAGTTCTTATCTGGTGTCTTGACTTCTTACCAGGTAGGTCTCACTTAACTCATTTTGTAGGCGGATACATCAGGTACTTGAGCAAGTTTAGCAGTGTGTCACACAGAGCATTGCAAAGCCAGAGCTGTAGATGGTACCCAGAAGTTTTGAGTCAGTTACGTTGCAGATTGCAAAACAAAGTTGATTTTGGTGGATGGGTGTGGCCATCTTTTCTAAGTGTAAACTTTCCCTCAACCCTGAGAGGGAAGAAATGGTGGAGAAGTGCTATCTTAAGAAATTCACTACAGCTTCTCTTACAGCGAATTTCTGACTCTGAAAACATGACTCATAAGGTCGTGTTTCCTATTGTTTCTAATAGCAGCGTTCATCACTGAGCAAGTTTTTAAGACATGCAAAAATGATATTGTGGAAGGGAAGAATTTTTGTCATCTTCCCTTGGTCATCAGGTTCTGACTTCCAAGATTCACCCAACTTTTTTTAACCTATGCTGGGGTAAATACAGATTCTTGCTCATGCTGGATGGATTAAGTCTCTTCTTTAGTTTTTACTTGTGAAGACTTATGGCTTGTTGAAGTGTTCTTAGAAGCTCTTTTTAGGTTACCTGAATGCAAGAATACAGTACCTTTAGTTTAGTTGTGGTTAAAGCCAAGTTATCAACAATATGGAGTTAAGAATCCTATGAGGGAATGTTGAAATGTTCCCTTTCTTGCTTAGAGAACCTTTTTTATTTTTTTGTAGTCAACATCTGCTGTTTACTAATGAAGAAATGTAACAGGTAATCAGTAGTAGAAAAAAGTTGAAAAATCTAAGTTATTAGTATTAAGTATTAGGCCTGGTGCTTCTGCTGCATGTTTTATGTTCTAGGACTGCATTACTGAGTCCTCTTTCCTGCCATGATTATTTCTCATCTTTTCTGCAACTGCTGTGTTGTGCATAATGTATCAAGGGACAGTGACTTCAATGAGATTCTCCTCGCACTGCAAACATGTTGTATAATTCACTTATGGCATAGAGGTCTTGGATACCTTGAACTCACCTGCAGAATACATAGAGGGAGTAAGTGGTGTGGCAAGGGATACAGGGTAACCTTCTTCCAAGAAGCTGTCAATGTGGCCTGCTGGCTACCAATCACTTCCGATCTGAGACATCAGAAAGAATTGGCAGGTGTGGGAGCGCTGCTCATTCTTTTCTTCCTCGCTTTAAGGTTGTTCCTTATTGTTTTTGGTGTTTCGAAGGTGGATTTTTTAATAGCCTGAAGATAAATATTTAGATTAAAATTAGAGTGAGACTCTCAAATCGTTTTCCTTTTTCAAGGATCAGCAAATGAGAAAACTATGGTGAATGTTTTGAGTATAAGGGTTTGATGTGGAAAAAAGTCATAATACTGTTTTATGACTTGAAGATGAGTGGGATGATACCATTAATCTGAACCCTTTCTTTGGGATATATGTTGTCTTATGGTGCATCTCTTCATCAGTCTGCTGGAAGAGAGCTCTCTTAGATGCTTTTCTCCAAGAAACAAACTTAAAGCAGATCAGCTGTTTTATTTTTTCAGCAGCAACAGCTCATCAGATGGCTTTTCATATTATTCCTGTTAATCATAGCCTTTGTGTACTGGGGAGCACTCAGGTGATTTAATGCTGTGGAATAATTTTCTTTGATTATTTGAGTGCCTGTTACTGTAGCAGCAGAGTATGATTACAAAAATGAAAGATATTAGACTTGAAAAAGCTGTGTGAGAAGGTACGACCTGACAAGAAGGGCAGCAGCCTTTGAAAGACTCAGAAGTTACCTGTAACAAAGAGAGAAGGAGAGACCCTCCACCACCTTTCTGCTGCATTGTGACCTAACTGTCAAGCATCGTGCCAGGTTTATTTGAAATAATCCTTTCTTCTATGTCATTCTTCAATGATTCTAAGAGGATTTTGGTGGGGTGTATGTAGAGCACGGTCTTAATCACTTGGATTTTGTAATGCACTCTCATACAACAATACTTCAGCCAAGAAAAGAAAAAAAAGCAACACCACAAAACCACATTTCTGGTTTTAAGGGAAGCTTAACTGTAGCAGAGATGCAGATGCCATGTTCCTTATCTTTCCTTATGGAAAGAAGAACGCAACTACAGAAAAAAACCTAAATGTGGCAATCTGTGCCTGTCAGAATTTGCTTTTTAAAACATGTCTTTCATTTTGGGGACACCTTTAGGTGACTTTAATTTTGATCAGGATCTTGAGGTAATTTGTTGTGTTTTCTCAGTTATCGAAGCACCTATCTGATGTTGGGAATGTGCTCTACAGGAGGTTGCTGTCTAGTGGGAATCTCATCCTGGGCTCATCTTGTACTGATTGATGAGCTCTTTCATTTTTTAACTGAGGAAAGTCAGCATCTGTAGGAATCATGTCAATCTTCATGTACATAAGGTAGATTCATTTTTCTCCCGTGGATTTTGTGTTCCTTGCCTGTGGTTTGGTGTTGGAAAAATGCTCAACTGGTTATTTTTGACCCAAACAAGCCCTGCTGCTCTTTGATACGAGTAACAGAAATACTCGAGTAACTTTTTGGTTCATTTAGTCTAGGTGAGCGTTGCCTATTTCCTGTAAGTCTATTGAAAATCAATTGTAAATTCCTTTGCCCAAAGCTCACCCTTGAGGCCATTGCCTGATGCTAAGGCCGCAGTTACGCAATGCCGAGCTCTGGTGCCTGGGTGATAACTGATTTATTTTGTGTTTGCTGATCTATCAGATGGAACTTGCTGCATTTAAGCAAGTATGTTTTTTTCTGCTTTACCTGTAACTGTCAAGGCTAGTTGGTATCAGCTATGGAGAATGACAAATTGATGTCTGACTGGCCAGGCTTGTGTGGTGGGGCGAAGAAAACCACTCGAGCATATGGAGGGAGCTGGAGATGTTCCAGGAGATCTGGAGACATTGCTGCAAACAATAGTTTTATTAGAAGCTGGGCCCTGAAGATGTGAGTTGATGGACTTCGAGTGAGCGTTTCTTTCATAGGCGGTCTTCAGTCTTCATTTAAATAGGGTGGTCCTGACTGGTTTCCATGTGGGGACAGTGATCTGTGTGTTAAATATGCTGATACTCATGTTTGAATGGCTGGACGGGGTGAATCCTTCCCTTCTGGATTTTCATGTGTGATGGTGGCAGAAATCTAAATTATAATGCTAGATGTACAGTGCTCATTGGAATAATGAGCATACTTTCTTGCAGTTGAATTTACAGATGCATAATGCTGTTGATTTGTATCCCTGCTTAATGGGTCCTGTTAGAGCTATAAGAAGTGCAAAATGCTTCTTTTCTTTGGTGGGATTCTTACTGAAATAACTCCTCAAGCTCTTATTTTCATAGCCTGTAAACACTTTATTTTCCTAGAGAAAGAAAATGGGGTTTTTTTGTACTTAATGAGATTTCTGTTCATGCGTTTTTCTATTTTTTTTTATTTTTTTTTTGTACTTTGCAGTGTATAGGCGTAGCTTGGACAGGGAACAGTTGTGGGGTAATGGGAACCTTTCTAATAGCATTTACATTTGGTGTTTAACTTACATGTAGCAGGAGAAAAACAGTTCAGTTTCTTGGTCAGGCTTTCAAATCCCCAAAGTGCTGAGTAGTCTATTTCTACAAAAAATAAATATATGAAATGAATTTGTGTGACTTGTAGTTTAAAAATGTTCTTGCATTCCTTTGCTAACAATTGTAATAATACCACTTTCTCAAGTTTCAGTGTTTTTTAAGTAGTACAACGGACTATCATGGTTTGGCATGAGCTGCTGAGTTAAGTATTGCTGGCTTGCACATTCCTGTTGGTTATATTGTAATCTTTACCTCCATTGGAAAATATGTCCTATTTTGAGTACTTATTGCACGCTTTTGGCTTTAATGCCTGTCAAACAATTAGACACGTTAGCTTTTATTTAATTTCAGGAAGGCTACATTGAAAAACTAATTGTGTTTTTTAAATTAATTTTGTTATGACACCACTATCTGGTACTGTGAAGGCACGGTGATTTTTTTTGTACTTAAAACATAAAACCTTACTATGTGTGAGTTGGCTTTTGGGTAACTCATGAGTTGCATGCAATTCTTGTAGTTCAAGGAGTGAGAACTGGATTTAGGGGTTTCTTCTTGAAGATTCTACATGTTGATCCATGGCAATTTTCATAATAATTTTAAGTTAAGCAACCAGAAGGTTTTGTTCAGTATCTTAATGTCTGTGCTTTCATGTATCCAGTTCAGATCAGGATGACTGCCTTGCATGGGGTAATGGAACTTTTCACATTTCAGTGACTTTAACAGCTGATTTATGTCAAGACTTCTGTAATGATATCCTCTTTACTGGAATGGGAATATTATTTTTAAGTTTCCTGTTCAAGTTCTGTCGATATTTTGAGGAAATGTTTTCTCAAAAGACTGAGGTAAGATAAATGCATATTTGAACTCTGAGGGTGAGGAGGTGTGTTTGTAGTCTCAGCCACAGATAGGATCTGTCTTGTAACAGACCTAAGCAAAGCAAAACCTGCAAGAAGCGAAGGCTTTGGTTGGTGAGTGCAAGAAGCCCTCTGTCAGTTCACTCCACAGTGCTGCTGGATTAACTGCAGCCCTCATAGGAAAGAGCTGTGCCCTTTCTGCTGTTATCTCTAATAGGAGTCAGAAATTGGGATGCTTGTCAAGTTTCCTCTGTGATAATACATGATACTGTAGTTTTGGGTGGGGAAAGCTTGACTTGTGTGGGGAAATTTGGGCATTGGCAGCTAATGGGCTTAAAATGAGTGTAAAATAGAAGTGTTAGATCCCTGAATGGGTAAATCCCTTGTCTAGTAGCTTACCAATTTTCTTCTGAAAACTGGTCTTCCTGTGGGTGTACACAATGCATGTATCCATAGTGGTCAGTTCCAGCCACTGTCATTGCTGCATAGCTCCAGTGCAATGGAAAGCAAGGTGCACAGCACAGACAGGCACCCACCAGCACTGTACCTGCAGAATGGCTGTGGCAGAAGCTTCTGTTCCCTTTCTGGGAAGTCTGTGTGTGCTGTTCTGACCTGGGCTCCCAGCAGGTGATTTGAATGTGGTGGAATAAGCTCAGTGAAAGGTAATGAAGAGACAGAGGGATGGCAGCCTCTGATATGGGAGAAGGGGTTGAGGTACCTGGGACTGTTCAGCTTTAAGTTGAAGAAGGCACAAGGGAGGTCTTGTTCACTGTATGTAGAGGAGATGTAAAGAAAACTGATGTTCTCAAATCGGTGGCTACTGACAGGGTACAAAGTTACTTTTTCTGCCTTTTTCTTTTCTCTGGAAGTGAACTTCCATTTACTTTTGCATTTTAGAGGAAGCTGAATACTTGAATAAATTGCCCAGAGAGGCTGTGGTGTTTCCATCCTTGAAGCTGTAGTAAATCTGACTGGGAATAGCCCAAAGCAAATAGCTGTAGCTGATGCTGTTTTGTGGAAGATAACAGGACATCTATGTCATCCCCACACTTCTTTTTTGGGTTCACAAGTTTGGGTGAGTTGTTTCACACTACAAAAACAGGAAAAATGGATTTGTATAGTTAATACATGTAGCACTTAGATTTTGCAGGCAGGAATGCATGGGGTAGTTTAAATGGGTTGGGCAGTGTGCAGAGGTCATGCTTTGTTGATTATTGTGGATGAAGGGTATAGATAGCAAATTATGGCAATCGGAATGCTGTACAATAGTCTGGAGGGTTTTGTAAGAAAACAGCACAAAATTAAGTGTGCCTTTGCACAGAAACTTAAGGTTGCAAGGCTTGGGGCCAGAAATAAGATCTACCTGATTTTGTTTCCCCAAGGAGCTTTTGCATATTGATGTACAATTCAACCTGATAAAATTGGGTCCATTCTAGAAAAAATAAAATGATGGTAAACTGGTAATCCTCTGATTAATCAGCTGAGGCAAGTGTTGGGTCAGCTGTGGGAGCACAGGTGAAGGTAATTGAGCTGTGCTACTGGAAGGGATGGAGCTTGACTCCACCTCTCCTAGACTTCATTTAACGGCTGACCACCCCTAAGGCAGCATCTCTTTGAGTTTGCTCCTTTGTGGAGGTCAGATAACCAGCCTCAGCATTTTCCAGCCAGACTGAAGGCATCCATATTGGTGAGTTATTCCTATAGATAACCTTTTGGGTATCTATCACCATCCTTCTTGTATTATTACCATCTTTTGTATCATTCCACCTTACAAAAATCTATAGGAGTCTGCACTTGACAATTTTGTAGTGTTCAGTTATAAGCTGGGATTGATCGTGCTAATTTCCAGGTAAATGCTTGCTCTGTAACCAGCTTTATAGGAAAAAAAAAAATAAGCCCTTTGGAGCACAAACTGTTGTCGAAGATTGATGAAGCTGTGCCTGAATATTGTAGTGGATTTGCCTTCTTCAGGAGTGTGAGAAGCATCTCCTAGGACAGATTTGGTCTGCATCTGTCAAAGACCTGGTGACGTTTGGATGCTTGACCTTAAGATTTCTTTAATGCTTGATAGTGTTATTTTAATGAAATTCCAAATAGTGATGGAATGGGCACTAGTTATGTAGGCTGCCTTTGCACATTTTAGCTGTGATTCTCCTGAACAAGTAGAAAGTTGCTAATACTTTTTAATTTGTATTCTTGCTCAGCTTTTCTATTTATATTTTTCCTTTTACTGTTCTTTAGATATCATTCTTTAATTTAAGAATTGACTCTCCCAAATGGCTGATGGCCAGCAGCCACTGCTTTAGGGTTTGGTGTCTTGAGGTCAGCAGCTCCGCAAGTACTGTGAAGTAAAGCTGCTACTTGAATTATTTTTTCTAAGTTTCTCAGACTGATATTACCTAGAAATGGGTTAAAATAAGACCTTTGTTTGAGAGGCTAAGGAGCATAGGAGCATCCTGTGGTCTCTGGAGGAGGCTGCGTGCCAGGACACAAGCAGTCTGATCAGCTGGAGATCTTCCTAAGCACGTGCTTGGTGGTGTGTGTAGTTCAGTGCTGTAAGCTGTTGCTGCATCTCTAGAGAGGTACGAATGCAACCTGCTGTACTGAGAACAGGATGAACACTCATCTGCCTTGAGAGATCTATTAATTGCTCCCCATGTTAGTTTGGGCCTTGTATATTACCTAGGGGAGAGGGGCAGGTAAGAACAGTGCCAGCTGTAGTGCAGCCCCAAGCTCCTGCTCTGTGCAATTCCAGTGCTCGCCTGGTGTGCAGGGGTTGCTATAAGCCTTGTGAGAAATGCTGCTTCTGCAGAAAAGCTGATAAAGTCATATGGAGAATTGTTTTTTTCAAATATTAATGTCAGAAAGGAGCAACTCCCATTCTTCTTCTGGCTTTGTGCCTGTTAGGAACTTGTGTAGACGCAAGTGAAGCCCAAGCTTTCCATTTTCCATTTGCTAAACTCATGTCCAGGCCAGACCCGGCAGGCTTTGCAGAGTCTCCTTTCAATTTTCCACTAAAGCAAAGTGATACGAGTGAGGTCTGTAGGAACAGTTTTCGAGGAAAAAAAATAAGCAGTTATCCTTCTGCTTGTAGCCTGGAGGTCAGATCATAGGCTAAGTCTAACATGCATACACTCATGCAAGACCTCTACCATCCAGCTGTCTTATTAGTGTCTTGCTGTATAAAATCTTACCATTTGAGTTTTTATTTTTCTGGAGTTTCATGGTAGGGTTACCGGCTATTCCAAAGTTTAAATACATTATCACTACTTAATTAAAACTGTAGTATTATTCTGCTTATGAGTGAAGGCACTTTGTCCATTATAAGCAAGGTCTGCTTTTAGGAATCTGCGTTGCTGTTCTGGAGTAGTGGTTAAAGCTGACCTTTAATTCTGCCTCTCCCCTCCTGCCAATAACTTGGTCTGAATGCAGGGCTTTGATTTTATCTATTTTTATTGGCTCTGTGCTGTTCAGAGCGCGTCTGTGATAAATTTATGGCAGCTGAATATACGAGGCTGGTAACTTAAGACCAAGCATCTTGAGAAATGTAAAAAATGGAATCGTGAATTCCAAAATAAATATTAGGTCAATTAAGTGGTGCATTGAAACATTTTTATGTTACAGAAAGCTTTAGCAGATTGCTTCTTTTGAAGGTATTCCCCGTGACCCTTAGAGTAAGACAATTGAATTGCCTGAGGGAATAGAAACTGTGATTCTGTGAACTGTTTGCTGGTTAATTAAATCAAAAGCTGTGTTGTAAGGTGGTTCCTTTATGGAACACTCTCCTGTACTACAAACACCATGATGAGTGTAAGCTTAGTCACTTAACAATACAATCGGGGTGTTCTGACCTGAGCTGAAGCATCTGCTGCTCTGGGGCCTGGCTAAAAGATTGGGTCTCACTTTGCCTGGGTGTGTAGAGCATCCACGGGTGAGAATTGCCATGAAGTGGTGCCATATTAAATGACATCAGTTGTCCCTTGTTTATATGCAGTTAGTTAAAGTGGTTAAAATAGTGTTGTTTTAACAATCTGGCTTTGGAGTACAATATTTAAATATTGTTTTATATGGTAGAAAGGTGTCTCGGTCCTTCTGTTAGTAGAACAAATTGAAGTGCTGTTTTTCCCTTAGTAAACTTGTGGAGTGTGTGTCAAGCAGCAGATACGAAAGTCTGGTTTTGATCTATTCCATGTGAGGAAACAGTGAATACATTTGATCAAATCTTGGTATTTTAAAAGCAATTCCTTTCTGAAGTATGAACATATCCTGCAGAATTTACTTTTCTCTCGATGTGGAAGACATTACCATCACTGGAGTCCAGAATCCATGGATTCCTCCTACGTGTCAGATTGTTTTAATGCACTAAACAATTGAGCGTGTAGGGATGTTTTTTGGGTTGCTTAGTAACAGTCAGGTTCTTTATTTTAAATGGCCTTCAGTGACATTTTTAGATTGCCTATGTTTTTTTCAGAGATTTGGCAGAAATAAAAGTCATTCTGGTGCTTGAAACATGAGGAATTGTTTAAGCCATGAGGAAGTGGGGCTGGATTGTTGTAGAGTTTTGTTTGTGTTTACTTACTGGACTTGATATTGTGTTATAGGTTTGGGAGTGTTGAGTCTAAGAGAATCCTACTGAGTATTCAGTATGGTTGTAAGTGGTTCATTGCCTGAAAGAGCCTGGATTACAGAATGTCTAATGCTGAATTAAACTTTTTAATCACTATATGTTTAGTATGAAACTGAGTGTAGTGGTGGTGTTCTGAGTTGAGAATATTATTCCAACTAATACTTAAAATATGCAAACTACTTCTTTGCACATGGAATAGCAATCGCATGCTGACAAGGGTCCTGTAACTAGATCAGTCTCTGTTACTGCTGCAGAGCTTGCACTGGGGCCATCTCCTGCTCAGCTGGAGGAGCCAGCAGGGAGTTAGAGACCAGCTTCAGTGCATGCTACAGGGTCAGTGCTGCCAGCTTCTGCTTGGGATGCTTTCGATGCATCTCTTCTGTGTATGTTTCTGAAGCAGAAGTGATGTGTGTGCTCCTTATGGAGCAGTGGCTTACAGGAGCATGCTGCAGGACTGGGCGGGCGTGGGAGAGGTACGTGGCCAGGGGAAGAACTGCTTCACTGCTCCTGTGGCTTAGACAGAAGAGTGTATGGGCCGAGTAGTTTTTGTACATGGGAAAGAAAGGTTTTGTGAGAAATCTTGGAGCAAAGAAGTGGATATGTGGCCAAGATGTTTAAAAAAATATATAAAGTTGGATAGCCTTGAAAGTACAAAGTAAAGATCTTGCACGTATGAACACCAGACATGTCACTCCTGAGCAAAGCTGTCAGCTGCAGTTCCATTCACATTCCCTTGTTCCTTCCTACTGCTTGGTGTTCTATGGGAAGAGAGGGAGAGAAAGCCCTGGTCAGTTGTGCTCTGCCTCTTCCCAGCAGCATAGTGGTAATGGTGGCAGATGCTAGGAGTGTGTAACTGAGATTCTAAGCTAGGAGGACAGCTGAGTATTCGCCATGTGAAGTATTGGTGTTTTGTTTTACCAATTGCTGTCCCAAATTGAAAAATGGGTAGAAGTAATTAGGAAGGCTTGCTTAATTTTAAGGTAGACTGATTCTGTCTGGTAAAGAAGGTGATAAACTTCTGGATGGAGCTTCTTACTATGAAACGCTTGGTCCTTAGTATGTAGTGTTATGAGATAACTTATCTTGTCTTACATTCTTTTAATAATCAACAGAATTAGTTCTTAATTATGCCCAATTTTATGTCATGCAATAGATTTCAGCTTCAGCAGAAGTGGAGTCATAATAGCAATTCCTAATTATAAAATAAAAATCCTTCACTGTTGTCTCCTGTAATTCCCAAATGTTGTAGTCTGCTTTTAGGTCCTATTTCCTCACTTCTGTTTCAGAAATGCAGAGGTGCTTTACCTCTTATAATAGATCTTGAGGTGGACAGTACTGAATCAACAGGGATAGTTGTACCAGTTTCTGGGAGGGGACAAAAGACTCGTACAGGGTTGTTTAAGAGGATAATGTCTTTTTAGGCAAATTATTCTGTGACTTCAGTTTATTTTTCTGTTGTTTTTCAATTAAACACTCTAGCATTCTCTGGTATAAATGCCAGTTCGCTTCTCCAGCTGGACCCTAGGTCCAAACTGTTAGCAGCTTGTTTTGCTTAAAGACAGCACGTTCTTTTCCTTTGCGGAAGGAGCTAGTGACTTGGTGTTAAGTAGAGCTTGGCAGCTTTTTGGTTGTCCACAGAACTACATGAGGGGTTGTGCTTGAGCTTGCACCCAGGGCTGTTTTGGTCTTGCTTGCTTTTCTTCTATGAGAAACTTCTCTCATGGGGCTGGAAATAGGTGTATGTAGGCACTAGAGGTTGGGAATGTTTCACTCTAGCAGCTTAGGCAGCAGATACAAATCTACTTCTGAAACAAAATGTTTCCTCTGGAACACCTTAAATGTGATGATTACATTTCAGCAAATTACAGAGAAGATTTATCTCAGTCTCTGCAAATAGGCTTTGCCAAGACTGTGGCTTCATAGTAGCCAATCTGTCTCATGATTTCAGGGTAGGAACTTATGGAGATGACAAGTATTTTGTGATTAGAGCCAGTTGAATTGAAACAGAAAACCTACGTCCAACTAAAATCAAAATAATAATAATTATAATAAAAAGCAAACGGGAAATGTTGCTTTTTTTTGGCACTCTTAAGGGCTCGTGAATTCTAGAATGCAGTGGACTATGCAAACTTTGCCTCTGTGCTTTCTTGATCTTATTTTTATTGTTCTCAATTGAGATTTGCAGGTAAGTGAATCTCCTGAGCTCTTTTGTCTTTCAGTCTGGTCACTGCAGAGTTAGTGTGTCTTTTTGGGAACTTTGTGTCAATAGAAAACAAGTAATTGATGTACTTTATTAGCTGTCCTTAAAGAACCATCTACTGCTCTCTGTACACCTTAATTATTTTTAATTGTATGCAGTGTTTTTTGTTTTTTTCTTCAAGAAACATGTAGGAAAAACATGCCTTAATAGCATAGCTGAAATTGTTGAAGTTACATTAGTATTGAAAGAAAAAGAAAGGCATAGAAGAAGCAGCTAAACTACCAATAAATTAAGTAAATGATTAAATGGCTCTTCATGCTTTGGCAAGCTCAGCTCAGTCAGGTCTAACTTAAGAACTAGCGGTAGGAGAAATGACTTGGCTTCTCTAATGGAGCTCTGAAGCACAAAGAACAGAAATGCCTCTGGTGTATTGAATGCATGCTATTGCATGCAAGCGATGGTAATTCTCATGTAATATACCTGGTGTGCTCAAGAGTAACAAGTGCTGATAAGCACTGTCTTTTGAATGCAGCCAAATGAAGTATGTATGTTTTTATACGTTCTATGTATTGTGTAATTAGAACATAATTTATAGACTATCTGTGCATCAGTACAGGAGACAGCAGTGTGAGTTCTAGTTCTTCATTTCTGTGTGTAGGCGTGAATTATTTGCAACTGTAAAAATAAACTGGAATATAAAATCACTTGATTTCTCCATTAACTATGAAACTACGAAAATGGCTGTGGATTTATTGTAACTGTAGAAGACTGAGTTAAATGAAGTTATATTGGAAGACTTGGCTTGATACTTGCTGTGTGTGAGCAGGGCCATAGTTGATGTTTTTCTGGAGCTGTCATCAGGTAGTTGTACATTCTTTATGCTAAGCAAACGCATCCATTTTAGAGGGACTTCTGAATTTGAACACTTGTTTTCTCATGTGTCCACTGCATCTGCAGTGTGATAGCAGAGCTGGACACCTGCTCTGCTTTGCCTTGCATTCATCCTTCTGTAATGCCTGAATGATTTAAGATTACCAAATAGAGGCTTCTTTAAAGCTTCGAGGGGTACTTGTTATGCCAATGCCTTGTATGTGGAAGTGCAAATTTTCCATATAATGCATTTGCAAGAAAATTATATTCATAACTTACAGTTCTATTCATGTTTTTTCTCCTCAAATGCAGTCTTCTGCAGCCTTAAGTTACTGTTTACTTGGCTTAAAAACTCCTGAAACATGAACTTTACAAAACATTCAACAGAGGAAATAGAACAGCAAGACCTAGCGTTCTTTGTTCAGTCTTCCCTTTCTGCTTAGTTGTAAAGCTAATTCATTTTAACTGTAAGAGCACGGTGTTTCTGGTAGTTGGATAGCACTGCAGTAAAGCTATGGCTCATGTTGTGGAACATCTTGAAGACCGAATTATTGTAATGGAAAAGGAATGTTAGGAATCTTTTGTGGACAGTTTATATTTTGCCACAGAACTTTGTGTATCCTTGCTTTGGATGGCTGAGCAAAGGCTGTAATCACTTGTTTAGCTTTTATGTGCCTTAAGAGAAGGTGTTCTGTGAGAAGGCTCCATGTTCTATCTCTGTACTGTTGGGGGAGTGGGGAGAGGAATGTAAGGCTGGCACCTCTAGTGAAGATGAGTGTTCTAAAATTTCACTTCTTCAGCTGGTGGCCCATGTGTGCCTTTTAGATTTGTTTCTGGATGACTTAGTGGGATTATTTAGCATCCTAGACTTTGCTCAATGCTTACAAACCTGTGAGAACACTGATACAGTTTTCTCTGGCTTGAGTCAGTCTGGGTAGGGAAGGTGAAAGGGAGGGGAATGTCTCAATATACTGAAAAGAACAGTTATTATTAAGGAAGGGTGTCAATTTTATTTTTTAATTGTAAGATGCAAAAGCATTAGTGTATGCTGCTGTAATTATGATACTTAGTTTCATGCATTGCTGTTTGGTGTGGGAAGATCATGTGCCTTGAAGTAGTCATTAGAAAGCGTAAATGATGTAAACTGTGAACTTTTTCATGGAGTTCTGATGTTCCTGCTCTTTGTTGTTTATTGCTTGCTTGTGTTTTCTTAGCACAGGGTTTGGTGAATGCAAGTGTGTCAGTTTCTCATCAATATTCATGAAATCATCATAGAATCATAGAATGGCATTGCGAGGGACCTCAAGAATAGTCAAGCATCAACCCCCCTGCTGCTGACAGGGCTACCAACCTCCCTATCTAAAGCAGGACCAGGCTGCACAGGGACCCATCCAACCTGCCCTTGAACACCTCCAGGGCATCTACAGCTTCTCTGGGCAGCCTGTTCCAGTATCATCTCACCACTCTCAAAGTAAAGAAGTATTTAATGATTAGATCTAATCAGTCATTTTACCACGGCGTTGTTCCTTTTTTAATATTTCATTTGTATAACTAATAACTAGCACCAATACATTTTGGTTTACACTGTAGCAATTGAATATGGTTAGGTACTTTTCAGGGGCAAACGTGGCTCCCTAAGAAAGTATTTTGTCTATTACAGGTCCTCACGTTTCCTACTTGGAATTAATTTCAAGAACAGTTTCTTCTAGTGTTCAGCTGCAGTTGTTGGCTGTGCTGGTTTTGTCAGTACTTGTGGATGATATGTTGTCTTTTGTCAGGCTTATGTTATTGAAGTTGATCTTTTTAGGCCGCTTTATTTCTTGCCCTGCTTAAAATTAACTTTATCAATACTTATGCACCTGTTAAAAGCATGATTTCTTGTGGTTAAGCCTATGTCATGGCCACCTAATATTTACAAGTTCTTGAATAACAGTCAATTGTTTGCCCCACAGCTATGAAGTTATTTCAGTTAATTATGACTCCTCTGAAGGATTCAGATTGGCAGGTAATGGGGGGCAAATGACAAGGTTTTAAAACTAGCCTTGTTTTTTTCTTTTTTTTCTTGTTGGTTCACTGACATTCTTTCCAAATGAGTGCATTTTCCATGTCAGAAAGTGAATGTTTTTGGCAAATGCTTTATGCAGGCATGAAACAGATGGAGAATATTTATAAAAACCTGGTGTCTTTTGCAAGCAGCACATCACGTGGAGAGATGTGATCGGAAGTGTTACACCATGTTTTGTACCTATTGCTTTATGTGGATAGCTGGTAATGTCATTCTCTGTTTTTTGTTAACAAGCTGCATTTTTGTTTTCATCACTCTGTTACTTAATCTGCTTTGGTTTGAAAGAGTTGTAAACTTTCTCAGTTATTTCTCAGAGTTTTGCAAGATGAGGTTCTTGTTTGGTTTTGGAGAAGTAGACTAGTATGTCACCTGGGTAAAGAGGCTCATACCATCATACTTGAGACACACTGAGGTTGTTTTTTTCTTAGCTGTGAATAAATGTACAAAAAAGAACTTGATAGAGACTTTAGAGATGCTGTTAATGCTAGTCAGTGTCATGTTAGCATGTGCTCAATGCCTTTGTAAATAGCACGTTCAATATTTATCATTTCATTATTAAATGTGTGGTATGTGTACCTTGCAGTGATCAGCAGGAACTTTAAAATGTCAGTTTTAAATATTATGTAGTGTTAAAGGTTAGTTTCAGATGTGCATTATGGTGTGTGAAACCTTTTTCATACCGAGTAGATTCTGATTAAGTTGTTTATTTTTTTTCTGTGTGTTATTTGATCACTGTGTAAACAGCAAAAGAGGAATGTATACTTCATATAAAACAGTAGAAAATACTTGCATGAATCTTCACTAAAAGGATCTCATTGTAATAATAGAGTACAAATGGGAAAAATTTCTCCTGAAAACAACATTACATTGTCAGCTGCACTAACTTACTGCTGCTTAATATTGTTTGTGTTTGCAAGAATATGGTATTTCTTCAGCTAAAGCTCCCACACAGGAACTGGAGGCAGAGGAAGGCCAAATATTAGTTCCATGCTCTTTATCGTTTGTTTTTCTAGATTTTGGCAGAAATCGCGCATTCTTTGTTTAAATTTTTCACTTAACCACACATGACACTTCATAGCCTTTTAGTTTATAAGTTTATTTTTAGTTTGCTTTGCACAAAATGAAGTTTCTGGTATTATTTCTGCTTAGAATTGATAAATCTTCAGTCTTAAGAATGGGCATAAAGAACTTTTAAATTTCAGAAATGCTCAAGGTAACCAGATAAGTGAATTATGCAATTCAGAATGGGTTGTCTAACTACAATGCGTTCTTGTTTACCTGGGTTCATTAACTTCAGCATTTCCTGCTCCGTATCACAAGATTTCTCTGGCTTCTATTTGTTTCCTGTAAACAACAGTTTGAGAAGTAGCTTGGTTTCCATAAAATACGCATTAGTTAGCAGAGGGCTGAGTACGCCACCTCCTCCATGGTGTGCACAGATAGGCTTGGAGTAACGGGCTTGTTGCCCGTTTGTATAGGCAATGTCATGTCAGAACTATTCTCTCCTGACTGTTTCTTCAGCACCTCACTCAGTTGAATCTGCTTGGAACTGAAGATTCACTGGTTCAGAGACTGGTTTTCAAATCCTGTAACATAAATTTGTTGGTGGTGTTTACTGATAGTCAATCTGACTTCTGCTGTTCTGCTTTATTCCCTTTGACTACCCTAATCTGTACATAAGGAATGAGAGGCTTAGGATTGTTTCCTGAAAATTGAGGAGCACAAAAGTAGACTTCTGTGTTTTACAAGTGTGGCAGTTGCATGGGGGAGACCAGGACCCAGCGGTCCCTCTGGATTGGGCCAGCTGCCCCATGCGATGTCTTAATGTGCATGTGTAGAGGGCAGATTCAGGAGAGGTCTCATGGTTAATGATCTAACATTATATGTTCATAACTGTATGTATGTTCATATTGGCTGGGCAAGCAGGGAAAACTTTATGTACATCTCCTGTGCAGCCACAACATATGACTTGGAAATAAAGAAAAACAACTTGAGGCTGAAAATAGACAGGAATATATTAATGAATTTCAGAGTGTGGCCCAAAACCAGGTGAAGTTTGGCTGAGCTGTACAGTTGGTGGTAATTATTGCTATAGTGTGCTCACATTCTTGTTCCGCTATTGCAAGAGTTGCATCCTTGCCTTGAATTTTTGTTGTCTTGATCACCCTGAGTGTGAGAGGAGTCACCTAGTGAAAGTGCCGGGTGAAGGGAGCAGCTAGAACTACTTAAAAGTGGAAAATATCCATTTACTACCATACGTGCATAGTCTGTGATGTCTGCTTCCAGCATGTCTGTATTCAATGTTCAAAAAGTGATTTGGGGTTTTCATGAAAGAAGTCTCAGTAGTAAATCTTGTATTAAACTCATGGAACAAAAAAATGGCCCAAGCTTTTTTTCTTGGTGTGTGCCAGCTGGTTATATATCAAGCTGTTGTTAATGGTATGATATAGTTTTCTTTGATTTCAAAACAGCTTTAAGAAATCTGTCTTGCTCAGTTTAGCTTCTCTTGCCTTCAGTTAGTGTTTTGTGCAAAAGACAGTTAGATTTGGTTGGAACAGGCTAACTGAAATCAATATAGGAGGCCCTTACTTTTACTGCCTTTGCCTTTGCATCCCTTCAGGGAGGTACCCTGAACTAACTAGTGCCAGTGAGTGCAGTATGAAATAAGTGGTTCCTCATCAGACCTCAGGTTTACCAACTATCCTTTGTGTTTGTTGGTAAAGAGTGTTCTACTTGTTATGGCTTTTGGAGTTAGCTAAGTTGGGTGGTGTAGCACATAAAGTGAGCCCAGTTTCATGGTACTTGAGCATCCATGGGAGTTACTTGATCCCAAGGTAGTCTGAAGAAGATTGTGGATGTTACAGCACCAAGGACACAAAAGTGTTAAACTAAGCAGATCCTGATGAAACAGTAATGGCACATCTTCACTTCTTTTTATCATCACTGGAAATACTTTTCCTATATTATTTTCATGCTATAATTTCTGTATGTTTCTGAAGCAGCATTTAGTAAAATGGAACCAGTCCAGAACTGTTTTTTTCCCTAAGTGGGTAAGATTTATAGATTTATCTGTTTGTCTTTCAGCTCTCTTTGTGGACAGATCAATATATTGCATCTTTTTCAGTAGTTATTGATGAAAAGTTAACTATAAAAATAGTTACTGGAAAGGTAGAACTACTGTTAACCTGAAATTCACAAGCATTTGCTTCTACTCTGTGAACGTCTCCTGGGAGATCTAGTTTGAAAAACACTGGTAAGAAAAAAGTCAGTTTGCCGGTGTAAGGGCAGAATTTGTTGTAGCTGCATCTTGTTGTCTCTAAGAAGGCTTTCTTTGCATGTTGATTTAGAGCAGCTTTCTTTCTGGATGTATGTGCACGTTATGTCTTGGTTCAGTGCTGTTTGCATGCGTAGCATTACTTCAGTGAACAAGCACATAGGTTTTCTGAAACAGGATAATTTAAGTTGGGAGGTAAAATGAATGTAGTTGTTTTACTTGATTTTTGTTCAATTTTGGCAACTCACAGTGCTTTCGCTTGTCTCCCTGCTGAGCAGTCGACCACACTAAAATACAAGTTGATATATTTACTAGTTAATGCACTTCACATCTTCCACTACAGCACGATTTGAGCCTGTATGGATGCTAAGCTTGCTGCTGACTTTGGCCACTGAACTTTGAACTTATGTAAACTGCCTCCAGAAGTTGCAGTTGTACAATGTGGTGTTCTTTCTTTGCTCTGAGTTTGTGTTCGTATGTATTTATATACAAATACATAAAAGACAACTTCTCTGCAGCTGTACATAGTGCTTGTGCTTTTTAATATGGGAACTGGTCATAGGGAAGAAGAATCATGTAGTTGTCAAAAATGTGGACAACAAAGCAGCTGTGAAAATAAAACTTTTTCACCTTTACCAGAAGGTCTAGAGCTCTGTTGTGCTTTGATCTTCTTACCTAAACAATTACTTCATTTCCTTAGCTTCTTAAAAGAAGGAAGACCTCAATGCTGTGAGTCAACTTTAGTTTGTGGGCTGAAAATACACTGTAGGCTTTTGTGATGTGTGATTTGGATTCTATTCCTATGTATGAGAAAATGGGTGACATATCAGTGCGTGCTTTGTTATGATGCTCCATTGCTCTAGGCTTTTGAGGTATGAGAGATGAAAAGTGCTATTTTTCAACAGAAGGGACTCGTTTGTTTTGTTCTCCACCTATTCCAATTAACTCCACGAAACTGCAGAGTGTGGCTGGTTGGTTTTGAGAAAGGGAGAAGATCTGTTATTTCCAGTAGTGTTTGTCTTTGTCTCTGTGTTTGGAGTAGGTCGTTCAGCATAATCGTTCTGGATAGGCATGGTGTCCCATTCCTGATGGGAAAGGCTTGTTTCTTGTAGCTCAGTATGTAACCTGCATTGCAACAGTCTTAAGCTGGTTTCCTGTATTAAGCTTTGTCTTTGACTTAATCTTGGCTTTCATCCTGTAGCTCCACATCTGTGAGTGACTCATAAGGAGCAGAGCCATCAGAAAAATATTGTGTACATTTTTATCCAAATCTGTAGGGTTTTTGTTTCTAATTTTTTTACGGCCTCGCTGCGTTCTTCTCTCGTATGTAATGAATCATACAGTATCTGTGTGCATACCTGACAAGAAAAGTGGCTGTGCATAGAGAGAAAATGGAACGCTAAACAAATAGAAAGAGTATCCCTAGTCATCAATCTGATGAGAGCAGAGCTTTTGTGTTTGGAAGTTATCCTCTGTCAGCCCCTGGGGCACTTCTGAAATGATATATATATAAAAATATATGTATATATATATTTTTTTCCCCTCCTGTAAACAGCGAGTTTTGTTAAATGGAGACTGTGGCTTGGGGGCAGGTTCAGATCTGTCAGTTACTGGCAGCAAGAAGAGTTCTGCCTCCTGAGGCTCTCAAGAAATTGTCTCCCAAGCACCCAGGGATTCAGAAAAGCAGCCCTGCCGTGGAGCCTATTTTCAAAAAGACAGGCTTTTCATCTTCTGCTTCTCTTGTTCTTATGGGAATGGTTTGACTCACCTGTGTCTCATTTCTAGGTGTGTGACAACATGAAGGTTGTTCTGTCAGCTGTTCTGCACCTTCTGCCAAATATTTTGTGGCTAGCTTTCAGGCAAGAGGAAAAATGCTGGGGCCTAAAAGACAGTTCCTTTGTCTTCTATCTTTCACTAAAAAACAGCTTCCAAATTCAGCATTGGGTAGTTATGTATTGGCTCATGGACAGAGTCAAGGATGCATGAAGTCAAGGATGGTGTCATGCGTGGAGTCAAGGTTGATGTCAGGGTTAGTCAGCTGAGGTAGGCAACATGGAAGCGGGGCTGGAAGTAGGCTTACAGGTAACTCATTCTTCCATCACTGGGTAAATAGCTCTTTGTTTCTTTGATTAGAAGCTTTTTGTAGCAGCTGTGGGGTCTATGGGATCTTGATAAGATTTTCTAGAACGTACCAGAGCAGCCCTTCTCCACCTTATAGAGGATCTTAGGTCAAGGGAATTGGTACCATCCCAGCAGTGTTTAGTATGGAACAGTACTCTTGTTGACTTGATGTCTGGCTGTGGGCTGGTCATGTCAATGTTGTGCCTACAAAGCATCTGGACCAAGTTGGTACCATATGGAATCTTACTTTGCCAGACTATCTTTTTGACCACAGGTCCCCAAATTTCTTGTAATTCCTGAAATTGAGTTGCATTCAGAACTCTGTTACTACAAAATTTAGATGCTGAAAAGCTGCCTTTGTCCACTTGGATCATAATAGAGGAAAAAGTAATTTATAATACAAATCTGATAGTAATACGGGAATCTCTGGGTGAAATATTATGAAAAGACTAAGCTGCTCTTCAAAAGAAACATCTTGACAAAGCAAATAAAAATAGAGCTTGCATATGCTGAAGATGTTCTTTGACTTTATGGCCAATACTAGAATATTGCTTTTTAAGTCCCAGTGTTAAGACCGGAGATAATTAAAATGACCATTTTTAAGTTTAATTTGTAAATACTTAGAGTAATGGGACAACTGTTCCTTTTCTTTCATAAAATATCTAGTTTGTATTATGGATGCCAGTTCTCTGAGATATTCTGTATTGAATTCATTCCTGCTTTGAACTCTCATCTCCTTACCTACAGCCTGGCAGCAAGCTTTGCTTTCTGTGTGTGCAGGACTTGAAAAGCAATCTTGAGTAGCTTGAGATTTCTTAGACTTTAAGAAAATTCTTAGGGTTTCTATTTTTATGTAGAATTCTGTTGAACTTTAATTAGCTAAGGAATTTCAGATGAGCCCTCAACTGTTCCCAGAAGCAGGCCAGATGACTTAATCTGTTATTGAAATTGGAGTAAATGAAAGATTCTTAATAGCTCTTCTACATCATGTAGATACAATGCAGCTGTCAGTCTCCCTGGTGTAGTATGTTAACTCTTCCAAACCACCATGCAGATAAAAGAATGACTCATCATGATAAATACCGTAATTCGACCATCAAATAATTCACAAGTTTTTTTAAAGTGTGGAATACATAGCAACTCTCCTTGGTTTTCTGCTTATGGTTTAAACAACTAAGTATAACTAGAGTGAAGAGCCTTTGGTTGCAGTCTAGCTTTTGACTAGATGAGTGAGATTGGGAAGGTGAGGATGGGCTCTGAAAAAGCTAGCATTGAACTAATGCTAACCAAAGTTTGTGCATTAAGAAGGGGAAGCTGAAAACTTGAGTTGGCATGTCTGCTATAGGCAGCAACTGGAGTCCTTGAATGCCTCTGACAAGTGATATAGGAGGCTTTCAGCAATTACCTACCTGATATGCTGAAGCAGAGAGTAGAAGACATTGCACAGTGACTTCTACAGTGCTACTTCACTACTATTCACTTCTGCGTTCTTTTTCCTCTGCCTCTTCCTGACCCATGTTTTTAATTGTAATGTAGCAATTATGATCAAGCTGCTGGGCAAAGAATTTCTGCATGCAAGGGAAGAGAAGCAATGTATTAGTTATGGGTTTCTTGGGTTTAAATAGTGAAGAATCCACGCTAAGAGAGCTAATAGAGCAGTTTCAATCAGGTAATACATTACTGACAGCTGCTTGGTTTTCCTGGCTGATTTCTTATGAGTAGCTGGCAGACAGTAGAGCACTCACTTCCTATCTTTGAAGTCTGAAATTCTGGACCGTAAAGTCTTCTGTGCTCCTTGTCTCATAAGAAAGCATCCTGTGCTTCAGTAGATGAGCCAGACCAATTTGCCTTCTGAAGGAGAGATCCCCAATGTGGAAAAGAGGTCTCAGGGCAACCCCAGCTTCACAGCTAGCTTGCATTCTGATGTGATGATAGAAATGCACAGATAAGCATACTTTCTCTATGCAGAGACTTGGCAGAAAATGTTTTCCCTAGAGATAAATTTGTTCTACAGAATGAGAAAAATCTGTTGGTATATATCTAAAATTTATAGCTGTTGGTTCTGGATGAACTTCATAGCTATGCAATTCTAAAAGTATTGATGCCAGTGAGAGAAAATTGACAAGGCAATAGCTTGTAGCATTAACTCTGTTTTTCTTGATGCTGCTAGCCATCACATCCATCAGGTCCCTAAAGAAGCTAGAAGTAAATTTCTGGAATATTAGTTAAAAACCATCTTGGTCATTTGAGCGTATATGGCATTCTTTCTTGGCAATGTATGAAGTGACAGTAAGCTTAATTTGTTTGTTCTTTTCTTGACATTTTTTTTTCCCCCTTATTTATTGCATATAACAGATGGAGGGAACTTTGCATTTTAGTTGTGGGATGGTTTCACTTAATTTCCAGAAGCCTTATTTTATTCTAGCGTGAGGAAAAAGATTATTGAAAAATTGCTGTAGTAATTGACTATTTATGTAGTTTACATGATAGATAGTCTTCAAAATTTTATATGTGAAAATAAATGGAGACTTGAGGGCTGAATGAAAAATATGAACTTGTCTCTGTGCATTCAGGAAAGGCCTCAATTCAAGAAATCTTACGCAGCTAGGTATTAGCCGTAGGTGATGCACTTCCACAGTGCTCAGAAAATGCTGCATTTTAACAACAGTGTAAAAGCAGCGTTTGTTCAGAGGCCACTTTTTTTTTCTCTGCATTAGTTATGTCTGTCACAAGTTCTAGCACATCTGGCTTTTTCACTAATAGCTTCATAGCTTGTGTATTAAATTCGTTCCAAGAGGAGATACAGTGGAACCTACCCAAAAACATCCAGTTATTTAACAGAGACTGTTTTTTGTCCTTTACTGAGAATGCTAAAATTGTTCCAGTTCTCTGTAGGCTGCTCAACTAGAGAAAGAAACTTCCTGTGTAAAATTTGTGTTGTGGATATCTTTTTGTTTGGTTTTCAATTGTTTTTCCTCTTAAATTACGTATTAATGAAAGATGATAGTTGTATTTTTATCTACAGTCCTGGAATCGTTTCATCACACAATATGTAGACATTGGTTAATTAAGTACTATTACAGATATTTTGTAGTTCCTCACTTGGCAAGTTTGTCAGCATGAGATATGGACAGGTGCATTTTTTGGCTAGCTTTTTTAGTTGTGACTACCAATAACTTCTTGAGTACTGTGCGTTGTGTTCTATCCATTACCCTTCTTTCTGATACTTCCAGTTGACTTTGTGATGTACTCTACCTGGTCTGCAGTGAGCATCCTCAAGAACTACAGGTTGCCTTAGCAGTGAACCTAATGAAACCTGAAAGTAGAATCACTTGGTTGATTGGTTTGCTTTTCTCTGCTTAGTGACTCTGGAATGCTGACAAAGCTCATAGAAATCCTAAAATACCAGAATGTTTGAGCTACAAAATATTTAATGGTACTATAAAATCAGTGTTGTTTTTTTTTTCCCTTTGTTGCTGGTGACTTTTGTTTTTTTATCCTACACTGTGAGAAGCTCACACTTCATGTGAACACAAGGTTAATTCTGGTGCAGAGTGAATATTTCTTGACTAAGTAGATTCAAGACTAGACACAGAAAACTGAAGCTACCTCGCATTGAGATGAATATGTAGCTGAAATACTGTTGAAAGGCCAATACAATAATAGAATTAAAGGTTGTTATGCAAATGGGTTGCTTATTTAAGCTTTCCTACATTCTTTTGCCAGCCGCTTTCATTTTGTCTCATCAGCTTTTACTCTAACTTCTTTGTAAGCTGGAAACTGGAAGTGGGACTAGCTTTATAATTAGAAGAGAAATGGTAACTTACTTAAGATATCAACAAATTCAACTGGAGGTCATATTATTTAAATAGTGTATGCCCTTTTTTGTTACTGGTGGCTCATTTGAAGCAATTTGGTTTAACTCAGTGGTCTATATGGAATTCTTAATCTTGGCTTGATGTGTGCAAGCTTTCAGAGTGTGTATGGTTATAGTCTGTGCACAAAAAAACCCATCATCTTTTTGTGTTGGTTTCTGATTCAAGCATAACTGTGATGATTTGCTTGGTACCTTCTGAGGAAAAAGCTCTGGCTTTGGCTTTAGTCTATTTCTGACAATGAGCATTCAATTCTTGAAAACAAAAACAACCAAGTCAGCATTGGGTCAACGCTTCTTTTTTTAACATTGAAAAAAGTTAACTGACTAATATGAGGAAAATAACAGGTTTTAGATGTTCTTTGTGATTTAGTTAGATAATTTTTTGTTTTTATTACTGCATAAAGTGTATTATTCTACAGTTGGACAAAATCACGTTAAGTTGGTTTGTCTTGTTGAAACTCAAATATGTTTAGCTCTTTTTTTTAAAATGAATTTTCTGATGCAAGGAATAATTTTGTTTCATAGCTGAAACCCCGAGACAAGAACACGCAATCAGATTCTTTGATAAGTGAAGGGAAAGGAAGAAACTGTGATAGTAACCAGCTTAAATTAAAATGCACAAGTATTTTTTGTTGCTTTTCAATACCAATTTCAAGAGCTTAGAGAATGAGGCACAAAGCTGATTTGTGAGATCAATTTGCAGTAATGGCTTCTTTAAACCAAACTTGACTGAATTCAAGTACCTTTGATTCGGTTCCTGTAAAATGTGGTCTACTTTGTAAGCTGTTCTTTTCATGATTAAAAGAACATTTAAAATAAATGTTAAAATTCACTGGTCTGTGTCAGCTTAAATTACGATGTGGCTTTTTTCTGATTTGGTGATTAAGTAGACAAGCAATGCACTTAATGGGTACAATAATAGTTAACACCTGTTTCAACTGTTCCATATTTGTATTGGATGGGACCTTGGCAATCCAGTATATCTTGAAAAGTGAAAACCTGATATAAAATATTTCATGGTATGGAAGAAATTATAATAAACAGAGTATAGCTTAAAATATAAAATGCCTATTATGCACTTTTATTTAGTCTTTCCTTGTATTTCTGAAGCCAATGTTATCGTTTTATGTAAAAATAATCCTAGTTTTTGTGAAGGTCAGTTAAGTAATTATTGAATACGAGGAAGTAAATTTTGTTTCCAAGAAACCAAAACTTGCTGAGTAGGAAAGGCTGGTGAAGATGAAAGCTTTGTTGGCCTGGAGTCAGTGCATGGTGTTAATTAACATTCTGCTTGACGTGGCAGAATGGTAAGTGATGTGGTCAAGCTCACTTTGGGGATGGGGCCACTGACAGAAGGGTGTTGACCACATGTGGAATTTGAGAGCTCACCTGGATATGTTGTCTAAGCACGGATCCTTTTCTGTTTCTCAGTATAGATGCTGATGACTCTTTGTTGTGCTCGACATGTAGTTGAGTTCGAGGAGTGCTGTCTGACATGGTAGGGCTTCTGCTGTGAAACATACCGTTACAAAACAAAAGAACTGCGCTTTTAATATGTATGCCATATTTGTGATATCTGTTTTTTGAGGAAGTGTTGGCTTCGTATTAACACTGCACTTAATATTATTAAATGAACTAAAATAATCTGCCGGGATATGAACGTCAGCTGAGAGCTTCTCAATATGATGTTACAAAGACAAGATTTGTTTTGGAAGTCAGGGTTAATTCTCAAGATTTGTTTAGAAAAAAAGGTTGAGCTTAGGATGCAGTGACCTTTCAGGCCTTTTCCCCTAAACACAAATTAGCGCTTGCTTTTATCTCAGTTTGTCTGACTGAGGTCAATCTCAACAGCTTGCTGAGTTGCAGCTCATTGTAGCAAATGCTGCACAGTTTGGAACCCATTTTCGATGACTTAGGCGTAAAATGTAAAATTTTGGGGAATAGTTTTGGGGTTCATTTCCCTGCCGAAGATGCTGAGCTGGTGGTGTTTGAACAGAATCTGTTTAGTTGTTTTAATTAAGAAAGAAATGGTAACTTTTCCCTTGTGTTTGGCAACTGTTGCCATTTTTAGAAGCAACAAATCCTCTGCCTCTTTTACCATTGCAAAGCCTTTCTCTCCAAAGGCTTCACTATGTTAGAAGCTATCAATGCTAAATTTTATTCTGTGAATATATGTGTGTATGTATATGTATACATGTATATTTCATTTGGAAGTTAACATACATTAAATGTATGCAATATATAAACAATGGTATGTTTTTGGGTTTTCAAGTGTAATTTCTCCTCCTTAGGAGATGGAGTAACCACACAGTATAAGAACATTATCGTTACCAGAAGTTCAATGAGAATGGCTGAAGGAGAACTAAGTGGAAAATAGCTAACCTAGTGATAAACATGATGTTCTGCCTTGTGTGGATTATCTGACTTATTCTCTTAGCTTTAACTGTAGAATAGGAAAATATCATTTCAAGCCTAACTCAATGTTTTAAGCTGTGATTGAGTGTTGTTTTTCGTTCAGTGCTGATCAGAGATGGCAGTTGTTAGGCCACCTTAATATTCAGCAACTATTTTATACAAAATAAAGTGAGCCCAGACATAATGGGCACATAGGAAATCCTGAAATAAAGTAAAGCAGTTATAATAAAGCCATTGGAAAACTTTAAAATGACTAAAATTGTAAATGCTGTTTGCACTAACTTCATTAGGACACTCCCATCCCCTCCTTTCCCTTCCTTGTCCGTGCTTCTTGGGATCCATGTGATGTGTCATACATTTGCTGGTCGGGTCAAGCTGTAAATCAGGTCACCAGAATGATTCAGATTAAAAACAAACCTACAATAAGGAACTTGGAATTTGCACTGTCAGCATTCTCCTTAAATGCCTTGCAGAGCATCGCTGCCGTTATCTAAGCCATCTCTTGTTTGTATTCAGTTTAGAAATCATGTATTTGCAGCTGAAACAAAATCTGCCTATTCTCAAAGCTACAACTTCAGCTTCCCATCTGTCATCTTCTCATCTACAGTTTGTCTTCTGGACCCTCTGATTAAAAGCACATTGGGCCCATGTATCATTTGAAATAGCGTTGTGGTACTTGCCTCCCTAAAATTTTTCAAAGCTTTTCCCGAGTCAGTGAAAGATGTGTAAAAAAACAACATGCATCTATGAAGTGGCTGCTGTCTAAAGTTAGTTTTTGTTTGCAATTTTTTTGCTGAAGCTTCCAGCAGTGTACTCTGCTGTCACAGGCAGTGTGGGTTTGGTGGATGAGGAGAGCACTGCTCTTTCCTCAGGTTGTTAAGCTGGGATTTACTCTGCAGCAGGGTGAATGTTTCACTCGGTTCCTCTGCTTTGACTCTGAATGAAAGAACGCAAACTTACATATTGAATTGCATAGAGATTTGTGGTCTAGGATTAGTCTGTGGTATTTAGGTGTTAGTGATGCTTCTTGAGAAGCTCTCAATTATAGTAGCACTGATTCTTCTGGGATAGGAGCAGTGATCTGATGCTATTACCTTGTATCTTCAATGGCTTTTGCTCTGTCTGGAATTGCTTGTGTCACTGAAAGAGCAGAGAGAGCCAAGTAGCTGGAACAGCTGTGAAGGTGGGTGGTGGGGCTAACTGGCCATCTGTTCTGTGTGTGAGACATGGAGTAAATTCCCCAAAGACCATGACTGTCTTCAGCCATCCAGGTTTCCAATCAGGAAACTTGTTTTTACATCTCTTTTGTTTCCTTCACTCGGTATTTCATTTGGAGGTTTTCCTTTTTGGGGAGAAGAGTCAATTATCTTTCTCCTAATTATTTTGCTACTGAAAGACCTACTGTGTTTTGGTTGCTGTGTCTCAAGTTGCAACACAGATAAGCTACAACATATGTTATATGCAAACAGTTGTAGCATTTAAGAGCAATCCCCTTACATCACCCTTGAGTACAGCGAGAGCTTTAAATTAATGTGGGAATGAATCTGGGCCCTAATCCCTGTTTTGTTCTTGAAACCACTAAGTTGCATCTTTGTTTCTTCTATGCTTGCAAGTCCTGTTTTGAAATGATGCTACTGTTGCTATTCCTCCCAAAAAACTCTTTCCCCCCCCCCCCACCTCACGCTTTTGGAAAAATATTCTTCAAGCTGCATACTTTGTTTACTGCCTATGGATATTTATGTTAGTGGTTGCTTGCTCTTTGAAAAGTTATTGTTGCCTTTTCTGTTAATGTGAATGTCCCGGTGTGGCCTCAAGAGTGCAGGGCACAGTGTGCTTGCACTCACCTGTGCCCATGTCCCTTTTATCTGCTCTTCATCATAGAAGCTCAAGATCTAGAACCTCTAGATCTGACTTCTTGCATAGCACAATTTGACACAGCTAGAACCGTGCTAGGCAAGAGGAAGAGGGTGGTGTTCTCCCTTCTTGACAAGCTCATATCTGCTAGTTGCTGATACCAGCAGCCCCATTCAGTGCGCCTTCTAGCTGCAGGTTACTTTTCTTGAATGCCCTTTCTGTATTCAAAACTGCTAATGCTTCTGGTCTTTATGTTGGGCCATTCCTGGGATCTAGGGCTGCTTTCAACTTTTTACCTGTGTTGACTGTAGCAGCTCAGAAGTGCTGTTTGTCTAAAGGAGTACTGCAAAAAATTCACTTCCTGACAAGCAAATACAACAGCATGAAAGCATGCTTGGATTTCTGAGGTGCTTTGTCAACCTCAGTAAACCAAAGAGCAGTGAGTATTGCATCAAGTTGCTTTATTTCACTTCAATACTAAGAAAAAGTTATTAGTAGAATAGAGGTACTTACTAACCTGATTCAGACTTAATTCACTGCTTAGTCTTGTTTTGGTTCTGATTCTTAATCTTTATTTAGTGAATGCTGTGCCCTTCCAGCTTTCTCTTTACATCTTAATAGAATTCGTGGCAAAGCACGCGGTGTAAATAAATCATTGGACTGAGGTGATCATAGATCTAAGTTTTAGTTACGAAGTATATATGTATAGTAGCTCTATTATGCAAATAAACATGTGCTTGGAACCGATCCTTTGCAAATGACTCACGAGATGTTGTTCCAAGTGTTAGTCAGTTGTTGATAAATGTCTATTGCATAAGAAAAAACTTACCCAGAGTTATAATTTCACAGTAATGTGGGCTCATTGATGGGTTTTTTTATATGTAGACTTAGAAATTTTCTCCCAGGTATTTTGTAACCAGATGTCATTTTTGTTTTCCAGCTGCTGCTGAGGGCAAAGGGAAAAGTGGGGAAGACTTTTTTCAGAAGGTAAGAAAGTTGCTGTAATTCTGTAATAACGACTGACTAGACAAACAGTGCTGGTTGTTCATTCACAATTTATACTAGTGAGACTGTGCAGTTTGAACTGTGTGATCAAATCCATTTTTCAGTGATGCTGTTTAATGCCTATTAACCGTCAGCTGTACGTGGACAATAATGACAAGTACGATCTTTGGTGTATTCTACTGTAATTCACTTAGAAGCTTAAATCTTCTTTAATTGGAAGTTTCAAACGATGCATTTTGGAAGTACTCCCCCTAATAGCAGAGGGTTCACCAGAAAGATGGTGAGGTGGTCTTAATGTTTTTGTCTGTGGATAAACACTACATCCTGTTATTGGAGAACTGACATAAAACTTATTGTGCTATCATTGAAAGCATAAATATTTGGTTGAGAAATGCATAGTCCTTTTAAGAAAGAAATGCACAATCCACACAGTGTTTCAATAAAGTTTGTGGTTAGGCAGTGGCACGGAAGGACTGGAAAAAAATAGTCCCACAGCAGCTCAACTACAAAGAGAAACACGAGCAAGAATAATGGCTTTGAAATTGCTTTCTACAAAGCAACGTGGTTTTTTTAATGAATAATGTGTAAATTATTATTTATGAGTTGATGAAGATGCTGCATGTAGTATGCAAACAAAAATGAGCTGTTGTATGGTTTTTTGTACTCCAGAGAAGACAATGTAAACCTTCAGACTGTATCCTGAAATGCCTTGAAACTCTTTTGATTAGCTGTCTTTTAAATGAGTAGCTGCCCTTATTTTCTGTATTTTGTTCGTATTTAGAGGTCATACTTTTAGAAGATATGTTTTTAAATGCTAAAGAACACTTTATCCTGTGTGAGATCAGCAGATGCCCTGATTAAGGCTGGAGGGGGAGGAGTGTGGATAATGGCACAATATCTATTTTATTAAGTATTAAATGGGATTCTTAGATGACATTAGACTACACTGGGATTGACAAACGAGTTACTTTTCTGAATGTGTTGCTTTATTTTTCAATGTTAGTGTGCACAGATCGGGGGGGCATGTCAAGAATTCATCCTTAGAATGTAATTAAAATATGTGGGTTTTTTATAACTTGATGCAATGAAGCTGAGCCTTAGTAGCAAATAATTAGTTCTACACATGATTTTATGGTACAATATTTTCTCACCCATATGTAACGTTGCTCATAATTCTTACAGCTGAATATTTCCTCTGTGGAGTTGAATGACTTGCATGTTTGATGTGTTTGGATACTTGATTATCTACTGTAGGTATAACCTACCTTAGAATTACGCATTATTTGTTTTGCAAGAAATCCAGTTTTGAATTTAATAGGAAAATAAGTGTCCTTTGTGAATAAGAATGTATTGCTTAGATGACACAATATCAATATTGCTGTTTTGGTCTTAATGTATTGTCATAAGCTTGTGTAGTTATTATTCAGGCACAGTACAGATGTAGCAACAGGCTAAAAATGCTTCACTTTAAGGCTCTTCTTCTTAATGTCTCAGCAACTCCATAGTTTAACATTCATCAGTGAGTCTTCTGTGTACATACATGTGATACTACAGCTAATAAAAACAGATGGAAGCTATCTTCACAAGTTTTCTTTCTGTTAAAAAAAAAAGATCTTTGGACAGTGTCTCACGGCTTACTCACCGTCTCTGTCTGTGCAATTTCCTTTAATCGGGGTTACGGTTTTTTCCTTTCTCTCGTGTGAAATGAATAAGGCAGTTTCTGGAGGTAAAATGAAGACTTCTGATGTGCTCCAGGTTGTGCAGTGAGGAAAAGTGACTTGAAACGTTGGTAACACACAGGAAACTAAGGGAGCAAAATACTTTCAGAAACTTAGTAGGAATTTGAAGGTGTATTGAATACGTCTTTAAATGGTTTTAAATGGGCCTCTCTTCAGGGCTGTGTTATCAGATGTGGGAGTTGATTGGTGAGGGTAAGAGTGCTGCTTAAGAGTGACATCAAGATTTGAGGGTGTAATTTGCATAAATGCTGCTGTGCATTAACTCTTCAGACAGTACAAATGTCTTCTGAGGAACAAGTGTGTTGTGCTTACTGTGGGTTGAAAGGAGTGGGCTGGGTGTGAGTTTTCATGTGAGTGCTTCAGTGACAGGGCAAAGGTTCAGAAGGTGATTCAGTTTGAAAGAGGCAGACAAAAAGAGAAGAGAGGAGGTCAGAACTGGAGGCAGTAAGGCAGTGCTGATTGCTCGCAGATGCCTGGCTTGGTGGCTGGGCCATGAGAGACAGCTCAGCTGGTGTAAGCTAGACATCAGGAGGAACAGAAGTTACTCATGCTCCCTGAGCTGGGCTTGAAGTCAGAACTCATGTAGGATTATTAACACAAGTTTTGTGGTGTTAAGTCTTTTACTGATCTTGCAACATGACTGAGCAGCATTGCTGCCATTAATTTTTGTAATAAGGTAGGCTTTAGTGGATGTGAACTGTTCCTATCAACTTCTAAAGCTAAACGCTTAATAACAGTTCAAATATTGAGGTGCAATATTTCACTGAGCTTATTAGCAGAACTGAGTATGTTTTCTGCTGATGGAACTGCAGAATTTGCCCTTGTTCCCATCAATTTCTGCATGGGTCAAATATGGCTGTTGTTTCTGCTGTATTGTGGGGAAGATGCTGATGAAATACAACTTCCTCTTCTATGGAATGAAATATGAAAGAGGGAAAGTAGATGAGCATGTTCCTGTAGTGTTACTTAATAATAATCTGAGGACTTTGTGCTTCTGATATCTTTAAGTTTTACTACTGCTTCAGAGTTGGGGTGGGGGAAGCCCTAACGTAATCTAATAGATTTTTCACAACCTCTGGCAGCTGCTAACTACTTAAGAAGAAATTAACAAATGATAGTTTTTCTCTCCAGATCACTCTGGTTTGTGGTTCCATGACGGGTAATATTAGTTCAGTGTGGATTGGTGGGCTGCTGCTATTATGTAAAACAGCTAATGTCAAAGATTGCTGCAGGCCTTGCTCTTTCTGTTATTGAATTTTTTCAGTGAGTAATATTTACCATAGAATTATTACATATTCTTAATCCGAAGCCCATTTGCAGTTGATGGCAGAATTTTTCCATTGAGTTCCATAACATCTGGTTCACGCCTCGTATGCAGCAAGGCACTTCCCAGACAAAGCCAGTACATTGTTCCAGGGAACATATAATTTATGTAGCACTATAGATGTGCATGGCACTTTCATGTAAAACGTAAGAAGGTGATGGGTCTCTGCCTTAAGGAGTTTGTAATCCAAAACAGATGAGGGTTGGCTGTATGGACGAAGGGGAATTTAATACATCATTTCTGCTTGCTTTTTGTTCTAGCCTCCTTGTCTTGCCTTTATCTTTTATTAATATTTGGAAGTCTTAGTGCTAAATGATAACCTCTCACTCTGAAATTCCTCAGTGCATCAGGAGATACATACGTAGAACTTGAACCTCAGGACTAATGGGAGAATGCTGGGATTTAGTTGATTGGAGTTCTTAGGCTAATATGGGGCTTTGTGTTCAGGAGAGGCTCTGGGAATGTGCTCGTGGGGTTCAGCCCAAGTGCTTAACTGTAGGGCAGATGTAAGCTCCTCACTGCAACATGGTCCAGTGTCTAAAGGAAGGCTAGGGTGTTCTTTACTCATTTTCTTCATTAAATGTGTAGAACATTTGAATGTACTGCAGCTGTTTTAGAAACATTGGTCAATGAAACTATCTTTTAAAGCTAGCTACTTCTGTGGGATAAAAATCAGAAACACAGTACAATAAACGATGACATGGAAAAAAACTGCAAATAGATATACCTAATTGCATCTTTCATCTCTTCTTGGTCATATTCAAGTTATCATTTGCATTAGTTAATGAATGTACGTTACTTTTAGCTTAGGATGCTCTTGTAGCAGAGGCAGTAAAGAAACATCATCTTAAATGAATTGAACTTGAGGCTATTTTATTCTACAAAATCCTTTATTTTCACTTGTTTATTCTTTGAAGAGCATTTTTTGAGTTGATGTTAGGCAGACGTTCACTTTTGCCAAATGCATGTGTGAATATAGTGATGAGGTTATTGTATATGTGGATACTTTAAGTGCATATTCCTACAGATAAATAGAACCCAAGATGTCATTGTCTGCTGTAGGTCACCCTGGAAATAGGTCAGTGTTACTTCTTAATCTTTGGTCATGAAATGTGTAGGTAAAGCTTTAAATGTGGTTGGCTTTAGGGTGCTTTCAGACGTAAGTATTAATCATTGACCTGAAACTAAGATGTCCCAGACCGATTACAATCGTCGTTGAGCAGTAACTTTTGAAGGGGTTTGCCTGCTCTTCATCCATGACTTCTCTGCAACTTTGTATTTGTAATTAATGTTTCCCTAAGGCTATATTCTGATTTCTGATGGCCCTTGTGCAGCTACTGGCTTGTGGGTTTCTTCCAGTGCTATGTATTTTGTACGTGAGACATATTGAATTCATGCTTTAATTATACATCATAATTATTGTGGGATTTGTCTATATTTCAACTGCAAGAACCAGGAGTAGCTGTGATTTGCAGATACTGGTTCCACACCTTCAATTTTTTATCTGTGTAGAAATCAATCCATGTATCTCCATTAGCATTAAAATATATGTAGATTTTTGGCTCAGAACGTGTGACAGGGGTTTGTGAAGGCCATGCAGTTTTGGTACTTGCTTCAAACAGCCGTCTGTGTCAGTCTGTGGTGCCATGAGCTTCTGATTTGTTTTGCTTCCTCTCAGCTTACCAGGAAGAGGGAGAGACTGCTCCAAGATCTTGGTATGGATGCAAGAGTCTAAAGGATGTCAGTAGTTAATAATGGGAGTGATTTTGAGAGTTACCCTGCAGTGTGAAAATGCTGTCTGATGGGTCTATTTCTTAGGGCTTTCACATGTGATGGTCACTTCGTTGACTGTGCCTGCTGATCCTGTTGTGCTTAACTCCTTCTGTCAGGAGAGGGCATTTTAATCCTTTTAATGGAGTGAGGAATTGCTTCATGATGTGGAGCTCAGCATGAGGACCAAACAAATCAGTTTCATTGATGTCCTCTTTTATGTAATCTTAATGTTATACTTCAGATTCTGTGCAAGTTCTCCTGCAGTTTAAAGCAACAAAAGGGAAAGTTTGTCACTACAGTCCCCACTGAGATGCTTAATTCTTTCCACTTGGAAAGTTCAGAAGATGGATTTTTGACCCTGATGCTTTTGTTCTTCCTCTGAAACTGTTGAAAGAGGAGGGGAGTAAAAATGATGCACATTGATAACATACACCGGGTTCTGGATTATATGTAGGAAGGGAACGGCCTGTTGTACTTGAGGGGAAAAGAGTTGGTTGCCAATCACTCTTCCTTCAGCATGTTGTGGGATATCACTGTGAAGCAATATTCTCAGATAAATTTTTGCTTTTTCTTCCTATTACTTGCTTAGAATTCAGGTTGTAGCACAGATACATTTATTTTGTGTTCTGAGTAAAAAAGATTATATGTAATTATATGTAAAAGATTATATGTAGTTTCAGCTGTTTATTCAAAAGAAAAACATAACCTTGGATTAATACTTCAGTAGAGGGCTAGAGAAATGTGGAAGTCAAGGAAAGGCTTAAATGCTTCTCTGTAATTAAGCACAATTGATAGATAACTTTCTTCTCTGCTGTATTTATAAGATAAATAAGCACGGAGTTCAGTTGGTGTTACTGGTGCAAAAGGTTTGTTTAGTGCTATTTTTTGATGCAGCAACAGTACTTAGCAGACTCTTGTTTTATGAATCACTTTCCCAATTCATTTTAGGTAAATTGAAGGTTTAAAAAAAAAAATGCTGTTTGAGCTTGTTCTCTTTCACTCTCTCCATTAACCTGACAGTACTTTTATCATAGTGCAAAAGGGAACGATTTTAATTTCCACAGCCATAAGCTTCTAGGCCACTTCCTCAGCTTTCTCATTAAGAGGGTCTTCATTTATCACCTGTAAGTTTAAGTTCTAAGGCTGATCTTGTTTTCAAGTGCTACCTTAACTGCCTTACTTTGCTATATGTTAAATAGCTTAAGTATTTAAGCTGATATCCATTGATCAGTACTATGACGAAATTAATACACTGCCTGATATGTTCATCTTGTTCTCTAATTTGAACTTCCCTGTCTCATCATTTTGCATGTGATTACCTTCTTGATAATTATGTGAAGAATGGATTCTTAAAAGGTCATAGAAAAATCATCTGAAGATGATGAGTTTTGTTGGAGTTAATCTGTCCTTTAAAACATCCTGCTTGCTTGTTTGTGAGAGTCTCAACGTTTGTACATGCAGACCACAAAATTATGGGTCATGAGAAGTTAAAGGAAAGCATGTTCATATTTTTGCTTAGTTTTTGGCTGGAAACTGTAGAAATGTCACTTGGAAAGAGATGTTTTTTGTTGCATTTTTATACCTGAATCTAGATTAGCTGGAAAATTTTGAAACTCTTTGACTATTTTTGGATGAGGTTGTTTTGGCTCTTAATGAAGGTAATTTTAAATTGAAATGATTTGAAAGAAAATGGACTAATTCATATGTGAAGATCAAATTCCTCTGATCCTGGAATAAATAACTCACAGTGGAATCATGAAAAAATATTTCTCTTTGCCAATATTTAACCTTAGCCATGTAGGGGATCCCAGATGATACTCTGTAAAATCATTTCAATATTTCCCTTTTCCAAGACAGGTAAAGTTGCAGGAGGACTAGCCAAGTAGTTGCACACAGATGGTTTGTAAAAACATTTGGGGTTTTTAGCTGTTGGAAAATAATACAGGAAAGCCTTTATGGCTCCTCCCCACCCTCTAAGAGTTGTGTGTTCATCTTCTTGTACCTGGAAGGCTCCTTTTCCAATTTCTTTTTTGCAGAACCTTGCACAAATGGGACTGAATCCTTGTCCTGCTTATGCGTTATCACATTGTATGTTTTCTAAGTTTCTTCCCTTGCTTCACATCCATCCATTTTTATACTGCCTCAGAGACAAGAATTATTTCAGTTGTCATGGATGTGATAGCCTGTAGTTATTCAGTTGAACTTGTTCAGAATTTGCTCAACCTGCCTTCTTTAGTGACTTGGCAGGGAGTAACTTTACCTCTAGCCTTGAGAATGCTGGAGGTAGTTCTTGTTGGAGAAGGGGTTTCTATTTATTGGTAACAAACCAAAATGGGAGTTTGCTGCCTATGTTGTCTCTGCTTACTGGAATGTTTTGTCAGTAGTTAATATCTTCAATTGTATTGGAATGCTGGTGGTTCTTGTTTGTGACTAAAACTATTTCATGCAGGATGTTGAGCTTGTAATGTTTGTCATTGCAAAGCCTGTCGAAGTGCCTCGTCTTGTTATCAGAAATGATGCATGTTGGTCTGTGAAACAGTCTAAGTAGGAAAATTAAGTGCTTCTTGTTAACTTGCATTGTTTGGTAGTTGGAAGCAAGGTATGTTGCAGTAATTCTTATATTCATGCAAGTTCAGTGCTATTTTGGGTGACAGACGAAGCTTCCAGTGCAGGTCCCCTTGGGCCCTGTGACCAACAGGCCTGCCATGGTTGCCACTGAGCAAGAGACTCAGCTTTGAACATCTGCTTCCTTCCAAGTCCTTTGTTTGAAAGTGATTTGGGTTGTGTTTTAGACCTCTCAGCAGAGTCATTTTCTTACTGACACAAGACTAAGCATGCAGAATTTTAGGGGCCAGTTAGAATTGTGCTATAGGTTACCATTTCAGCTCCTTGCTCTAAGGCAATGAAAGCTGAAGTACCATGTAAACGTATCTGGGGTTTTTTTGGTGATCTGAGCCTTACTGGGATGTGTGTTTTTTTCATGCCTAAAGTAGAAAACCGAGAAGGAAATGACTTTGAAGCCAAGAACTCAGCTGTTCAAAATACTGCCTGGACAAACAAATAAGACCTACCAGTGGCCATGCAATTTAACTGCTTTCTAGACTGTTTTTAATAGCATGAAAAGAAAAAAGTATCTGCAAAAACCTATTCCAGTATGTTAAATAAAAAGTTCTTAAATGTAGATTGCGATACATGTACTTTTCTAGATTTGGAATTTAATATGCTGAAGTTACTTTTTGAACCTATAATTGTTCATTGCTTAAGTGCTCTGTGCCTTAAAAAGGCCTGTACATTACTCCGGAAGTAATGGCTCCTATTTGTTTTCATGGAAACTGCAACAGATACGAAGAGCACAATCACATTATTTGAGGGAGTGAATTCTCAGCCACAAGATGCTCTTTTCTAAACAAAGTCACGACCATTAGCTATATGTATTTGCCAGCGATGTAGCGGAGCACTCATGCTGCGCTCATAAAAATCTGCATCAGTGGAGATGTCCCACTGTTTCACAGCTGTTATGACAGCATTGTTGGTAGGAAAATGTTGCCTACGCCATCCATCTTTCATCAGCGCAAACAGATGAAAGTCAGAAGGCACCAAATACAGGTTATATGGTGGATGTAATGTCCTGCCGAGATTGGCATCGTGCTCCACAGTATTCCAGGTTGTATGGGACTTGATGCTATTGTGTTGCAAGGGAAAGGTTGCTGCCTTCTCTGGTCTGACTCTGGAAGTTCAAACCTTAAGCTTGGTCAGTGTCATGATATAGTGATCAGATGTGATGGTTTGTCCTGGTTCCAGGAAATCACCCTTTTCCTATCCCAAAAGACAGTACACAACCCTCTATGTGCTGAAGGCTGCATCTTGATCTTTTTTCTCTGATGGAGAATTCATGTCATCGCTCCATGGACTGCTGTTTTCATGCTGGCTTGTAATGATGACATCATATCGCAATGACTTGTCACCAGTAATGATGCAATCCAGGGAACTGTCACCTTCAGCCTTGTATTGGTTCAGTAGAACCTGATAAACTTACATATGCTGTTCTTTCTCTTCCTGTGTGAGCATTAATGGGATTCACCGGGCACAAGCCTTGTGATATTGCAACACTGCCCCCATCATTTCCAATGCACTGAAGCTGGTACTCAGCTCCTTATGTGAGTCCCTGACCATAGTCCACTGATTTGTGCAGGTGAGCTGACTGGATGCTCTTCACTTTGTGATGTGACAGCTATGCATCATGGCCATGTGGGACTTGGCTTGCTTTCAAGTGGTTGTCACCATTGCTGAAATGTACCACCTCACTGTGCTCTTACCCACTGTTTGTTCTCCATGAACATTCATCATGTATCACTGAATGTCAGTGGATGCAAGTTTTGCTCATGGAGTAGGTCGGTGACACAACTATGCTTCATTCTCACTTTTTTTGTCTTAAAAGTCTGGTTAACGCAAATTATAACAACTGCTGTCACTGAATGTACCACTTATAAGTAAAGAAAAGCCTTTTCTTCATCTACTTCATATGAATTCTGAAAAGGCTTGTGTTTTTTAATGCAGTTTTGCTTCATTGTTCCTTTGCATTGAGAGCATTCCAGCTTCCATCCAAAATCAGCTATTTTAATGTAAAAACTCTCCAAAAGTTTAAACCATACACTTCTCAAATAAGTCCAGAGTAGCTGCAGTTCTTGGAGGCTGAAAGCTTTTCCTCCAACTGTCTGAGCTGGAAGTCTCTATTTTACTTTTTTCTTCTTAAAGACACAGTGATCTGCAACTAGAGCCAGGTTTTTAGTGTCAGGGCATGGCCTCGTCTGTTTTGATTGCGTCTCCCAGATCTTGTGTCATCTTTTATGTGTTTTCCACTGTGTGTATTACTTGTATCTTTTGTCTATATAAATGCCACCGTTTCTTCTAGGGAAGGGGACAAGGAAGAAGATAGGGATAAATAACTTGAGATCCTCTCTTGAGAAGAACCACCTTGATTATTTTGCTGTGTGATTAATTCTTTTCAGACAAATGTGCTTAGTCCTTCTGGTCAGTTGATTCTTCAGGGTTGAGGTAGTATAGATTAGTGCAAACCTGGCTACTTACTTAATGTAAAAAGAAGGTAAAGCTGACCAGAGGTGATCTTCAGCAGTCTAGATGGTCAGGAACTTAAATATACTTATCCCTTGACTGAATTCTGTTTTATAACTGATGTATTTGTACTAACGAAATGTGTATGTACATGTATTGCTTGCAGAGCAAGTTCTGTTTTGTTAATGTGAGAGCAGCACTGCTGTTCTCAGGGTATGTTGTGTAACACCAAGTTTTCACTAATAAAATATTCCATTGCAACATGAAATTGAGGCTTTTATGGAGTGATTCCAAGTTTGTTTCAGGGAAAAATAACCAACAACAAAATCCTGGGTAATACTGTCTTACTCTTTTGGGCACTTAAAACTGGTTGGAGTGGTAAAATAAAATTTGAAGCTGATGTAACAGTCATCTATACTATGCTGAATTTTCAAGTTTAACAGCTGGAAAAGAAGCAGCTGTTTTTTTTTTTTCTTATGCAGCTTTGTGGCATTCCTGCTGTTACAGTAAGTGTTTAATAAAAAATTAAAGAAATACCACTTTTTGTGGTTTCAGTCTTCGTAAATGTTCCTTAGCTATCTGTTTGTAGTATATGGGCCTTATTTTTGACATACAGCTCAAATCCTTCTTAAGGATTCCTATGAAAACCCCGATTTTTCAAATGTAACAAGTTACTTTCCTGGCAAACCCTTTTAGGTAGTTATGAATCTCAAAATAATTGATAAGAGGTTATTTTCATGGGTGAAGAATTGTGCAGCAGAAACATTTTATTATGTAATATGTGATTTTCAAACATATGGAAAAGATAATCATGCTCAGATTGGAATTTATTAAGTTTACTGTTTAGAGTTCAAAGCTGACAGTACTCTGATTGTGGTTAAACATCAATAAATGCGCATAATTTAAAAGCATCCACACATTTTTCTGCATAACTGCTTGATACAGGAGATAAGCTTATCTTTGTAGTCACCAATTTGTGAACCTTCTTTTTCATCTAATATGGTACTTCTCAGGCTTGCATTCTGAAAAGAGCCTGAAGGTATTGGTTAGCCAGATCTCATGGCTTGGTAGTTAGCTCCTTTTCCTTTGAAGATCTTGTGTATCTTTGTATGTCCTCAGAATGTGTGCATCTCTGAAGTAGCTGACTTCAGTTTTCTTTTGGTTTATTGAAGTATGAAGGGTTTAATTTCTTTAACAAATTTCCCAGCTATGTGAGGTTACAGTACTTGTAGGACATGAGCATTATTCAAGACAAATGTTATTCCGTCCTCTTTTGCCTCTTCTATTGTAGTCCTCTTGATGTTGGAACTTCTTTCACTCTGTTCTGTTTTCCTATTTATTTCAGCATTTCTCTTCTCCTTTCAGTTCTTCCTTGCTATCTTCTATTTCTTTTCCTGCTGTACGATTAAGAGTAACCTGGCCTGAAGACCTCTGATAAACAAGTGGATTCTTGGAAATGGTGTTTTTCACATCTGGACTGGAAATTTGTGAGAAGCAGGTATATGTCGCTTATAGAATTTCATCTTCCTGGAAATGTCTTATTTCAGCTGTAATTTATTAACTAATAGTTGCAGAAGACAAAAAATATAGTATAATGAGATCTAACAGTTTTTCCACGTGGTGTGCTAATCTGGAAGTTGTTGTGGTGTAGTAGAGATTTGAATGGAGAAGATAAGAATTAGGAGTTTTTAGCAAAGTCTGCCTTAATTTTGATCTGTATTGCTGTTGAAAATTTGTTTGTAATGCAGCTGATTTTTGTTTGTTTTCTTCCTGGAAGTGACTTTAATTATTTTGGACTTATTATTTTTTATTATTGCTTGTGTTTCTTGCCAATGACTAGAAATGTTACAATATATTGCTTCATCTGATTCCCTCACCCCCATCATGAGCGAGTTGACTTTTTTGGATAATATCCATGTTTGGTTTGTTATAATTGTCATTTGTATGAGCTATCCAAAGAACATATTCCTATTTTTTCTCTGCTATTGTAGAAATTAAACTTCTTTTATGGAGGAGGAGCCCTGAGAGCTGCCATCTGAAAAGCTCTTTGTTCTTTCTTTTGTCTTTCCTACTTATGTAAATCAGGTGTATATTAGAAGAGCTGAATTAATGTGTGTTTTCCCTAGTTTACTGCGTAAATTTATGATGAGCACTCATGTACTTGTTACTAAATGATAGTAGTGAAACTGTGAAAACTGATTACTAAAATTTTCAAAGGAACAAGGACCCTCTTGCTACTGGGCAAAATTCTGTCTGTGTACCAACAGAACTGAGCTACTTAATCTAGATAAAACTTCAAAAACTTCATCTTCTATAATTTGCTAACTTATTAAAAACACTATGTTTGATCCATCCTGGGATGGTATTTGTTTGTTTTTACTAGGTGTGTTTTCATGATAGCTTTACATAATCATCTTGTTATGGACTAATATGGGCAGGTCTTTTTCATTTGTTCAGGTAAAATACTATCTTGGTACTCATACTGATCAGATACTGCCATCTCTAGTGCAGCGGGAGGTGTTTCACCATCATACTGCTTAAGATCTCAATGCAGAAGTGTGTTTTAGTCTCAGTAGAGACATGGCCAATGTATTTTAGAACTGAATTTCAGTTTGTGAAGCCTTTAGTGTCATTTGACTCCATGTTAATGCTAAATGTTTTCGTAATGCATTATAACTGTCATTATTAAATTCTAGCATAATATTTTCTGCATGGTAGATTTTTCCCTAAAGCAAAGAATGCAGCTGAAGTTTCTCTTGAGCCAAATGATCACATGGCTTTGGAGGTGCATATGTGCTTGCAGAGTTTCCTTTTTTCTGTCAGTTATCATGAGATTATACAGCTAGGTTTTGCACTGTTTGATTAAATACTGGGCAGCCTACCTGATAAATAAAACATTGCATTCAGGTCAATATGAGGCACAAAACCACACCCAACAGCAGAAAACTTTCGAAGGCAAATGGCTACATCTTTAGACATCTCAAAGGACTTGTTTTGAATTTAATGGTCTTTTCTTAGAAAACAATTGAAGGTAACTTAAGGAGTATTTTTGCTTATTTGAAAGACTTTAGAAATTTGCTCAGAGGTGAGCTTGGAGCATTCTGGGGCCGCTAACATGATCTTGAACTTCTTGGAAACAATAGAGCAGCATTATGCTCCAGGTTGCTATTGACTAGCAACCTGGTCTAGGGGAGGTGTCCTGCCTACAGCAGGGGGTTGGAAGTAGATGATCTTAAAGGTCTCTTCCAACCCAAAGCATTCTATGGTGATTGATTTGCCCATAGGATTTGTTTGATATTAGCAGAGATCAGCTTTGTGTGTCACCTAAGAGCCTTCTCAAGAAAATCAGCAGTGATATAAGTCAATTACTCGTGCCAGCTATGGGTAATAGCAGCAAGAGAATGATTGTGTATAGTAATCTGTATTGTCAGAGTGTACTCCTATCTTTTGTAGGAGAACAGCAGAAACTTTAATTTTTCTTCAATGCTTTCTTTTTCACAGATTATGGAAGAAACAAATACACAGATTGCTTGGCCATCGAAGTTGAAGATTGGAGCAAAATCAAAAAAAGGTACAATTTTGTTGACATTTTCGACCTGTGTTTCTGCAGATACTTGATCAACACTGATGTATTTCTGTTTTCTGCATTCATTCTTGCTTCTGTGTAATTCTACATCTAATCTGAGTGGTTTCTTTTATTGTAGCCAAGCCTAGTTCATTTTCCTGGTAATGTATATTAGAGGGTCTCCTCTTCCTGCTTAGTTTTGTTTCTTTGTCTTTATAGTTTGAGAAGATTTGTGTTGATTAAACCTGGTTAAGATAACATATGTCATTTGTATTCCTGACAGTGAAAGTCTATGCTTCTTTAGTTTCGTAAAGAAACCAAATAAGGGCTGTTCCTCGCTAATGGCTGGTATTATCACTTGGAAGTTGTGCCTCTTACAGAAGTTCAGCCTACTAAAATTTATTGAGAGTTCTGTTGGGAAGGTCTTCCTGAAATTTGCCTTGTGGTTCTGTTCTTAAAGAAATGCAAGCAAATAGCAGTGAGACTTCTTTTTCTGCAGAGAACGAAATGAAACTAGGGATGTTTTTCAACCTTGCCTATATTTTTGTTCGGGCTGATACATATTTAAACTCGAGAAAGTGGAGTTCAAGTAACTGCTGGTTTGTTTAGAATGTATTGGTGGAGTTGCAGCCAAACTTTGTAAGCGAAGAAGGTCTTATGAGAAGAAAAATAATCTCTTCAGAAACATTCAGGTTTAATAACATGGTGGAAAGTGAGATTCGGTCTCTGAGGTGCTATTCTGCATATTCTTGAAGTATGTATGAATTTTCCACCTGTGTAGAGGGGGAAAAAAGATCCGGAGAAGGGAAAATGGAGCAAGAATTCAGGCCGGAAAAAAATGTTGTTATTGTGCATGTGTATTTATATGTGGGACTAAGTTGCTGCAAATACAAGCAAAGTAGAAGTTGTTCAGGAAACTAAGGCAGAGAAAGATGATGATTGGATGATGGTAGCTTTTTTATATTTTTTTTAAATGGAGAGAAAGAAATAAAGCAGTGCTTGCATTGTTTTTTCTTGCCAAGTTAAATCAGCCTTGTTCCAAAGCTGAAAAGCATGGGTTAAAGGCCATGAAGAGGGATGAGAGAGTTGGCTGGCTGGAATTCTGGATTGGTAATTAAAAATGTAGATTAAGTAAATTTAACTCTTTTTTTTCTTTTATTTCTTTTTTATCGCCAAGGTAAAATAATGTTAGATTGTGAGGCTCTATAAGTCCGTAGAATGAATTTGAATCCCAGGGGAAATAAAATAGCTGCAAGTTATGAGCTGCTAACAATCGAAAACCAATAGAAGAGGAAAAGAAATGTGTAATTCAGCTGGGTATACTGAGTGCTTCTTCAATGGGAGTGGTTATCTTGGAAGGCCATCATGCCAAAAGAAATTTTAGATAGCGATGGGCTGCAAATGAGGCACTTGAGCAGTATGCTGAACTACTAAAAATGTTTCAAATGCCTGAGAGCTGCAGGTTGGCTCTTGAGAGAAGGCTTTGAGTCTCTAGCTGGCTTTATTCTGGGCTGTTGTGTGTATATATACACCTAAAATAGTAAATTACAGTCTGTGTACAAGGAACCCCTTAACCCAGAGGTTCCCATTTCTTGTGAAATAAAAAGTAGTTTATATACTCTGTTTACATTTGGTGTCAATTGTTTGCAATTCTGTAACTTTCCATCTGTGGCTACAGCAGCTGTTTATATGGGGGAAAATACTCTAAGTGTTTAACATACTCCAGCATTGCTTAATGATGCTGGGATTGAGTCGGGAGTCTGAAACAAATAACTGGCCAGCTCTCAGTGGACTTGAACTCTGAGAACATACTATCTTTTGCCATCTCCTTGGCTGGAAACAGAGTGCCTGATTAGCAGTCATTCAGTGAGGGAGAAGCAATTACTGATGCGCAGTGTTGCAACCCAGCTGTGTCTTGTATCCTAGCATAATCAAATTTAACCCCATTCTTCATATAATGTTCCATATAACTTCAAGTTTGCCAGCAATTTCAGTAGCATCACAGTCTCTTGGTATATGTGACTTTTGGTTATTCACAGTGTTTTGTCCCAGAAGATAAAGCAAATTCACAGTGTTTTGTCCCAGAAGATAAAGCAAAGTCATTAGGTAGATTTAAGTCTGTGCTGCTTCTGTCATGGCAAGTCTACTATGAAGTATTTCCTTTTCTTGCTGTTGTCAGTTTTTTGTTTGAGGTTGTTGATGCTGTTCCAGGAAGGACAGCATACAGTTTTTTTCTTATTACAGCACAAGAGTTGAAGCTTGTAGGCAATCTATCCGCAATGAAGTTCAGAAAGGTTCTGAAGGTGAAGTTCTGTACAAGCCCTTGCGTTGTATGCTGATCCTGTGAGGAGAAATCTGTGATGACAAAAGTGAAACGTTCAGGGTAGAAACCTTTAAACTGCTAAATTTTATTTCATGTTATACTCACTACAACTTTTACAGTAATGATTGTGGAGTGCTGTATGTTGTGTCTTGTAACAAGGGTTCATTCAGGCTCGATAAATGTTTTCTAAGATTTTTGAATTGCAAAGTACTTGTGTCTGCACTTATAATGTATAGAATTTAAACCATTTGTTAATTAAAAATGCTGTTTCAGTATGAAACTGCTAGAATAACTCTTTACAAAGACTAGAATTCACAAATCAATTATCAGCTCTCAATAGTTACATAGAGACCGAAACAGGAATTTCCTGGCTTTAATGAATACCAGATGCTGCAGTCTTGCTTAAGTGATGAGGGTAAAGCATTTTGAAATGCATGTTTAGAAAACAGACAAACAGATAGTCATCCAGTAGCATCTTTAAGAAAGCTATTTGTTCACGTCTGCGAAGAGATTCCTTATCATTCAGGCTTTAGAGATGGAAGCAAAACATTGTGAAATAGCTTCTGTGATGCCCAATTCTTCTCTGCCAGTGACTGAAACAACCGGAATTTATGTTCTGAGCCATGTGCCTCTGGGATGCAAGGTCTGGAGTTCAGGGCGGGCCAAGAACTAATCTTCTGGAGGTTTCAGATCTTTCCAAGTTTAGTGAATTACAGATCTAACTGGGACAGAGGAATTTTTTTTGTTGGCCCTTTTGCAGTTAACGTATGTCTGCCCCTTAGTATGGCTAATGCTGCTTAGAAATGCTGTTAATTGCCTTGAAAAAGGTTTATTCAGTAATGCTCAAGTCCACAGCAGGGCATGAAACTCTAGGTGATAGATCTAAAATGTTTGTTTTATCCCATTCCAAATACTTCTGCCCTCTTCTTGATCCTGTTGTTCTGTTTGGCTTTCCTTGCTATGCTGTTGCTCCTGTTTATATTGTCATATGAAGGGACCAGCTTGGATTAAGACTAACTAGAGGTAATTTTTACTGTTGGATAAGTCTTTCTGTGTATTTGCTGGCTTGAACCCTCACTTATTTCTCAGTCTTTCTTGTTACGTCGTTGAGTGAACTTATAATGCCTAATGCATGGAAGCAGTGCTAGCTGGTGGAAAACCATGATAGCAGTAGCACATGTTGGCAGTTTAAGGTGCTCTCTAGGAACTTGGGTAAATGGGTGGAACTTTAGAGTTTAGATTTCATGCACATTCACCTCTTCATTCTTCCTCTTAGTGTTTTTACTCTCTTCCTCTGTGCCTTTGCATTTCAAGAGAGAGCACAGGCAGCCCTGTAGTAACGTTTGGCCAACAACCAACCCACAGATAGCTTCATTTGGAAAATCAGTGACACCTGGCAGGAGTGAGTTCAAAGAGTCGAGGCAGGGAACACTTGGGGAGATTACAAAAGGTGATAAAAGGAAATGTGAAGTAAACTAAGAGAACAGGGAAAATCCAGTGTTTCTGAACTTCTGGTAATAAAACACAGTATATGGAGATTGGCTTGCATATGAGCAGTTCAGCGTTTTGTTTGCCAGCTTTTAGTGTCACATGTGCAGACACTTCATAATTTACACATGTTCCTTGGAGGGATTACTTCATTTCATAACATGCAAATGTATCTCTGACCACTGCAGCTATTTGGACTGAGCTGAAACCCAGATTCACACAAAGGCGAGACTGCTGATCGCAAATGGAGATTTCAGTAAAACACACAGCATAAAAGCTGGGCGACCCCTCAGAATTGTGTATTGTAGTTTATCATGGATGCAGGTGAAACAGGAATGGTTGTGTTTGAACAGAATATCTTCATGTGAGTCAGTGAGCTGATTCGTTTGGAAGTAACTGGGGCGTAGGTAAGGCAAGGATGTTCTGCATGTGTTCTGAAGTTGAGTGCTATATCCGTCACATCTCCTCCATAGACGACTGCTCCCTCTTCATGCTCCTTTGACACGTGGCCCATGGTGACCATGCAGCATTACCTGAGGCAAAGGAGGAGAGCTGCTTACCAGGCTCAATTGACTATTTGTTTCCTCCCTTTACAAACTACACTTGCTATTCTGTACCAAGATGTAATAGCAGAAGAGAAATGGGCCTAGTCCTCAAATATGCTTAGAACTGAGACATTGGTGCAGCCAATGGGGAACTTTCAGTACTGTGAAAAGTGTGTGGCGTAAAGAAATGGTCTGGCACTCCCAAACAGGAATTCCTCACTACATTGCTGTTAATTTGTAATAAATGCAAAGTTGGGGTAAACTAGTAGTTTTCTCTACTTCCTGTGATCACTGAGAATGCAGGAATACTAAAAGGGTTCCAGAGCTACTAAATTGTAAGTTAAATAATCATCTTTCTAAATACCGGGAGACTTGGTGTACTTCAGAAGCTGGCATGTTTGCAAAGAGCAGTTATATAAACTGCAGTTTTACCCAAGAATTTGGCCAAGTCTGAGTTTAGTCAAACAAGCATAAAAGTAACTGAAGATTACCTAATAGTTTAGACTACTTACTTCTGTCTTATATAACAGCTTATGTTGAAAACTGTAGACTGTTTCCAGCGGTTTGGCGGCTACAAGACTTGATGACCTTGCAGTTTAAATATATAATGTAGTGCTACATGTGTGCATCTATATGCATGAAGGGAAAGAGAAAACTATGCCTGTTGAAGATCAAGAGGTTAAAATCTAGTGCTTTCCTTTTCTCAAGCATTACTTCTATGTGTTATTCGTACTTAGCGTATTTACAGCTGTCATGGGGCTTTGTTATTCTGTATTTTTCTTGTATGACTGATTGGCTGCAGAGAGATTAGTTGCTCTGTTTTTTACAGTAAGTATATACTGTGTCAGCTTCACTTTTTAACCTAAATTAGAACAAAACTCAATTTGTAAGTAGCTGGAAAACCTGTGGTGCTGGCAACATGACATCTGCTAATTTAGACCCATTGAGCTCAACTCTATTTTTACCTTTTTGTTCTGGATGCAGGCGTGGTGGTGCTGTTTCTTATATGTTTGACAACTGCCTTTGAGTCTCACAACCCAAAACCCTATATGTAATTATGACAACAGATTTGATATTAGCAGTAAGAATTATGTATTAAAATAGGTGTCTGTGCTTTCGCTTCCATCACTTTTATATTCTGTACAATGTTATATGAGCATTTCTAAAAGCATTCCTAGAAATGGATGTTGAGGAAACAGAACTTGATTTTACTTCTACTTTTCGGGGTTTTTTTTAAATCTAGATATCTAAAAGTGGCATCACATAAAATGACCAGGGAAAAAATCTTTAGTCTATTTTGGTCCTTTCCTGAATGTAAGAGAGTATTTCAGACTAGCCTTGTTCGGTACGAGCCACATAGCTGTTAGCATAATGTAGGGAGTTACTGAATTCTTCATGGAGAGTATGAATCTAGCCCAGAATAAAACCATATGTGCCAGTGTATATGTAAGTAGAAGAAAATAAGCAACTCTCTTTTGTGAATACACACAGTAAGTTTGAGTGTTCACAGGCTTCTTTATGTAGATTGAGGTATTTTTTCAGATTGAGGCCATAAACTCTTTCAAATTCATCTGTGCTGTATATACTTGGTGAACTGCTTTATAAATCTCAGGTTGGGAAGGGGGGGGGGGCTCTCTTCTATGTGTGAACCTGAGCTACAACATCAGAGTGTACTTTTTTACTAAAAATTGTATAGAAACTTGTTCTTACAAAGGCTAAATTTCCTACTGGCACTTGATACCATCTTAATTCTTTGAAGATAAGTGACTACTGCTTTTGTAGGGAATTTGTGTGAACTGCATGGATGTTCTTCAATCATTTAATCTTTTATAATCACCTGGAGTCTTATCATAGGAGTCCTATAGCATCATTCACTTCTAAAATGAGTCTTGTTGCTTGTAACTGTAGAGAACCTTTAAAAACCGGTACAAAATGACACAGAAAACAAAGCTCCATGTGCTGCAATTGCTTGTATTGCTTCCCAGTAGCAGATTTATCACATAGCAAGGGCTTTTCTCAAGTTTGAAGGCAATAGTAAAGAATACAACTTGCTGTCAAAGTGGTCCATAGTTTGTGTTTCTGTAAATGCAGTCATACATTTTGTGGTTGACTTCATGTCAGTGATAAATGTGGAGCCAGCCCCACCTTGTAAGGTGTGATACTGTGTCACATAACTGCCAAATACTTCGGATGTGCTAATGCAGCAAACAGCAGTAATCTTTCATAATTCTGGTCAGTTTTGATTCCTGATCCATCTTCATTTCATATTAAATGCGGAGGTTGGTGGCCATGCCTGTGGCTGGGAGGGTTGGAGATTCATGGTCCTTGAAGTCCCTTCCAACCCAGGCCTATCTGTGTGTTTCTGTGTTGTTCCTCCTCTGGTAGTGGGAACAAGATTCTGGTGCATTATCTCAAGGCACCTTCAGACAGCAGCAATAGACAGGATGTTTTTTGGTCACCATACCCCTGGAACAACCCTATTCTCTATGGTGTAAGCAGTGATAAAGCTGTGCTTGATTGTGCCTCTTCCAAGTGCTCCAACAGTAAAGACCAGTAACCACTTTTGCCAGAAACAAAGTCAAGGCAGACAGAGCTGTTTTCACAGCTGCTGACCAGCATGCTTGTGGTCTTATCTCGTGCTTTCCTGCATGCCTGCTGTGTGTCTCTCTGTCTCTATAGCTGCTTGCTAGGCAGCTCAACTCCTCCTGCCTGGCATGCCCCAGTGTCCAAACCTGCTGCTGTGGAGGGAACCCAGCACAAGTGCTTTGTTAGGAGAGTGCTCTTTTCTCAGTGGAATTTCTGTAAGGCTCTGTACTTCTGGTTCCCAAGATTAAAGAAAAAAAGTGTAGGTCTGACTTCATACCAGATCAATAAAGGTTTGTAAAGGTTTGCTTAATCATGGCATCTGCATGCTTTCTACTCAGTGTGCCCCATGACAACAAGACTGTTGGGTTGGCTGTTCTGGGTGCAGTAGAATTCCTGTGCTCTTTCTTGACCTTGCTGAAAAAAATCTGAGATTCATTCTGATAGGTAGCTGATAACTTTGTATATAAGTAGAATTAAAAAACCAAAAACCAAAGCAAACTTATTCTTGTTTTGAATCTGCTTATATTTGAGCAGGACATGAATTCAGCAATGGAATGCTTTTGCGTGTTGTAGACAGTTGTCATTAAATAAAGGATTCCAAACTATGTATCTTGAGGATACTAGTAAGAGTCAGTGAGGAAGGAATGATCGTTTCTTCAATCTGCAGTTGTTTCATAAAATCAATCAATTCATTGTGATAGGTAATCTGGTAAATAGGAGCTTTTTCTGTTTATAAAAATGGCGTAATTGTCTTTGTGCTTGACTTTTCTACAGCAGAAATGCTGTTTTGCATTCCCACATAGGTAAATATTAATAAACTTGATCAACCGGATGTTTGAGGTGAAATAAAACCAAATAATTTTATAACCTGAAATGCAGAATACCTTCTTTTTTGAAGTTTGGTGTAGTACAGAGAAGTTCCTGCTCAGTGGTTTTGTGGCTTTCTGTAACTTCACTGGATTGCAGTTCAGGTCATCTGAAATGCTTCAAGATTTGATCTACCTGTGGTGGAATTGAATTAACCATTTTGAAAAAAGATTACAAAAATACCTTCATCTTCACTAAGATTTGGGTGTAATGCTCAGATAGTTCCTATCAATCAGAAACAGGCTGTTAGGCTTTAGAATGTATTTCTTGAAGATACAGAATAACAAACAATTGATGATAGTGGCATTTGTGTACCATCTGCTTTTTGACCATTACCACTCACTAATACGTTACGACTTTTGTGGAAGTATTATACATAATCTTTAGAACTTTTCCATAAGGGACAATCAACTTTGAGGATGTCAAGTGTTAGTTGAAGCTCATAGTGCTTTTGGTTTTATTTTGGACCACATAATTTATCTTGAATGTGATCTTTACTAGGAGAGTGGTCAGGCCCTGGAACAGGCTGCCCAGGGGGGTTGTGGATGCCCCGTCCTTGGAGGTGTTCAAGGCCGGGTTGGACGGGGCCCTGGGCAACCTGATCTAGTAAAGGTGTATGTTTGGTGGCCCTGCCAGGCAGGGGGTTGGAACTACATGATCCTTGAGGTCCCTTCCAACCCGGGTCATTCTGTGATTGGTAAAGCATTGAGAAAGGACACGTGTTGATTCATTTTGAACTCGCTCCTGTTTCCATGTGTTTAAACCCTAATGGCTCATAACATTTTAAATTAATTAGAGAAGTTTCTGGGTGTGCTTTTTGTGTGCTATATAAGTGTCAAGCATTCACATAACACAGTTTTTTGCAAGCCTATTTAAAGATGCTAATTAAAATAGATCACTTATGCATTAGGATTTGGTCAGTAAATAATAATGATGTGAGGTTAGCAAACAAGGTGCAAATTGCTGTGTTTCGATTTAAAACAGAATTAACTTGAGTGTAGGAAGGCAAGACCCCAAAATAGCTTTCAAGAGCATAAAGAAATCGGCATACACAGCAGAAATCAAGTTTAAGAACTTGTCAGACTTGGAAATAATAGTAATAGTAGGAAAAAAAAAATTGTGACAACTTAATTGAAGAGTCATAGCAATGTTTTTACACTCTAAAGAAATATTACCTAATACATTCTATTATATGTTTGAAGTAATCCCACGCTTATGCTGTCATTCCTGTCCCATACTACTGTCTTTCTGTATCTGCTGTCCAATGTGCAATCCTCCCCCCAGGGAGATGTTTCAGGTTTATTGCTGAATGCAGGAAGAACAGGTCTGCCATAATATTCTACCCAAACTGGTGCACGACCTATAGACTGCCTAGAAGGAAAATGTGAGTATCATACATTCTTTGTAGGTCTTGCTGTGTTATAAATAAAATTCTGAAATATTTATGTTCAGATTGCCTTGGTTTTAAACATTCTTCATATTGTGGATTCTAAATATAGCCAAGGCTGTGCCAAAGGCTGACTGCAAACACACAAAACCATCATTGATAAAAACTCTCTTTAATGACTTCCTCTGGAAACTCTAATTTGAATCATATGATCTTTCTGGAGTAAGCAGTAGGAGGGAATATCTGAAAAAGAGCTATAGCATGGAATGGCTTTCTGAACTCTAGGCTTTTGATCTGAACAAACTTAACTTTGTATAAACTGTGCGAGTAATTTTATGTCATGGTTATTGGGCAAGACTAATATTTCCTGCAAAGCAAGTCAGATCCATAATCCAGGGCATAAATAGTGTTCTTGGGATACGTGCTATTTCCCCCTAGATGGTGAGCAGTTCAGAAATAATAATTTCTTTGGGAAAATGTTTGTCTTGTGCTCTGGTAGCCTGTAGGTCTAGCTGTGTGGCTGCAGCTGCTAACTTGGTGGTGTTTGTTGAGATTTGTACTGTCAAATGATATTTATCAGCCAAGGCTAAGAGAGATGCTGTCAGTGTTTGCCCTCTACCTTAAATGATGTGGAAGGAGGAAGCAAATGGTATCTTGTTAAAGGGAGGAAAGCTGCAGGAAAGAAACAAGTTGGGAATTAAGTAGGAGAAGGGAGAGACACTGAGAGGAAATGACAGATTATTGAAAGGACCCAAGTAAGTTGGGAAGCATGTAGATGTGGTTCAGCAAGTGGTTTGCAGGAAGCATGTAGATAGACTGGAGGTCTCAAAGAAATGAAGGTTTTGAAAATGGAGAGTCGTAGTGGTAATTAAGTGGCATAAGGGAACAGGAAAACAGGTGAGTGCTGGAAAGAGGGAGGCGTTGGGGAGAAGCAAACAGTGACAAGGAATATTCCAAGTGGGGAGGAGGAGTGCTATGCAGTGTTCATGGACTTCAGATACACATCCTCATCTTGGAAGTGAGGTTGGGCACCCTTTCGAAGTGTGTACTGGAAGAGGATCATGGGGAAAATCTGGTAAATACCATTGTGTTGATGCAGATTTTGCTTGCTGTTTTAAACTGGTAACTTAATGCTTACCATGCTACTATGTCTAATATCTTAATGCAACTGCCATAAAGATTTAGCTTAGATGACTCCTATTTTGGTTAGGTAAATTTTTTAACAGGTGCTGTGTCTTAAATCAAAGCATACATTTGATTTTAAATGCAGGGAATGCAAAACATTATTTCTTGTTTGAGAGTTGAGGGTATTGGCACTTCCTGCTAAAAGTAAAACAGGATTAGAATACATGCAAGTAAAACAAGACAACAAAAAGGATTAAATTTGAGTGCAACTAACATCTAGTTCATTATATTTGTGTCCAGTGTGATGTCAGATAAAGTAAACCATTTATTTTTGTAATGGAGGGGAATAAAATGAGCTGAGACGGTACTGGGCTTCATGAAAATGCAAGCTCTTTTGTGGAACTTGCTTGAAGTATTGTGATACCAAACAGCTCCCATCAAGAATTTTGACAATAGGTTAAATTATACCAAATTATAGGTGTGCATAGTATGTCTCTGTGTGTGTTGCTTTTCCTTCTTTTCTACTGTAGCGATATGGAGAGAGTTGTAGGAGTGCTGTTAGTGTTCTGCACACCATAGTGCGTATGGGTGCTGCCTCTGACTTGGAAAGTTGTGAATGTGTGAATTGGCATGTGTTTGCACATATACCTTTGGTCACTTCAAAGAAATCCAAGCATTTAGAATGTATTCACATTCTAGGAAAAAAAAAATAAATGGAGATGAGTTATGAATGTATAAGTGCAGTGTTTTGTTCTTTTCTCTGCTTCTAGGAGACAGGGGGACTGGGCGGCTGCCCACCCTTAAAGTGACTGCTATAAAGCACTTTGCTACCTTTTCTGACCGCTGTCTAGTACTGGTCAGTTTTATTGATTCCTAGTGGATGGGGATGGATTAGTATGTATTTTTCAAAGCATGCAAATGGCATCGAGGCAGAAGTGCATCTTCTTGTCAGAGCTGCACTGTAGCACACTGATAGAATATAACTAAAATCTCAGTAATAGTAATTGGCCGTAGGCTGCTTTGAGAAGAAAGGTGGGGGATACCCACCTTTAAAGTGTTGAATAGAGGGGTTTATTTGTTACTACACACCACAGGGTTAAACAGACTGTGCAGTGTGTTGCTATGTCCAATTTTGCTTTACTCTGGGATCTACTTTTAGATTCATTGCTTGTGAATAAAGGGAAGGATTACTTTATATTCACAAGTGAAACCTCAGAAATACTACCATGTGCAGTTAGCAGTGCTGGTTGTCAGGATTTGGACTGTTCTGCTTGGAGAGATTACTGGGAAAAGCAGTGGAGATGCTTTGAAAACAAAGTAGGACAAGCTTTTCTTAATGTTTTGAATATTAAAATGGTAATAATTAATATGGTGTTAGTTAGAAGGTGGTTGTTATCAGTGTCTTAGTAGAATTGTTTGCTTACTGCACTGAGAAGAGATTTCTTACCTATTGCTGAAGACAAGGATAGATAATACTGCAGGGTTGTTTGTGGTGGTTTGGCTGGTGGTTTGTTGGTGTTTGGTTTTTGTTTTTAGCATAATTTTTGCTTCTTCCTCTCTTGCAATTATAATAAAACTTGTACCACAGACAGCTGCAAATGAATGCTCTGTAACTTATGTTTGAGTATCTACTTTTAGATTCCTAAATCTTTATCTGAATGTGGTATCCTTTGCTGCTGCTCTCTCCTCATCTGCTGGCAGGGAATGGGAGTGAACACAGAGCTGGGGTGCATGTAGGGGCTGTGCCTCACAGGGGTGGACTATTCACAACACTTTGTCACTCTTTAGTTTCCACTGTTTCTCATTCCATATCCCCATCAACATATGGCTGTGTGGCCGCAGTGTCACAGCTAGTATGCTGCCATCAGCTCTGCCTTGATGTTTATAACTGAGCAATGATAGTTCTGCTGTGCCAGTCATTTTTGCTAGTGAGTGGCAGGGTAGACAGATGTGCTGGGTTTTGAAGAAGAGCACTGCATGGTTAACTAGGTTACTTAGTGGTTAAGTAGGTTACTTAGGCAGCGAGGAGCACAAGAACAAAGCTGCTAATTCAAATACTGGCATAATCTTGTGCTCAGCATTGACCCATCTTGGTCATGCTTTTGAGTTTCTGTCAAGCAGCCTCTTTGCTTTGTAAGTCTTGTAGGTGCAGGCAGCTTTTGGAGCGACTCCTGTGTCTGGTCCTAGCAGGAAGCAAACAATTTTGACTTATTTGTCAGACTAAAGTAAGTTGAAAGGAACTTTTGAGTATGGAATTTATTGGTTGAATTATCAGTGTTTATTTTTTACATTTCTTGACTCTACTTGAAAGCTAGAATTTTGACTTGTCTGCATTGAACAGAAAACTTGTCTTCTCCCACAAATATTTAGACAGCTGAACTGTGGGGACAATTCTCAGCTGTCTTAATGTTGTTTGTCCACAGCTGTTGCTCTGCCTTTTCCTACCTTAAAATAATTGAACAGATTGGTTGCTAGGAATGGGCTCTATTTTCTTTCTTGCTAAAGATAGTGGGAAATAACAGTGGAAGTTTCTCTGCTTCAAATGGTGAAAGTAGAACTGAAAACAGGGAAGTCTGCTTTTCTTTTGTTTTTCAGCATCTCAAATGGAACACAGCAACAACCACTACCCTTTTCCTGAGTTAGTTTTCTCTACCTGATGGCCCAAATTTCCTATACTACACTGTTTTCTATTCATAATGTGCCAAGAATGACCATCTTTGTGTTTTGTCATCTGAAGGACGCATGCAAGTGGGCACACTCTTCCATGAGTGGTTGCTTTCATCAGGATGAGAGAAAAAACTGAAAAGCTGGAGTTGTTCTGCTGTTTTGTCTTCAGTGCTTGGCTCATGAGTAAATTGAAGGAAAGGGTCTTTGTAGTCTTTATGTATTCGCTCCCTGTGAAGTTTCCTAATTAACCAACAGGCTACCTGCTGGACAGTCATTTGACTAGGGATCATCCTCACAAGGCTTTGAAAATGGGTAAATGTTTTCCTGAATGTGTTGCTAAGGCTATCAATGCATAATTGACTTCAAGATTTAAAGCAAGTCTCTTGCTGACACTGTTTATTGTTTGGAATGCCAGATTAATTACAACATGTACTGCAGGCTCTGTGTTATGAGCTGCATCTGCTTTCTGTTAACTTTCTCCGTAGATGAGAAATTGTCACTGCAAACTGCCTCTCATATTTTGAAGAAAAATCCCCTAACTCTGTAACTGTGTAGTGTAAAATTGAGGAGTAGTTTTGTTTAGATGGCAATTCCTTCATGTCTATTCCTTTCATTTCTGGAGGAGCTGACCCAGGCGTGGATGTCTCCTCCCTGTTTTGCAATGAGTAAGTGAGGCGACTGTCCCAGGCCACGCAAAAACTTGGCTGCAGGAGTTGATTCTCTTCAATTGGAGCCGTTTGACATGCACAAATTCACAGCATCCCACATGCCAGCAGCTGGCAGCACAGGGTTCATTTACTGGAGTTATTTATGTGAGCTTTCAGCTTGCTACCATTTCCAAAGGCAGACAAACCAGCTAATTTTCCCTGCTTTGCATGCAGCACAGGTGAGAGCTGAGAAACCTGGAAAAGCAAGTCGTATTTGCTGATGACTTATCTTGTTTGTGGGGAAACTGTTGAGTCTTCTGTGCTCGGTTCTATACCAAGCTAGGAAATCACGGATTAGTATTAGCTTAGAGAAACCCACAGTACTGTCTGGTCATGTTTGTGAATGATTTAAGGGAAGACTCAAAGTAGTGTGTAAGGTAGCAGGTGGGAATTGTAGAAGGGAAAGACCAAAGAAATAAATTTTAGAAAAAAGTGACTTCAACTCTTGTCATTCCTGAAGAGAAGTAGGAACAAAATTGTAAGCTTTTCTGCATTTGGTCAGGGCTTGTTGTGTGTTCTGTAAAGAAGAACAGTTTGCTTATACTCAAGCAGATAAGGCAGAGCCAAAATACAAGCTCAGTTACAACAGGAATTATCAAGGGGCTCATCCAATGAGAGCATTTGGCAGGAATGGCAGTAAAACTAAAACTTCTGGCCCTGGAATGCAGCAATACAAATTCATATCATTGTAATTAAATTACCTGAATGCACATTTGTTGCTATCTGTTTTGCTAAAACTGGCATTAACTGATGCATTGTTCTTAGATTTCTAGGCTTTCCTTGCCATTAGCAGTACTTGGTGGTGTGCTCTGAGAGTGACTACTCTTCTGTGTCGTCCCCATGGTTCTATATGAACTCAGGTTTGGGGTGTTCACATCACGTGGCTGATCAGTAGGAGCTGAATTTTTCAGGTGCGGATTTTACAATTGGTCTTACACTGGAGATAGACACATGTACAGAACTGATGCAGAGCAGATTGATCCAAACCATTTCCATGTAGCTGTTGCTACTTAGTTAAGCTGTCAAGAAGATTGTTCAGATGTTTCTGTATTGTACTTGGCACTGTTATCTTAAGGAAAGAAAACAGCTGCCTTTGCATTGGTTTGTTAGGAACACAAATGATAAAAGACACTTCTTAAAACTTCATTATCCAGGAAAGGAATCTTTTTTCCTTTTCACTTAGTGGAACTACCTTAGTAAAGCAGAGAAGGCAAAAATGAGTATTTGTAATTGGTAACAAAAAAAGGTATCCTTAATTGCCTTTGTCTTTAGTCATCAAGTGCCTAATGCAGTGTCAAGAACCATGCTGTTCCTGTCTTTCTGATAGGTGTTTGTTTCCTATTCGTTCTCAGATTGGCTGTTTGCTCTGTTCACACAGGTGTTCTCAGTGCAGTATTCTTTACTGAAAGGCTGGTTGCATCCACCCGTTCTAGCCACATAGTTGGTGCTAATAAGTTATTCCCATCGCTGTATAGAATACAGCTCGCACAGTAGGTTACAGTTAGAGCAATAAGGCATTAAAAGGAGCATCTGTAATCAGGAGGCATGAAAATGTAAAGTACACAGCTTGGATTTGGATGCGGGGCAGTTTGCAATGAAGGCAGTACCTAAGGCATACATTTAGATGGCTGAATCAAATGCTATGATGGTTTTCTTTTCTCCTTTTATTTTGCAAAGAACAGCTACAATGACTTTTTTTTGAGTAGTATGTGTGTATAATACATAATTATCTCCAGGCTTAATGCATCAAATTTGTAGTCTTGAATTTGAGTATGTGTTCAGTGAAGACACGATGGTGTTAGTTCTCACAGGAATTTGTCATCTATTACCATTCTTGTAATATGTTTTTTTCCTCCCATTATTTCTTATTTTCCTTCCCAAGCATTGTGATTCTGCATTTGAGCTTTGGTGATGGAATATTAACGAACTATTAATTCATTTGTATGTTTTTGATACTCAAGATATAAGAGACTTTGTGTCATGCTAAGGACTACCTTGCTTGAGGCGGCTCTTAAGCGTGAGGCTGAAGAACGACTATCCAGGGAGTAGCAGTGTTGATGATGTGCCTTCTAGTGTCTGGATGCATTTATAAAATGTCTCTAATGGTGATATTTAAAGAAAGGAAAAAGAATCTAAGCTAATAACAGAAGTGCTCTGATGGTAACTTTGTATCTGAAGTGGAACTCTTCATGTGACTACAATTAATTCATTCTCATTTCTTCTTTTCAGGTTTTCTTCTTCTCCACCTTGGCCTTCCCCTTCTCTCTTCAAATCCGATTACTTCTCTGTTTGATTTGCCATGCCTTCTGTTACCTCTCCCTTGTCTTGTCTCCTTGCTTGTGCTTTCAGAGAAGTCTTTTCCTCTGTCACTGGATCCGAAATCCAGTCACCAATGTTTTACTCCAAAAAATAATAAATTGTACAGGTAATCAATTTTTAAGCTTTTCTTATATTTCTGGCTGATTGTTATTAAAGTTTAGAAGGCCTGGAATTATATTCCTGGTGTTCTGCAGTGTCATGTTCAAGGCTGTGAGAAGATAAGAATGCAGGAGTCAGCTGTGGTTTGATGTACATATGCACCTGGTTTTATTCATTTGAGATGACATCAAGTAGCTTTTACTTGAAGTAGCCCATTAACATCTTTAAGGTTATCTTTTAAACTACCTTCTGTATTCCATGAAATTCGAGGAACAAGATTTCATTTATCAGTTCTACCAATTGTTGCAGTGTTTCATGAGTTCTTTGCTTTTGGGGAGGAAGTTGGTGTCACTGTTGTTTTATCCAGTCCCTGATTCAGGAATCTGTAGTTATGTGGACCCATCCATGTATGTGGTTTGTGTAGGTATGTGTACTTCTTTTTAAATGCTGGAGAGAAGTAAGGAGAAGATGGTAGGCTTCACCCCAATATGTTGTTACAGTGTGCGGGACCGAAAGGTGATGTTCTGATATCTATTGCTCCTCAGGTGACTAAATAGCAGTAACCAAAATGCAGAATGAGTCAAGGGTTGCGTGAGAACTGCTTTCCCTGAAGCTGTGACAGCAGCTTTCTACCTTCCTTGTCATTCTGAGTAGAACACAAGCTCTTCTTTAGAAGGTTTAGAGTTAAATGCTGGTAAGAGGGAAGGACGTGAGTCAAAATATACGTATGATATATATATATATCTGAGAAGTAAGAGCCTCTCAAGGGCATGCATACATATGGGCAGTGGTTCTAGCTTTTCACAAGAGCATTTCTTAATCATCTATTCATCCACAACAAATAGATCCTCTAGAATGCCCTGAGCCTTAGGATACATCTACTTTGAAGACACTGTTAATTGCTTGCAGCCCATGTTGAGTTTTGTGGTGCTTTGGCTGGGCTTTTGATGATTCCTACTTAGCCAGCTAGAATGTTTTTCTGATATGACAGTGCTGCAGTCTAACTTAAACTATGTGAGGGTAATAAATAATAAACAAGTAGAAATCCAGACCCATGGCATTCAGTGGTAGCTGTGAGGACAGAGGGGAAGGCTGCGCTAGAAAATGACCTGCTGTGTTCTGCCTCAATACAAGTAGCTTCTTTCTTCTGTAATTTAAATACCAGGGAGATAAGTGAATGCACTGAGGTGTTTTTGAGAGAAGGCTGAGAATGCTTCTGAACTGATGAGCCAACAGCAAAAAGTGCCCAAATGACAAATTTCTTTTCTCACTTCATTGAGTAAATTTGCATATGCCCTTAATTGCTTGCATTTGCTGCATGCTTTTTGCCTTAATGCTTTTTCTCCATGGAACTAGACTGAGCCTGTTTCAAGTTTATATTAGGCACTGACATCAAACCTCAAACTGTCTCAGTTGGTCAGTGAATATATCCACTTTAGCAACTGTGTACACAATATTTCTTTTATTATTAAATAATATTTATTTGTATCAATCTAATTACCTCTTTTCTGCATTAATACTAATTTCTGCTTGACTTTTTCTGATTGATTCAGTGTTTTATAGACGTGTTTTATCTTGTTGCTGTAGCGTGAATGGTGTTCTTTATGTTGTGCATGCGTTTGTTTGACTTTTTGGTGTAGCTTGTTGAGTTTTTAGTACTTTTTCAGCTGGTAGTTTTGTAACTTGTCTTTTCATAATTTGTCCTTAAAAATGTTACATCTGGGTTTTTTTGGTTTTTTTTTTCTTTTTCTTTGAGTAGCTCAGATACAATTGTATACACACGGGCTATCCACATCCTATTTAGCTTCTTATTGAGAATGACTGTCATCTGCCCTTGTGTTGCCCAGTTGTCTAGCTAATTTTAGTAGAGTCGTGGTGTTTCTGTAATGTAAGTTGAGCCTGTTCATCGTGTAAACAAGCTTGATGCGTAACTGTGGTCTGAAGAGCTTGCCCATTAAATGTAATCTCTGATTTACAGTGGATGCCTGCAAGTTAAATGTCTAATTATTTGAAGTATTTCTTGCCTGGCAGAAGTTAGTGTAGATTCATTTGCAGTGGCACAAACGTGGTTTTGCTTGGAGGAATTTTATTTTGTTTACAGAAGTGCTGCACACAATAGTAGCAAAAAAGCTGGAAGCTTGTTGGTAGAGCTGTGGACAAAGACAGAGGAGGTGGAAACGCTGCCAAAGTGTGGAGTGAGGAATTTGAGGAGAGGAGCAATAAAAGGCCACTTCAAGGCAGGAGTCTGGCAAAATGCGGACTGTTGAGAAAAACATCCAACGTTTTCTGTTGTGCAACTTGAGCTTTTTATTTTATATCAACATTCCCCTATGCTCAAAGGAAACCAAGCTGTTAAAGTTGTATCTTTTCCATTCTTAGGAAAGATATTCCACCTCAAAACAGTTTACGAGATAAATGACTGTACATTGAAGTTTTCCACTTCTTGCAAGACATTAAATATTGTTTAAGTCACAATCTTTTCCAGCTTCTGATGGTGCACAGCCATATTTGCTTTTGGCATGCAGGTTTTCCTGAAGCCTTCAGTCTTTGTAGCAAGTAGCTCATAAAGATTCACGGTCTCATTCTTTCTTTCAAAATAAGCATCTGTTCTTTGCTGTAATTACATATTTAAAGTACACTTCCAGTCAAGGGAGCTGCTAAGCATGGAATTCAATCTTCATTGAATTCAGAAGCCTCTATGTTGGGGAAGGGGGGGGGGTGGGGAGGGGTGGGAAGACTGTTTTAGTAAAATTAAGTACAAAACCCATGTTCTTTAGGATGAAATAGTTTGTGTCTTCATGATCTGACCCATTTGTCATCTGGTAGAGAATGGCCTTGCCATGTCCCTGTCTTCCAGAGCCAGTTCTGCTGGAAGCTCTCTTATGTTAAGAATGTGTGCAGGTGGTGTGAGGGTTTTGGGTTCATCTAGATACTGGCAGGAGCTGTCCTGACAGTGTTATGGATATGCCAAACCTTTCTGTCTCTTGATGCTTTTCTCACTCAAAGCAGCATTAATAACTTTAGTTGGGGCTTTCTTTGATGAGAATGCATTGCTGTGCTCATAGCGTGTGGGTGTTTCAAAGCTTGGCCTAAGAAATATTCCTTTTGTTTCATTAGAGGTAAGATTGTAAAACTTATTTCAAAAAGGATTAAAAATAAATTACTAAGTGCCATGGAATGAACAGTTGCACTTTAGAAAAAATAAGTAGCATGGAAAAGTTGTGTTCAGCCTTACCTAATGTAAATGCAGCAGCCAACAGGCATCACTTGGCACAGTTGATTACTGACCAAATCTTTTGTTTACGCTGCTAAAAGTAGTCCATTGGAACAAGGTTTTTTAAGTTGTTTCATTCCTTATAGTTGGAACAGATACAGAAAATACTTAGGAAGCCCAAGTCAACAGTTTTAATTACCCTCCTGTATTGATGCATCAAGAATAGAACATGCTCTTTTAATCCTATTCAGTGATATAAACCCTGAAAACAATTCTTGGTTACCGTTTGGTGTTGGACTTAGGCAGGAAATAGTCTGGATTAACCAAAAAAACTGAAATTGTGGGTGAATGCTTATTTCTTTAGTGGCAGATGGTGTCTGTTGGCATACAGTGTTTTAAGGACAAATGCAGCCTGGTCTGCAGGAGGCTTGCAAGAAGCTTGGGAGAAATTTGCCTTTCAATTACCCTCTGGTAGGGTTGTTGTAGTGTTTCCTAACTGAATTAGGAAGACCTTTACTTTTATAATGTACAGTTTAGACAGGGGGAAAAGAAGGCAACTTATCATTTTCCTTCGGTATTTGATAGGCAAGTAGGAATTCAGATTTGGCTCCAAATATACTGATATGTGTGTGTATATATATGTATATGTATACATATAAATACTTATAGTGGCTTGATTGCGTGTATGTACCTTACCTGGAGGAGATTACTATTACTTTAATAGCAGGACAGGGGGGAAAAAAAAGTACAAGAGCTGTGTAGAAGTAAAGAATGTGACAAAGCAGGTACAGACTTGGGAGGCTGAATCTAAGGAATCATTAGAGTAGAAAATTTCCCACTTTTCCACGTTTTACAGGGGAACTGCAAAGCAACAATTTGATTCTCTAGAGAGGTATATTTAAGAAATGTGTGTTTATAATACACAGAAAATAAGGCTACCAAATTCAATTGCTCCTTTGAATTTTTAATCAATTCTTGAAGTGGTTACCTGGCTTTTCACATTGCTTTGGTTTTGTGTGGGTATCTGCTGGTTCACTTGCCAACCCTACATACTTCCAGTGCAGTCGGCTCCTGCAAAGCCCATTCAGTGAATTCCACATCTATTGGTTGAACTTTAAGCTTTTGTTTGCTTGCTTTTGTTGTTGTTTTGTGCATGTGTTTTTGTGGTTTTGTGTGTTTGTTGTTGTTTTCTTTTTTTAATGCAAGGTTTTGTCTGAAATGTCATATCTAAACTGCTTTTCCTTGAAGGAGTGAGTAAGCCTCTAAGGGGGAATTCTGGTAACTTAAAAACAAGTTGCTTCATATCCATTTCCAACCACTGTGGCTCTGAGATGGAGTCAAATGAGGAGAGACTACTTAAGGCTGCTTTTGAAACACTTCGTAGTGTATTCTAGATTTGTCACTGACAACTCAGCATTCTTTTTGTTTCTCAAACTGAGCTTTTTTCCTCTAAAAGTAAAGCAAAGTGCAGCAATACAGAATGACTTATTTCTGAAGCTGTAAGTATCAACAAGAAAGGGATCCAAGTGAGATGAATGAGGGAGAAAGTGCATGACCTGAAATATACCTTCTCTGCATGAGCAGCAGTACTTGTCATTGGTACTAAGAGCTATGGGATGCCAGCTGTGAGTCCAGATATTTTTCATGCTTGTGACTAAATGGGTATTGAAATACTATGTTTGCAAATATGTGAAAATCAACCCTGAATTGTTCTTCCTTCTGGTTTTGTGTTTTTCCTGGTTGCCTCTAATGAGCACTTGGAGCACACATCGTGTGCTAGAATCTGCTTCTGGGAATTTCAGCCTGCGCCATCCACTTCAAATAGCACTCACAGCTTAAACGCATTAGAACCACATGGCTTACTGTCAACTTAAAACAGAATAAATAAAAAAATCCCTTTAGACTATTTTGGTTTTTCTTGCTTTGTTGTGAAAAGGCTGAAGCAGCAAATTTTCGGGGCCTCTCTTAGGTTCTATGCACATAGCATGTTCTAGCAGCTGCAATGTTTGTTTTCCCTTAAAGAAATGTGTCTGTTTCTTAGAACTGAAAATGCCACTTTTTTCTTGCCTTTCATGACGCTTGGCAGTGAATCCTCTGTTCCTTCAACATTTGTGTTCCCAGCTGAATGCGTTCAAACTTCCCAGTGGTAATACACCAGGGGGTTTTTATTGTTGGAAAAAGAGTATCCAAGCATGACTAAAACATATTCACTTCTCAGCTGAGTACAACAGGTTGACAGTGTTTATTATATATAGTGTTTTTATTATTTGGTGCTTGTGTACTCGTGAAATAGTATGTTGCTGAGATGATGACAAAAGCAGACATGTTGTGTTACGCTATTTTCTCCTGCCACTGAAAACACACTCACCTTTAATTTGTTTGCTGTCTATAGCAGTTTAGCCTAATGAATTAGGCAAATTTAGCCTTAATTAGCCAGAAGAGGATATAGGGTTGTTTCAAGAATGGTTCATTCTATACCAGGAGTAAAGCACTTTCTTTTTATCCTTCAAATTTATTCTATATGAGGGGAAGAGAAACATGCCTACCATCACCAGCAGGATAAAGTCTGTGTTTCTGAGACTTAAATATTTGGGTGGTGGTGTTTGCCTCCTGTTTTGTAAGTAATTTTAGATTGCATTACGTTACGGTACTTCATGCTTGTGGACACCAGGTGGTGCTGCTAAACCACCTAATGTGTGGTTTTCACGCTTCTGTGCATGTGATACTTCAATGATACTCTGCCTCTTGGCTCAGCAGAACGAAGTAGGCTTCTTAAGGACAATGGTTTGAAAATGCTAATGCAAGTTAGTTTGTTTTTTAACATTTCATGGGGCAAAAGCTTCAATCAGCTGATGTTAGTTTTGAGTATCTGGGTTAATAGCAAGTGAACGTACTGTTTGCTTTAAAGATTTGATTTATTTATTATTTAATGGAGCTATTTAATTTTGATCTGATGAATTCAATAAGAAAGATGCACCTTCATTTTTTATTGTCATTTTAAGACAGCAGAAGACATTTGTAGAAATCAAATAATGAAGTGATGCTGAAGGTTGGGTGGTGACATGAGTTCCCCCCCTTAGATGTGTTCTGTGTAAGAAGCTTGACCAAGGCAGGCTAAGAGCTTTCTCTTTGTCCTCTCTTAATCTTTCTTTTTAAGATGTGGTTTCTTAGCTATGTAACTGTATCACAGGCATTATTTTTAATGCTGAGAAGTCACATCTGGCATGTGATTTCTGTTTATTGTTAGTAGGTTACAGTGTTTAATAAACTCATTGGGTGATCCTGAACTCCTCACTGGATGGACTGAATAATGCCTTTGGTTTTTAGCTGAATCCTGAAGGTTGATGGTGCAGCTGTTCAATGAATTGTAGGAAGTGGGTAAAAGTAATCTTGGAAGCTTTGAAAATGCTTTTTTCAGACTGTTATCATTCAGTCAGTGACAGAAGTTTGGTAGATATTGGTTTTCTTTTTCCTCAAAAGTATTTATTTGTTTTGTAGATCCTCATATTAAAGTCTCTGGAAAAAAGGAAAATGTTAAAGAAGCTAAAGAGAAAATCATGTCAGTCCTGGACACAAAAGTAAGGAAAGATTTACTTTCAGACCTTAATCCTGTAATTCTGTTTTGAAATAGGACTTTATAAATGTGCTTATGTAAAGAGAAACAAAAAAAAAAAGTGCTTCTAGGTGTAGACCAATGGTGTGTACGAAAACAACAAATAAGCACCTCTCCCTTTCTGAACTCTGTAGAAATACTATTGCCAGCAAGATGTATGACTGTGCCTTTTCTTCATAGATTTGGTTGGTTTTTCAACTTGAACACCTGAAGTAGTACCTCATTGCAAACAGTAGATTGTGGCCCCTTCAGTAAATATAAATTTCTGTGAAAATCCTTGTTGTAACCATTTCTCTATGTCGGTTGCATTTAAGAAATGTCTGTACATATGCAGTTCTAAGTGTTTCATATCTGTTCCTCCTGTTTTATGGTTATTTGTCTTCTGAAGTCATATGGCTATTTATCCGCAAGTGTCTTGTACCAAAAAGGCATCATAATTGCATTATTGTGCTGAGGATTCAAAGGTGGTGCCAGTAGTTGTATTAGTTTGTATTCTCAAATGTATCAGTACAGATCTGTCTGAAGCTGAAAATGTGCATCGATTAATTTTAAGAGCTCTTACGTAGTTCTGTTTTTAGCTATTATTATGTTTTTATACTCTGAAACATCTGGACCAGACTTTTTTAACATTTCTAGAATTAGGCCAAGAGTTTTTATACTTTAATCTCCTGTAGTAGCAAATTTATATGTAAATGTATGGAGCTTCTGCTTAGTTGTTTGCCAGCTTTTCATTCTCTTAGACACTCAGCCAGAAGGAGCTCTCCAGTGATAAGCAGTGTTGTTTTTTACAACTGTAAACACTGTTAGCAACTGTTAACTATTAAGAAAAGCTGTATACAATGTTTGTGTATCTTAAAAGATGAAGTATAGGGGAAAAAATATTGATCTTTTGAAGGTCTAACTTCATTTCCATTAGAAAATATTAATAGCTGTGTTCCATACTGAAGTGTCTAATCTGAATGAAAGCCACTACAAAAATGCTTTGAAAAGCAATTTTCAGTGTCGTTCTTTTAGTTCCAGTAAATCTAGAACACTCAGGTTCTGCTCTTAACATATCTAATCGTGGCTGTTTCATTTCCAGAGCAATCGGGTAACCTTGAAGATGGATGTTTCACATACAGAACATTCTCATGTGATAGGGAAAGGTGGCAATAATATTAAAAAAGTGATGGAGGAAACAGGATGCCATATCCATTTTCCAGACTCAAATAGGAATAATCAAGCAGAGAAAAGCAATCAAGTATGTATAATTCTATTCCAGCTGCTGAATTCTATCTAACTTATATTGTAGATTATTAGAATATCTTAGAACTGTAGAATGGTTTAGGTTGGAAAAGGTCTTAAAGCCCATCCAGTTCCAGTTTCCCTGTCAAAGTGGAGATGACTTTCACTTTTTGAAGCATACAAGGAAACATACTTAAGAGTTTTGAGCATATAGAGTACTATTTCCATTATTTAATCCTGTATATTAATACAACTGTAATGATCATTTAATAAACTTCTAGTTACTGAAGTACATGTAGCCTGAGCTGCTGCAGTATTTACTGGTAGATCTTTAAGTGAGATTAAATCTTCAGCTACAGTTGAGACAACAGTGGGGATCTTACTGGATGTGACTTCAGCGTTGTTTCTTAAAGAAAGCATTGATATTTTAATAAATGTTAAAATGCCACCCTTGAAAATGTAATGCAGTGTTTTCTATATTCTTACTCCTGCAGGTGTCAATAGCAGGACAGCCAGCTGGAGTGGAGTCTGCAAGAGTTAGAATACGGGTAATAGCCCATTTCAGTGTGATGCTCCTCTAAAAACACCTGCAAGGAAAATATTGCTGTATAGATGTGAGATCCTTAGGGTTGTTTGGTTCTGCCTTCTGACAGCAGAAATATAGAACGAACAAGTATATCCATGAGTAATGTACGAAGGGTTTTTATATAGGTTTTACTAGAATGTGAATTACTTTCTAACTAGCTTTAGGAGGACACTGAATACTGTCTACAGTATGTGAAGGAAGTGAAGTATCCCATACTGCATTTAAAACTGCATTTTCATTTATGCTCTGCAGTTGACCTATAGAAGTTCAGGCATCCTCTGTGAATATAATTTAAAAGGTGGCCACTATCGTTATTATGTGCATGGAAATGCTAAAATTATAGGGGAATTTGGTTTCTTTCTCCACTCATAGTGCTTCCTGTATTCACTTTCCAGTTTTGATTTGCGTGCATCATAGCACAGGTAACAAATCTAATAAATTGTGATCTTTTCCCCCAGCAGTAATTGTGGTCAGGTGTGTTATTTATACCAGTATGAGTCTTCAAAGGCATGAAGGGAATGTTATGTAGCTTTGTACCTTAAATAGAGCTCTGATTATCTGTGACAGAACAGAAGCTTCTCTGTGGATTTTCACATATAATGAGTTCTGTTAGCAGTGTGGATAAATTTTAGGTAATTAACTTGGCTTTATGATTACTACATAACTTCAAGATTTCCTCTTATTTTGAACAAACACAAAGAATTGCCATTAAAACAAGCAAACAAAAGCAAAACACAAAACCTGTTTCCTCAGAAAAGCAATGCCTTTTTATTTCCGGATAACGTCAAATGAATATATTATATTAGTTTAATTATAACTGATCAGTATGTTGTAATTCAGTAATAGCATTGTGGTAATTTTACTGAGCGTGACTTAGTTTTTCAATATTTTCTGTTCAATGTTTTAGGAGCTGCTTCCATTGGTACTCATGTTTGAGTTGCCTATTGCTGGAATTCTGCAACCAATCCCTGATCCTAATTCTCACACAATTCAGCATATATCTCAGACATACAACATTTCAGTTTCCTTTAAACAACGCTCTCGAATGTATGGTGCTACAGTCATTGTCAGAGGATCACAAAATAATACCAGTGCCGTGAAGGTAATGTCATCTTAAGGAGGTTTCTACATGTTGTACACGTATTTGTAACTTACATATCTAAATATTATGTTAGCGTTATATCTTTCCTCATCGATACATGTGATGGCAAAATCACTTCTAAAATCTTTAGTACTAATTCTTGATAAACTGAATTGTGTAGATCAAATGTGAAAATGTGGTTCTTTTAAGTTTAAAAGCTCAGCACAACATCAAGTAATTTTTTGTTGTTGTTGTGTACCTCTTTACATTTGCAGCAATTCTGGCATGTGTCCTAATCCTGCCCACATCTTAAAGCAGTTGGAAAAAGTCTTCTGGACTTCAGTTTTCTTACTGTGCAGTCAAATATTTAAATTTGAAATGTGCCTTGATGGTTTGAGTTGTTTTGCCAAGCTGGGATCGGGAGTTGTGAATTTAACAGACAAGGAACTACCCATGAGCCTTTTGATTGTAATAAAGACAAGAAGCTTTTATTAATGACTGGCAGTGTGGCAGATAAATATTGTCTCATAAGGGTGTATCTCAAGCCCATGAGAGAAACTGAGGCCAAAACTGAAAGATAAATTTTGCAAGTATACCTACCCAATAAAGACTCAATTGATTTTGTTATTGCTGTGTGTGACCCAGGTGTTCTACTGAGATCAGTTTGATGTCTTAATGTTTGTCTGCAGTGATGACATCTAACCTCTCCATCTTGTCATAAAATGGAAATAGTGAAGTTTGTTATAAATCATGTTTTTGATCAAAACAAATTTCTTTATCTTGAATGCCAAGTGCAGTCGGATGCAACTTTTGTTTTCCTGTTAGCAGCATGTCATCAGCTGTTTGTGTTTGCTCCTGCAGGAAGGAACAGCCATGCTTCTAGAACACCTAGCTGGGAGCTTGGCTTCTGCAATTCCTGTGAGCACGCAATTAGACATTGCAGCGCAGCATCATCTCTTTATGATGGGTCGAAATGGCAGTAACATCAAACATATCATGCAGCGGACTGGTGCTCAGATCCATTTCCCGGACCCTAGTAACCCACAGAAGAAATCCACTGTCTACCTCCAGGGCACAATTGAGTCTGTCTGTCTTGCCAGACAATATCTCATGGTAGGTAAATGCTTGCAGTTAAACTTGCTTACAAAAATGCTAAGTAATGAAAAACGTACCCTTTTCACATGGGTCCAATGTAAGTCAGTTTTAGAGAAGGTTTATTACATTGCAAAATGCCGAATCAGCTGAGTGTTCTAATTTTGTCAGTGCTTTGTGTGTGTTTGTAGTTACTCAAAGTACTTGTGATCTGTGGTAGCGTGATTTGAAAAAAGGCTGTGGCAATATTAATGCAGCATAAGCAATTTGTATTTATGGTAAGTGTGCTCCTGAGTGGAAGGCAGACTGGAGGGTGAGGGGAGGAGTTATTGCTGTGTGCTGTGTTGTTGTGTCTTCTGCTTGTCTTATTTAGTCAACTGAAAAGCTGAGGGAAGAAGCAACTAACCAGGTAAAATCTTAACCCCAGTTCTGAACTTAGTAAGAGCTGTGTTTTTCAGCCTTGGACATAACACTTATCTTTAGTTATAAGTCAATTGACAAATTGAAGTAGCTGCAATCATTCTGAGCTTCATTTAAAGCACTATTTTCTTGATAGTTTCTTTTCTGATGTAGTCCAGTGGAATCAAGTTTCTGTGTTTTGGAGCAGTTTTCTATGAGGTGGATCTGCATGCGGGCCTTCTTCCCATGGTCATGTTTGCTTCTGGCTCCATCCAGCTGCTCTGTTTCAGCTGGAATAATAGTTGATGCTGTTTCACAGTCAGGCCATAGAAGTGCCCCATAGAATGGGGGGATGTGATATAAAAACAAAGGTCAGTTTTTCAGTGATCTTCTAGTTGTGAGAATCTAGACACTTGCACCAAGGAAAGAGACACCATAGGTGTTTGCAGAGTTGACAATATGCCTTTAATGTGTACCCTTGTTTATGTCTTATGTAGTGTAGCAGTGCTACTTCAGTAGATGCTCAATATGTCTGAACGGAAACTTCGTTATTAGCTAGTAACTAATATCATTGATAAGGCCATCTAATGTGTAAATTCTAAGTGTGCATGGTCTCTGATAACACTGTTAATCTGTTTCTAATCATGAGCATATTGCTCGCAGAGAAATATTCGTGTTAAGGCAATGAATGTTGCAGTGATGAAGGCCAACTGTAAAAGGAGGAAAGATGTACTGACTTTTTAACCAGTAGACTGAGTGAGAGAGCTTTGAGTCTTGATAAAATATTCTTGTTCTGTCTTCCCCTCATCTCCATCCCCTTGGTTTTATCCTTATCTTCATCATCAGTAAAGAAGTAGACTTATTTTAAAGTCAAAATAATCAAGAGAATTTGCTTTAGCTTGAAACAGTTTTGTTAGGAAAGCATTCTGTAGTTAGAAGCGGTACTGTTGAGAAGGCATATGTGAAGATTAAATACCAAGCTAGAGATGGGAAGAATATACCCATTTATAACTTTTGTTCCAAAGCAAAAGCAGAAAACTAAGAAAGTGATTGTATTTAGCCAAATGTCTGTTTTCTTACTCACTTTTTTCCTGATACATGTGGTATAATATTTACTTAGCTGTAAATCTGACTTTACAATAAGTAGAACATGTCTTCTACTGACTTGGTTGTTATTGATGAGCAATCTTATAGTCCCTGGGTACCTCGAGAAGGATGCAGTGGGTTTATCTGTTTAATGTTATTTTTTCTTGTTTAGTTGGTTGTTTTTTAGGGCTGGTTGCTTTTGTTGAGTATTTTTTCAGTTATATTTAATTTGAAGGTTAGTATTTGAAAGGTTTCAGTGATGCCATCTATATTAGTGGAATATCCTGATGTAACTACTGAGTATAGAAAAGGAAAGTAGAAGTTGAACATTAGGCCACAGTGACTTGCAGAGACAGTTTTTTAGAATTATTTTCCCTTATTCCAAGCTGGGTTTAGTGTGGACTGCTTCTGTTTTCCCTTATTGAAGCTGAGTTTAATGTGGACTGCTTCTGGCTAACATGGGGCGTTTATGTACTGACATAGATGTTAATGTATTCAGTAAATCATTTCATCCTTACACCACCAAACTGTTAATTTAGAATCCAAGAATAAAAAGCTACGGTTACATGCTTGTTGGTGATAAAGTGGCTTTACTTAAAACTTCATCCTTGTTATTTTTTCTGAACTTAATACATCCTTATGTACATGTGTGCAGTCTATATGTATTTCAGTTTGCTGCTAACATTAATGTAAGGAAAGCATATGTTGAAATTTTTTACATCTGTTTTTCAGGGTTGCCTTCCTCTTGTGCTCATGTTTGATATGAAGGAAGAAATTGAAGTAGAACCACAGTTTATAACGCAGCTAATGGAGCAGTTAGATGTCTTCATAAGCATTAAGCCGAAGCCAAAGCAACCAAGCAAGGTTGGTGAAAAGCTCATGTATTCGTTTTAGGCATTCATGCTTGCTTTCCAGAGCTTGTGAGTTGACATGTGTGACCTTCCTTCCTGTCTTAGTGGATAGTAAGCTTGCAAAATGTATACATATTTTCTGCTTGAAATATCAATTTAAATGTTGTGATAGTTCTCCTTTATGGCAATTCAATTTATTTTTTAAATATTTGCCAGTACAGTGATTAGGTTTTATATAGAAATACTGAGGGAGGGAAAAAATAAGAGAGAAATATTAGATCTGATTAAGACCCATCCTTGGTTTTAAAGAAAATCCTTTAATTGTGCATCTCCCACATGACTGCAGTGTTCATTAGCAGTCAGAATTGCTTGAGAAAGTTTTATCAGTCTGTATGAGAAGTTGAAGGGAAAAAAGCAACACAAGGAATAGAATTACAATTTATTTCAGAAATTTGATATTGTTAAAATACTCAGGTAAATGTGCATAGGAAGTACTCTGTTTTCTGTACCATTGTACATACTGTTATAGCAGACAGAATTATCCAAATAGTGTTAGCTACTGTTAGCTATTCAGCATCTCCTTGTAGGGATATGCACAGTCCTCCACACCAAGAAGCAGTGTGAGGAGAGTGTACAGGAGACAAGTAATTATGTTGTCCCTTAATTTTTCAGGTGTTTATTACGCCTTTTTTCAGACAGCTAGGAATTTGACTACTTTCGTATACATTTTTGTCTACTTTGATGTGTAGATCTCTGGTAAAAGAGTGTGAGACTTAAATTATTGGACTGTTTTTCTAGGTCTTGGGGCACTTTGGAATTGGCTTGCCAAATACCACCAAGGCTCAATAATTACCTGTTTTTAGAATCAATAATGATAACCAGTGATAGAAAGTACTTTTGTCATTTTTTGTTTGTAGAACGTATGCACAATTCCCAACCTAACCATTAATGCCACTGAATTTAAGTAATTGCTAATGGATGCTTTCTCACGCTATCTTATGTTGCTGTTACTGTTAGGGGAGATTTAAGGGTTGTGCTTGTTGCAAATGCATTATATAGCTGTTAATTACTGGTTTTCCTCTTCTTTCCTTTTGTTTTGCTCTTGTGTCTGTCTTTATCTCCAGTCTGTGATTGTAAAAAGTGTTGAACGAAATGCCTTAAATATGTATGAGGCACGGAAATGTCTTCTGGGACTTGAAAGCAGTGGAGTCACAATAGCATCAAATGCCTCTACTGTTTCATGTCCTGTTGGTCTGTCTTGTCCTGGTTTGGATATTTTGTCTTCAGCAGGACTAGGGCTCACTGGACTTGGTATGTATTTTACTTTATTGATATATCTTGCTTTAGTTAATGGAAACACAGGCTATTACTTTATACCTTAGTAACCAGTATCAAATGTAGGACAGAAATATCCGAGTTTCCTATCTGATATAATTTCACAGAAGGAATGGGTAGTCTGGAATAGAATTACCTTTTCTTCTTCAAGCTCCGCAAAGACCCAATTACCAAACAAGTACAGGACTGAAAAACTCAACAACAGTTTTGTGACCAAGTTAATGGTGCTGGTCCCCGGAATTCAGCATTACCATGTAACTACCCTGCAGTCTGCCATGCAGGGGTGCTGTGTAATTCTGTTTCTGCTTTTGTCGTGATCACACAGATGCAAGCTATTGTGCCATTTGACTGTGGTTTTTGCCATGGCTCCTGCTGTAATTTTCTTGTTGTGTCTGTGCCTTCGGATTGGCTTTTATCTCAGTATAATTCTGAACTGACTTCATAGATTGAGAGCTAGTTTGAGGAAATGTGTTTGGAGGATGATTGCTACCGGTATTGAAATTGTAAAAAGGATCTAAATGGTTCTTACTGTAGAAGTAGTAATTCAGTTCATGAGTTTTTCAGGAAAAAAGCTGTTGTTGGAAATGAAAGCATGGTTGTGAAGCGTGGTTGCTTTCTTATTTTATAAGTGATGCTTCTGTGAAACAAGCTGTCAGAAGCAATGGAGGTAATACAAAGGATGGCAAGCCTGAAAAGCAGCCGTTTCAGACTGATGTTACAACACAGTCCAGTAGATGGATATGAAGAGTGCTACAGTTCTCAAATTTCCCAGGTTAAGAATCCTGGTGCTTGTGTGCAGTTTCTCCAAATTAACATTAGGCTTAATATTAAGGTCTGTCAAAAAGGTATATGCTGGTGCTACTTAGGTTGTTTCTTGTTTTCATTTTTATTGCTACTTAAAAGCTTGCAAGAATGTCTTTTATCAAGACTTAACTAAAGATTCGCACGTGTAATTTTTTTGGCAGGCCTTTTAGGTCCAACAGCGCTGTCTGTCAACACCTCAACTACTCCAAATTCTCTGTTGAATGCTCTTAATAGCTCAGTGAGTCCCCTACAGAGTCCGAGTTCAGGCACACCTAGCCCAGCTTTGTGGACAACATCTCTTGCTAACACGAATGCCACAGGTTGGTGAAATTTAAATGTGGGTCAAATGGTTTTGCTGGTTGTTCAATAGGAAGAATAATAACAGAGTGCAGAATCACTAATTTTTTTAGAGCTTTAATTCCCAAGTTTTATGTTCACACAAATGAATAGATGTCATAATTTGGAGTTACAACTTTGTATGCACATATAACATGCTGTTACATGCAATGCTTTCATCTGGCTAGTATCGTAAACTTTGTTAAGCCACTAAGTGATGATTAAAGCATTACGTTTTTGGCACGTGATTCTAAAGGAAACTTCTTTGCGTGTCAAAGCTACATATAATGATAGGTATTTATTTGAATCATTTAGTGAGAAATGTAACTACAGCATTACCAAAATTTCTTTTTTAGGTTTCTCTGCTATTCCACACCTAATGATACCATCAACTGCTCAAGCAACTTTAACTAGTATTTTGCTGTCTGGAGTACCTAATTATAGTCAAAACACTCCATCTCCACCACCGGGCTTGACTCCTGTTGAAGTCCATGTCAATGGCATGCAATCAGAGAGTAAAAAAGGGTCAGCTTCTTTAAATGGTCACGTGAAGGTAGGTGACATGATCTGTGAACCTTGTCTGAGGAAGTCTGAAGGGATAAAGAAGTGACGTTAGTAGATTCTGAAGGCTACTATGTTTTCAAATTGAACAGTAGTTTTTTCAAAACGTTGTGTTTTATGTGCCCCTTCCTTCTTGAAAAATAGGGCATTCAAACATATTGTTCTACTACGTCAGAGATGAATCTTTTGCTTTTTTTTGTGCAGACAGGCAGAATTTGAAATATTTTAAGTGTAACAATTGCTTCAATTTGACAATTGTTTCAGACCACAAATATCAAGTATGCTGCGCTGTCTGCCACTTCACTGGGAGAAAATGTGTTGAGTGCAAACCACAGTGATTCAGCAAGACAAACAAGCACTCATGTTGCATCAGAACAAGTAGCCGCCAAGACAAATGGTACAGAAGGTAAGATTTTGGTGCTTTTTTCTTTCCTAGTGTTTGTGTAGCCCACATGTGTTCATGAAACAAATGTGCAACATCTATAGGTTGTGATACAAATATACGGTGCTTGTACAACTTTAGGGTTTTTTTTATAGCTGCTTAATTTCATTGCTCAAGATTTCCCTGCTGGTTTAAGTTACGTTTTATTTTTGCTTTTCAGTGCAAGGGAAGATTCAGTGCCTTTGACAGATTTATTCTTGCACAAAATTGTGTAGATTGAACCTTGATGATGCTGGCAAGCAGAATTTATTTGCAAGTTTTATAAAAGCATTTCAGTTAATTACTTCAGTTTCTGAAGTGCAGCATAAAGAGCTGTTGCCTAATTCCTAGGGGGAGGGAAGATCAATTCCTTTCCAAACTTGTAGGTTTCTGTGAAGGCCCTGCCTCCTTCCTTCAAATGCTGATCAATAAAGGAGATGCTCTTAATGCTCATGGTCATATGAAAGGCTATCTGAATGAAATGTGCATCAACCAATCAAGGATATAAATATTAGCAAAAATACATTCTAAAGATACTTGAGCATTAAGTGCAGTGCTTTTATTCCAGTGAAGATTTTCTGAGTATTTGACAGTATTTCATAGAACTGGATAACAAATCAAATTCATTCAAAATATGTAGTCACTTCTAATTACCTGTAAATTTGTTTAATATTACTTGGCTTTCACTTGAATAAAATTAAGAAAAATAATTGCAAGACATAATAGATACTCTATTGTGTAGAGTATTTTAAGAGTATTGTATAGAGTATATTATAAATTGTATAATCTAATTATAGTTGGCTCTTTTTAGTGCATCTGAACTTAAATTTCTGACTTACCTCAAACCAAGATGTTATTCGTAGAGACTGGGCTATTTCTGTAAGAAGGGAAGCAGGTTGTGCTTTTGTATTATAGTGCACTTACTAAAGCAATGATCACTACAAGATTTATGTGGGTTTTTTTACTCATTCTCTTTATCAATATTTTAGGTTGCAACGATGCTTTTGTAGAAGTGGGTATGCCAAGAAGTCCGTCCCATTCAGCAAATACCAGTGATCTGAAGCAGATGATGAGCTCTTCCAAACAGGCCTGTGCAAAGAGGCAAACAGTTGAATTACTGCAAGGCACCAAAAACTCTCACTTACAGTAAGCTCAAAGTGCAAAATGCATATAAATGGAACTTTGACCATGCAGAAATACTTAGTAGGTCTATTTGTAGGTAGAATGGATGTTTTAGCTTCAGAGATTCCAAGAGATGATTTAAATTGAGCCTGTTTTTTGTATTGTTCCCTCTGGTTTGCCTTGATTGCAAACTTTGAGTAGTTTTGGTACATCCTAGGGGTTTTTTTCTTTAGTTTGCATCTGTGACAGAGGAGAGGAGGAACGCAAGAAATATAAATGCTTTTTCTATCCCAAAAGAAAGGGCTCTTTTTTCAGACAGATTTTTATTAGGTATTTCTAAAGGATGCTCTCTTGGACTTTGCCTTCTTTATTGATTGTTCTGAGATCATTCCCCATCTGCAAGGGTGTTTGCTTTTGTGTGTATCTGATGCTATTTCCTTAGTAGAAAAGCTACACGCGGGGCATAACAGTGTGTTCTCAAACACTGTTCTCAGTGACTTCTTGTTTGTTTTTTTTAATGACCTAGCAGTGGGAAGGGCTCTTTTGAGTCATGTGTCTTGGCAATACAGGTTTTTTTTCTTAATGAGATGTTTCCAAAAGCTACTTAACATTACTTGGAAACTGTTTATCATGACTTTTGAGTTATTTTTTTCTTACCTCATTTACTTACACTGTTAAAGCTATAATATATTATTTCATGAGTTCTATTCTCATAGTTGAGAAATTCAGTGATTTTTGAACTCAGTTGTTTGTATGTTTTGTTCCATTTGTTGTGATTATAGCACTCAATTTCTTGAGGGTTTTTTTTTCTCCTGGGATTATCATTTAAAATGTGAGTACATCTTTATGTTTTGAAGTAAGGAGTGTACACTTAAATAGAGCAGGCACAGTAGAGCTGATGTTTAAGTTTTTTTCTTTTTTATAAACAAGGGATTTCAATAGGAGGTACATCAGCACAAAGGATTGCAACAGTTGATACATAGGGCTTATGTTAAATTACTCAGTTTCCATGACTTCTCTCTCTCTATCCTACTACTGTCAATCTGTTAGATATTCTGAGCTGCTAGCCTGAGCAAGGCTAAATAGCATGGGGTCCTACTATGTAGGGATTGCATGTGATGATTCCTGACTCCAGAAAGCTCAAACTTAGCCTCATAATTGGTAGCATACAAAGCAGCAATTTGTTTCGTTTCACTGACAGAAAAAAAACAGGTATGTATGGTGAAGAAAAGCTGAGATTTGGAAGTACTGTAAAAGATGAGGATGGCATGTTTGCTTTTGTTGAATTTTGCTGCCATTCTTCTCAACGTGAAACTTGGTTAATGAAAATTGCATTGAATATTTACTGTTAAGGTGAGATGGCTGGATTTAATCTTGACTTTGCTTCTTCAGTACCACCGACAGGTTGCTCTCAGATGCAGAGTTAAGTGCTTCAGAAAGTCCTATGGCTGACAAAAAGGCTCCTGGAAGTGAACGGGCAGCAGAGCGAGCAGCAGCTGCCCAGCAGAACTCCGAAAGAGCACGTTTAGCTCAGCCATCCTATGTAAATATGCAGGTATGCTTCCCTGAATATGCCCGAATCTAGTCCAAAACTTGATAATTGCTAAGTGTATGCAGCACACAGTACAAAGGGGATTCTTGGCTAGCACGCTGATGTGCCATTACTACTTCAGTAGAAGAGTTTCCCGGAAAAATTATTCCTTCTTTCTAAGTACATGGATGTGGTTGTATCTGGGTCGGCTGGTTGGTTTTTAGATAGTGAAATAATGTTGAGGTACCTGGTCTTGTGAGGTTATATGAAATATGGTTACTTACCATGGGAATATGAGTGTGGTTTATAGGAGGCTTCTTTGAATATATTGCTTCCTTTGCAAACGTTTTATTTCCCTCAGTTCCAAATGATCTCCAAAGAGGCAATACATTACAGAACGGTGAAAATAAAATCACTTTTGTGCTAAAACTGCTATGATTGCTGGTTATTTTTCACATAGTAGAGTGAGACCTTTTTGAGTAAGTAATTAAATACTATCATACGTCTCAAAAACTTCATTTAGTAAAAACATCAATCTTGCCTTCTTGGGAATATGAAGAAACAGGAAGAAGAAATGTTCAGTCTTCAGCTCTAACTAAAGGAAGACAAAGAGAGGGTTAAAATAACGCTTCTGTTGAATAAATAATTTCAGCACAAATTAAATTGCATGGCTATATAAATCTACACTTGAATATTTGTGTGCGAAGTCTTATTACTTTATGAAAATTGAAATGAAAAAATATCTTACAAGTTCTCATAAGGAATATCAATGCAACTTCTTTTCTGTAACTTCAGGCTCATCTACAGGTATGTTTACTGAAGTAACCACACCAGTTATGTCTTAGGAATATACATTAAACACTACTTTTACAGAGAGAATCCGCCTTTTTAAATACATTTGTATGAATTCATTTTACATACAAGGGATACTTCCAGTTATTGGTAGCCTGTGAAATAAATTGTTTTTAAAAAGATCTATTTTAGAATGATAGGTAAACTCTCTTCTGTATGTTTAATTTTTAGGCATTTGACTATGAGCAGAAGAAGCTACTAGCAACCAAAGGTATGTGAATAAACAGAGACTTCTGGGACATTTGTGAGTCCATCGCTGAAATAATTCTCTAAAGGTTCAGTTATAACTCCAGTTGTAATCAAACTTAAAGCTGATAGTAAAACATAAATTTTCATGTTTCAAATCTGTTTTTTAACACCAACATAATAGGAAATAATCGTATTTTAAAGAATTTGCACATGGGATACTGTGTGAGTACATCCATATGTATATGACTTTTTTTTTCAAAAGCCTCTCAGCTTTAATTGCTGTAATTGACTTCATTTAAATGAAGTTTAAATGTTAGGATGTTTATCGTATTTGCTAAGTTGATCCTTATTTCAGGACTAGATGAAGTTACGGAATCCATAAGGGACATAAAAAGATAAGAGTCTTTTGACCTTGTGTAAAAATAAACTGAATATGCTTGCACCTGAGAAAAACAGAAACTCTTTGTTGTGATACTTTGAATATTTTTTTACTTGCTTGCAACACTATGGGGTTTACTTTTAGCTGAATAAATTGGCCTCAGAAGGGGTAGAATTCAATCCGTAGCTAATGGAAGTGATAAAATGACTGTTTGGTGTTTTGAAGTCTTAGTGTATGTGACTTCAGTATTATCATCTCCCTACCTCTGTTAAGGTTTACTAATTTGTCTCTGCATTTCTCAGCTATGTTAAAGAAGCCGGTTGTAACTGAAGTGAGAACTCCAACAAATACTTGGAGCGGGTTGGGCTTCTCTAAATCTATGCCTGCAGAAACCATCAAAGAACTAAGAAGAGCTAATCATGTATCATATAAGCCATCTATGACAACTACATACGAGGTATATAAAAACCACGGTGTAATGGAAATGTATTTTTTTGTCAATTATGGTGATAAATGTTACTATTGAGAAGTCTGTAACTTTATTTTTAACTTAAAGATTTTAGCTTTTAGGTATGCTTGCTTGCTGTACTCATTTCTCTGCTCCCTTTTTCTTTATTTCTGTCCTGCCTCTATGAAATGTAAGCAACATCTTCTGGTCTTGAATTTTGGACAAGTTTTCTGCAGGTTGTAACTATCTTTAAATTCAAATGAGATATTTAACGATAGGGTGAAGGGTACTGTGATGTTCCCCAATTGATATGAACTTTGTGTGACTTTCAACTATATGTAATAGATTTGGAGGTTGGTATTGAGTTTGCAGCAGTAACTCTGGAGGAGAGAAGAAGCAAACAAACTCTGTATCTTTATTTAGAGTTGTTTTTATACTATTGGAGATAAACTGGGGGTTTTCCCTTGAACTATGATATGCTACTAAAGGTCTCTAAGGAAAGATGTTCTAAGAATACTGTGTTTTAGTCCCTTGGAGTCTGCCTATGTATGAACCATAGACTTAAATGCTTCCAGTGAAACCTTGGGATTCCTGTTGCCCTTGCTTCTGAGGGCCCAGTCTTTGAACAGACATGGTGTTGGTATTATGGTCTACTATCTGGAAAATTAATTAGTTAATTGAGCTCACTGAACATTTAAACTTCTCTGTGATATTTTAATGGACGTTCAGTTATCCAGAAAAACATTTTTTGCTTTCCAATGTTTAACCATCATGATGATCAAATGCACTGTAGAGGCCTGGCCTCTTCTTGCTTGTTTGGGAAACTTGGAGTAAATCCATTCTGTTCTTCAGTTGTGAAGTTTTACTAACCTTATTTCATATGTTCCTGATTTTGCCAACGACAAGGACCTTTTGCTTTTTTCACCAGTGGTGTTGATTTTTTTTTCTTGAGAGTTAAGCAATTTTTATACTGATTAAGTTGCGCTTTTCAGTTAGGATTTGATGCAGATATATGGAGTTCAGTTGTTCACTGAATTCTGTTGTCTTCAGTTCATGCAAGTAAATGGTATCACCCTAATTTTGGGTTATGCCCACCTCAATTCCATAGCTGCTTTTCAGGGAACGTAGCCTTAATTGGGAACACTGACTAGCAGTGTTAATGAGAGTTGATAATTATGTCTTTATAGAAATATGAAAGTCTGTTTTAAAACAAATTCTCAAGCTGTTGCATAGTTGTTGCTATACAACGTAGTTGTTAAGTAGTGTATAATGGATCTACTTCCCTCCAACTAGTGACCATGAAGGGATACAGTATACAGACCGCTTTGTTTGTCACTTGTGTGGGAATGTGCTACCATGGAACCTTTGCAAACAAACTTAGGAATACTGAGTAATTGATTCTGAAGTGTGGTCTCTGAACTTCTGTTTGAAATCCTTAAACCACATGTTTTAAACACCTGCTGTTTTTGTGTCTAGTTTACAATTATTTTCCAATTGATCAATTGCCAAGAAGATGCTTAAAAGTATTAAAGTTGTTCGTTTTTTTTTAACTGAACTGCTGGAAAGAAAACATTTGAATCACAATTAAACTTCTGTTTTCTGCCCAAATTTTCTTTCTGCAACTTGTAGGGTTCATCAATGTCCCTCTCACGATCCAATAGTCGGGAGCACCTGGGAAGTGGCAGTGAATCTGATAACTGGAGAGATCGGAACGGCCTTGGACCCACAGCTCATGAATTTGTCTCCTCAATTGCCAGCCCCAAGCGGAAACAAAATAGATCAGGTTAATAATGTCCTAAGAGCCGATTGTTATTATTTTAAAACCCAATTGATACCAGTTAATATTTTCTCTAATACTTGTATTTCCTGACTACATCACTAGGGATTCAAATTACTGTTGCTTCTAAAATAAATTAATAAGCTTTAGTTCTGTTGTTGTTTTACAAACTGGAAAGTGAAGGCATATGTAAGATTGTGTATCGTAATATACAAGTAATCACAGAATTATTATCACAGAATTATCAAGGTTGGAAAAGACTTAGAAGATCATCCAGTCCAAATGGAATGGTCCAAAAGGAAAACATTTGAGGAATTTTTCAATTCAAGACATTTTTTCTAAAAGATCTTTGCTGTCTTGGAAGGCTTTTTCAAGGTGTACAACCTTAATAAAAGCTTATTTCTAGACTACCATCGTTCTGCTGTTATCACTGCAGCAGCAGCCAGGCTTTTATTGGGCTATCTGCTAGCTGTTGGAGCAGCTGTAATCTGTACTGATAGTGAATTTTAAAGCATTCTCTTTATGATGATAAAAATAACTGTGCTTGGCTAGACCTAGCACATGGCGTTGTGGAAAAACAAGGAAATGAAACGCTCATTTCCTTGGCTGCAGGCTGTGTTTTAATTCCTTCTTTAAAAGAAAAAATAAAGTTCAAAACTTAAAGATCACAACTTTACTTGATCCATATGCTTTGAAACTTCATTTTGTTTTTCAGTAACTTATCATATCTCTTTCTGAAAGAGAACAAAGAAAAGGGAATAGAGAATTTGGGCCCATACTGTCTGACAGCATTATGGCTGTTTTTACTTTTTTCTGTTGTTTATACAAAGGTGAACAAAACCTAAATCCCAGACTAATTGCAAAGCACACAGATAATAAAAATAAAATTGGACATCATAGGAATGGATAGTTTCAATCTGAGTAAATATTCGTGGTTGGTAGACTTGTAATGGTATGTATGATATATGTAATATATTTCTAAGAAGTATATTAGTTCAACATGGAATGGCTATGTGCATTACTTTAAGTATTCAGGGTATAGAAATGATGAAAAATTTCTTTGAAATCATGCCAGTATTTCAGTGTTAATTGAATAAAATGGAAGTTTGGCCTAAATAAGGATTAAAAATTTATTTACTTGTACATTAGAAGCAAATCAGGAATTCGAATGAATGAGCAGTGTGGGAACTTCTGACAGTTGTCACTGTAGCTTTTTTCCAGAGGAGGGAAGGGAGAAAAGATTAATGCAACAGCTATGAATTGGCTGGACTACTGTTTGTGTTTACCTTAACATGAGAGTGTGTAGAACTTCTACAGTGGAAGATTAAGGTCACATAGTGCTGTTGAGCTTCTGCTTTGTTTTTAGATAATTCTTCATGATTGCCTCACTAATAAGTATCTCATAATTTTGTTGTTTTTAGTACACTGTCTTGCATAATCTGCCCCATGGGAAGGATCATTTATTTCTCTTTGAGTATCTCAAGTATTATTTTCCTCTGATGCAGAAGAAATGAAGGCAGCACCTTTTAAAGTCTAAAATGCCAACGTTGTAATTGCTTCATTTGTCAAACCTAATGTTCATCATTTCAACACTGAACATTGAGTAGTTCACTATCTTAGAAAATTCTCTTTCAAAATGAAGCCAAGATTGGTGGAGGCACTTGGGATCATATTAACAGTTTGGGCACTTTCTTAGTAGTTTGTTCACAGAAAATAAGAACCCTAGCATAGCACATGTGAAAAGTGGTGTTTTTGCAGCCTCCAGTTGGTTGTCAGTAGTGAAGGCTATAGCAGAAAGCTCTGGAACAATCTGAATTTTACTCACCTGGAAAAGAATCCTTTTAGTCTATACTCAGGTGTCTGTAACAAGTGACCCCATTTACAGGTTCCTGATGCAGTCCTGGGCAGCTACCTTTACTCTTGTTGTGCAGCAGGAGGAGAAATCATTATTAACTGTCTGGTCATGTAGTATTGCTGTGTACGATCAGTATGCATGTGCAAAGGAAATGGATTGCTCAGCAAAATCTGTTTTCTTAGAAAACCCAACCCTTAATTTTTATTTTTTTTTTGAATAAACCTTTTAGGGAATGTAATCTAATAGGTAGCATACTTTCAGATGTGGTCTTTATAAAGCTATTTCATTCATTTATTTTGTCTGTGACATACTGAAGTGATAACCAAATCATGGAGTTACTCTGGTCTCACTACCAAGAATGATCTGGCATGATATTCCCATCCCAACCAGATGTAGCTGGTGGTGGTCATGTGCAGTGATGTTTTCCACAATGCTTACTGAAGAAAAGAGGAGAAGGGTTTGAGGAGGGGGAAAAGCAATGGAGCGTTGCAGTTCTTTCCCCTGTATGAGGTCCTGAGTTGTATCCAGGTGACTGTTTGCTTAATGTGATTTTATTGCTTCAAAGATTCACCCGAACATCTTTTAATTGAAAATAAATGTGGAAATTAGCAAGAAAAATCACTTTAATCTGTTTGTTCTCTCAGACCATTTAAAGGTGCATTTTGATTTTTTTCATTTCTCCTATTAAATAATATTAAATTAGGTTGACTACTGAAGGTGTAATTGAATGCAACGTTATTGTGAGAACTGTGCACTTCTGTGGCATGACTGAAAATTCCCCTTTCTTTCCTTTCAGCTGAACACTATCTCAGTAGCAGTAATTACATGGACTGCATTTCCTCACTGACCGGAAGCAATGGCTGTAACCTGAACAGCCTCTTCAAGGGATCTGATCTGCCTGAGCTGTTCAGCAAACTTGGTTTGGGCAAATATACAGATGTATTTCAACAGCAAGAGGTCAGTATTCTTTTGTGAGGCATCTTTGTGTTGATAGTTTGTTTTATAACAGTATAAACAGTATAACAGTTCTTGACCAAAGGTGTGTCGCATCTCTCATGAATTTCCAGTCAGCTTAGCATGGGTACTATTTCATCATGTACCGTTCAATTTATCTAAATTAGTGTATTGGTGTACTAGGGAGCGAAGCACAGGTACGTCTGAGTTGTGTCAGTGCTGCTGACCCATGGTAGAGGGTAGGTAGATTTAATGTTTTTTGTGAGTTCTGGAGCCACATGTCTGCTTTGTATCTTTATCAGCAGAGATTGAGTCTGCACCAGTTGCTAGTCTCAAGTTTGCATTTGCATGTTTGGTCAGAACAGACCATCCAAAGTGGGTATTTGCCCAGATTTCCTTGTTAGTAGGACTGTATGTGTGTTCAAAAGAACCAACAGAGTGGACCTTCCTTTTGCTTGAGTTTCTCCAGTAACATACAAGTGTTCAGGTTTGCTTCTGTGGGAGGAAAACTGCTTTGTACGCACCAGGGCAAGTATATATATCAGGATTCCAAGGGTAGGCATGAGGCAAACTTGTACCTTCTGCACTCTAGTTTTCTGATGGTGTGTATGTGCTCGTACAGTCATCCTGAGTCCAATGAAATTTGTTGCCATTTCAGCCCAAGGCAGCTGCATCTGGTGCATTTCCTGCCAGTGCTTCTCATCTCTAATCTTTCTTTCGTGTTGCTGTGGATTTTATTTGTGCAACCAGTCTGTGTGGCAGGGTCAATATTCAGTCTGAGTGAATACAAATCCAGCTGTGCCTCAGTTAATTCTGTGTGCCATTTGGCTGGTTTATCACCTTTGTACTCCTCTGCATGTTTAATAATGCCCATGTTAACCAGTCATTAATCCTATTATTGTGAGGCTATTCTCGGTGCCTGAAAAAGAGAAGTGGCTGTGTTAGTTTCTGACACTAAAAATGGCTTTTGTCGGATGGGATTTTTATTTGTTTAATCTCAAGAGTTGCTGATTAAGTGCGGTGAGCCAAGCAGTTTAGCCAGAGCAATTTCTAACTAAGCAGTTTTCCATTATATTTCCATGAGTTGTATGAGGAGCAGCAAACCACAAATGCCCATGGTTACGCACACTTTCTATGTTGTGAAACGCTCGGTGCTTTAGCTCAGTTACATCACTAGTAGTTGGGCAATTTTCCTCTAACTAAGTCTGAAACACCAACTGTATCTACAGGCACGTCTACCTGGCTGCTTCTTATTGTGCTGCAGGAATTATGCTGTATATGCAATTTCAGTAGTCAAAGTTAAATGTGGTTACTGAATCTTCTGTGCTTTTCTAAGACTGCTTTCTGTCAAAGATAGCCAAGTGAGAAACTTTGAATAAGTCCTATGAAACACACCAACTGCAGTAGGAAAAAGGAAGCAAGACTATTCTGAACCAACACTTAGAACCGGGTAGTTTTGGAGAAAGACTTATTTTGCCTAAATTTCCTATTTCTTTTTACTGTAGATTGATCTGCAAACATTCCTTACTCTTACTGATCAAGATTTGAAAGAATTAGGCATTACCACTTTTGGCGCCAGAAGAAAAATGCTGCTTGCCATCTCAGGTAATGAAACAACTTCACACAGGTTTTCATTTACTGATTTTTAGTCTTTTGTTTCCTTCTCATTTGAGTCGTGTGTTTATAGTAGTAAAAGGATCTTGGTAAGATTGAAAAGTAAGGATCTAGTCCCCAGAGGTCATGGTGACTCAACTCTAATCAGAAGGCTCTTGAAACTAGACTTAATGGAGCTTTCACACTCCTCCTAGCTGGAAGAAGTTCACTGGTATATTTTTGCTTAGTTTTTTGCTCAAAGTCAGTTGTTTCAACAAAATGAATAGTTCAGAATGAAACGCCTTATTTGGAATTTTTCCAGCTTGCTTCCTTTATGAGGTTGTTTTGTACCCTATGTGCAGAAAGAAGTTAAAACATCATTTCTTAGAATGCGTTTTAGTTAGCATGTGATGCCTTGCTAGCTATTTTTTTCTAATTGCAATAAATAACATGCTGTTACATGGAATACTGCTTCGTGGGAATCCTATTTTGGTGTGGTTTTAGGTCAAAATACTGTATTTCTGATGAAAGTTGCTTTTCTCGATGTTGCAGAACTGAATAAAAACCGAAGAAAACTTTTTGATCCATCAAACATACGTGCCTCATTTCTGGAAGGTGGAGCAAGTGGAAGACTGCCACGTCAGTATCATTCGGACATTGCTAGTGTCAGCGGTCGCTGGTAGCAGTAAGTTGTGGCTCAAGAAGTCAACTGTAAAAGACGGACATGGCAATCCTGTGGACAGCCTTCACTGCACACCACCCTCTGCACTTTGGGAGTCTGGGTATCAAGGACCAAAGCGTTTTGTCTGCACGATACTGTGCCAAAAATGAGAGAAAACACTTTTTTGTCTGTTGTTTTTCAAAACACCAAATGTGGGGTACGTTTTACTCAAGTAGATTGGACAGATTTTGCAATAATAATAATAATATAGGGTTCTTTGTTTAGTATTTTATTACCTATATCTATAATGTATGCACTGAATTTTTACTTTGTTGAATGAAGGAAGAATGAAGGGCTGGGATGCCAGAGAGCATAGATTTTTGCTTTTTATCAAGATGGATTTTTCCGGTACTGCTTAAAATAATTATTGAGGTCTTTCTGCACTTTACATGTTCTGATTTCTTGTCCTGTGGAAATTTATTCCTCTCATTTCCATATCGATTTTTATATTGGCACTAATCAATTATTATTTTTTCAGATGTTCCTGTATTAGGTCACATCTCACTATAATGGTACTATAGGAGCTGGTTCTTAGGCATATTTCCTTCTCTCTGTCTCCCAGTAGCTACCTGAAGAAACTGTTCTAAAATCAAGCCACGTGCTAGCGGACCAGTCCTATTATGCTATGGTGAAGCAGTGCAGTGCTGCTCGCAATGAAACTCACTGTAACAGATGCAATGAAAGACCAAAATGGACCTTGCAATATTAACCCTTTGCAGTCATCATATTTAACTGCTGCCTGTTATGCTAGAACTGTTTTTAATGGTTGTCTCAAAGCAAAGGGCTATTTTTAGTATCCTGCCACTAAAGGACATTTATTTATATCAGACTTTTATTTTTAGATCCTATGCATCTACAATATGTAATAGATTGTACCGATCTACTGCAGACTTATGGTAGAGAATGAAAGGCATTCATCAAACTAGAGCTCCGGGCTGTCAGTTTGATTAAGCAGAACTAATCTAATTTGACAAGACAGCAGTGTTGCCATTTAATAAATGACGAATATTACTTACGTGAATATGCATGCAGCGATTAAGTGACCAACTTGAAATGGATGTAATAGTGTGTTTTTTTCAGTTGAGATTTGTAATGGTCAGCTGCAGAAGTGTTTAAAAATCTGGAGATGAACTATTTCTGAAACAAGTTATGTTCAACAGAGTCCATGTTATAAGTGGCTAGAGCTAACTATTGCATCCTTATACTGTGAAAGTCCAAATAATTTGACAATATGATTCCTCTGTCTTTACAAGCGTCTTGTTATGCGTTTATGAAGGGTTCTCGTACGATGAAGGACTTCCTAAAGTGCCTCTTTCTGCAATGCAATATGACATTTCCAAGCATTACGTTTTTGAAAAGCATTCCCATGAGAAATATTGTGAATTACCTCTACTGTAACGTATTATTTATGTTCGGTGTACAAGCCTTTTGAGAATGGACATAAACCACTGTCAAGTGCTCTGAAACAGAAGGCATTAGAGTAACACTTACAGTAGTTGGTTTTTATGCAAGAATGGGTGAGAAATAGTTTTGACACTTTCCAAGGATAATTTTTTCAAGGTGAGAAAACAGCGATGTATGGATAAATTTGCACACACAAAGGGAATTTAAAGAAATTGTTACTTGAGGGCATAGATGATCAAGCAATAATACCAAGTCTTGTGGTTAGCAAAGAATAACTGCTCAGTACTTACTTCAGCCATATCTACTTAATGGTGTATAGCTGGGTGACTTCCACTGTAGATCAAATAGCGGTAGCTTACTCTGGGTTGGAAATTGCTTTTTGGATTGGAATGGATAGAACCGCATCTTGTATTCACACAGCTGTTCACATCAAAATTCTTGCGCTCAAATCTTGTAGGTAATATCCACTTATCTGTGAGGTATTTGTGTGTGTTGCACAGGCAAGAGCAACTTCCTGCCAAGCCGTGTGGAAGCCACAACTCCTAATTCAAGAAGTATTTACGCTTGTGCTTGCTTATAAGCACATAGGTAGCTCCATTGACATGGACTGACTTATGTGCTTAGCAATGAGCTTTCATTTAAGTATTTTCATTTTTAAGACTAGCGTTGGAGAGTCAAGAAGTTTTCAGTTACGTTCATTTGCTGAAATATTTTAATGACATACTCAGCAACACTTTGTACAGAGTTTTCTGCAACCCCTTCTTGCTTACTCTGTCTAAACCTAAGAGCATCAAAAATACCTTTACACTCTTAAATTTTAATCTTTCATAAGTACATGCTATGTATCTAGACAGTACTATATATTTGGAAACTGAACTTATTACAGTATTAAGTTGATGTGGTCTTTTCCTGAGCAGTGTATCATCTACACCAGAGTGAAGAATTTCCCATTAACAACGTGATTTTCAATAGGGCTTCACACACAAAAAAGAACACACTGGAAAAAGAAAATTTCTCACTTATTTTAATTCCACAAAGGGAATATGACAGTACAGCATACCGTATTGTTAGTGTTATATTATGCACAAATATTTGACTTGCTACATAAAAATGTTAGTTTTAAATCTGTGCCTTAATAGTGACCAGTTATCTGTAAATATAGAGCAGATACAGATTGTATTTTTGTGGGTTGTGTCCTTTTAGTGATTTTTAAAAAATAAAAATAAAGATGAAATTAAAGCATTAAAAATGGGAATTTTCAAAACTAATCAATGTTGCATAAAATAAATTTATATAACTGCCTTGTATTCTGATTGGTTGGTGAAGTATTTCTTTCATTTAGACCCAGTTCCAGGGATGCTTGCTTGTTAATAAAATATGAAAAGCAGTATTTCATATAATTGCAATGTTTCTTTCACACGCTTCTACTCCATGTCATTGTTCTTTGTGTCGTACACAGTACAGTTAGCTTTGAACTGACAGTACCTTCTTGGCTGTATGGTTCAGTCCAGAGCAGGTGCTAATGATTCAGCTTACGTGGGTTTCATTCTTCCTTTTGGTCTTCCCATTTTATGCTTTATTCAAATTACAGTTTTCTTCGATCACTGACCTTTTACAAATTGGTTATCTTGTTAGGCCTGGTAGTATCAGGGAAATGATGTGGCAACAGGGAGAGATCAACTATTTAACAGGCCCTGGCATAAACTAAGTGAAAACTGCACAGACAGGTGGACCTGCAAATAGCGCTGTGCCTTTGATACCTGAGCAGTAGTTAACTACAGGGATCTGAAATGAGTTTCCTTTGCAGACTCTTTACTTGGAAATATTGCTTGTAATGGGACTACTATATGGCTTCATTTAGCAGAGTGGTTAAGTAAGAGGAGGAGCAGTGATGGGGCATGAGAGCTCGACAGCCACTTTCCTTGCAGTGCGAGCGGTGTTTCTGGCAGCTATCATGTCAGGGAATTAACAGTGTTTCTCCTTGAGCAAAGAGGCTTTGCTGTAGAGATGCTCACTGCCACACTCTTCAGCTATTCAGGTAAGCAAAGCTGGTGGTCTTCTGTCTGAAGAGGATGTCTTACTAAGAAGTCTTGGTGATACATAAGAGAAAAGAAGTGGGTTCTCCAAGCTGTATACAGTTTCTTAAAGCAGTCCAAAAAATGCTCTGAAATTCTTGGAATTGCGTGTATAACTATATATATTTGCAGTGTATTGTTTTGTTATTTTCCTCCTTTGTGATGTATCTTGGGCTATAATTATTAGGAGTGTTCCGTACATTTGACACTGTATTAAATCAGAGTGGGCTTGAGTTATGATGGGAAATTAATATACTTGATTATGAAGTTGCAGAACCCAGTACATGCATCGAAGCGTCACCTAGTGTCAAGTTTCTCTGCTCTTCTGTGGATTAATATTTGGGCAATGTTTGCTCTACTGAGAGATGCAGAACGATTCCAGATGGTTTGACCAAAACATGAGAAGAGATGAATACAATGTGACGGAAATTATTTAGTTTGTGCCAAAACTGTGTTGCAACTTCGTGGAAACTTAACAGATGGGAAAAGCAAAGCATAATACACACACAAACACACACAAAAAAAGAACCAATTATATAATGAAGTAAAAATTTGTCATTTCTAACAATGAGTGATGAATGTTTTAAGGAATGTTACTGCTATTATAGAAACCCAAGGACCATCAACTGATATGGATGTTGTTACAGTATTTTGCTGGGACAAGAAAATCAGTTCTTCGTGTAACAAGGACAGATTGAAGAGGCCTGACATGGACATGGTACTAAGTTAAGGTTCCTAAAAACAAAAATCTCCATGGAAAATACAGCCTCAAGCTGTATGCAGACAATATAGGAAAGTAGTGGGAAAATATTATAGTTATCTGAGACAAATGATAGAAAAAACCTTCATTGTTAACCAACCAGTATGAAATACAGTAAGTCTTGCTGCATGTAATGCTCTTGCATTAAGTGAAAAGGTGAAACCTGAGAGTGAATCCATTTCAAAATAAAGTGACAGTCGAAGTTCAGATTCAGCAAAATAGCCACAATCTATTCATCCAGCACGATTCTTTTTTCCTCCTCTATTTGCTATTTAAAATGTTGATTTGTCTGACTCTGAAAAACACTCGTGTAGTCCAGCATCTACAAGTCAATAGAAACCAAGATAACACTGTAAGCGATCCTAAATTGTTGACAAATTTGAATCCTGCTTGGAAACTGGATGGGAGACGATTAGCTGACTATTCTGTGGGCCAACAAATAGTTCAGTGCAACTATTTTAAAGTGATCTTAATCCCAGCAGTGTTCTTCCTTCTACCAAATGATGACAATAGTCAGGAAGCTGGAATGCTGGAGGCGTCTATCACGCACAAAGGCTCCTCTTGCACCAGCTTATCTTCCAATCTACACTGAAAGTGCTTGCAGATGCTCCATAGTTGAACCAGTGCTTTCTTTCTGTCATACTTGAACTCCAAATGCTACGCAGAGCTAACTTTTAAGTTTTACATGCAGTTTCATGAGCTTTTTGCTTGCCCAAGCATAGTGTTGAGTTGTTTTCATGCAAGTGATTAATGTAGAGGCTATCCAGAACCACTAGTGTGGATGAGGATTTTTTTTGCTTTAAGGGATTTAAAAGTCAAGACGAGACTGGAAATAACACTCCTGGCACTGCTGCCTTTCTTGGCTGCTGGGATTGTCTGCTCCCCTCTCCTAGATCTTGGCTGTCCCACACTTGGCCCTAGTTTCTACTCTATTCTGATGAGCAGTGAATTTTTAGAGGGCTACTCTTGGGACGTTCTGAGGAACTCCACATTTTCAGGCAGATGTATTTCCTTTGCTTCTTGTATGGATTTCAGCAGCCTATGAACTACAGCAGTGAAGGTACAGATGCTGGTGGTCATCACTAGGCACACTGTAAAGGATAAAATGATACACTGCGATTACAAGGCCAATAAAGCTGAGGGCATCACTTCCTCAGATGCGTGCTTGTGAATGAAGAATAAAGCAAACATTTGTTTACTTGCCTGGTTCTGTTTTGCATACCTTAATAAAGAGGAGCATCTGTTCTGTTGCATGCTATTCCTAGTACAATTTTTAAAAGATTAGGCAAAGTGACTCCTGTAACTAATAATAGATAATTTATCGTAGACTCTTCACTGTCTTCCTCTATTATCCTAACATTAATTATTAGAGTAGAACAGCACTTTTCTTCCTTGCTTCCCTTCTGTCTGTAATACTACTGCTCTGTCCAATGTGTCCTGGTTCGTCCATATTAATATATGTGGCTATTCCTTTCTGGAGCTGCTGCAGAGACAAGATAAGGAGACCCCACAGCCAGGATTGCACATGATCTGGTTCCCAGTGCCAGCAACTTTTCTTGTGTTGGTCTGCTGTAAACTTTTCCAGCAACTTTTCCAGCTCTCCTCTCTGCTCCATGTTTTGTGATGAATTTCTAAGCCTGGAGACATTTTACATCTGCTTCTGTTTGTCAAATTGTTTTCAAGTTGCTTTTTTGTTTGTTTGTTTGATTTGGTTGTGGTGTTGGGTTTTTTTTATGTTTTTGTTTGTTTGAGGCTGTTTTAGGAATCAAGTGCTGGTGAGGCATCATATCCTGGATTTGAGTGTAACTTCGTGTACATACACTGTACACATCAAAACTCAGCCTGCTGTGACAGTGAGTTACAGGCTGGGTTCCCTCCACCTCCCTTCCCACACCTGCTAGCAGTTCAGTGCTTCATCTTTAAGCACTTTTTACCTAATTGAGATTTTCCAAGCTCACAGAACCTGCTGCAAGGCACATGAACTGCTTTATGGCTCCTAAAGGAAAATCAATTTCCCATAACTCTCCTGGTGTGTTTCCACGCCTTTCAACATGGGAGTTGCATGGAAAGATCAAAGAGATTTTGAAAGCTCTTATGTTTGACCTCTAACTCTGCACCAGGTCAGCTCTTCCCTTTGCTGGAAGCTAACGACTGTCATCTTGTGTTTAAGCACAAAAACAAGCAGCACAATTGCACTCCTTCCTTTTCTCCATGCATGCAACACTTTTTTGAAGACTTAAAGCTAATGCTACGTTGCAAGAATTCTTCTTTCACATGTTTTTTTTCCTGTTCTTTGTTGCCCTGCGGGGCCTTTGTCCTCTCTTTAATTAAATTATGCTAATGGGTTCAGCTGTGCCCTGTGGGTGGGGCAGATGGAGCTTTCCAGAACCTTCCAAGTACTGATCTCTCCTTACAGAGCCTCCTCAGCCCTATGGCTGGTTACTGGGCATCCTGTATGGGCCCCAAACCCTTCCTTGGCCCTGATGCCCCCTGCTTCTTGCAGGGTGTGTTTGGGAGCAGCTCTAGCACATCTGGAAGGCACCCTGAGAGGACCCCCAGCACCGGCTGTGCTGTTGCTCTGCAGTTTTCAACCATGCAAAGATGGAACCTGCTGCCACCCCTCAGGCCCTGCAGCCCAAGGAGATGAGGCCATGCTTGGCAGCTTTGTGGGCCTGTGCTGAGGAGCAGAGACAGTGGGAGCAGCAGCAAAGGTAAGTCCTTTCTTAGAAACAGTTTCTAAAGCTGGCTTCTAACTTGTTTTAAAACGCTGTGTTGTAAACAGAGCTATTTCCTGTTGTATGTAAAGCCTCGCTTAGGCCTGATGTGGGTGCAAGCATTTCCATGAAGTCACAGAGCAGCAGCTACCTTGTGTGATACTGTGTTGTTTGATGATGCATTGGGACTTATTTGCACAGGTTAAGAGTCCTCCAAGAAAAAGAGAATTGAGAAGTAGCTTTGGAGTGGGTGTTTGCATATATTTGGATGCAGAATATCCATAAAACTGGACCTATTGTAATTTCTTAGTCTGTGCATGTTTGTTATTTCTGCTTGAATATGAGAGCAATCGAAAGCAGTTGCAATTCAAACTGACAATATATTTAAGCATCTGATAAGTGAAAAGCAATTCCTTTAGAGCCTGGTACTTTTTGTGGAGCATGGGAGTAAAGGCAAGAGCAGATGGCAGAAATTTCCAGCTCTCAGCAGCATGAGGTGTTAGCAGAGCTCTCCCAGTGCCCTGCTGTGGCAGCAGATGGGGAGCTGGCAGGCAGGGTAGGGCTGGGGGAGAGCAGTAAATACCGAGAAAGGGATGCCCAGGGCACTGCAGAAATGTAGCGAGCTCCTAGTGATGTTGTGAGGTTTTTCTTGCTTCTGGCCTTTTCTGACTTTCTATCTCCTTACAACTTCCAAAGCCATCTGTGTAGATCTGAGATTTGGGACTGTGATGGCAGCAGTTGTGTCAGTGTGGAAACATCAGCTTCTTGGCCTTGCGGCGAGCAGCTAATTGTTAGTGAGGGCTTTGCCATGGTACCCCTAATAACTGAGGAGCACAAGTTAACATATTTCCAAATGACCCAGTTTTGAATGTTGAGGGTTTTGGAATGAGTTTTTTGTTTGTTTTTTTAAGAGCTGTTGGTTGATTGCATTGCTGAGTAATGAGTATGTTTAAATTGAAACAAAATTTTCTTCTTTGCTTCTCAAGTTTTAAAGTCTGTTGTGGAAATAAGTGCCCTGTTGGGTAGCTGTGGGGCTGAATCTCCTACTGTAGCTGTGTGCTGAGACTCCACAGCTGATGTGTTTGGTGCTCTGAGAAACAAGCTGCTCTCCATGCTTTGGAACTCAACAATTCCATCTTTCTTAATTTGCACTAAGCCTCCACTTCCAAGACTACTCAGCTGTAGTGGGTTCACCATGCATGTTCTTCTGATTCTGATGTTATTAGGAGAGTAATAAGAACATTGCACTTCACCAGAGCCTCTTTTATTCTGGTCCAAATCTACAACACAACCCTTCTGCTCCATATCAGAGGACACTGACCCACTAGGCCACACTGCAGCTTCTGAAGAAATAGGCTTCTTTGCGTTTTGGGTGTTCTCTTCACTTTGGAGTATCTCAGGCCCATTTTTTTGCACTGGTTTTAATCACATTTGTTTTCCTTTTTCCTGTACTTGCTTTTCTAACAATAGAATAGAACTTGAAGTCTAGCAGATCATTTGTTGTCTTCCAGATCACTGGTTCAGCTTTTACATTGAGAACGTGGACAAAAGGTCCACAGTTTAATTCTGTAAGTGTCTTTTTTTCAAAGCCCTGCCATTTCAGTTCTCTGTGTGAGTAACACAGATGAGCGTGGTACGTGAGAGAGGCCTTGTGATCCCTGTTACTGTGCTGTCCACATGGAAAGAGAGGAGTGGAAGAAAGTGATGGTGCTTGTGTCAGGCACACGGCTTATGGAGCAATGCTGCGACAGACGTCCTATGAGTATATTCTTATGGTACAGTGCTGGGAAATATTGTAAGATAAATGTTGTTTTTGTTATTCAACTCTACAAGTTACCTCTTGCGTTCTCCATGAAATCTCCAGAGCTTTGCCTTCCCAACCAAAGCTGCCCTGATCTGCAGCTGACCCCTGTGGGATGAAGTCATCAGGAGAAAGTTCTTGTTTTCCTCTATCTGTTTTATAGCACGGCCTTGTTGCCTTATTAACTTGACCAGAGCAGGCATATGTTTTAAGTCTGCCTTGTGTTGCGTTAGGAAATCCTCCCACACCACAAACCTTTCTAAACATTGTTTGTTGACTTACGGGAAGGCGATGGCTCCGTGTGCGGCCTTCCTGCAGGCGGGTGTTTGTGCGGCCAGCACTGGGGGATGAGGACAGTGAGGTCCCCTTCCTGATTGTGGAGTCAAACACAAAACAACCACAGAATAAAAGTGCTGCTGTCTGAAAGGAGCCTTTCTGTGTTTAAAAAGAGTAGAAGAGATGGGGCTGCTGAGAGCCCTGCACACAGGCAGTGACCTCCCTATATCCCAGCCCCATGCATCACAAGCAGAGCAAAGGATTGGGGCAGTATCTGGCTTTTCTCTGAGCAATGCACTGATTCCTCTGCACTGAGAGCACTTTACCATCACACGCTGGCGTCTGTTGCTGTGGCTGCTGCCAGCAGCCCTCCCACGCGTGCTGGGTCGGAGCAGTGAGAGCCTGAATGCTGGGCTGCCCATCAACTGCAGGGAAATGAACCTTCTGGAGACGCCTCTCTGTGGCGAGGTGCTTGCTATTTAATAAAACGCAGCACACTGTCATGTATTGCATACTTACATGGCCCTGCTGGCTGCCTGTTATACTGGTTTGTGCTTTTTGGATGGGTTGTAGCATTTTTTTGGTGTTGGATTCCTCTTTTTTATTTCCATTGTGGCAGGAAGGATAGGTGCAAGCATGGCTCTGGGGATGGCAGCTGAGGCCAGGTCCTTATTGCCCCTGCTGTCCATGGGCTGCGGTTCTCTGGGTGCCACTGGGAGGAATGCCCGCAGTGTGGGAGCAGGAGACGAGTGGCTGTGGGGAGAGGAGTGCGAAGGGAGGGGAAAGACCTTCTGTTCAGGGGTGTGTGAGTTCCTTTGGTGATCACTGTGCAAAAGGGAGGAGCTCTGTGTGCAGATCCAGCACCTCCTTCTGTCTGCCCCTCACAGTGTTTGGGACTCTGGCATGTGCAAGCTTTCCCGTCTCAAAAAACAGAGCTGATGTTGAGCAGCTGGGGTAGCATGTCATGCCCTGGGGTTGACCAGAATAGGAAGCCACAGCATGGAAAGCAGCAGAGCATGTGGCTGGGAGAGGTATGCAATCTGAGGCTTGTTCAGAGACAACTGAGGTGAGATCAGAGGGGGATGGTTTAGCAAAAGGAAGTTGTTCTCCTCCCACCCATTGTACACATGCAACTATGCAATCCAGAGGTGGCTGGATTGAGGCAGAGGGGGGAGATGTTTTGTACTGACATGGCAACAGCGTTGTCTAGAGGGCAGTAGAGGCTTTGTCATCATTTCAAAACAAACAGTTGACTGTGGTCTAGGGAGAAAACACAGCAGCTCCTCAGGAGGACTCGCCCACTACCATCAGAACTGTGTGCGCACGCACTGCAGGACAAGCAGGGCTCTGCCTCAACTTCAGGTGAGGGCTGTGAAGATGACTCTGATTTCTGGTGTTGGCTTGACAGCCAGGTGGGAGAGGAGCCCCTGGGTCCTGCTGTCCTGCTCTGCTCGTCCCTGGGGCTGCCTGCCTTGCCAGCCAGAAACAACACTGAGGAAGGACGTCACGTGAGCTCTTACGCACTAGGATTAATCACTATGAAGTCTCTATGGTTATTTCCACTGTTAAGAAACAAATGGAAAACATCAGTATGCAAAGAATTTTAATTGTTAGGGTGTTAACCTCTCGCCAATGAAACCAGTACCAGCACGCCTCAGCTGTGAGAGAGCCAAAATACAGTCCAGATTCACTTTAGGCCAACACTTTATTAGGCATTTTTATATCTTAAATATTTGTCCTGGGTGCCTCTTTAAAGTCCTGTTGGTAAAGCAGACATCACTGCGGCAGCCAGCTGAGATGTGCAGGCTCTCTGCTCTGTTCCCACAGCTCAGCAGGGCTGCTCCTGCCTTGGGAAGAAGCTCCCTCGTGCTGCTCCTTTGTGGTGCTGAGCCATGGCAGCTCCCCAGGTGGTGGATGCTGAGATTTGTTGTCCTGGCCCTTCTCAAAGCAAGGCCCCTTGCTGAGCTGGCCTGCTGCTCACTGCACAAATGGTAATTATTCCACACAGCTCTCCCATGCTCGAACTCTACCCTGTTCTCCAGCAGACCAGCAATGGCCAAGGTCTGTTAAAGCATTGATTTATTGTTATTATTTAGCAGATATTTTTTCTCCATCACAGGCTTGCACGTGCAGCATTGCTTGGTGTTGATTTGAGGTGGCACTGTGAGGGTTGTGTTTGTAGGGTCAGAACATCTATGGGGGGGCACTGAGCCCTGTGTTGCCAAGCTGTGCACGTGCACTTACAGCCCCCAAAGAAAACAGAGGGAGAAGGCTGTAATAAGAAGGGAAGGGCAGCCCCCGCTGAATGGCTGACAGAGATGCTTGCTTGGGTTTGTCTGTAAGGCTGTGCTGGGCTCTGGTAGCAAGGACTTGAGTTCTCTGCACCTGAGAAAATCTATGCCATTTCTCAGTTCACCCCAGCAATATTAATCTGCTACACTGCAGTCACACAGTGATGGAGCCGATGTTTTGACTGCAATGCTGTGTGCTCCATCTGTCCACGTCTGCATCACAGACAACTTGCAAAGAGATCATTCTAGGTCTGGATCCGAATCTGATTGTTTTAGTGTGTTTTTTTTGGTGGTGATTTGGTTTTGTGGGGTATTTTTGCAGTCTGTCAGGATGTGTAAGACTCACATCGATGCAGGACTTTAACTTAGAATTAAGAAAATCCAGGAGTCCTGTGAACTCTCTGGAATAATTTCAGGTCTGGCTGCGTTCTGGGGCTGTAAATGGAAGCTGTGATTCACAGACCTTGCAGTAGTGAGGGCCAGAATCCCCAAATGTCTTTGACTTACTGTAAGTAACAGAGGTACACACAGGAGTTTGCTAGTGGCCTTTGTGCCTCAGTAAAGTGTTCTTGTGTGGATAACTTTAGGAGAAAGGTCCTAGAGGGGTAAGAAAAGACTGTCTTTGCTGCTCTACTCCGTTTTGCCACGTGACATTGTAGTTGGCATTTTGCAAAAGTGCAATTGAGAGTTTTTGCTACAGTGCCCTGATATCACCTTAGGGCTACAGTTCTACTGGGATCAGGGCTCATCCCCCAGTGCTCTAAATCCCATTGATGTCCCCTTCAAGTATCTGTGGCTTGAAGAGAGGCTAAAAAAACTGGATCTATTTAAACATTAATTCAAGTCCTTCCAACAAACTTCAAATGTGTGCTTTCTTCCTTCTCCCATTCGTATTACAACAACTGAGATTCCCTGTACAGTAAAAGGCAAGTCAGTTCACCAATACCAAGGAACTAAACAAGATTAGTTAGTTGTAATATATCTCACATGCAGCTTACCCCACTGTGTTCCACACCTTCTTGTTTGCCTTCTTATAAGGTCAGTATGCCTGGAAATAACTGAGACAAACTCTGTGGTTACTTGGCTGTGAAAGTGTGAGGTGATTTTTCTCCCTGTTAAGCAGGAAAGGAGAAAAAGAATAAAGTATTCCCAGTTTCTCTTTGTAGGTGTGAAACTTGCCCGATGGCTTTTGTATCCTGTAGGTGCTTAGTTCCCAGGGGAAAACGTAGTCTATGCAGTAAAGAACCAGCCCTTTCAGATGTGGATGCTATATGGAGACAAAGGTTTTACAGCAGCTTGGTTAACGTGGGCTGCTTGTTCCTCAGATAACCTTTTTAAAAGGCAGTAGGGCTGGTGAAGACCTCGTGAGTTGGTTTGGACCTGTAGGATCAGGACATTATTAACAGTGAGGGGCTGGGGTTGGAGTGGATGATCTTAGAGGTCTTTTCCAACCTTAATGATTCTGTGATGCGATGGTGACTGGGAAGCCAGAACAACCCTGAGGCCTGTAACATCTAATATGGCATCTTGATTCCGTATCCTGCAAGCCCTAAGGAAGAAGCAGTGTCCCTCGGATGAGGGATAAGCAGCTTACAGCTGTCCTAGTAATAGCTGTTTCTCTATTCTGATGAAATCCCATTAGAGGCAGGTAAAACTGTTTGTAATGTTTTAATGAAGTATACTGTATTTACAGCCTTAGAAGTGGGTGTAATTTGCCTTGTAATCAACGTTGTCCTTACTAAGGTGCCATTCCTCAGGTGGAGGCAGCTGATGGCTGTGACTGATATCTGCGCTGCACTGGATGCAGGGCTGGATGGGGGCATGGCTTCACTTTCCCCTCCTTGCTGGCTGGAGGAAAACTACCAAGTGGGTGAACTTGGGTCTCGTGATAATCCCTGTCGGCTGCTGCAGAGATCTGGGCAGTTCTGTAGCCCAGGTGGCAGCTACACAGGCTTGTGTTCATAAATGCATTTTTCTGAGATTCAGTTGCTCTAGATAAAGAGTTAGACCACGTGTACACAAACTGGTAAAATACAGCACCATTAGCTGCAGGCCTTGGATACATAGATCATTAAGATAAGGCTACCTTAGCTGCCTGGCTCCTGGGTTGCTTTGTGACCACATCGCACTGTGCACTGGGCTGTAACTTGCCCTGTGCTCTCACAGCCAAATTCCTTTTGTTGTTGCTGTTTCCAAAGCCTGACAACATCTGTGTAGTCAGTGCCCCAAACACACCTCACTTCAGTAGCTCTGCCATCTTAGGGCTGGGCTGGATTCCTGTGGCTCCCTGGGTGTGCAGAACCATCTCCATTCACAAACTGAAGCCTTTCCCATTGTGGCTTTTTGGGTCCATTATAGTGCTGGGCAAAGAACTCAACCTCAATCTGCCTGCTCTGATAGATACTGTGAGGACTCTGGAGTAGTACTACATGCTTTCTGAAGCTCTGTGACCTGCTTTGTATCAATTTAACTGCATTTCAGAGAGAGCCAATTTAATTAATGGCTTCCCTTTGGATATCAAGCAGTAATATATCAGATTCCTTACTAGAATCTATAAACATCAAGTTATCTAATTCATTTTAGTCTAACTCTGTTAGTTTCTTTTAAAAACGCAATCAAGCTAATCAGGCAATATTTTCCTTTGCTGAACATATGTTGTTTGATCATTGAGATGCAAATCACCTTGACCTCCGTTTCAATTAGCATTTCACACTGGGTAGTGAAGAAGATGCTTTCTTGCTCTATCATCTGCTGAGAACTTGCTTTTGATGTGCAGCTTCAGAAAGTTTTATCTGAAACTGTGACATAAACACAGTTTCCTCCCTGCCTCCTCACAAACAGCACTCTGATAAGGAGCCTGCTAAGCGGGGAAGGGTTAACCATAGGCTCCTGAAGAATAATGATTTAGCAGAGCAGAAAAATATTCTGCTCTGATTTTCCTCTCTGCTGTTGCTATGCCAGCAGCTTCATAGCTCAGGGAGGCTTCATCTATTCCTTTTTCCTCCACATACTTATGAAACCAACTAGGGGTGTGCCCGTGTGCTTTTTGCTGTTCTGAGAGCTGTGCTGCTCAGGTGGAGGGGAGATGTGCACAGGAGCACAGGGGAGGGGCAGAAAAGAGTCAGCTGTGCAGGTTGTTTTTGCAGCTGCACTGCTGTGCTGGGGATGTTCCCACAGGGGTCTGCAGAGCCAGGGCTAAGCAGCAAAGGTGGATACTGACTTAAAAAGGTAGCGCTTAGATGCAGGGATAAGGTTTTTTAGGAACCTTTTGCTTTTGGAGTGAACTAATGCAAGAGAGATGGGCCTCACTTCAACCATGCCCTGGCAGTATTATCATGGAATCATAGAATGGTTTGGGTTGGAAGGGACCTTTAAGATCACATAGTTTCAACCCCCTGCTGTAGGCAGGGATGCCTCTCACTAGACCAGATTGCTCACAGCCCCATCCAGCCTGGCCTTAAACATCTCCAGAGAGAGGATACACACAACCTCACTATGTAACCTGTTCCTTTGTCTCATCACCCTCACAGTAAAGAATTTCTTCCTTGTATCAAGTCTAAGTCTGACCACTTTCAGTTTAAAGCCATTTCCCCTCATCCTGTTGCTACCTACCCTTCTAAAAAGTCCCTGCCCCACTTTCCTGTAGGCTCCCTGCAGGTACTGGAAGGCCGTTATCAGATCCCCCTAGTCTTTCTCTTCTCCAGGTTGAAGAGCCTTAGCTCTCAGCCTGTCCCCATTTACACATGTATGGGAAACTGTTGATCACATCCTGAACCTATGATTAACCATCTGATGTGTCAGCTGTGGGAGCGCAGGTGAAGGGAATTCAGCCATGCTACCGGATGGGAGGGAGCTTGGCTCCACCTTCCTAGATCTCATTAAGGGCTGACCACCCTAAGGCAGGTTCTCTTTCTGGATGTCGCTCCTGTGTGGAGTTTTGCAGTGAGCCTTGGCATCAGCGAGCATCTGTCCTTACTGCGAGCCTCAACATCGGTGAGCATTTGTTGTTTATCTTCTTTTCTACATAAACTCTGGTTATCCATCAACTTTACAGTTGTACAATTACAGCTGTACAACACATCATTGAGGTTTATACTTTGCTGTGTTTTGCCACTCGTCTGATTGATGGATCACAAGGCGGTGGAATGATGAAAATCTTGTAATCCAGGAATAAGAAAATTCTGTAATGCATAAAGGAAAATGATAGGGTATAATAAAATTTATGAAGGAATGACAATACAGCAAGCAAATGGCCTCTGATAATCACAGTACATAAAAACAGATGGGACTAGTAGCAAATGTAGATGTGTTCTATATTCAAATGTTGCAGATCTTAAAAAAAAAGAAACAAAAATAACCTGAAAGGTGCATGAAATGGAGTCTGATTTAAATAAGAATGTAGGCATTAAATATATGTCAAAATCGTATAGAAATGGAATACTGTAATAAGAAACAAATAATACAAGCATGACAGCTGTCACCAAGAGAAATAACGCATCTGTGCTTTTTAAGGTGTCAAGAGCAACAAAACAACTTACTGTGGCAGTCAAAGTGCTTCAGTGTGTGTTCCTACAGATAGTCAATTGTTGTGGAGTAAGAGGGGGTACTTCTTTCTTCTGGTGGGTTAACAGATATAGGTAAGAGAAGGCCTAAAAGGAGGATGTTTCTCCATTGAGAAGCCAGAGCTTTTCAATGTTTAGTGAACTTAGAAGTTTCTAACAGTGAGTGACAGTTAGTTGGAAATGCAAAGTCATTTGGGAAGGTTATTCAGGATTGCTCTGGGTGTAGAAATGCAGCTCTTACGATTCTGAGCAGCTACGAGGGAAAATGTCAGGACTTTGTATTGATGGAAATAAAATTTTATGTTCAGTAAGGGCAGGATGTGGCTCTAGAAGTGCAAACTCAGAGCTCAGAATGAGTGACTGGCTTTTTAGGAAAGAGTTTCGAAGGTCATTAGAGGAACTTCTTGGAAAGTGTCAGCTCAGTGCCACAGAAGAGCACTCTGGGTTCTTTTCCCCTTGATGACCAACAGGTAGGATTGTCCCTATGTTTCTTCTTTCAAGGATTCTCTTCATGATATCCTATCAGGTAAATAAAGTGCATTATCTATCCCCCTCAATCTACTGATAGATTGAGGGGGATAGGTGGCGTGTGAGTATATTTCCATTTTCATAACCTTGCTTTCACTCCAGCCTAGTGTCTAGTGTCAAGCTTTTGCTCTGCATTTTCTCAGAGTCTTTTGTTGGTACTTTCTCTTATTCAATTTGCGAAGATGTTTGTTTTGTTGTTGTTTTGGCTTGTTGTTTTTTTAGTGTCAGAACCCTTTTCTTCCTCTGTATCAGGGATTGTCTTAATTCAGTGGAGATCTAGCAGCAGTGATGATTTTATATGGTTGAGATGAGAGTCTGTAATTCAGAGGGAAATTGTAAGCGCTTGTCTTTTTGCTCTGTAGGCAGCGCCTCTCTATATTAGGTATTTCCAGCTTCTCTTTGCTCTGTGCTCACCTGACATGAGTAGGCTTGGGTGAGATTAGAGAATTATGCTGGCAGCAGTTCCTTAGTAAGAACAGTCAAATGCATTTCATAAGAGTTTAATTTCTAAAGGATTATGCCTTTTGTGAGCTTTCATTCAGAGATGGACCATGTGGCATTTAACATGAAATTCTGTTAAATAATGAGAAAATAACCTTCTGGTAAAAAGGCCTATCTCCTTTGTGACTTTCTCTATGTATTTTATTTTTAAGTAAATTTTAATTTTTGCAACATTATTACATGGATGGGATGTGAATATTTAAGCTGTTTGAACTGCTGATGGAAGCAAAAACTACTGCAGGTATCTCTCTTGCATTCACTGGCTTTGAAGTTGTGGAGGAAAATAACCAAAACATGGCAAACCTCAGTCTTCGCTTTTCTGGCTCATTACACACAGTGAAATTCACTCCCCTTCCACATTCAAGCTCAGTTTTGCTAATCCAAACTCTGCTGGGCAAGTGAAATCTATCTCCTTGAAGAGCCATGTCTGGGATTTGTGGCCAGGTGCATGAGAAGTGGGGCCCACCGTGCTGCAGGGAGCGGGCTGCTGGCTTTGTGAAGCTTTAGCAGAAATATGAACTCTAAAAACAGTTCTTCATGCTTGGATGAAAGGTCTATCTGCAAATAGAAACCTTCATATTCAAATGCATTTCATATGGAAACACTGTACAACGTATGAGTTTTTCCTTCTAACTGCTGAGCTACTTGTTCTGCGGATTTATTTCCTGCAAAACTGTTCCCTCTGACCACGTTTGTTTGCTGTGCTGAACCAAACTGATCCTTATTGGAAACAAAAAAAGCCCCCTGAGGGATTTTCACCAGAGTCTCCTTTCATTAATGCTTTGCTGATAATATACACTGTAAAATGGAAGGAAATAAGTCATTTATGGTTTCATTTGAAGGAGTCACTTAGGATTAATGAGGTTATTCTTCTTTTTTTTTTTTTTTTTTTTTTTTTCCCATGGAAAGTGTAACAGGCGACCTTTAAAAGAATGATTTTATTGCTCTGACAAGTTATTGAAGTCCATTATAATGAAGATAGTTTTTGATGCTTCACATTTTTTATGTGAGAACAAATGATTTCATTGCTTATGGTTACTTGTGCTGCACCCCTGAAATCATAAATGTGAATTTAAATGCAAGAAACTGCCATCGATGCCAAGTCTGGTAGAGCTGTGAGTGTGAGTTGTACATAAGGTGGTAGATATTTTAGAAGCAAGTGTTTCTGGGTGGGGCTGGAGCTCAACCAGCTTTTCAGATCTATAATGCAAAGATAGAATTATCGCTGTGCGTAATTGCCAGTTTCCTAGATTTAAGCTGAAAAATGGCTGCAACTTCCACCACTATTTTCTTCAATATATTTTACAGTTAAGTTCCTTCCCAGGATGTATAAATTCAGCTGAGAATCGTGTTAGTTGAATCAAATTATAAACAGTTCCCCTGAAGGAGAATTCAATACCTTAAAGTAATATATTTTCTTTTAAGTAAGCGAGTAATATGTTGCCCTATTTTTATCTCCTAATCATCCTCTGCTGAGTGAGAGAAGTGAGAGCCATTCATGGCTGATATCCATTCTTTCTCTCCTCATCACTTGGGCATGATGCCTTGCTTTCAAGGGGGAATTAAACTGTTGGATTTAAGTAGGTACAAGCAGGAGAACTTAGAAAACTTGATTGGAGTGAGAAGGAGCAGTGGTTTCTGCAAGGAGATGCTGATTGGCAGTGAAGTTGTTCCTTGGTTTTATTGCTCTGGTGGATGTATATGATAATAGTTCCACCAGCAGAGGAAGCATCCTGCCATATCATCCCAGAGCTTACAAGGACAACCAGATGCCTCAATAGAAATGCAGGATGATATGCAGAGCAAAGCCCACCCTCCTTGTGCTTATCAGGAGGCAGGGGCAGCCCCACTGCCCTCCCCACTTATGGCTTTGGGGTCCTGCATGGAGCTTGTCAGTCGCACCATGTCGGAGCTCCACAAAGACTGAGAGTGCTCCTCTTCCTCCTCAGCTGTGTCCTAGTCAAACTTATTGATGTAACAGGAGCTATTTCTTATTTATGTTAGTGTAAATAAAAGGCTCAGCTCTTGTGCCTCTTCAGAAAAAGGTTTGCATTGAACCTCTGTGTACTTCTTACTGTGGGACTCAATTGATCTACAGGAACAGCAAAGAGGAGTCTAAGAGCAGGGAACCCAGTAGAGTATTTTATTTCCTGAGTGCCCCTCCCTCCCCGCAGCGTGTGTAGCACTGATCCTCTGCCATCCCTGAGGGCTGTGATTCAGATTCCACATCCTGTAGTGCACACAGGTCTGGCAGAGTGGCCTGCAAAGCTCCTAATACGTGTGAGGTGGCAGGCTATTGAGGAAGGAAGGGCTGTATATGCTGGAGAGCTTCAGGTCCCTCTTCCAGCCTCCCACTTGCCCACAGTCTCATTCTGCCTGCCCCGAGCAGCCCAACTTACCATTGCTCTGGCACTGCCCTCATGTGTTGGCTGAGCTCTGTGTATTTTTCACTTGTGCGTGTGTGTGTATTGGTTTTGGGTAAGCTAATGCAATTGTGAGAACTTTTCAGTTATTTTTTTTTATTGCCATTGGCAGATTTTAAAACCATTTGAAACACTGCCATGTTGGCTTGCACTCTGTAAGAAACAGGGGGAAGGAATCAGCGTCAGCCAAATGGAAAGGGATAAAACTGGCGTAATGATATGTTGCAATCATGCTGCAAAACCTACCACAGTAAATTACTGCTGTAACAACCTCCTTCCTGTTGCTAGAGGCTTCAGCCCAGGCTCTTTCATATCTCAATATTCAGCTGTTTAGAGAAGGTTGTCTCCATAATCCATAGCACTGTGCAAGAGCTCAGCTTCTTGGAGGACAGGCTGGGAAGTAAGACAGAAGCTGGGGGTGGTAGGTGCCTGATGTTGGGTGGGTGATGCTGCCAGATCCCTGTGCCTTTGGTCAGTCTGGTGGCCAACCCACGTGAGCCCAGTGCAGAATGGCCAGCACTGCTCCACCACACAGTGCATTGCTCTGTGTTGCGTGAGCTCTTCTCTGTTTGCTCACTGATCTGTAGGTTGCAGGCTGCACAGCCTATGGGATGGGGAGCTGCCTGCAGCAGTGGCTGAACGCAGGCCCAGGGGACAGCTGTCCTCTGAGGAGGCCTGTGAGAAATGGGCTGCATCTTCTGTTTCCACCCGTCTCGTGTGCATGTCCTCCCCTCAGATGTTGTGCTGTGCTTGGCATGCGGCCATGTTGTTGTTAGTGCTGAATGAGGGAATGAAAGGGGGGAGACGGCCAGAAAGCTGAATTACCGTCTTGGTTTCAGCGATCCTCCTAAAGGGAGGGGAGAAGGTGATGGCCTCAGTGTGGGAAAGTTTTCAGTGCTGCTCTCCAAGTAGTTTATGCTCTGTGGAGAGTGTGGTTTGGGTCTCCTGAATCCAAAGGCGTGGTTTTGAGGGAATTATTCATCTGCTTAGGGGAAGGAGAGGGAAAAGAGGAAAGCAAGCCTACTCTTTGAAGGGAGAGCCATGAGAGCCTTGTGGTTTCAGAACTGTAAGATAATGACCCTGTGACAGCACTTGGACTTTCCAGAGAAGCATCATACATAACTTCATCTGATGGTCTGCACTAAAACTGGGAACTACTGGAAGAAACTCAGCCACGCTGTGCAGGCTGTCTGATGTGACCCAGGCTGTTAGGGTGACATCTCTGTGGGCTCACCTCCCTTTGGTACGACAGACAGTGAGCACAGAGTGCTGGCTGCTGCACAAACACAGTCTGGGAGTCCATGAGTGCATGGTGCACTGAAAGCTCCCTTCCCTCCTGTCACCTTCTGGGCTGGTGTCCCTGCCTGGCTGGGCGTTGTTCCCAGGCTTCACAGCTCACCCTGCTGGGCTGTTTCCCTTGGATATGAATGGACTTTATTATTTATTTTTTTTTCTTATGTGTTATTTATACAATTAAATTTCCTTGTTCTTTTTCTTTTTTTTTTTCTTTTTCTTTTTCTTTCTTTTTTTTTTTTTTTTTTTTAAGCACCATTAGTTTCCTGTTCGCTCCCTAAGTCCCCAGACTCTGCTTCTTCCAGTAACAATAATAAAACCCAAAAAGGCTTGTTTTGTCCTCAGTACAGCTATGACAAAATGGATGTAGATTTAGCTACGCTTTGCCCTTAGATATCTGGCAGGCTTGTTTTCCCTCTCTCCAAGTCCTCTCTGTGAGGAATGAGCACAGCTGATCGCAGGGATAAGGCTCTGCTCAGGGAGCGTTTGCTGGCCAGGGAGATTTTTCCCTTTGATGCCCATTGCTCCCCACTTCTGGTGTCTCATTCACATTTCACATTCTCCAAGCTCAAAGTCATCCTCAGTCATCAGGCCAGAAGCTGCTTCTCAGCCCTGCTGCACAGACCAGATCACCCCAAGGGGATTTTCCCTTGTGCAGGTCACCAGTGAAATATTTTGCATGGCTTAAGTTGAGGTATTAAACTATTTCTCAGCTCCAGCCAGTATGAACCAAAGGCTGTTAGGAAAAATGCTGTCTGTCACATTAATGTGAGTGGTCAAGAAAAGGCCCAAATAACAGCTCTGGAAAGGCAGTCTGGTCTGCCAATTTCTTTCTCTTTTCTCTTGTGAGATTAACAAGACTTTCTCTCTTAAAATGAAATCTGATATTTATGGGAATGCCTCATTCTCCATAAAGATATTTGTGCGTGTGTGTGCGAACAGACCAAGCTAGATATAAACTGTATGGAACAGATAAGTTGCAATATGTTTAAAAGAAGTGAATGTTTTCATGTTACAAGAGTTGGGTGTACCTCATTCTTTCATATGTTAGATGATCCCTATGGGAAATCCATAAAATAAAATGGGAAATAAGAAGCTGTTTCTTCACTGATGCAAAATAACAGAGGAGAAACTTTCTGAAATACAAAGAGTCCAGCAAAAATACCTGCCTGGGTGCTCTTTCTAAAAGAAAATTTATCATGTTGAGATGAGTTTGGGCTATTTGGTGCAGTTTTGCATCCAGGCAGATGGATTGTGTTCGTTGTGATATTAAATTCTCTTTGCCCTGAGTCCCTGTAATCATGAATGTCACAGAGTATCCATTTCAGAGTCTTTGGATGGTTACCCCAAGTGGAATTAAAAAAAGGGAGTGTAGTGTGGTTTGGTGTTGAGACTAGAAAGGGCTGGCACAGCTGGTGAGCATGGTTTGTTCTCAGTGCTGTGAGCACCAGGCACCGGGTGTTCCTGGAGAGTGAATTAAGGCTGCTCTGTGAGGGGAAGATTTCTGCTGCTTTGGTAGTGCCAGAGATTGGTTCCAGGCCTTGTTGCCACAAAGCAAGCATATGATGAAGCACGGCACAGGGATTAATATCACTTTGTGGCAGGTGAGGAAGGAGAAATGCCCAGACATGGTTGCTCGGTGGTTCCTGGGGTCGGGGCTGATTTTTGTTCTGCATTGTTCACACCTTGAAGCCTCCTGGGAAGCCCAGCTGACTGCAAGGAGGGAGGGGATGGGGGCTGCAGCCCCATCACCTTCACTGCATTAATCCTGTCACCAAGGGGAGAATCACTGCAATGAAGTGCATGAAAATGTAATTCACTGCAGCTGAAAGCTGCCTCATCGAATTGATTTGGTTTGTTATTTCTGCGAGCGTGTTGCTTCAATAATGCTGGCTGCTGGAGCAGAGGAGGAGGATTTGATCAGAGAGCTTGGGCTCCAGGAAGCCATTTTGTTGCTGTCACAGCTCGTAGCTTGTCAGAGTTTCCAAGGTAATTCTGATTTTTCAGCGGACCAGTTTAATTGCTTCAGAATGCCCTGGGCTTACTCGATACTACATCATGCAGAGGAATAGGCTTCTTTCTACATAGCTTTCTTTGGAGCAGTCGAAGGAACTTTGCTTGCTTTTTTTGTTGTTTTTAAGCTTTTCAACACCTTTTCTGCCGATCTGCAGCCTGCTACAAGGTTTGTCATTGTCCTTGCCCTGCTCCTTGCCCCCTGCCCGGGGGGGTGAGCGTGCAGCTGGGGGTGACCCTGCCAGATACGGTCCCCCAGCAGCTGTAGCAGCAAAGCTTCATTTTTACTGTCGGACCACTAGATGGGGAAATTGTATTTACGGTTTTGGGCTGCGAAATGAAGGCAGGCAGCAGCGCTGGAGCCTTTGATAGTAATGAAGCACATCAAGCGTGTTATCTGCAAGAGATGCGTGGCGATGACTCAGAAGTGCCCTGCTCTTCAGCAGCGATGCCGCAGCTTCCCTGCAAGGAGCCAGGTTTTGCAGAGCCGTGCAGAAGCTTGGGGAGCATCTGGCAGGGTGCTCTGCCCAACTGGCCTTGCTGCTTCATGCCCTGCCCCAGTTTATTAGAGGTTTCTGTGGCATGAAGCAACAGAAGGGCCAGGGTGTGCCTGCACAGCTGCCAGCCCTTGTGTCCCCACAGCGCTCTATGGGAAACGAGGAGAGGAAATAAGTGTTCCCACAGATTTCTGAAGGCCAGGAGACCAATGGGCTCCTGAGAGCTCTCCCTAGATTTGAGGCAGGAGAATAAAGCAATGTGTGCTCACGTCTTTCTGTTGCTTTCAGCGTTCTGCTGCTGTAAGCCATTGGCTTTTCTGCAATTAGAAGTATTTTTCCATACAATAACAGAAGCTCTGTGGTGATTCTGGGCCTGATGGCCTGCAGATGGGAGATGTGGTGATAGGACAGGCTTGGTAAGCGTGCTAATATTTCCAAGATTGGAAGTAAGAATCTTTGCCCCAAATATTGTATCAGTTTGCAGCTATTAGATCATTTTGACTTAAAGCACACGTTCTCTGGGATACCAGAAGGATCCAGAGACGATTATAATGCATTTTGGATTACCCAAAGCTGTAAACCCAGACAGTGTTGGATGACTTGGGGGTATTACTTAAAGATGCAGTTTTAAAATAAAGAAAGAAAAAGAAGAAAAAAAAAAAAAAAGGTAGTATCCTCCTATGGATAAAGTAACTTTGGAATCAGCTTTATTTCTCTAAAGATATTGCTGTACTATTTTTGGGAGGACATTTAAAGTGATTCAACCATCCCAGTGTGATAGCAGCTATAAAAATGTGCATCTATTCCAGTGTAGACGAGGCAATGAACCATACCAAGAGAAGTTACCTTCACACCTGTGTGACTGAGTCTGTGCAGCTCTCCATCCCCACCTCTCTCTGCCCATCTCTGCTGGCACAGGGTCTGCATGGGGCCCTGGCCCCCTCCTTGTGCAGGGAGCACAAGCAGGGAGCCTTTGCTGTGTGCCTGTCACAGCTGAGGAATCCTCTTGTGAAAGTCACTGTCAGCTCAGGAATGAGCCACAGGAATGTGTGTAAATAAGTGCACCTGCATTTTTTTGGCAGTAGGGATTACTGTAAATAGCTTAGCCAGAAATATGGATGAGTGTTTATAGCCATTCGGATATTACCACCAAGCAACTGGAGCACCAAATGTTTTTGCAGCAGTTGTGTGTTCTGTTGCTGCATGTATTTATTAGAGAAATAATATCTTCAGGGTGGAATCTGGGAGCCAAAGATAGGAAGGAAAGAAAATGCCTGCAGGCAACAGCCGTAATAATCCCTTATGTGAATTCTGTTTGCTGTTAAGGACATCTTAATTTCTCAAGAACATCTTGTGTCCGGCCAGATTTCCAGTTGACTCTATGCTTGATCAATGGAGTAAATTGTACAGGCTGTGTGATTTCCACGTCTTTGGCTAGGAGAAGGCTGTATTGTGTAAACAGCATGTTTGGAGGTGAATGGGATGTGTAAGTTTTCCCCCTTTAGGTATGTAGAAATGCTTCCATCAGGGGGAAAGCTGAGGCCAGCACTCCTCTCAACCCAAAAAAGTGATGGTGTGGGAGAACCACCACAGTGTTGTAAGGGGAGCTGTGGTGTCCGGGTTGAGCAAATCTTCCCTGTCACATAGAATTATAATTTTGTATTTCATGAAATCACCTGCTATTGAATTTTTATCAGTAGATCTTGAAATGATCCACACAGGACATAAAAAGATTATTTCTGTCCTAAATGTGAGGAAACAAAGGGCACAAGCACACAAAGAGGAGCAGAACCTCTCTCTCCCTACACCAACCTGTGACCCCACTTCAGGTGGGATAAGTGTGTTTGCCTTGAGCACCTCAGTGATGGAAGACAGAGTGGATGTCCTAGTGAAGGTTTGCCCGTGAGTTTGGTTGGTAGATCTTCCGAAATGCATAAAGTCTTCATCTCCTGATGTGCAGTAGTGCAGCATGTGTGAGTGTTGCACTGCTCAGCCCTTTAAAATGGGGGGTGCTTTAGCTGAAAGCTAGACAAACGTTCCTGAGCCCCCACTTCAATCTCTTGGAGGATTTTCTTGGGTTTCCATGTGCTATGCTGGCAGTCTGTCTGTGTGTGAGCAGAGGTGCTGCTGTTTGTGTGGGTAGGGATGGCAGCTCAGAGCTGGCTCTCACAGGCTGAAAAGCCCTGGTCTGCTCTGGCATCCCAGCCAGATGCTTGTGGTTGCACTGTGTTGATGGCCCTGCAAAATGCTTCCTTGCCTTCAAATTAGTTTTTGCATGTAGAGGTGTGCACAAGGGACTTTCTACAGTCATCCTTCCAGACAGGTTAGGGTTACTCTGTGTCCCAAAACATAAAATACCCTTTTCTGCAGTTACATGATGTCTGCCAGCTTCTCATCTGGTCTGGTGGTTTTGAGGTTCAAAGATACTGCATCAAAATCAGGTTATAAAAATTCATCTTTGCGCAGCATGAGGAAATCTAGGGACTGAGACATAACCACACAGTCCAGCCTTCCCTGGGCATTGAAATGTAATAGAAAAATGGTATTTTATGCTCTTTGTCAAGAACCAATTTGTCTGTTAACATGGTTTATTTGTGGCCACTCTTTGGCTGATGCAGAAGCTACTGCTGACACTTGCTGCTGCTTCTCAACATCTTTTTGCAATCATTGGTTAAAGAACAATGCTGCAGATCACGGTCGCCCTGCCAAGAATCAGTACCTCGGCAGGGCAGAGATTGGAGAGAATTGCTTATCCTTTTCATTTGGGTATATGGCTCACATGGGTTGGCTTTATATCCTGAATTCTGGGGCGAGGCATAAATACTACTCCGCTAGTTTCCTCAGCTCTCCAAGGGCTTCCCAGAGCTCTCTGTCTGAGAGCTCATTTTTAGTAGAGGACCATCTGCTCCAAACCTGTGTGTTTGTTAGCAAATGCCTACCTAGTGCTGCTCCAAGTAACGCTCAAGGTAGATGAAACAAATTAAGAAATGATACCACCTGGTTTTCTGTTTGTTTAGTTCATTGCATTTTACAGCACGTTGTGTAGAGGCAATTTTACTGTTCCCCAGCACAGTCTGTCAGATATTGTTTTTGTGGGCTTTTACGCGTGTGCTGTGAAAGATAATGGAGGAAACCGTAAAGACTGTGAAATCAGAAAATAAATAGCTGGGATGTAGAAGTGCAGTGCCTGGAGCTATTTGGAAATGGCTGGATTGTAGTAAATAGTAATGCTCCTTCAGAGCTCAAATTATCCTCAGTCTGCAAGAGTTCATTTCTAGTTTCATGCCATATCTCTGTTTGTTAGGCTTCAATTCCCAGTGCAGGTGGGAATGCTCCCTCTGCTGCTTTAGAGCCCTCCAACTACAATTAATTAATTAGACAGATCTCATTTGACTTACCCAACTTGCATCTTCGCTTTCAGCCTTCTTGACATCTAGACACTTCATCTAATTTGCATATTCAATTAAAAATGATTTGCTTCTTTGACCTTTGTTGTGCCGTGTGAGCTTCAATTGGGTGCCTACTATTTCATAGTCAACATTATTAGCAAAAGCCTTTTGATTATAGACGTACGGATGAATTCTTGAGAAATTAAACTTCTATAGAGCTTTGTACCAAACTATGGTGGTCATTTTGAAGCTGGGACTCGCCCTCTTGCTGGGAAGGAAGAGAAGAGGACAGGATGTCCCTGCTTGCTGGGGCAGCCCTTTGCCTTCCCTGTGCCAGCCTTGGCCAGGGGCTCCCACTCCCTCCTATTGCCAGCAGAGAGCCAAGCTGCTTCAGCTTGGACAGTTTTGTGTGGGCAGAGGTAATAGCTGCAGCTCGCTCTCAGCAGTGGGTCCTTAGTGCTCTTTCCTGCCCCCCACTCCCTCTTTGAGGAAAATTACATTTCAACTGCACAAGAGCAGCTCAAAGTCACACACTTAATGGCACCTACACTCTGATGGAGGAATCCTTTTTGCTCTCTATCCCTGATTTGAGTGGGCAGTCTCCACACGAAGCTGGTACAGCAAGTGTCTAAACGAGGATCTAGAAATCCCAACTGGGGGGCTTACATAAGCCTTTGCTTTCTTCGGGCCCAGAGCTTGGATAAATAATAAATACATCTCAGCTGGAGTGTCTCTGCAGAACAACTCCAGACAAACACCCACTTGTTCTGGTATAAAATGCCCCAAGTGTCATAAGCCAAAACTGAAACGTGTTGTTTTGTCTCTTTCACTTGCTTTTTTTTTTTTTTTTTAATCTTCATTCTGGGTTGGCTTTCAATTATATCAGCAATAAACACAGCTGCAGGCTGAACAGGGCTGCTCTATAATCTGGCTGCTACAACAGTGGCATTGCATGGCACAGCCTGGAGAAGCAGGCAGATCTTCATGCCTCCTCGAATCTGTCACCTCCCCATGGCTGTCAGCCTGCTAAATGCCAAGGGGTACATGTTGGTGGTGCTCTTGGAGGGAAAGCAGCTGTCCCACAACCCTCCAAATATCCTACAGGGACTCTGTGTTTTCAGATTCCTTCCCTCCCTCATCCTGGACATAGCAGATAACAACTAGAAATGGACTGAAACTGACTCCCTGGGTTTTGTGGCAGGTGTTTGTGGGCTATACTCTGTGTTCTTTATTGACCTTTTGTCTCCTTTTGTGCCTTATCCTCCCACTGCACACCCCAGTTTGAGGGGTGTCAGCATAGAGTGTACTGTGCTCTATCTTAGCCCTGCTGTTCTACTCAGAGTTCCTAGGGGTTCAGTGCAAGGTGGTTTGCAAGCTGGAAGCGGGCTTGCAGAAACAGTGCAAAGTTTAAGTAGTTTCTGTGCACAGACAAAGCATGTTAATTATCTCTACGGAGTGTACAGCATCACCAATGTACCCAAGCTGCTCAATTAATTTACACTGCATCCTCTGGGTAGCTTTACTGAGCCATGATTGGCAAAGAGCTGTAAGCTGCTCCAGGTGTGCTGGGCTGGCTGCAGCACTTCCCAGACCCATGTGCAGGTTTCCACAATGCTGAGTCCACAGCTGCATCTCCTGCCCCATGTTTTTTCTGCTTGCTTTCCTTCCAAGTCTGAGCTCAAGCCAGCTGCACAGTGTCCAAGTGCATACCTGATGCCTGCTGGGTCTGCTTTTGGTTGCAGTGGGGCAGATGGCTTGTGCAGTGTGGGGGACGTGTGGGGTAGGATGCAAGGGCTGGGGGTGCTTGGTAGGTGTGTGTGGGGTGGCCTCCAGGTTTGTGAGCCCTGGTGTGTGGAGCATTAAGATTGGAGCAGCACAAGAAAATGGGCTGTAGGGGCTCAGCATATAATTGCTGGTAGTAACTGAACTGCCTTTCTCACTGGTCTTTTCTCTGTGCTTTGATTGAAGGCCATTTTGTTAAACCAATTCCCTATGTGATTTATTACTTGGTTTACTACAAAAGCATACAATTCATTAGAAGAACTAAAAAATAATGTCACAGTAAAAGAAGTATGGTCTGCAATGTACACTTAACAGCGTACAAAGAATGGTTAGATGTCAGCACATCACGGAAGCATTTAATAACCACAAAAGCCACATCTTCCAAATGTAAAAGGCAGCACGAGGGAAAGCATTTCCCTTTGATTGCAATAATTTGAGTGGTCTGAAGCACTGTCACTGACCTTCTGCTCGAGGTCTGCAGAAAGCAGTCCCAGTCTGAAAGGGAAACATGAGGTTCTGGTTTGAGTTTTGTTTTCCAGCAAGCATTGTGTGGCTGCAGGATGGCACCGTGCAGAAGCAAAGGTGGACAGCTCTGGGCACAGTGGTGGTAATGGTGAGAGGGAGCACAGGCTCCACGAGAGCAGTGACAGGCAGGGAGCATGCAAGTGCTTACATATCCTTCAGATTTTCTTCTCACGGGTAGAAAAGCTCAACTCTGGCTGAAGGCCAGGTGGGATCAGGAACGTGCTGAATCCTTGGTGCAGCTCCATAGAGGATGTCAAGGCTCAACCTGCCCGTGACTTCATGAGATGCCGGTTTTCAAGCAGCTTTTGAAGTCCCTGCCAGTATCTCCTGGCAGCAGCTTGGGCAGAAGTACAAAGGAATAAACATCCTTGCTGTAAAAGGCATCTCTGCCCTGTCAGTTCAGGACAGTGAGGCCTGCTCTCCTGCACAGAGCTGAGAGATACCTGATGAGCAATGCTGGTGCCGCCAAGGAGCAGCCTGATAATCTCCTGCCATCTCCAGGGCAGACTTCCCGGCTTGTTCTACCAGGCAGTCATGAGCACAAAGTGAATCAAGAAATCAAGATCCCTGGAAGCTCCTGAAACATTCACTTTCAGAGGCAACAACATGTTCCCCTGGGCAGCGTGGTCCTTTAGCAATGGGTTACGTGGCCAGGTGCTCCTTTAATCTGTTGTTTGCATGTCAGACATTTTAAAATCAAAATCAAAACCCTTCAGGACAGACAAACCTTCACTGCCCTGTCAGACAGCATATAACAGATGCTGCGTTACCTGTGGGCTTGAAGTTGCTTGTATCTCAATCAGGGCTTCCTGCCTGAGGATGAAAATGGATGAGAGGAGATACTAAAGAGGAGAGAGTCTGGGAAGAGATTGAATGGTTTGAGATGAAGAAAGCACAAACTGCAGTACAGTGCTATAAAAAACAAGGCCATCTTTGTTTTCTGTAAATGAAGTGTGTTCAGCATTCTCTCCATCTCTCATCTCTTTCTTTCCCCAGTGGGCCTGGTATTTCTGTTGTTTTGATTAGAGTGCAGACTGTATCAAAATGAAACTGCAGCCTTCCCTGGAAGTGGCTTATTTAATCAGGGAGATTTACAAAGAAGTACTGAATCTGAGGACTGAAGACATGCACATTTGAGATAAATCTGCATGTGATCTTGAGCAAATAGTTCTAATTTTGATATCAGTGTAGTGCTTAGCAGAAATCCTGCCTGCTGCTAGGAAGTGTAAACCATGTTCCACTTGAAAACAAACAAACCACCCCCGGCAGCAATATATCTTGCCATTAATAACCACACGTTGGAAGTGAGAGTTAGCTGAGATAAACGCTTGTTTCTCTTTTGTTGTGTTTCTCAGATCTTGCCTAACCATACCCAGCAGCAAATGAATAGAGACCGAGACCATGACAAATCCCAGACAAGGAGGAGTTAAACTCTAAAATGTTCTTTAAAGAATAAAGTCCTGATGGCTTTGTGGTGTTGAGGTATGGCAACCAGCCATACCCATGGGCATGGTGGAGGTCACTTAGGTAGATGTGGCCCTTGTGCCCTGCATCCCCACAGGCACAAAGGAGCAATGCCCTGACCCCTCCATGCCTTGCCAGTCACCTGCAGGCAGGAGTGGTGTTCGGTGTGCTGACAGACATCATATCACAAGAGATTTAAAGCAGTTGTCTCCTTTCTGTAACCTGGAGAAACCCCAGGCTCATGGCTCTGGGGAGCTGGAAAGCCACGTTGGTGGCAGCAGCTGCAGCACGCAGGCAGGTGAGAAGGTTACTGGGAGGAGAAAGAAGAAAGTTAGTTTGTTTGAAGGGATCTGGGTGTGGTGGTGTCAGAGTAACAGTGCTAGTAACACCTTTCCTGTCTGTCTGAGGGGGTTCATCACCAAAAACATACAAATGTTAGGTTTACCATGCAGAACTAATTTTGCTCTTCACGGTCCAACGGGCACATCATTTTGATGGAGTCAAAGGCACACCTACGCTGAGTGTGTTTATATATATATATGTAATTTTAAAACAGTCTGCACTGAACTGGAGTAAATCCAAAGATGTCTTAAGTCTCCAGGAGAGTTGAACCATGCTTAGAAATGAAGGTGGGGATGCTGTGCTGTGCTATGGGTTGTTTCTGCTGCCACTGCAACGTGCTGTGCTGAGGTACAGCTAAGATTATAAAGATGACTTGAGTACATAAACTGAAAGCCTAGTACATAAAAAGTATACCAGTAGGGATGCATGGGGCAGATGGAATAGGATGAAATTTATGAAAGTGAGGCAATACTGAATTTCCAAACTCTGATCTCAGTGATCAGCCTAAAAAACTACTTCAACTTTGTTCAGTTGATGCAGGAAATATTGTATGTGGTTTCTATTGATCTGGTTATTTTTAGTGCATCCCTTTGATGGGTTTATAGGATCTTACGTTGCTCCCTGGGGTTTTGCTATATCAGGTAATTCTCACAGCAAGTCAATAGCAATAGTGAAATCCTCAGTGGGTTACTTCTCTCCGGTGCACAGGATGAGAAATACCTGTCTGTGGGCAGGTATTTTAGGGAGTTGGTTTTCTCTTTGTCTGATCTTGCACACGTATGCACAGGTTTGTAGAGCTGAGGAACTGGAAGGGCAGTGTCTGCTGTGGGTGATCACCCACTTGGAGACTCACATTAAGAGGGCGGTTGTAATTTCACAAGGCTTTTTGGGTGCTGTCTTTTACCTCCCCTGTGTTTTTGTGGCCAGAGTGTCCCAATGAATGCATGGCAGGGGGTTGGCAGCTGCTATGGGACACTGCCACCACCTGTTGCACTGAAGATGTAGGTAGAGCTGACAGTCCCACATAGCTTATCCACACCTCTGCTTTCCCCAACCTGTGGTATTCCCTGTATCCTCAGCTGCTCCCTGAGAGTTCACAAAACATCCACAAGGATTATGAATAATCCTTCTTAGGGATTGTACAAGAGATAAATTATTGGAGTTTGGAGCAAGTTGTTTTGTATGTGGGTGAGGCAGTTTCTACTGTGGGATATTACCTGTTCAAAATCCAGCCTAGCCTAAGGACTTGTGTCTCCAAGCCAGAAACTGCAGTCTGGGATGGTGAAGTGTGAGGCAGCGTGGGGCAGAGAGCTTTGCCAAGCAGTGGGTGTATGTCAGTGTGGCCCAGGAGCCTGGAAGAGTTCCCAGAGCTTAATACCACTGCTGTTCTTTAAGTCGTGCTTGAGGTACATCTGCATCTGAACCTCTTCTTTTTGCAAGCCTCTGCTCTGTCTATGAGATGTATCATCCTGCTGGCGCAGGAAGCTATTGCAGACAGGAATTCAGCATCAGATGTTAGGGCAACATTTAATCTGTCCAGTAATTTCTCTGTGCAGAAGTGGCTTGCTTAGCTTGCTGACTGCTAATTTTTGGTTACAAGATGGTGTTTGCATTTTCACGTTGCTTTGTAATGCCTCACATGTAAGATCCTGCTGCGTCCAGCTCCTAGCAGAGCCCTAGCAAAGGAAAACTAGGATGTGAAAGCCCTACCCTAGTGCAGTCCCATCCAAGACCGTGGCCGATTGGAGTAGAGATTAGCACCAGCCCCTGCTGCAGCACTGAGGCACTAAGCAGCGCCTTTGAACGCCCATGCAGGGCTGTGAACGTGCTGCCCCTGCAGAGAGCTGCACTGCTTTGTTCTCCAGGTGCCGGCACTGCGCTGTGCTGCATCAGGGCTCTGAGTCAGCAATGCAGCGCTGTGATGGAGATCCCCCACCCCGCCCTGTGCGACCGCTGCGCGTCCCTCCTGATGCAGTAGACCTAATGTTCCTGTGATTCACATCTGCAAAGCGTGACTCTGCTTGATATTATGCCCTAAAAGAATGTCACATTTCTTCTCCCTCTACTGTTCTGCTTAGATCCTTATCCCAGGCTGACGAGCCTGAATTGCAAGTGCCTCGTGCAGTATATCAGTGTCACACGTTTGCCCATGTCCTGTCCTTCAGCAAGGGAGGTGCACGCAGTTTCTGCGGGGACAGATGGTGTGTGTTTGGGCAAACAGGAGCAGCCTGTGGGGAGTGCCCAGGTCCCAGGCTGCTCTGAGTCCCATGTCTCTGTGGCTCTTGTTGCCTGGCTTGGTTTATAACATGTAATTATCAAAAATATCAGCAGTGCCTAAGTCTGAACCACAAGTGCCCTGTTTGTTCTGACAGCCTCAGAGCATCACAGCTTGCCCAGCCCTTGTGCTCCCTCTCGAGGGGGAGGGTTCCCTGACCTGCATGTGTTGCCGAGGTCCAGCCTTGCCAGAGGCAAAATGCTGGGTGCCTGGAAAAAAGCATGCAAGCTCTGCCTGGGGGGCTCTGAAGGGCTGGGGTCAGGAAACAGAGCTCTGTGCCTGCCCTCTACTTTCACTATACCAGATGAATTTTAGAGTAGGTGCTGACCTACATAACGTAGGCAGCATTGCCTGCATGTGTTCCTGTGAGGTGGGCTGGGGGGCTGAGTGTGGTGTGAGATGGGTCAAGCACGGGGTTTTTCCTTTTTTTTCTTGTCAGCTATTTAGAGACTGATCTCATTAAATCCATCCACTACAATTTAGTGGCCTATGAATGAATGGATTAATTCAGTGTTATTTTATCGCTTTCCTCCTGCACCCTGCAGCTGTGCAGTCTAAAGTTATCTTGTTTTCTCATTTATAAGTGTTGTAAAGGAAGCTCCCTGGAGATGATGCAGTGTGCTGAACACGAAAGCCTCTGCTGAGCTCGATTGCTGTGAACAGTCATCATAACAACTCCTTAAAAGCTGCAGCTTGGGCCATGCTACGTGGGGGAGGCATTAGCTGTACATTTCCCCATTTTGCTGTTTCTCGTAGGGATCAGTTAAAGAAGAGAACTCTCACCTCCTAGGAAGGTGCAGAGCATCAAGGCAAAGATATTGATTCGTGAGGGTTGGGCTCGTTTTTTTTCGGTCTGGAATGGCTGTGAATTGCACCTTCTGGCAACAGTGTCAAAGCAGCTGCAAGTCCAGAAAACAGTATGAAGAATTGGAATTTGCACTCTCCATTGCTTTTGTACAGGAGATGCTGGATATTCACTTCTTTGTAAGCAGAAACCTCTCAGGCTGATCACAGCAGGATTCAGAAACAAAATCTAAGCTATCTCAGGGCACTTGCACTCCATGGGCACTGGGAAGGCTTCAGTAATGTGCTTCATTTTAACTAAAACTTTATATCTACTTTGGGATAACATTTGAAAAGCCACACTCAATCTTGTCTTTCTCAGAAGACAGTAAAAGTTTGAGTTGATTATTTCCTATGAACGGATTTGAGTAGCAGTGTGATCCTTCTGCTGCTGCTTTTGGTTTGGTACCTGCTAGTCAGAAACCTGCACATAGGTAAATGTAGAACATAAATTACTTGCCAGCAATCATGGTCCAGGTTTAACTATGTGTGGGATAACTTAATGCCACTTTAAATGTTAGCTGACTGAGAAGCTGGATGATAGATATGCAGGAGGCAGTTAGACTTAGTGTGCCCTATACCTGTTAATTGAATCAGGCTGAGGGAGAACACATCTTAGACAATGTCAGGAGTTGGTTTGTGTCTGCAGTGCTTTGGCTGAGTGCTGGAGCTGCATCTCTAAAACCCAAAGGTACCCAGTGATTCATCACCAAACCACATGTAGTTGTGGTGTTAGCCCCTGTTTTGGGCTGTGCTTGTGGACTTGCTCTGTGCCAGCATGTTAACTCCTGTGGAGTTAACTACTCCCCGGGTAGGGACAGACAGCAGCCATTTCTGCCACTTTTCCTTTGAGAGTCCCATGTTTCCAGGACTGATGTGGTTGTCATCTCATAATTCAGTTCTGGAAAATTATCTGCATCGTAAGAGAGAGATTGTAGCAAGGAGACAGTTTTTTGATCCTGAAATCTAAGAATATTTAAGCACGTTTGGGCCACTTACTGCAGAATACATATCTTTGGGAAACGGCGTAGTGCAGCAGTCATTAATACCAGCTTTAGGTCAGTGCACAAAATCCATTAGTGCAGCAGATGCCTTCTGGTTTAATTTTGGCTGTCTTATTTTTGTTTTCATTCTAACCAGGGGCACTAAGGCTGATATTCACATATGTTAATTGTGTTATATATGGCTGGAAGCAACCTCTGGAGAGGCTTCAGCCTAACTCTCCGCTGAGACCAAGCTCATCTATTGCATTTCTGAAAAATAATTATATAACCTCTTCTTAAACCCTTTCACAAACATTTCCCCAACCTCTAAAGACAAAAATTGAGTGTCAGGCTCTGGTCTGTACTCATTATTCTAACTGAGGCCTCACCGACATTGAATAGAGAGGAATCACTGCCTGCCTTATTAATGCAGCCCATGAAATCTGCCTCCTGTTCGTCAGCATTGCTTTGTAAATGCCTGTTCCACCGAGGATGACTCTTAATGCTTTCCTGTGTATTGCTGCCTGACACATTATCACTGACACAGTACTGCATATTTGATTTTGCCTTCCTCACTGTAGGGATTTGCATGTGATAAAGCACTTTGAATCATGTCAGATAGGAAAGGTATCATTGAAAAATCAATGTCGTTCCTAAGGTACAGTCAGTTGCTCTGTGGAAGCTGCTCGAATAACAGTAAAGGGATTTCATTTCCGTTTGGAAGTTGTTATGTATTTTGTTTCTAACAGAAATATTAATAACTGCTGTGGGTATTCATTTTTAGTTATTGACTTCCTGATTTCCCCTGTACACATCTCAAGCTTTATGTACTTCTGTTACAGACCGCAGGAAATCTTGTGCATTTATTGGTAAAGCAATTTGGGGTTTTGTGGCATGCAGAAAAAAAATGTGTAAGATGGGTTAATTGCTTATTAGTGGTGTCTCCTCATTGGCTGCGACAATTTAAAGTTGTTTTCTGTACCTATTCTGACATAATCTTCTAATGATGTAAAATCTTGAGCCCAATGGTATGCTCAACTTTGTGATACCAGCGAGGAGAGAGAAACTGCTCATTTAGTTTAATACACAGATAATTTTTCACGTACTTTTCAATACTTAAAGAAGTGAAGTGAGATAGCTGAGGTCTCGCCTGAGTTTCTTGCCATGACCTCCATCCATGGTACTTTTGCTCTGCTTAGGGATGTAAAATCCTGGGTGTACAGAGGGGGATGTAACTTCAGCTTCAGGACAGCTGCAGTGGTTCTAAATACAAACAGGATGGGTCACAATAGTTTGTCAACAGGCTTATTTTCAGTCTCCTGCTGTGGGCTGAAGAACCCCTTTGAGCAATAGCATAATAACCATAGACTTTGACTCTCTCACTCACGGGGACGTGTGAATAAGACCTAATGAAAACTGTGGGAAGACAAAGAGTGATAGCTCCTGCATGCTGGTAGCAGATACAGTCCTTTTGACACAGCACGCATCTGTGACAGCCAGCAGCTACCACACACTGGACAGAGTGAACAACTGTAAACAACATAACCAGAGGACAATGAGTGCTGAATGCACATTTATTCCAGATGAACTAACACAGGCCTGTTCTTCATCACAGTGGAGAAAATAAAGCAATTCTTTATCGTTCTGCAAAGGCCTGATTTGATACGAGGAGTTTTAACCATGTACATTTAGAAATGGAAAGCTAGTAGTGATGAAAGGATGGTCAGTAACTTTTCTTTCACTGTCATTATTGTGGAAGGAGGGACAGCAGCTCATGGAGAATGCAGAGGAACGCGGAGAGCTGATGTAGCTTCAGTTCATATTGCTGGTCATGGTATCTTTGTAGCTTCTAAGAGTGTTATCTTCCATGAGATGGCACTTGCTCTTTTTCTCTAAGAAGACAAACAAACAAAAACTCAGTGGTCTTTTACCAGTGCTTAAACCCACATCCAAGAGAAAGACAAACAGACTGAGCAAATCACTTGCTGCCAAAATACATCATCTTTGAAACGTCAGGTTTGGTCTCTTAGCAGAACATAAAATACCAGCCTAACCACACTACTCTGTATACTTGTTGTCTGTACTATAATGAAGCCTGTGCAGTGTTCTTTGACGATAGTCAAAGTTCCTCGAGTGTTCCTTGAGGATAGTCTTTACTATGTTATAATGAAAAGTATCCCTCCCCTTCCTTAAGTTTTCTCTTATTTCCATAGTTTTACCCCTGTGCTGTCCAAACAAATAATGATACAAAATTAGGGGGCATAATGAGGAAAGAAGTCCTGAAGAAACTAGCCTTAAGTTTTGATGCTTTTACTGTCTGGTCTGGGCCTTGACTGGCATGGTTGGATGGTTGGCGTGATTGGCAGCTGTGTTTCTCATGGCAGCTGCTGTTATTCAGGTTGGTGAAAATACAGGGCTACTGATGGTGACTGTGTTGAAAAGGAGTGCTTTGTACCTGTGATCTCTCAAATAGTGTTGTTGTGCTCTTTGTATCTCTTGTAGTGTCCATGGGAATAAATAGGAGGCACTACTTTCAGAACAACCTACGTAAAATGATTATTTCTAACCTTCAAAAAACAAAGAAAAGAAATGAGGAGAATGGTATCTTGACTTGAAGACTTTTTTTTTTTTTGTTGGTAGTTGCAACAGTTAGTGAGTGTTTGAAAGGCCATTCCTTACTGAAGAACCTTTCATGATCAAATGACCAACCTACTTAATGTTAGTAGACCTGTGGAAGCATAGCCTTCAGTTGTGTCATGGCTCCCAGTGATTAACAGCACTGCTGTACTTTGAAATATGAGGGGGGCTTCTGCTGGCTGTAACTCCATCAGGCCTTTGCCGAGAGTGATGGAAAAGAGCATCCACGCCTTCAGCACATCAGCTTTGCAGCTCTGACTGCATTTCACAGCATGCTTGGAGTAGGCAAATGTGCAAGGTCTGCTACAGCTATGCCCACAACCTGGCATGCTATTCATAGTAAATAATCATTAGGCTTTTTTTTTTTTTCTTGTTTATTGTGAATTATCTGTGAACAGATGGTTATAGTGACTGAATTCAGCCTACAGAACTGCTTCATAAATGCTTTTATACTGAAAACTTCCAGTCTGAGGCGTTTGCCTTGACTGCTCATCCTGCTGAGATGAAACCCCTCTGTGCTTCCCAGTTATTCTGCTGCTGCTCTGCTTGGCAGAGCACTAGGAAATGGTGCTTCAGCTCATAGCCCAAAGGTGGAAGAGCTGAATGGCAAAATCAGCACAGTTCTCTTGTTTGGCTTCTCAGGAATAAGAGTTGTAGAGCGAGTTGGACTGAAGTGTTGCCAAAGCCTCAGAGTAAAGCCCAGTTACAGACAGATTGAAAAGCAGTAATAATTGTGTTAAAATCAATGGAAGGAATCAGTCAAATAAAAAAGTGTATTCTGCAGTTACCTTATTGATATTATCTTTCATACTGTTGCGAGATTTAACTTTATTTCATTTAACTAATATAATGGTTGTTTCTAAGAAATATTTCAAATCCCAACTTCATTTTACTGCTTCTTCAAGTTCTTTTTTAATTGGAGTGCCTTTCCATCACAAAGGAAGGAAAATTTTAGTTATCCCCTAGGAATGAAACTAGCATGTTCTGAATAGACGGCTCTAGAAGTAAGTTATTCAAAGCAAACCTCTCAAATGAGTATTGTCAGGTTGCCAGGGACCACACTACTAATTACTTCTCTTTTGCTATAGAAGCTGTATCCTTGAAAACTGAGCGCTGTGTTTACAGTTTTTTTTCTACCCTGTAACTACAGGAAGATAGACTATAATTTGTGCAAGGCAATCAGCACGCAGGGAATCGCCTTCCCCTGTGTCAGTGTGCTGCTCAGAGCAATCACACACCTGAGCACTGTTATAACAGACATGAGTAGCAAAGGTGTGATAAGCAAGCCTGTTACAATCACTATCTGTACCACCTGAGTAATTTCCTTCTCATTTGACATCACTCACTGGAAGATTGGAAATGCGAGAACTTCACTGTTAAAGCAGTTCCTACAGAAAGCCCCAATTGTGTGCAAGGCTCAGAGTAGGGGTTTGGGCTTCAGCAAGCATTTGGCAGCAGCAGCCCAGCAGCTAGGTAGGGCCAACCTGCTGCCATGGGCTATTTGCTATGAAGGGGGCTTGGGTGGCCTGAGAGCTAGTGCTGGAAGTACTCTTGATTGTGGTCTTGGCCTGTCTGCTTCTGCTGATAATTAGGGATCTGTGCATCTGTAATAAGTGAAGTGGTGGATGGAAGGAACCTATGTGTGATTTCACAAGGAGGGTGCTGGCCTCTTTGGAGAAGCTTACAGACGTGTGATCAGTAAAAGCATGAAACAGATTGGGGCAGGTTTGTGTAAACCATATTAAGTAAGCCTAGTTCACATCCACTTTGCATAGACAGAGATAAGGTGTGGTTGACGCACCTGAGGGACAGGATACCATCCAAAGAGATACAGACAGGCTCAAGCAAAGCGCTTGGGAGAGCCTCATGAAGTTCAGCTCTGCATATCTTGACAGTTCCTGTGCTGATTGCGAGGGCTGCTCTGCCTTGTGCTGCAGCACTGAGCTCAGAGCTCCAGCCTTGTGCAAGAGTGGCTGTGCCAGGCAGGCAGCAGCTTGTCCTGCTATGGGCATGTTTCTCAAGCCAGGCCGGTGCAAGGGCAGCAGCAGCAGTAAGACCTGCTGGTCATTTTGCCAAGTGGGGTTGCTTTTTATCCTGGAAGATGTAGAATATAAAGAGGTGCCTTTCCCATCAGAGTTCTTCTCAAAGACCTAATGGCATCACTTCCCCAAAGCTATGCAACATTAACTTCATATGTTTTCTACAGAAATGAGGGAAATTTATGTGAACATCCGATGTAATTAATTAATATTAATATGCCTTGTGGCAGTAAAGAAAACCTAATAATGTTCTTTCCTGATGTAATGAATTGCCTTAGATAAATGTATATCGAGCAATAAATGTATCAGACATTGCATTTAACAGCATGTACTAGAAAAAAAATGGTGTAGTTGGACCCACAGTTTTATAAATGTTATGTTTCTCAGGAATAGCAACTGTAAAAGAGGGTACTATAAATAGTATAAACGTGAATATCAGTGTGTTCCATGCCTGATAATTAAGAAATCAATAGCAATACTAAATTATACACCCATCTCAGCTGCTTTTGACGTTTCTAGGACCTGAACCTTCAGTGCTTGCATGTAAACACAAGATTTTATTCATGTGAGCATTATCATTGTTGTCAGGGAGACAGAGACAGTCACTTGTCTGCCGCTGCCACACGGAGCATTTTAATCACCCGCTCTCCACTCAGAGCTCTTGCTTTTAAAACAGCAGACAAAGGCTCTTCCTCCCACTTGCTGTGCATCGAGATATCACAGATAGACAAGGCCTGCGTCAGGTCATGCATGATGAAGGGAGGAAGTCAGTGCTGGAGAGAAAAGAGGCACCTATTATTAGTGCTCCCAAGGCACATCGTTGTAAAACAAAAAAGTAAAAGATTCTTTTTTTATTCTTAATGTGTTTTGTGCTGACAGCTGTTACTTTTGCTGTTGGCTTCTCAGATTTGTTTGACTGTTTATTTTTTAGTTTATGTTAAAGCAACATATTTTTTGCTTAAAAACAAAAATGGAAAAAATAAAAAACCAAACACTAAATTGATAGGAGAACTTTCTAGCTTCTTGTTGTCAAGTTCAACTTAAACTGCCACAGTCCAGGGTGCATTAGGTCTGTGGCAATTCTGGTTGCTGCTCTGTGTGTTTGTGGATGCAGCTCTGGGCATCCAGATGTGGTGGGTGGCGATACCCCCATGTCAGGGAAGTTGGAGCAGGGTGGGTTTCCAGGCCCCAACAACTAAAGTCATTGTGTGGCTTTTACTTCAAGTGAGAATGTGCAGTCTTTGCCACCTCTTATTTCTGTCTTCTCTGTAGATTTATATTTTCCAGTGAGGCAGTCTAGAACTGTCAGAATCACAATAGAGATTGTGAAATAACTTCAACCCTGGTAATTTAAAGTTCACGTCTGTCAATGCAGAATAATTGCTTCTCCAAAGCCCAGCATGATTTGCCTGCAAGTTCAGCTCTTAATCCAACTGCTGACTCCCAAAGGCATCTGGGCTGTGATGCAGGCTTTGCGTAATTTGGGGCTAAAATAAACACAGACAGAAATGCTCCAAAGTGGTTGGATTCCCATGTTCCTCTGCAGTGTGATGGATCTGCAGCCCCAATACATTGTGCGAGCTGTGCCGAGCCGTCCTGCTGCACCTCGTCCTGTTCTCTGTGTGTGGCCGGCTCCCGCAGGCTGAGTGGAAACACGATGTTTGTGGGTCGAGGCAAAACTGTCGTGGTGCTACCAAAGGGTGGGGGAGATATGGGCTCTCTGTGCTGGTTCCCATGTTTTAACTCCTGCCAACATGTGAGGACAGAAATCTTTGTAATAATCATGGCGTGCAGGCATGGAAGTTCAGAGTTTGCTAATTTCTGCAGATTGCTTTCCTGTCGCCCTCTGGCAAACCAGTTAGAGCCTGTCTCCCTCTGCTTCTAAAGACTACTTACATACTTACTTTGTGGGCATGTTACAAGGGTTGTTTAGCTAACACTTGTGAAATGCTTTGAATAGGAAATGTGTTGGACAGGAACTCATTTCTTTTTAAAACTATGGGCTGGCAGCAACAGGCAAGCATTGGAGGTGGTTAGCAGAGCCAGACAATCAAAACAAACAACTGATTTATGGAAAAGCATCTTCTTTGATAGGAACTTCTGCTGGAAGTAAATTCTATCCCTGTGGCACACTGGTGTAGTTTTTGCACTGCATTCAGTTTGATTAGCATCTCTGGACGAACTTGTGCCCAGACTCCAGGAGTAACTTACAGTTCAGATAATGAAAGAAACTCGTGCTGTTTGCAAACTGCACAGCTTTAGTTATCCCGTGTGTAATTCATCTCTCTGTAACTCAAGATTTTCACAGTACAGTTCTGAAAATAGAAATATATTCAACCAAATGTCTTCCCAAGTGCAGGCAATAGCATATGTCTTTGTAGATTTAATACAGAGCCTATTTTCAATAAAAAGCCACCAGAATTTGCCAAGCCATTGGAGGTGTGCATATCATGTAAAAAGATAGAATGTCAATAAAATAAACCTGGCAGGATCACTCATTTCCATTCCAGCACAAAATCCAGTTTTGCTGATTATGGAGGTCAGTAAGAAATTCTGAAGTCTCCAAACAGTCTTATTTCTATTTCTTGGCTGTTTTACAAAAGTTGCCGAGACTGACAGATGGGAAATGAATGCTGCCTTGTAACCCTGTATCTTAAAGTTCAGCCTGAGTACTGTATCTTCAAGTCATGCTCTATTCTAGCAGTCTAGTTTTTCCTTCTGATTATGCTGACATAAGCAGTTACGTAACTCAGTTTCAATTGAAATCAATTAATCTACAACTACCGTGAAAAGGAGGTAGATCTCATTGAATTAACAGTCCAAAGCAATGTTTTTAAATCCAAACCACTACCCTGAGAAGCTATGCAAAGTGCTTAATGCGTTGAGTTCCTATAGAAATGGAAAGGCGTTGCATTAGGGTGGTGACAGATCTGCACTTGGCACACGGTATTAACCCTACTAATTCAACCACACAGTTATGTATGATGTTCAATAAGCTACACAGAGCTGCATGAAGGTTAGAAATGAAATTGAGTGGTCAAATGTCAACCTTTGCAATGACTGTTAGTCCCTCCTTCACTGTCACCTGTGGCACTGTGAGCAGCCAACGAGCTGGTAAGCTGGTGTGCTGGCACAGGGCATATCTATTTGTGGGTGCTCCCCCAAGGAAGGCTTATCAATAGGCAGTGGGTTTGCTTCCCAGCTGTTCTGCAGTGGCAGCTGGAGACAGTGCTCTGTCACGTGGCTGTTGCTAGTCCCTTTTCAGGCTGTACGTACTAGGCATGTAATCAGCTGCCATTCAGGATTGCTCATACGACATCTCCTGTGGAAATAAACAGATAAATTATTTACCGTGCAGTCAGGATGATACTGAATACTATGACAGCTGAATATTGTCGTTACAGTAAGTTCCTATGAACAGTGCATAACTTATTCAGGAAGTGCAAGAACTCTTTCACAAGCTGGAGTTTTGTCACTCATGTTAATTTTCCATGTGTGCTGCATTAATAGATGTCCTCTTTGAGGAGAGGACAGTAAATTATTTACCATGCAGTGAGGATGATACTAAATGGTACAATAGGTAAACCACGTAGCGATGGTAAATTCATATGTGTATGTTGTGGTGTTCACAAACCACTTATTCAGCCTGGCAGCTTGTGTTGCTGACTCTTTATGTGTGTTCTTCAGCTGGAAAACTCAGCTGTGTTCTGGAGGAGGGACACAGCGTTGGATACCTGTCCATGAAGCAAGCTGGATTTTCTGAGAAAATGGGACTAACAGGAGGGGGGGAGAATGTGATTCTTGCCTCTGTAGATCCACAGGAGGTGTCTGAGTCCTTATGAGCCCTCTATCAGCTCTTTGACTTTCTTATTTGCTGTCATCTGGGGCCAGAGGCTGCCTCTGGTGGGCACAGACATAACAGTCTCCCTGCAAGGTGATGTATAGCTGCTGAGTGACAGCTGCAGGACGCACTGTTCTGAGGTGGAATTGCACCCTGCAGCTCGTGTACAGCACACTGTGTACGCAGCGTAGTCAGCCATAGACACTGATAGAATGTGGCACATCATTAGTCAGAATTCCTCCTTAAAAGAGAGGGAACAGGAAAATACCAGCAAAGGTAGCAGGTGGACTCTTGAGTACAGAAGTATCCTCAAGTACCGCCTCAAGCAGGGATCCCTCCTTGCTGCAGCACCCAAGCCTGTGCTTGTGTCCCTTAGTATAGTAGCTGAAATTTTTTCGAGGAATGAATCACAGAGGAAAATTCACTTTCCATTACTTTGTGTCTATCCTTAGAGTTCTTCAAATGCTGGTCTCTGTCTCTAGGACTTCTGCACCTCCTGCCTGCAAGGTGCAGTTCAGCAATGCTCATGTTCTCTCCGGGCTGAGCTCCTGTCTCTTAAGCACTGATGGAGGAGATGCAGCAAAGCCAGACAGTGTGCCCTGAGCAACTCAGCCTGTGATTGTCGCTGGGGCCTGGACAGACCTCTCCTTTTGCAGGGCTTCTGAAGGAAGAGATTTGTCATCCTCCTTGTAATTAAATGGAGATAGAGCAGCACAGTAAGAACCAGCACAGATGCAAATTGGAGAACATTTACCTGCAGAGTTAAATTCTGCTCTTCTGATTCATTCGTGTAGGTCTATATATAAATGTGTTCATTGAAGATAAATTAGCTATCGTGGCTAATTTATTCTGCATATTTCTTGACTGTGTTAATTCCCTTAACTCAGCCCGCCACATTTTTCCTCTTTGCCTCAGTTCTATTTTGATCCTCTCAGCACTGGTTTGAATGAAGTCTTACATCATGTCTGCTGTGTTAACACACTTTCCAGAAACAGACCTACACTTAGGCCTGCTGGTGTCCTCTATTAGACCGTGGAGGTTTTGTGTTTTGTTTTTATTTTATAGACGCTTGTGAGAACAGAATAGGTTTGGGGTTTGCACCTTAGCATCACTGGAAGCAGGTTGCTTCCTCTGCTTGCTTGTAAACTGCACCTTGGCTGAGGCCTGTGCTGAAGGGCTGAGCCCAACCCTGTGGCTGGAGGAGCTGTGCAGCACTATGGGGTGCTCATGCCATGCTGTGCCTTCATGCTGCACTGTGAGCAGCACTATAGGACTCTGCAGTGCTATGTCTTGCAGGGCACGGAGCTGCTGCAAGGTCCCATCCCAGAGCCCGGCAGCAGGGGTAGATGGGGTGGTGGCCACGAGCTAGCAGACATCCTCGTTTGGTCTGTAAAGGTTGCGTGTCTATTCCTAGTTGAACAGCTGATTGTGGAAGAACAAATGTTTGTTGAAGTCATTGAGCACGAGTGCTGAGAAAATATCCCATGCCACGCAGCATCCACAGGGAAATGCTGTTTCTTTCTCTGCTTTGGAAGTTCCATGCTGTTTTTCCAAATGCAGTCACTGTTCAGTTTTTGAATGCAATCAGATTTTCCCTGCACTTTTCTATCTGTGCTGCTTGACTGCCTTTAGCAGCTGCCACATCTCAGTGCAGAACGCTGCCCTGCAGCACATCCCTAAGGCTGTGTGCTATGGCTGCACCTTGGAGAAATGCCGCCTTCCCGTGAGACTGAGAGCTCCATTTTGGCTGTGCAGCTGCTTCTGCCATCCATTTCAAAGCAAGCTCACAGATGCCGTGCGGGATGGAGTTGTTGGTTGCGTGTCACAGTGTGGTTGCTGTTGGGCTGTGGTTCTGCAGGCATCAAGGGGTAGTCACCCTGGTAACACTGCAGCAGGCACCTTGTGGGGTAAGAGGGCTTGTGGGGAGCTCCCACAGAGTAGCAGAGGATGGATTTTGCAAAAGCATTGGTGGCTTTTGGTCTCCTGGGCTGTTTCCAGCAGCTCAGCAAGAAATCCAGAGAGGGAAAGGAAATCCTCGCTTGCCTTAAGGTTGGCAGAGCCTTGGGGACCAGGGAAGGAGTATCAAGGGATAATCGCTGCTTCTCCAAAGAGTGTTGTTTTCCTGATAACCTGCCACTTCTACCCCTTCAGTAATAACTGCTATGGTCAAAATAGAGGGCAAAGGGCTGTAGTTCACAGCTAGTACAATTTTTTTTGCAGATTAATCTGAAAGCCAGAATCATTCTCCAGTGGTAGGGTGTTAAAGAACTCTGCACTGCAGCATGTCATGGTATGACAGCAAGTAGCCAATGCCAAATGCAACTGCATGCACAGTTTTCCTGGCCTCTCTGTGCAGTACCTGGGCAGGCTGGTCTTTATGAAATGGAGTTGAGATTTTTATAGTCTTATTTCTGAGTTTTTATATTGCTTTTTTTTTGTTTATCTCAAGTAAGGCATGAAGGTTCTGATGCCCTCTGCTTGAGAAAGGGGACTGTTTCATAGCTTTGAACTACACAACAAACTATATCCTGATCAAATGAAGGTTATCATTTGGGACCAAGTTTGCCCCTTCCATAGTGCAGAACTGTTAACCAGCTGCTAACCATGATCATTCCCCCCTACACCCCCAAAAACCCCACAAGCCTAAGAATAAAGTAAAACTAGTTGGCCCCGCGTCTGTCAGGTTCACTTCCCATCTGCTGCCCCAATGAACTGGTCAGACGAGGGGGAGGTAGCACTAGGGTAGATTTTCACAGGCACGGTGTGAGCTGCACAGAGCTGAAAGCTGCAGGTGGCAGCTCTTGCCATTGTCCTCTTCTGAAAATGTCTGTTATCTCATATACCTTGCTGTGTTTAATTTACAAACCTCTCTGCTAATATTGTGCCCATATGCTTCTTCGAGTGGAATAACAGGCCTGGTGGAGTTTCTGGAGTTGCTATTGGTCTGTATAAGTGTAGCTCATTTGCCAAGACTTGGAACAAAAACATGATTCTAGTGTGTACTGCTAAGCAAAATGAGTGGCACTGACAGCTGTGATCTGCCTCATCATTCATTTAAATGCCACTAGACGTGGATGTTGATAAGTGCAGTAGCTTAATGACTGTTCTGGGTACAGCTATGTTTGGCTAATCTGGAAGTTACTACATGCACAAAAACCACGAACAGAGTAATCAGAGGTTTGTTATTTTTAATAAGATAAAAAACAGCGTGCGCTGGAGGCTTTTTAGTGGCACTGAGAAAATGCCTTTTTTTCAGCAAGTGCTGATTTGCCACATCTCTTCATGAAAGGCTGGGATTTCATTATGGTTTTAACCAGACCTGTAGCAACAAAATATTTACTGTGATGTTTGGAAAAGGGTGTAGTCTAGTAGTTAAACACCACGTGTAGGAACATACTATTAGTGATACCTTTATAATTGCTACTCAGAAGGTTTGCAATGGCATAGCTTTCAGTAGGTGCATATATAGCATGAAAAGGGTATTCCCAGAGCCCAGCAGGACAAGTCTCTACTGTTCTGCTAAGAAAGCAAGCAACTCCATTCTGTGCTTCAATTCAGGAGCAGAGAAGAAAAGTTCCACAGCAGGAACAAAGCACTGTGACTATTTAAATTGAGAGCATCGCTTGGCAAGCTCTGGTTTTCACCAACATTACAAACAAGTGAGTTAGAGCAATTAGTAGCTGTGGGAGGATGTCCTCATCTTTAATGAATCTCTGATAACTGCTGCTTCTCCCCAAGACCTCATTAAAGCCCTATGGATTTCGAGCTGGGAAGAGTTTGTTTTTTGGCTTGAAGTCTTTGGAAGTGCTTGCCAGAGAGCTGGCAGGTCACGGCACACTGGAACAATTCCTGTTCTCAGAGGCTCAGCAGAACAGCATAGAGCTGCTGAAGGGAGCTTTAGGTAAAACAAGAGTTATGACACAGTTAAGATGTAAAAACACAGTCAAGGTGTGGAAGAAATGTTTTCTCTCCATGTGGGTGTGGTACAAGTTCATTTGTGCTATGAGCACAGCTTTTCTATGCTGGTGCTATAGGAGGTCTTTGCAGAAGGTCCTTCTGTGCCATCCATCAGGAACCGGCCTGTGAGGGGGAGCTCATTTGTTATAGCAGCAGTATTGGCTTGTCATGCCTGCAGCCTGTGGAAGGAGATCAGCCTGTTCTGGTTGTGATCATTCTTCAGACAGCATGAGGGCCGGAGGAGGTGGGGACTGAAAACCTCCTGCCTAAAGTTCCTCGTGTCAGTTGAAAATGTTCGGTTCCATTTGAAAAATTTCTCTGTCAGCCAAAAATAACAAAGGGGCCTTGGAAATAACTCAAATAGCTTGTTGTTCCAGAGAGTGACTGTACTCCGTAGAGAAGAGTGCTATTTCATCTAAGGTATTGACTTCAAAAAGGAAATATGCTTTGAGTGCTGCCAATTAAAGTAGAGAAATTTCATCTCAATTTTTGATCAGAGCATATATTAGAAGAAAAACATAACCTGTGTCTTTCAACCTATGAGTTCTTTTTGGCTAATGCATTAGTAAGGTTTCTGAAACCAGGGGTTTAAAAAGAGGCTCAGGTGCCTGTGCACTCAAGCACTTGTAGTTTGCTGAACCCTATTTCTCAGCCTTTCAGATTTGTTCCTTTGGCACAGGTATGTCACATTTTATTCCTCTTTTTTTGTTCCTGGTTGTGATTTCCCAGCTAAAGCACAGACAGCCCATCAGGGTGAAAAATACACAAGAGCCTCTTAGCTGCAGCATTCTGTGATGTACATGAGCAGAAAACTTGATTTACTGGAGCAGGCGTGCACTTGTTCCTCGATGTCCTTTACTCATGATTGCTGGTGTAGGGCAAAATGCTGATGCTGTGGTTTCTGACCCAATGTCTAGGTTACTTTCCAAGGTGTTCCTGTTGCCTCTTTCTTTTCCACTACACCTGTTTACATATGTTTTAGGTAATATCATTCTAATTCTTACTTAATTCTCTCTGGCAGTGTTTGCATAGCCTTCTTCAGGCAGCTTCATAAATCTTGCATAAGGTGCCTTTACCTTTCTTGTCATGGCTTTTAATGATTTCAGCATGTCTGCAGTCAGTCACTGCTCCTGTGTTTGCTTGCTGCTTTTTCTGCTTCAGTGCAGACACTGGTTCCTGTTCACTGTTAGCTATAATAAAAATCCTTTATCATCTGTCCACTGTAATGTTTTTGTTATGGGTGTTCCACTCCTTCGTGGACTTTTTCACCCTTTTATCCTGTCAATTTAAGCAATAGCAAAAATCCGCTCAGTTGGCTTGATTGCATCCATCCTCATCTGAAAACCTGATAATAAGCTCTCTGATAATGTCAGGTTTCTGAAATAACCTGCCAGCTGAAGCAGTGTGAGGAATGTCAGCACAGCTGGCATGTGCCCCCCACCCCATCTGCCCACCTGACACAGAGGTCATTCTCCCTGTGTTGCTCTGACACAAGGAGTGCTCCCAAATGGAGAAGCATACAGTCTTTCCTCACCAGGCAGCAGGGCAGCAACCCACACACCAGTTCTCTAAACCTCTCCCTTCTCTTGTATTCAGCACCTTATTATGCATCCTGTAGAAGGCAAAGCGTGTTTCCACCTGATCTTACCTTTATGTTGAGCCTCCTTCTCCATGTTAGCTCACCTCTGCTGTCCCTGTTTTCTTTGCTGAGCCTGAAGCTCAGCCTTCTTGAAAGTTTACTTCTCTTGTGCTGTACGTAAATCTGTAGCAACATGTTTATATAATCTGTCAGTTGGAATAGGGAATAAAAATAATGATAGTCACACAGTATATTAGTCATCCATAAAACAAACTGTGCAGCTTTGCTCACAGGGCTGGCATAACACAAGAGATCCCTTGGGTCCCGGTTGTGGCCCAGTGGCCTTCACTTGCAGTAGCTGCATGGAGGTCCAGCACTGGGCACAGCTGGCAGGACAGCAACAGCACCATGTGGGGCTGCACTGTGTTGTGCTGGGGGAGCAGCTCTGCCCTCCCAGTGTCAGCTTGGCTTTAGATGACTGCTTATGCAGCCAGGAGACCCAGTTCCAGCTGCTGCATGCATGGATTTTCTCCAGAAAAACTGTTACATTCTGCAGTAGTCTAATCTGACTTTCAAACTATGATAAGCAGCTTATTGTTTTTCTTCTGTGGCAATGTTTCTAAGTCATACAGATTTTTCCTGATAGGATTTGAAGCCGTATAGAACAAAGTAGGCCATACTAAGGTAACTGGAACCATTTAATTTGCCAAGTTTGACAAAGGTCTGCACACAGTGCGGATAAAAAGTGTGTAACCTGGAGTGGGGTGGATCTGAATTAGTTTGCTGATTATGCATTTATCTGTTAATTGGAATATTATCTTTTAATTAAATTGACAAATGAGAACAGGTTAGCTTTTATTTGAATACATTATTGCTTCAAAGCCCATCAGAAGATGCTGTCAGGGAACCTTTTGTGGGACAGAAATAAAACAGGAGAACAGGGCATGCAGTTCCCTCAGTGCCTCTTCAAAATGGGGAGAAAAATAATTAGGGTTCATAAAAGAAAGCACCCAAAGTGGAGCATCATTAGTCTTTCTAATTACGAAGTCATATATTCTGTTCAAAGATATCTCGCTTTTGTTATGTGATAGATGCATCTGCAGCCTAATTTCTAAGGAGGGAGTTAGTCAGTTGGCCTGAAATTGGTGTTTGCTCAAAATCCTGTGGTCATGGCCTGATTACATCAGTGATGGAAAGAGGACCAATCCCAGCTGGTGCTGACCATTGATGGCTGATTTCCAAGGTCTGCTTTGTGAGAGCTGAAGGAAAGTAAGAACAAATATGACTATATATACATGTATGTAATCATTTATATATTTATATTTATTTATTCCTTGTTGATATAACTATATGTATTTGCATACGTGTGTGTATATATATATATAGTGTCATTGTATGTGCACATGTATATACACAATGCAGATGCATGTATCCACAAACACACATTAAAATGTCCAAGGAACCTCAAATTCCTCGGCAAAGTGCAAATGTTGCTTTGCCTAAAAGCACATCTCACTTTAAGAGAAAGCAAAGTAAAAAATTAGTAGTATATACGAATTGGAGAAAAACATAAATACAGCATACATTAGAAGTTATAGAATATGAAGGGGGAGACAAAAAGATCAAGAATATCACCAGTATTCTGCAAAAGCAGGGGGAGTTTGCCTGGTGTCTTTTCCAGCTGGTCCAGGAAGAGGGATGAGTTCTTGCTTTGTAGAGAAATGCAAGAAAAATCCTCTGGGGAAAAAAAAAATAAGTTTGGAAGAGAGCATTGAAGAATAAGAGTGTAACTAATGTGATCTGGCAAACCTGCTTTCACCTTTGGAGGTGAAGATGCTTTTTAACTGAGATGTATGTTTGCATCACTTAGCATTGTAACATCGTAACTGCAGAGCACCCTTCAGTGAGTGATGGATGGGCTACGTGATAGGCACAGTTTCTAATAATCTGAAAGTAAGCATTAAAAATGAGGTGAGTGCTAGTAGAATATTAAATAAGAAGGATAGGCAAGTGTAGAGCTAACCCAGCCGCATCCCAGGTGCACAGGATGGAGTGATGCACCTTTAGGATGAGGATCGCCATCTGTGTGGTGCTGCAGGCCAAGAGGGCAGCACTCCATGTGCAGCTCCCTGTGTGGGATCAGCACTGGGAAGAAATGCACGCATGGCAGGAAGGAAGTGTAGTGTAAGGAGGAGAAATGGGTGATGCTGTTTTGTCTGCCTTTCAGAGATTGGTATTTGCCCAGGGAGGTGGTGGAGTCTCCTTCTTTGGAGATATTCAAGACCCTCCTGGACGCCTACCTGTGTGACGTGGTGTAGGGAGCCTGCTTTGGCAGGGGGGTTGGAATCAATGATTTCTAGAGGTCCCTTCCAACCCTTACAATTCTGTGATTTTGTGAATTCCCAAACTGATCTGAGTGCTGAAGGTAATGCCTTAACACAGAGAGGCTTAAGGAGCTCAGCCTGTTTCGTTCATCAGGAAAAGGCTTGAGAGGTGACTTGATTACAGTATATAAATACCCTAATGGTTTTTAAAGGGCTCCTTAATGTAGTGGAGGAAGGCAAGAGGGTGGTGATCAGCCAGAAGCTGCAACCAGATGAGTGTCAATACTAAGTAAGGAATGTTGAACAGTGATGGTAACTTACTATTGAAACAAGAGATCAAAGGAGATTATACACTGTCATGAAGTACTGGGTTCCTTACTACTGGCCTTCTTCCAGTGCTTGGAACCATAGTGGCTGGGCTCAGTTCAGGAGCCTTCAATAAGCAGCTCTAGTTACAAGATCCACTTCTGGTGCTGTATTATTATCTTTCTAGAATATATGCACTTGTGTGTTGAGAAAAGAGCGTCAGAAACTTCACCATTTGATTATGATGAACTTCAGCGCATCTTGTTACTATATAACAAATTGGACTGGCTGAAACATGATTTCATTTTCTGTACAGGAATGTCATAAAGTTAGAACGTTTCTGAAGCTTCCTTTAAATAAGCTCATGATAGATACATTCTGTTTTCCTCTCCTCAAAGCTTTGGTAGAAATTGAGTGCTTTCTGACAAGGTATATTTAGATATCTGTATTTTTTTTCTTATTGCCTTTAAAAGTATTCAAAGCAAAGACACTGCAGATGATTTTGTGTGATACACTGAGGGATGTCAGGCAGCCCCTGGTGCATGTGTGCTGTATGGCAAAGGGTGTTTGTGGTATATCGGTTGTCCCTTGACATCAGAGGCAGACGCTGGTGTTATGGCAGTAGAAGTTGAACCTTCCTACCACTATTCTGTTGTGTTGTTGCGATGTGGCAGATGGCAGCAGAGTGGCAGTCTGACATATTGCCATCTGACATGTAAATGTGCATGATGCAAAGTTGTTTCACTGAATTCCTCCATGTGGTAAAAATAAAAGGCACCCAGAGACATTCACTGGTGCTTGCTGAATGTTTATGGAGACCAGGCAGTGGATGTGAGCACAGTGAGGCAGTAGGTGCTGTGTTTCAGCAATGGTGACAGCAGTAGTGGGTCTCCTCTCCTGGTGCAGACAAAGATGTGTGTGTTTACAGTCTGAAATGGACCTTTTCTGGTTAGACTCAGGGCATGTTCCTGAAGTCGTGTTTCATTGCAAAGGCCACTTTAGAAGAAGGGTGTTAATCTGTTTGCAAAGCACAGTGCTAAATTTACTAAGCCTGATAGGGGTATTTAATTAAATGAGGATGAGTTTACCCCTTTAAGGAATCTGAACATTACACAGAATCTTCCTGCTAATAAAATTAATGGAGAATAGTGAGCTTGCACAAAAATGTGTGCTAAAGCAATTACAGGACAGTAAAGTAAATGTTTACAGAGATTGAAAGAAAAATCTGGCATTAATATCTTGCTCTTTAGAACAGAGATTCATGACTAAACTGTGTAGCAAAATGATCTGCTTAATCTAGTTTATGAATACTTCTCTTAAAAAAAGCAATGAAAAGCTATCTCTAAGAATAGGATTAAAATAAAAATAAATGCCAAGAGGGCAAATGTTTATATGAGATTTGGGTCAGAATTTGAGCTGTGATGGGGCCAAGATGGACTCAATCCAAGATGCAAAAGTCTCTGATTGTATTTAGAACAATGGTTTTAAACAAAATAATCTGATCAATTCACTGCATAAAAACTGACGGTGTTTATCAGTGCCAACAGTTTATGCTTGAAGAGACAGCATGTTTTCAAAATACTAAATAACAGGGAGCCTTTCAAAAGCATCCTAGTAATGAGAATGAGGGCAGGGAGCTGGTCCTTTGCAGACAGAGACAGGAGCTCAACAGTATTTACAGTGCATCAACCGCATCTGAATTCCAAAAACCACACAGCTATAGCTGTGCTTGTGCATGCAGAAAATGCCTGCCTGTGTGTGTGAGACACCGCTTGCATCCATCACATCTTAAGATGAAAGATTTAGAGATCGAGGTGGAGTTCTTTCGCTCTTCCCATGCGCAGCCTTTCTATTTTTTTTTTTCCTAATCTTGGAACATGGGCGTGGAGGAAGATAGCATGCTATCCAAACAAGTGACTGTGCTGCAACCGAAGAAGTAAGAAAATGCTCAGAACCAGCAAGCAGGAAAAAACCCAATTATGTCAGAAAACTAGCTGAATGTTGTTTTAAGCCTGATTGAATCTACAAAGCTTTTGAACACGCTGTGACTTATGCCAAGCAGCGATTCTTCTCCTTTTAATCTTTCTCGGATTTTTAATTGCTATAATCAACAAAATGCATCTTCGCAGAGTTAAGATTTCAGATTAATGGAAAAATAGTTTGTCAGCTTTGTGATCTACAAGCGAAGTGCTTGCCTAAGGCAGCCTTACTCACAATCATGGAATGTTTTGAATTGGCAGAGATGCTTTAAGGTCATCTGATCCAACTTCCCTGCAATGAACAGGGACACCTACAGCTCCGTCAGGTTGCTCAGAGCTTGGTCTTGAATGTCGCTTGGTCTTGAATGTTTCTGTGATGTATTTTCCTCTCTGACTGTGAGGTCCTCTAGGATGTGTAGTTCTTCCTCTCTGTGCTCCACATGATGTTATGATGTGGAATAAAAATAGTAAAAATTACAAAACCGTGACATTTCTATCATAGCAGTCCCTGCTAAAGACTGTCCCCTTCTTTCTCATAGCCTCCCTTTACATACTGAATCCTACTGTGACTGGCTAAATCTCAGCAGATGTTCTTTTGCATCTTTATGAACTGGGTTCGCAAGTTCATCAAAGAATCAAAAAATGGTTTGGATTGGAAGAGACCTTAAAGACCATTGAGTTCCAGCCCCCCTACCATGGGCAGAGTACATTACATCAGGCTGCTGGAAAGCTCCATCCAACCTGGCCTTGAACAGAGACTGGGCATCCACAGCCTCTCTGGGCACTTCAGGAAGACAGATCTAGAAGACAAGCAAGCCCTGGATGGAAGCAGGCAAGCACTGCTGCCCTGTAGAAATGCTTGTGGCTCATTCTGTACTGAGCTAGCACTGAAAACTCAGGAACCACGCTTCGCTGCTATAATTTCATTGAATAGATCCAGTGCTAGTTTCCATCCATTGCATTGTAGAACTGTAGCCCTTTGCAGCTGCACTTCTTAATGAATATAATGCAAAATCATTGGAGAAGTTCAATCAAGAGCTACATGCTTTTAATTACAACATGATTGAAGCATTTATAAGAGGAGAAATTATAGTAACTTTAAAATAAAATTGCTAAGAGAAAAAACAAACTTGTATAGAGTAGACAATGGTAAGCTGAGGAAACTTATTTTAAATATGTCAATAATAATGTAGTGAAGGTTATGATTGTTAGCAGGGAAAGATTTGGAAATCAGTTATCCACTTAAAATAGCAGCAGAAACACAGTTAGTGTCCAGGTGGGTCATTACACCATCCATTTACTCTAAATTATACTCTCAGCCTGATCACAGAATGTAAGTATGCAAAATGTAAGTTAAACTTAGGGGTTTTAGTTTTGTCTGCTGCTCTGATATTTTAAAAACTACAATTTTGTATTATAAATAAAAGCTTAAAGTGATGTCCAGCTGTCCTTCAGCCAGGGACCCTGCCGAACGTGCTGCAGCCTTTGCAGTGAGGTGCTGCCAGTTCAGGGACTTCTGTCCCAGGACATTAGCCACAGCTTCTGCCTTGACAGATTTGCTGTAGGAGATGCTGGGATCCTTCAGCTTCAAGTGCTGCCCTGACAGCCCTTACAGCTGTCCCACATCTTCCCAGCTGCAAAGCAGCAGAGCCAGCTGAGCTCCCAGCTTTAAACACATTTGTGATGGGTGTTTGTTTAAGCTTCTCTTTCCTGGGTAATTTCTCAAGACCTTCACTGTTACTGTTAGAAACATTTTGTTTTGTAGAATGGTGGGAGGAAAATGTTGAAAGTGACTGAAGTGGCTAAAGGTGGCTTCTGACATCGTTTTCCTCTTAGTGTCTTTGTTTGATATAAGGCAGAGAAGTATAATTCCAGCATTCTAGGGCCATACTCCCCACTAATCTCAGATCAGCAGAAAAGGCAGTTTCAAAGCAGAAACCAAGCTTATCCTTGGCACAGGTTCCCTGTCCCATTTCTGAACCATTACAAATCAAAGTGCACATGTTCCTGACGTGCAGACGCATTGTAAACCACAAATAGCAACATACAGGAGATTTCTTTTGTCTGAAACAAATGCCAAAATGCCTTCAGTGGTTTTGGACTTTTTTTCTTAGCTCTGCCTCATCATAACAGCCTCATATTAAAACCAACACAAGCTCTGAGATAACTTTTCATCCACAGCTTTCTTCTGGTGGACTGTGGCAGCATTTACAGACTGAGCAATGATTTCTTGCCAGAAATGCAGCCAAAGGTAGGCTTAAGCTTTCATGGCAGACTGATCCAATTTTCCTTGAGTTGCATGAGACTGAAACAAAAACACTGACCACCCAACTTGAGTATTTCTAGGTCTGGTGTGTCTTTAGAAAAATAACATTAAGAGCATTTTATGTAAACCACAGAGTTAAGTAACTGCTTTTTGTTGTTGCTGTTAACCACAATGTCTGAAATGTTTTGATCTCTCTATTCTCTCCACAAGTGTCTGGATTCATCATTCAACTTGTAGCGTATTATGTGAGGGGAAAAATAACAAACCTTAAAACAGACATTTTAAACGCAGGACTCAAAGAGCTGTGTGTGCTCAGCAGGTCACTTCAGCTCTAAAACACTTCTTTAGGTCTATTCAAGTGCAGCAGATTGTGCAGCCTCTTTGGTAGCTTACAGATGAGGTGGTGGGCTGGGATGTACTGCTCCACACTGTCCTGTAAGCTGAGGGCAGGGAGAGGTGCTGCTGGGGAGCCACTGAGAAGCTTGTGTAGGCTGGTGGTTGAATGGTGTTATAGCTGTAGAGCATAATAAGTGTTTTTGAAATCCTGTGAGATAAGAGATGTCATATAAATGTAGTAGACTGGTGTGAAAATTTTGTATCTATGCTTATTGTATAGGTCTCATTCTTTTCCTTTAGTGCAGTACTCTTTTGTGATAGAGAGTAACTTATTTTATTCATTTGCTTTCAAAATACTTTTACTCTTAGCAAGGCACAGTCACTGAAGCCTCCTCAGTACTACTGCCTTTGTCCTAATTTCCGCCTTGAATGTGGATTTGGACGTGGGTGATTCCCTTTGGACTCCACTGTAATGTCCTTAGGCAGCAGCTGGGATTCTTTTGGCTACCAGCCTTTCTTTCCCTTTCTCAGCTAGGGGTTTTGTGTGTCCTTTTGTCAATGTGTCTCTAGCCAGTCAAAACAACGTCAAAGAGCTGAGGTCAGATTTAACATCTGAATGCTCTCCTCAAAGAACTGGGTACTGTTTTCCCTTCTGATTCCACGAATTGGTGCAATAAACTTTATCAAGCTCTGTATAGCAATTCCCTTTTAAGCAGCAAGACATTCCTTCTGGCTCCCGTTTGCATTGCTCCTGATGACTCGGAGGTCTGTGGAGCTGCTTCCCCTGCCGGGCTCACTCTCGGTGGGATGCTTTTGCAGCTGGTAGTTTGGATGCATGTGAACAGACGTGTGCTGTTTTCCAAGGCAAGCACCCATTTGTTAGCACGAGCTGCTCGCGCTCTCCTCTCCATGGGAGCTCTTCCCTGCTGAACTTTTGAACCACTGAAGCAAATCAAATTGTGTAGCTCCACAAAACAGAAACTGGCATTTGAGCTGTTTCAAGGAAGTGTTGCAGCCTCAGCACAGTTGCCCCGGGAAGCAAAATCAACAGAGAAACACATTGTCAGGGATGGCAAAAGAATAGCAGCCTGGTAAATGTGTCTTTTTTCTCAAGCTTCTTGTGTCTTACTTGTGCTATTTCTTAGGCACGGCCATGTATGTAAGATGATAAACTTGTGTGTGATTTTTCTGTTTGGCTGTGCAGTATCTGCTAATATAGTTTCCTGGGTTGGTAAGAGAGTAAGAAGCACTGCCTGAAATAATAGACTTTAGTTTGTGAAGTCCTTATGTGTTTCCAGTCTTGTGACCAGGGAGCATGCCAGAACTTATCAAATTGCTCTGCTCCCTATGCAGGAGATCCCCTGAGGCAAAGCTGAGTGGTGGGCTGCTTGCTGCCCTGCCATCCAGTAGCTCCTCAAGTGACAGCAGGCCACATGTGGGCACGGCAGTGAGCACTGTTCACTGAGCAGTGTGCCTGGCAGGTCAGGCATCCCTGTGTTCCTCTTATTTGGCAATCTGAGCAGCAGTGTGGCTGGGCAGAAAGGAATGGTAGTGGGGCACCCAGCCGACAGTGAGCGCTGGGTGGATGTGCTGAAGGAGGTTTAGCTGAGGATGCTTAGATCTGACAGGTTGAGTTTGGTGAAAAGTGGAGGCAAGAAAAGTAATGGGTTTCTCTTTAAGCCTGCAAATAATGATTGAAGAAAAAGGGGCTGATCTGTTGAATGAATCACTTACAAATATCAGCATTAAATAAACTACACTTGGTGCACAGCTCAGACCTACCCCTTATATGTGGGCCTTATATGAGGGCCATACCTGCCCTCAGAAAAGCTGTGGAACTGGAGACTTACAAAACAGATCTTGACCAGAGGCCTTTTGTCAGCCCTGCAGAGTTGTGTGTTGGAGTAAAGAATCTTTACTAACTGACATTTGAGAAAGTTGTTTCCCAATAATAGATTAGCTCAAATCCTGTCACACTTCAGGTCTATATTCTTCAGTACAGTGTCCTCAGGCTTGAGAGAACAGCACTGATTCAAGGAGACTCAACTTAAACGCCTTCATCTTTCGCTCAAAGATTTGTGTGAGCTTACACAACAGCACTGAGTCATGCACATAGGATCATGTTTTTATTCATCTAGCAAAAGTAAAACTGGTGTTCTCTGACCCCAAACCCAGTGTTCCTATACATGGAGCGTACATAATGGATCTGCCCCATGTCCTGGAAAAAAGGATGGATTTTAGTAGGTGATGAGAACTCCATAGTGGACAATCATTCAATATTAACGCGTTTTTCATGTTCCTTTTCCTTTCATCCAAGTGGAAATGAATCTGAATGACATTTCTGCACTTCAACTGGGAAAGGAAAGGTCAAAGGTGCTAAAAGGCCCTCTCAGTATATGAGATACTGCAAATAGAGGTTTGCTCTTTGTCCTTAATACTACCTTAATTAATCCCGTTAAGGATGGTGTGTGATTTACACATGCTTTAACAAGTGAACATCAGTCTGTGACTGAGGATTTGGTAAGTCCCTTTTGCTCCTGCCTGACTGTATGAATGCAGTCATCTCATGGAAGTGGGCTGCAGGAATGCCAGTTGTAATGCACCGCTGAAACAAGTCCTCGGGGCTGGATCAGACTTGTGGAATTAAGGAAAGAACAGCAGCTTTCACTGCAGCTGGGATCAGATCTTCTGTATTTGGTTTTCTAACTTGCAGGTTCCTAGCCACAGTCAGTCATCTGGATAGAGATTGGCTGGGGAGATGGTCCCAGTGCAGTAATGGCTAGTGTGATGTGCTTGTCCTATTGAATGGGTTGTAGAGGGGCTCTATCATATACATGGCTGTACGTGGCTAGTGAGATAAATGCTGACTCTTCATTGCAGTCATCAGCTCATGCCAGTTGTATAATCAGACCACACTGTAAAAAAAAAAAAAAAATAAGAAAAAGGCACGTTAAGCAAAAGATACATGGCAGCAGGGAGTTTGGTCTTTCGGATTTTTAAGAAATTATTTGGATCTTTTAGTTGTTGACCAGTGACATGGGATATATTTGCTTTCAATTCTAAATTAGATTTCAATATGTAGAAATACATCATGCCATGTCCAATAAGCAGCCATGTTGTGTAACACTTGAAAGCACAGCCATTCCAGTTCAGTGTATTTTCCTGAGCATTACCTTTCTTCATTATGTTCAAGTAGGGACCTTTACATGGTACAAACTTGAAGACAGCATAAAACAAATGTGTTCTGTGTTACTATTGTTGCTCAATCATTTTCATGGGATTACACTGGTTTTGTACTGAATGATGTTTAGACATGAATATCCATGGTTATAGCATGCTGACAGCAGGCAAAACAGAAAATACGTGTGCTAAATTTGATATACAAATCAATAAATCATTTGTCCCTTTAAATAAAATGAAAGTAAGGGCTTGTATTGATCTACATCAACTGTGATTAGCGCTGCATGGAATTCTCTTTTGGAGGAAAAAATAAAAGAAGCAGGATAGCTGCTGCTAAGTGAATTATAAGCATCAGCTATTGCGTGGCTGGCTCCCATGGCAGTCAGTTAGAAGATCTATAACAAGTAAGAATCCACAAGACTTTTCCAGCTTCTATAAAATGTTGTGCATTTGAAAGATGGGATTTTAAAGTGTATTTTCTACAGCTCAAGTGTTCTGCTGATGGTAAGGAAAGCACCTCAAACACATAAAGAATCCTATACCTCTGAGCTAAAGAAGTGTCAGTGCACTTTGCAGTTTAAGATTTTGATTTAAGGCAAGCATGTGAAGTACACAGTAACCATGCCTACAACTCCCATTGTATTCTTGAGAGAAGGGAATGTCTTCCCAACATTCATCTTCACTTTCCTATGGCACATAGATTTTAAAGTAGGGTATCTGTCTGCTCTGCAAACTTCCATGTTCTTATTTACTGACCTGTGCTGCTCTGCTGGCTTGTGGATGCCAGACTGATGTGTCTTCTGCAGCCTTCCTTCTGCATGGGAGTCAGGCTGGGTAATGCAGCCTGCTCCAGCTCAGGCACTGATCAGATGCCAGGACTTCACAGAGCCCGAGTTCTTCTCTGGCTTCCTTTGCAGCTTGTTCAATTGCTTTTATTTGTGACTTGGGCTTGAACATGGCATGTATCTGATTTGTCTGCTTTGGAAACGCTTCATCATCAGAACTTGTTTTGAATCAGTTTCACTTTGCCCTTGATTGCAGATTTCTGTTTGCATATCTTTCCAGGAGTTGTGTGTGGTGATATTTTCTAGGGTGATATTAAAAAGAAGACACTCTTGAGGTTGTTACCTTACATTGAAAAAGATTAAAAGTCTTGCTTTCCTCTAGTGTTGCAAACTTAATGTCCCCCCTATACCTGTGTGTATTTTTCCCATCACCTTACCCCACCCCTCTCCTGCTGTAGATGTAGAGAGATGGACAGATTATTATTATGGCATGTAGCACCCTAGCCACTGAGGCTGTGCTGAGGACCTTAGTCTCTTCCTTAGCCCTGGTCTGTCAGCTAAATTCTTTCAGTGTTAATTGTTTTGCAATACCTCAGCTTTGCATGAAAGTAAGCCAGTGCGTCTTGTTCATGTTGATTTCAGTGATTGCTCTAATTTCACAATATGTGTTATTAAAGGATATCGCATCATCTTTTACACAAAAAAGCTTTTCACAAGTTAAACCTGCACACCCTTCGCAGTGCGCAAGTGGCTGATTTCCATGCCACGTCTCTGCAAAATGGCTTTCCTGATGTACCGTACTGCAGGATTACTGGCAGACATTTGTGAGGATGGAAATATGTTGGCATACTGTGGGGGTTTTTTTGAGCCTGAGTTGGAGGAGCACATGTGAAAGAGGAGCAATAGTAGTTAATGCTCCTGACTAATGTTTGTACAGAAAAACACAGCTGAATTTACTCCAGGAACAGAGCTTGGGAGAAATACTGTGCCATTCATGGTTTCCGTTTGTCTCATCTTCATGTTTTTCTCACAATCCTCTAAGAACTGCAGGCAAATCAATTAATTGAAGTTGCACTTTGAAAATAGTGCAACTCCTTTCCTTTATCCGAAGGGAATTTGGTGTGCTGCACCTCCACAGGCACCAGAAAATGCATCCTTTTTTAATGTAGCCCTTTCTCAGTGGTTATTGTTGAATACTTTTTTATGCTGATTAAGAAGTACTGGCTGCCCACAAAAGATTAAGAATCCATACGGATCGCTTATCCAAGCTCAGATCTTGTCTGCAATTAAAATCCTCCTGCAATTTTAGCTTGGCTTTGAAATTCAAATGGATTAAGAGAAAAGCTTCTTAAGCAGATTGCAACTAGTTAGATATTTTATTGTGTGTAAATTGTACGTACATGCTTACAGACAGATATGCATAATGCGATACTATAGTTTGCTTTATCAGATCCATAGGTGGATTTAGGAAAGTCCCCAGTTCCAAACTAGCAGTAAGTCACACAATGTCTCTCTGCTGCAGATAAGATCCGTATGTTGTCCTTGTTCTTGAAAAATCACAGATACTCAATGGTAGTTTAAACTTATATGCAGAGGCTATGTTTTATGTCTGACAGCCCACGGAGCAGCACATCAGAGTGAAGAGGCAGAATACTGCTGATATTCATTAGGAATTCAGCTGCTAGATCCTTCAGATGCTTTGGAAAAATTCCCATCCAAACATGGAAGAAGGAGAGATGCAAAGCAGATATAAAACTTGCTTGGAACAAGTTTTATAAACATCAGACCGTGAAGCAGTTTTGAGGCCCTTCCTGTCCCAACACTCCCCATTGGTTCAGTGTTAGACACATCCTCAGCTCTGTGGAACAAAATTATGTACTTTAAAATCTATCACATTTTCAGGTGTGGAAAGCCACTTTTTCTGCTCAGATTTGAACAGAACCTCTTTTGGGCTTCAACTGAGAGGTATTTTGCAATGAAATGGCTGTATTTTAATGTGGAGAGTGGGCTGGTAGTGCTAGCAGCCTGAATCTGCTCAACAGAATAAAAACAGAATGAGTCCCAAGAGAGTTACTGGACAGAGGGAAGAGAGAGTAATTACAGGTGTTTAATGGGTGTATTTGTTCAATAGCTCTGTGGCTTATTGCAGGATATCACTTCCAGGCATTTCCGGCTGTATGTGAAATATGTATGCTAGCCTTGTCTGTTTTCTGCTTGGATATAATGCTTCATGGGAACAACAAAATTGGTAGAAGTCAGAGATCAAAACTGAATGCTGTTTCCCAAATAATAATGATACGCTGAATGCTGTCATGGAAACCTTCCTTACAGAGTGCCCTTAGTGTAATGGGCAATCATCCCACACTATGCTGCACAAGCGCTCATCTGTCACCACATCAGTCTATAAACTGTAGCCACAATGAAGCCACACTGTTTACTCACATGATACTGCTCACCTTGGATAAATGCTGCAGCCTTCTTTTCATATCTGCATACCTGGCTATGCAGTGCAAAGCTAAGTGATGTCAGATGGACTTTATTTCCTTAAGAAAATGGGAATTTCACCTTTTCTCTGAAATCCATATTAACTTCAAAGGTTTCATGAACACTTCTTAGCTCGCTCCTGGTTTTGGGTGCAACTCCTGCTTAATCTGTTCCACCAAGGTCAACATCCCATTGCTATTCACCTATGTCTTAGTGGTCTTTCATAAAATCCTTTTGACTATTGGTTTTATCCTGAATTCAGTGATCCCGCTTTAGTACAAAAATGCATGGTTCCAGATTTCCAGACAATATATCAAGGAACATTTTATCAGTGTCTATCAGTGCAGGTGGTTAAGTGCCTATAGGCAATCTGTGAATATTTAAAAGGATTCCACTAATTAGAGTGCGTCAAAAGAAGATAAATCTAATTTTGCATGGTGGGATATACAGTGAATCCTACTACTTAATGTAAAGAAATTACGAAGCTGTTAGGGGGTAAGCTTGACTTATGATTCTCTACAAGTTGGACAAAGTAGGCCTTATGGAAAGGAAAGCTCTTTTCAGGTTGAATATGTGTATCTGCAGTGGTGTTACCTCATGCTGTGCTTCTTACTTCAGAACACATTGTTGATGGCTCAGTGTGTGACAGATCTCTCTATGCTGACTGACCACCTGCCCCGGTTCTCACCTTCTGTTTTAGTTACGTTGTGATAGTTGCAACAAAATGGGATATTTAGAAAATGAAAAAGAAGGTCTAAGTTGTATGCGTCTTCCCTGCCAGACTCTAGGAGGCTCTCCTTATTGTATCAGAGGGAATATTCATCCTACCTGGCTTCAAGGCTACACAGCTGCATCAGGAAAGAGTATTTTTCCCCCAAAATAAAGATACTAAATAATAGCAGCTGGCTTTCTATTTAATATTTAAATAGCTCTGAAGCCCCAGTAAGTTTTGGAAGAGGTCTTCTGCCTTCTGCTTTCATTTCCTCCCATGTAATAGGAAACTCTTTGTTCCTGCTACTGAAAGTGAAGGAAAGTACAATTCATTAAGCCTGCAATTGTTTAGAACTCAGAAGTGTAGATTGATTAGCAAATACTCTACAATAACTCTTATAATGGAGAGCTCTAAATAAATGGGTTTAAAACTATTCTTACTGTTCCTAGTGCTTTTTCTACAGTCTAAACATGCTGTGTACACTATTCTTTGACTCTGCTGTGTTCCTGGAGGGGAATGAATTGGAATATTCTGAATGCCTTATGTAACGTGTTTAGAGAACTTTCTTGTTTGTATCTTTGTTTGAATTTCTTGGACGGAATTAATTAATGGCAAAGTATAAAGGGCAACTTTGAAATCCTAGCTGACTTATACACTAGAGCTCAATTTGTATTCTACATCAAGGAAATGCTTGGATTTGAAAGAAGGATGCCATTATCAAAAAGATTTCTGTAGATGGCTCTGTTCTTCAGAGCACCATCTCTTCACCACAGAAGTGCGGTTTTAACACTTGGGTGATTTAAAAGGAAATTGATCTTTTTGATCAGAGTATGTATTTAATTCCTTATTAAAAAATAAACGCAGAACAGGAAAGAGTAGCTGATTTGGGAAAGGATAAATGTTACAAAAATTAGGTTTCCTTGAAGCAGTCTTAATTTCAGAGGGATCACAAACAGAATAAAGTCTGTAGCCAACACTTTTATGGTCTTGTGAAAATCTGACGGGGTAACAGCTTTTCAGAACCATATTTGCGTTTTGATTTTGTAACTGGATTCCTTTGTACAAGATCACAACAATGTGTAAGATGTAGTTCCTCAGTGGGTATAAATTTGTCAAGCTGTACTGAGGACGGTGGAATTAAGATAACTTGCATCAGCTTTTAAATGATTCCTGCAACAAGCCAAGAGGTTGGACAGGGACATCCTGCCTTTTGGCCCTGTAGAGAAGGAGCTACTTGGTGAAATGCCACATTGTGTTTTAGAGACAAGCAAAGCAGAGTCTGGCAGTGTGTACACAGGGATATGTGCTTTACCCTGCTGTCTGCTCTGCAGTGGGGTGGGCTGAAGAGAGGAGCTGGAGCTGCTGCTTGCACACTTACGCTGCCCTAAGTTTCAGGTTCTGCGTTCAGGGCAGGCTCTCACTGCAGGCAAGGCAACTCCTGCAAGCAGTAAATGAAGAGAAGAAAAAATGTGATTGTTTTATGGCACATGCACCAGCGCCTGCTGAATCTACTGGAATTTCCCCAGAGTTTACTGTGAGAGCACCATTAACTCTTGGTCTGTACATGCTGGGACCCTAGAGATGTCTGACACCCATACTTGGAGAAGTCAAGAGCAGGGCTGGCGTGACAGCTGTGTCAAGGGAGAACTGCTGAACCAGGAAGGCCAGGGGATTGCAAGTGAAGCTCAGATCATACAGGGGAGACTTTTCTAGGCTACGGATGTCGAAAGTTGTAAAGGACCAACAGCACTGGCTTCCTTCTGGTCTAGCTCTGTGTTCTTGGGCTTTGAAATTTGTACAAAGGGGAGAGTAACGCACTGGTAGTGCATACATAGTGCCTAGTGGTAGGGTATTAAGCCTCCAGTGCTGATGAAAGGTCTTGTCTCTGTGCTTTCCAGGATTAGCCTGCCTGGCAAAGAGAACTTAGATGGGAAGGCGGAGGGTGTTAATAATTTTTACTACTTTTGAATACTTGTACAGTATAGAGAGGATGGGTTGGGATGGTCTGTTCTGGTTTTAGAATTGTTTTTTTCTTGCCAGTGGTAACTCCTTTTTACTCCTTAAGCACTGTGTATTTTCTGCCTCATTTATTCATATTTGCACAATGGCATGGTCCTGAGAAATGCTAAACATTGTCTTTAGAAACAGTGGAGCATCACACTGAGTGAGAATATTTTTTGCAATCCAATCATAATCTCTTGTCTCCTCTGATGCCAGAAAACTTCCATGTTGTTGAAATAGATAGTGGGTTGAGATACAGGCAGTAGTTGCTGGTGTACAGAAAGGTGCCCAGTTTCTCTAGTCTGTTTGACACTGGACAATTGTGGATTTCCTCCAGCACTGTTGACTGTGCTGTGGACAAGCCTGTGTTTATGCTCAGGCAGTACAAAGTGAGCAGTGGCACTGAGGTTGCTGCTGGTCTCCTGCCAAGAGGCTCCACAAAGGCAGCCAGATCATCTCTGTAATGTGAATATGATGAGAGCTGTGGCAGGACAAGCGTGGTTACAGCCTCCTCCCCCTCTGTCCTCCCCAGTTCTGGTGCAGAGTGTGTGTGTGTACCTACCAGGAGGTCTCCAGGAGTACTGAACGTGAAGGGACCAGGGGAGGCAAGCTGTCTTCTGAGCTAAGAGCTCACATCTGCATGGCTTTGGGATGGTACCAGTAGCATCCCAGATCCTGCCTGGCCCTTCATTTCCGGTGCCTTTGGAGTCTGGCTGTTGGCCACAGTGGGCAGGGCCATTCCACACAGGGGCCCCAACACCACTCCAACAAAATTTCTCTTTGCCTAATGAGGGGACCAGCGGGAGTAGCAGCAGAAGGCAGCACAGAGCCCTCTGACAAGTGGGCATCTCCAGCATTTGTGAGGGAGGCTCCTTGAGCAGGGATCCAGCCATCATCCTGTGCATGAGGTATGGTGGTCCTGGGGCAGAGTGAGACTGGGAAGAGGGAAGGAAGGGAACTACAGCAGAGCTGAACAACCAAGAGAGAAAGCAGGGAGAAAATGGTGCAGGGAGGAGCAGGATTGTTGTAGAATTAAGGGATTGGTGCAGTCCTGAATGAAATGCCTGAGGGATTTGGGTGGGAATGCCTATGTTGTACGGATATATCTGATGTGCACTTTTCTTTACATTTTTAGTCTGATGAAATTAAGTAGGCTTGCTGGATCCTGTATCTCCAGAGTTGAAAAACATACAATTGCAGTCTTCTATATTTCTGATCTTCTAATCCATGGAGCTGGGAAAACAACTTTCAAAACCAGTTTCTCCTCTTGAAATCATTAAGTAAAGGATCTGATTCATCTCAGGCCATAGGTCTTCTCATCTGTTTGAAAAGTTATGACTCTTTTTGTGGAAAAAAATGCATTTTATTTTATTTTATTTGGAGGTGAAGAGAGAGTGCATGAATGTGATTTGGGAAGAAAATGGAACGGATAGTGTCCTCTTCTGGAGGGATTGTTAGACCTGCTCTTTAGCATGTGATGAAGCTCAGACACAATTTGTTCTCTTAGACATGAATGCCTTTGAATACCAGATGCTCTAGGATAAAGGTTTTCTTGTTTGTTTGTTGTTGGATTTTGTTTTGTTTTCTGATTGGGGTTGGATTTATTTACACATGTGCAAAATGATCTGATTTACTGTGTAGGATGTCAGACTATTTATGTTGATGCCTACTTTTGGGAAGCAGGTGATTTTACTCTGCAGCTGAAGTTAAGTCTTATGGTTGTAAAACCCAATGGCATGGTGGGACTCTGGAAAATGAAAAATGACAAGCACTTGGCTTCGTACATTTCTGAACACTTTCTATGCTGCATAAAATCCCTGCATTTCCTTCCATTTTCACAGATCTCATGTTGATCAGCATGCTCAGATTTGATGATTCTTATTTTATTTTATTTATTTAATTTCTTACTGGAAAGCTAATTATGTGGAATATTAAATTCTGACTATCCTTATTATAGAATCACAAGAATCAGTAAGGTTGGAGAAGACCTCTAAGAGCAACCATACTCTAGTCCAACCATCTACCTACCACCAGTGTTCTCCACTAAACCGTGTGCTTAGTGCCACATCTGTGCATTTCTTGAATTGATATTTCTTCAAAGATCTGTCTGTTATTTAGAAAAACATGCTGGAGGCAGCTGGCCAATACAGCCAAGCTTTAAGCCTTCTCTTAACTGTATTAAAGGCACAAAACATACAGAATTGAAAATGGGATGGGATCGCTATCTTGGGAGTTGCTACCAATCAGACTTCACTTACCAGATAGTTTTTGCTGGCAGCAGGTAGCAGAATGCTACATCTCAGCAGTGGACTGACCTCTCACTGGCAGGAAAAGTGACATCTGCCCCCACCATGTTCTGCCATGGCTGCCTGCTGCTAAAAGCAGTCTGCTGATACCTCACTTTCCGGAGCAATGGTGTAGCATCTTTGTTTTCATTCAGAAGGTGCAATGTTGTATTTTGATCTGTGATGTTAGGGAATGTTGCCGTTTGGTATTTCTCTACCAATATAAATTTCAAGCTTTTAGTCTTAAAGGGTAGAGCAGAAAAAGAATCTTCCTTCTTTAAGCTTATGGCAATCAACTATAGTCTACATTTACAAGGCTTACCGAGAGCATCGTATTAAGGAAGTACAAGCCATTAACTTTTCAGTAGCACAACATAAAAGGCCCTTCTTATTATTTGGGTGGGAAACTATAAAACTTAATTTCCTACACATGAAAATACATTTTTAACATGGCAGTAACATAAGCACTGTGATGTTTTCTTAGTTTGAAATAGTAATGTCATTTAGTGCTGCCTTTTCTTCCCCTCACCACCCTACTTTTCTAAATTCCTTTCTAAAAGGCAGTTATGTTTTTTGCACACTTAAAAATACAAACATGGGTGATGTGCTGTAGGTTGGCATTATGTATCCTCATTTTGGATGCTGGTTTGGAGTCTGGATTAGTGCTGTTAATGAAAAAAGAATTATCTCTACTAGTAATGTATAGTTTCTCTGTGGATACATTTTGTTGCATTTGTTTTAGAATTTCTTGGTGTTGAAAACTATGCTTATCGTGTGGTAATATCCTACATTTTTGTGAAAGAGAAGCCATTTCCTTAGTCTTAAAACAATAATTTTAATGTTCTTCCTATTCCTAATCACAACAAAAACATGCTGGAAATCAGAGTTCTTCTGTATGGTTGGACATATGAATGACACGCAGAGACTAAATCTCACAGTAACAGATTGTTATGTGCCCTGGCCTTGAGTCTGCTGGGAAAAGGTGCAATGGTGAGCATTACACTGCTCTTCTCTGGGTAATGCAGTTTGTGGATTACTTCACTATTATTTCACTGGTTGTGTGCGAGATTTCAAGAAAGCAGTTTTTGCGTATACGGTATTCTAGCACTGATGATGTCCTGCTGATAATTACACATAGAATCCTGCTGCAAATGCAGACAAATCTCAGTTTCTTCCTCCAAAAGGCTAGTCAGGTCTTTGCATATGACGAGAGATTTGTTGACTGCAATGATAACAGCTACCATATTGCTCTACTCCCACATCAACACAAATGCTGGCAAAAGCTACTGTGCCAGCTGCCCACTTACACACTCTAGTGGCACCTTTGGTATTCCTCAAATCCACAAATTGCCATTCTGCTCCAATTAATGCTCAAACACATTTTTTTTTTGGTCTCATATATTTAACAGATTTTTGTGAGAAAATAAAAGATGAAGGTAGATACGCAGCAGTCTGTCAAGCCAATAACCCACCTGGTACCACTAAGCCTTTTTTAATGCCAGGAAATACCCTAGCATTACCTGCAGAAACATTATGAAAGAGCCACAGATTAGTCCAGAGAGTGAGGACATGAAACATTAGTTGGAATGAGTGCCGGTGTTCATTACAAGACATGTAGCTATACTTACAGCTGTGGTGGTGCTCCCTGCAATCTCAATGGTCCTGCCTCTCATCTTACTCAGGGACTGGCCTTCCTCAGTGTCTGCTTGCAGACACGTTGGTTGGGTTGTACAGGAACAGGCAACTAGAGAAGGCTCCCCATGGCATGGTGCTTCTCTGTAACAAGATAAGATGACTTCCGTAATGGCCATTTTTATCTAAACTGCCCACACAGGCTTTGCCCTCCTGCTCCCAGAACATGCTTTTCCAGCCTATGGTTTATTTACTGGCGAATCAAGCATGCATAGAGGCAGAGGATGCAACCATTTGTGATAACTTTCCATCTCTAGAAGTATTTCTTTCAAATCTAAATCTCTGACGAAGGAACGTGCAAAATATGCTGCAGGATCCTATTTAAGACTAGAATTTGTTTCTGTTTTTATTTTTACATGTGTTTGCCTGATTTTAGTGGGGCTACATTTCTCACATTTGGGGAAAAAAAAAAAAAACACCTAAAAATCAACAGAATTTGGTGTGTGCCATTTCTGTGGCTGTGTAATCACTTTTCTCTGTCCGTGAAGCTTCATTATGATTATCATAAACTGTTTTATGCTCTGTAGATTTGTGACAAGCAGGAGGTGTGTAAAGATCATACTGTGGTTGTTGCTGACCATTGAAACAAAAGGAAAAACCTGCAACTTTGCTGTGCATTCTTTAAGAACTTGATGGCTGCTTCCATATTCAGAAACAGAACACTGACAGAATAACAAAATAAGTTAATGACATGCCAAAATGCAAATGCTGCCTATCTTGTCTGAAGTTTGTGTGCTAAATCAAGAGGGATTCTTCTGGGGGGTTGAGTGCTCTCAAAGCTTCTGGTCTTACAGTCCATCACTGTTCGGTATTTTATTGTCCTCTGCAGAGTGCTCACTTTGAGATGAAATACGAGAGGGCCATAGTTAATCCTTTTAGCAGTTCTAGTTCTGTCGTTGCAGCTGTGTGAAACCATTTACTCTTAAGTAAAAACCTCTAGGGTGTGTACATTGCAATGGTATTTGCTAGTATTCCCTTCTGACCTAGCCCATGTTTTGGTGTGATGTTGTTTTGTGGGATGTTTGAATAGTTTAGAAGCAATGTCTAAAAACAGGCATCCACACGCATGCCTCTTAAAGCAGGGCTCGTTTTCTGCCTAGGCAGAGTTTCTGATATCCCCTACTGAGGGGTTGCTGCACAGAAAATGTTCCTACAGATCACTACAAATTGCTTGTTTACAGTTTCAGGGCATGTTGCCTTTAAACTACTTAGATTGTGTCATAACAGGTAAAAAGTAATTATTCTAGTTAACATTGAAATATGGTGTTGTCACGTTATGGGTGTCATTTCAGAGCATCTTCCTGTGAAAATTCTTCTGTTGAGGGTAATTGGGCCGAATGGTTTTGTTGAGACCTGTGCACTGACATCAGCAAACTTCCTTCCTGATAATCTTGGTGCCACCGGACTTTTTGTAAGAGATGTATTATCCTTCCGCTTGTCCTTACCATCTGTTTCTTACTTGGAAAATACATAGGTGCTATTTAATAGAAATATTTCCACATTTATGCTTGGTTATCAGGTGAATAAGTCAAAAAGATAACTTGGCAAAAGAGAGTTGAGAGGGGGAGAATGAAAACCATGACTTCAGTATAAAAGGAATAGCGATAAGTTTGTAGAAGCAGAGAGAATGTGTCACTTCAGAATTCTAATATGTAGTTATTACTGACTTTTAAAATAGTTGTATCTTCTAGGGCATGTACAGAGGAGCACTAAGAGAGCTCAGCTTTCTGGTGACTGCCAAATGACACTGCTCTGCAGCCACTGCCTGCAACACAAATAGCTCAGCTACCCTTAAGTATTCATATTGGAGGCAATCAATCACATCTGAAACAGAGCAGCCATAAATAAGATCTCCTGTTAGTGCACATTCTGTTATTTTTGCAACTAAGCTGTATTGTGTCCAAAAGAAATATTTGAATAACTGAATGTCTCCCTCCTAAAAGTGAGTGGGGTGAAAAAGTGTGAATTGTCAGTGTAGGTCAAGAAATAATTAAAATTCAGAATTCAGTGTCTGGATGCATTTCATCTTCTGAACCAAAGCACTGCCACCCTGTGCAACCTTTCAAAAGACATTGGAGCCTCAGGCTTAAGTACCTAAATGTCACAGCAAATGAAGAGATCCAGACAGCCAACTTACTGCTCGTGATGGAAAAGAACACTGCAAGTGGAAGGAGGGTGAGCTCTGTAGGAATGTTATAAAAACTGTAGAGATAGCTCAGGATTAATAGAAAAGGCATCTTGGAGCAGGGAGTTCCTCATGTCTCTATTTCTCAGTTGATAGCAAAGCTCTAAATTTTTATTTTTTCTATGTCTGTCCCACAAAAGAGAAAGCTTGGTTTAGAAATCCCAGTCAAGTATGTACCTGCACACTGTTGGTTACCAGCTCGGCAGAACTTGCTCAAGGAGTTTATCTCAAGTTGGATAACACAGCTGTATCCATAGCAGCAGCAAGGAGCACAGATCCGGGTGCTGTGCACAGGGCAGCAGAGCAGGAGGCTGGCAGCACTGGGTGGCTTTTATCAGTAGTGCTGAGTTGCGGAAGTAGAGAGCTTGGAGGGGTTGACATCATCAGCTGCTGAGGTGACACCTCAGTCACATGTGGTAATTCAGTACTGAACATGTGCAAGTCTCTCCGATTGACTAAGTCCAGCTACGTGATCAATATGTCATAACTGGTTTTCCTCTGTTAAATAAGAACATCTCCAACTTCCAAATCGGGTGGATTTTTTTTTCTTCCTTTCCCTCTTTTTGGCAATTTTTTCTACCTTATACTTCAGAGCTCTTCTGGAAGCAAAGATAGGTGCAAATACTGTGTTTGGATCTGTTCCATCTGTGACATTTTGTTGTAACTGAAGCCAGCACTGAGAGCTTTAACCTGTTTTTCCTTGACTTTGCCCTTAATCTTCTTGCCAAAGAAATGCACACCAACTCACGTTGGTGTTAATGGAAACAGGAAAAATTGCAACATTTTGAAAAGAAATCTTATTAACTCTTTTGCTTATAACTGATATAGCAAAGCATCGGTGAAATTTCCTTTCTTGCTTGTCTTTAAGGTTCTGGTCTTTGCTGTTGCATTATTCCAAATCATTCACCGAATAATTTGCATAATGATTTCAGTTTCTGTGAATCTCATCACCAGACAAATTTGTCTATTAGAACATATGCGAAGGACATTGCTGAACTGAATTGATTGAAGAGTTTGAGCAAACACTAGTGAGTGCTCTCTTGGCATATTCTCACCTCTCTTCAGTACTGATTCAAATCTCAAATTAAAACTGGTGAAAAACAAAATTCTAGGAACAATCACACTGAGATTTGTAAATCTGCCAGCCTTCTATGCCCTGTGCATAGAAATAGAGACAAGACAGGCTGCCTCCTGATTCTGACCTTTTTTTTTCCGTAGATGTTTTGCTGAGTTCTCACGTTGTTCCAAGCAGCCTCCGCCCATGGGCATTTTTAATCTCTCTGGCGTGTTCAGGTCTTGCATGTTGGTGTTTTGCCAGTTTATCTGAACACTGTGTTCTCAAAGCTTACAGGGTGATAAATGATATCACAAGGAAAGATAAACAAAGCTGACAGTAATAAGTATGAATTTAAAGGGGAAAAGGGGGAAGATCGCATGTTGGGGGAAATTTTTCAGTGTGACTGTGATGAGGAGCTGAAATAAGCTCCCTGAGAAGCTATGGCTGCTCCAACACTGGAGGCATCAAGGCCAGTTTGGATGGGGCCCTGGGCAACCTGATCTAGTGCCTGATCTAGCAGTGGCAACGCTGCCCATGGCAGGGGTTTGGAACTAGATGATCTTTGGTGTCCCTTCCAACCACATCCATTCTGTGACTTGGTGATTCTATCAGTAGACCCTCTTCCTGATTGCTGTTCATTCTGCTACTCTTGCTTCTTTCTCCCCTCTTTTGTTCTCCTCCCTGTGCCACTGCAATTTTAAACAGTTCAAGTCCTTCCTTCTCTTTCCCTACTTTAAACATGAGTTATAAGGAAGGAACATCAAGGAAGGAATGCAGCACTCTTTCTTAGGATCAGACAGCAGCGTGCTTACAGCAGGAGCCTCTGACACTGCACACACAGAGTCTGAGAACAGAGACAGTAGCCTGGCACCGGTTCCTAAATCAGCCTGCAAAAGGTGTCAGACTGCTTATGTCAGCCCATGATAGCTGGTTAAGAGAATCCATTCCCTTTTCTCCAACCTCAGCCTACCCCAGGAACAACCCATTTGCAATCTCTAGACATTACATTTTGGAGCTTTTCATTCTTGTTTTGGTTTTACTTAGGATTAGAATTTACTTGCTTAGATACCTGCCTTTGTGTGGACTGAACATGCACGTAACTAAACATCAGCTAGTGGATAGTCTCACAGGATTCTGTGGTGAGATAAAACTCTTATTTAATTTTCTTGTATCTATTTAAAGTCAGTGAATTTTATTTCAGTCGGCTCTTTTCTAGCTTTCGATACTCAGAAAAGACTGTTAAGAACTCAATACCTGTGCTGAGGTCTAGATCCCCTGTGGGCATTCTACTCTGCATGTTTGCTTTCTCAGTCCTTATGTAATGAGATTACATAAGCTAAGGCTGTAATGTTCAAAACCATTTACCATATTAAAGAGCAGCTACCATCAATGGATCTTTATCAGCTGCCTGAAGCAGAAAGGATGCACGTGGCTGTGCATTTGGAAACTGGTTGTTTACAATATTCATCAATGCTTGTTGCCAATCCTGGGCAGATGTCATCAAAAGTCATTACGCAGATCTGAAAATAGAATCAGACTTGACCTAGCCAGGCCCTTACATGATCAATAATCTGTCTCTGAATGATGCCAATGTTGGCCCGTTCTTTCTGTGAGCATTCTGTGGCTCACAGCCCCCGCAGACTTGGATCTAGGGCAGTGTGAGGACAGGTAGGCATTTCAGTGTGTGTTTCAAGTGAAGTTTCCTCACATGTAAGAGTCCGAGTATCTCACTGTGCTGCAATCTGTCCTCACAGAGAGGCATGTGACCTGCATATGTCTGCAGAACAGAGCCCTACTGCACTGCTCATTACCTCCACATGGAAAGTTACTTGTGCCTTGTGTTGAAGCTCACTTTTTGGAGTAGGAAAGGCAGCCTTAGGAGCACCGCTGTGGTGTGTTTCCTTGGCTGCCTCAGCCACTGGGCTGTGGCCTGGGAAGGGAAGAAGCAGTGTCAGGGTGCACTGAAACTCACGTGCTGTTATCTTGCCTGCTTTTCTAAAGTGTGAGAGCCCAACATGGACAGCTAGCTCTGCGAGGCTGTAATTGTTGTGTTGTGTGTAGGGGACAGCCTGCCATGTTGTAATGTTCATACGTTTACTCAAACCTGACTTCTGCTTAGCTCCCATAAAAGGAGAAAGAGTGCAGAAAGCAGTATTCGCTCACCTTCATTCCCTCTGCCCTCACATGAGGCTTGGGAGGAACATTGCATTCTCCTTTCTTTTGAGAAGTGCTGGCAAGCACAGGCTGTTACAGTCCACCTTGGCATCAGAACCAGTCAGCTGCTTCCATGCTCCCATTTGCTTGCTGGCATGTGGCAGAGGGCATGAGAGAAAGAGAAGCAATGCTATACTCCTGAAGTATAGCACTAAAGTATAAGACACAGCAAATGCAGCCTGCCCCTGGTGTTTGTCTGCTCTTTAGTTAGAGGGGAGGACAGGGCAAGGGATTTGTGCAGAGTTCCTGGTTGACAGGAAGAGAGCACAGTCGTCCCATTGTTGGTGAGGACTGGTCATCTTTTCAGTATTTGTTGCTCCTCCTTTACAGTCTCTAAAAGTGTGCATGTGGAGGGGTTTGCAACCTGTCCGCCTTCCCAAAGTGCCCTGCAAGAAAGACATCACAGCAATGGCCATAATAATGTTGATGCGAATCAAAAGTTGTTACAAGAGACATAACAAGCTATGCTGTTATATTTGTGCAGGGAGTGATCTTTTTATTTAAAGGCAGTTGCAGCAACTGCAGAAATATTTGTGATTACAGTTTCTTTTTATTGTTATTTTTTTTTTTTCCACTTTAAAAAGCATTCTTCCTCTCCCTTTTTTCGTTGTTCTCCCTCAAGTTCTGACATGAGATCAGGGGAGCTTTAAGAGCTAAAATGACTTCTCAGTGTACCATCATTTCAAGATGAATAAGCGTTCATGGAGACAGCCTGAGGGAGGGGAACTGATGTACTATTTAAACACCCTGGCTCATAATTCATAGGAAACTCAGCAGGAGTGTGCCCAGTGCTGAAAACTTTGCCTTGGGGTCCACATGGATCAATCAGTGATAAGATTGCATGAGGGTGAGGGTGAGGAAGGAGAGAATATTTAAAAGCAGTGAAAGATGTTCCCAACTATTGTTGCCAAACTTTTTCTCCCATAGCCTGTGGAACCACCACAAGAAGGGCTGGAGAACTGGCCCTGCTCTGTGGAATCTAATCCTACTGCTTGGTCCCTTTTTTATTATTATATTACATTTTTTATATATTTACTTAGTATTATATTATATTTTTTCTGTGTTGATGTTCCTGGCACCCCTTATGTTGGTGTTCTGCAACCAGCAGCCACAGGTTGGGAGTGAGCAGCTTTGCCCCAAGTGGCTATTACTTTGTGTTGTTGGTGGTAACAACTGTTCTCAGAAGTCTTCTGTCTCTGTAATCACTCCTTATTCCTCCTAAGCGTGAGAGAAAACACTGAACACATCTTGGAACGCCCTACTGTTTTTTCTCCCTATATTATTTGCTGTCGTGTTTTTGTCAGATATCCCTACTGTTGTGATGGAAGCAGTAGGGTTGCTTGCAATTCAGGTAGAGGCTAGTCATGCATTTTTAGTGGTTGCGATAGACCTGTTATTAACTCCTGAAGGGGTGAGACTTAGTGATCAGGCTATAGATAGCCTATGGATCTTATATCTAGTAATCTCATTAACCTTGGATTTAGCTTGATGTGTGCTTCAGTTGCCCGCCCGACTTCATAGTGGCATATTATTCAGCTTCAAGAAATAATGAAACCACAGGGTAGACAATAAAAAGTGATGGCAGAGCATTTTTGCTAAGGTCTCAAACTCTGCAGAAATCTATGGAGGATTTAGATGTAATTTAGTGCCGCTGGCATCGTTTCTATTGCACTATTAGGCAAATGTGAGAAGTTCTTGGTCAATGCTGAAGAATTTCAGTTTTCCATCTGTCTTTTGGGTCACTCTGTGCCGTGTCTACCTTTGCTGAATACTTCACTTGAATCAATTTTATGAATGTAAATATACAGGTAGTGGTATGTGTCTAGATTTTTTTTTTTTTTTTTTTTTTTTTTTTTGCTATAGAGGAACATTTGGCTCTGCTCTCAAAATACACACAAGTTTCAATATTATCTTCATACCAGGGCTAATTTGGTTCTGGCAGGTGTTTGGTGGCACAGCACAGAGAAATTAAGGGTACTTCTGAGTGGTTTTTCTATACAGTTTTTGTATTACTTCAGCTGTATCACTTTAGACATGTGTATAATTAGGCAGGTGCAACCTCTAAATTAATTTGATGTAGCTATAAAACATATTTTAAAGGGTGGTGAATATTAAAAGCAATAAAATAAGGAAGTATACCATAGTGGTGTAGCTATTTGCCAAAGCTAAATGGTGGAACTGATCTAGGTGATTTAACTCCAAACTTCCATGTAGCTCCATCTCATACAGTTTTTTTTTTTTGTTGATCTGCTATTCTAAAACTTTCACTTATATGCAAATTTATATCTCTACAGCATGACTAGGAATATGTTACAGGACTGATAAAATCCACAGAGACAGCTTTATTGTTTAGCATCTGCCACTGTAACTAGTCATACTAAGGACAAGACACCAGTAAATTTAATTTCACTAAAAAGAACATCTTCAACGTTGAGAGTAATTGCTTGACTTGTTGTCGTTGTTGTTCTCTACCTCATTTCTCCTCCCCACTCAGAAATGAGCAGGTGGATGTCATGTGGTTCAAACCTTCAAAGTATTGTCAGTGGCTAAACTGAATTTATGTGGAGATACGTTAATCAGAAGTTGGTGCTGAGATGGATGAGGTTAGACGTGGTTAGCCTAAAAACTGAGAAAAATAAGACAGAAGATGAAAAAGATGAAAAATATTGATACCAAAAGGAAAAAACAGAGAAATAACTGTAGTGAATGAGATAAGAAGAGCTCATACAAGATAACAGGTTAGCAATTAGTGAAAGAAAATTAGAACAAATGTACAGATGACAAGCTTTTGATGTGAGTTCAGCAGGTTACAGATAAGCAGCATTCAGACCAATCAGAAAACAGGTCCACCCTCCATCACACAGGACCACAGTCAGATCTCTGCCATCAGGCATCAGCTGTGCCTGGACAAATGACTGCTTGCCCTGTTTTGCAGCCAGCACCATCCCTGCAAGTGTGTGATGTATGTTAAGCCCCCCGAACTTTGGACGGGGAGGTGAGAGGCTTTTAGGAAGGCTAACATTAGCACAGCAGGTACAGCTTTAGCCACATTTGTTTGCTGTTCTCGTTTCTCATTACAGAGTATCCTGCAGATTATCAGTGGCAGCTGTTATGAATATATAAGAATAATCTAGGGGGTATTCACAAAGACTAGCTTTAGTTTCAGTATGCTTATCTCTTTCACCATCCTGTAAAATCAAGAGAAAGCACTTCTATGGGGGTAACTGAGCACATCTACAAGGCGCTCTTGTGGAGACTTGCTGTCTGGGACTTTACTGCTCCCACTGGCTGTCAAAGGATCCTAAGGCTAAGAAGCCCCTTTGGCTAACAGCAACCTTTGCAGTAGTCCTGCTGTGCGGCCTGCTGTAAGAACCAGGAGCAGGGAATCATTCACTAAACAGTTTTGGAGCAAGTCTGTAACGACTGCAATGGTGAAAATAAATAGCATCCTGTAGTGCTGTCATACATTCAGAACACAAGTAACGGCGATAAGATATTGCTCAGAGCAGAACATGGTTTAATTCAAATACTGGTGAATGTTAAAACAGTGCTATAAAGCTATGGTTGCTTTATTGTTTGCATACTCCCTCTATTTTATCTGCCTGGATATGGCTGCTGAAACAGGCATACACTCCTATAAGAGCAAAAGAAGACTTGTAAAACACCGCTCTTAATTGCTGCTTCTAATGCGTTTCTTTGTGAAATTCTAATTGTGGATGCTGTACTTAATAATCAGAGATCTGAAAGAGAGTATAAAAGCTAGTAGTAAGTGACTATGAGTCAAGTGAGTGAAATATAGACTAGTCCCACTGCATATCTAGGCTCTAAGCCAAGGAGAGGGAATGTCTGGGTGTTCCCCTTCTCATTCATTTAGCATAATTTTCCTTCTGTTTCCTTAGCAGTTAATTAGCTTTTCTTCACAGCAGCAGCGGGGAATAAGACAATGATGTCTTTCCTGTCTTACCACATCACCTGAGCCGTAGTAGTCTTGATGGCACAAAAACTGGCAGGCACCAGGATTATTCTGGGATGACCATCTTCTGCGCCAATACAAAAACAAACCTAAAGCTATGTAGGTGTAAGAGAACTAGTTTGGTAGATGACATTGAAGAACCACTCAGACTTTCTTTATTCCTTTTATGTGTCGCTTCCTTCATGGATGTTTAGAAAGAGTTTCTATGTCACCCAATGAAGAGGTGTAGTCTTATGAGGAAAATCTAATGTGCAGAACCATTCAAAATAATCATAGAAAGTCCTTCTGGAAAGGGGAAGGGCTGTGGGAAAGACTCTTAGTTACTGTAATGGAATGCCAGCAGAAATGTTGTATCTTGTTCCAGTGAAACTGGGAAATACTGAAGAAATGAATTGGTCACTGTGGGCTGCTTAAACAAGTAAAAGTAAAATATTAACTACACTGAAAACTGGAGGGCCACCAAAATAGGCTTTTACATTCCAATTTAGTGCATGTGAGAAAAATAGGAATGGGCAAAGGATACACTGAAATGGCTGCCAAGAGGTTAAAGATAATGTGAAGAGACTGCTTTAAGTCCTGAAGGCACAGTACAGCAAAATGACTTAACCAAGGAAATACTAGTGGTAATTAATTTGTAATGGGGAGATAAATTTTCGGACCAGTTCTTATCCCCACTAAAACTAATTGGACTTTTGCCACGAAGTTTATTGGGAAGGTGATTAAACTTTGAATAATGAGTTGGTTAAGAAATCGTTGATGTAATTGTGAACTGCTAGGAAAAAGTAAGTAAGAAATACATAATGAAATATCATCACTTGAACAAATATAGTTGAGGTGTCCCTGTGGGTATTTATGGAAGTGATGGAACATCTAGTTAAAATATCACAGGGAATTGAGGAGCTATCAGGAGTATAATAAGTGCCAGCATGACGCAGGTCTTTAAAAATTGAATTAAGACTGACTGTGAAAATTATTATTTTTAGAGCATAGTTCCAGTGCTGCAGTAAACTAAGCCGTAATAAGAAAGTTCCTTCCTGCATGTATTTTATTTTTCTTAAAATGGTGACAAGTTGGTAGAGTACAGACAGGCATCAAAACTTTACAAAGACATTTGATGACCCATTGCAGAATTTCTTTAGGGAAATACTGGTTCAAGTCAATTTGGGCTAGAATTCATTTAAAGGTATTACAGGCTGGCCTCAGAACCATAGACAGAAATTAAATCTGAATGGAGGTCAGCATGTTTAAGGGTGTGCACTCAGTATTATCCTTTAAAGGTCAAGTTATGGTTCAACATTTGGAGGATAAATCACTAATTAAATGTGAAGATGATGCTAAAGTAAGGAGCATGGTTAGCAGCAAAGATGAGAGAGGGAATATAAAAAGTTCTAGTTGTTCCCCAGAGATACTATGGATCTAGTAAAGCGGGGCTGAACTTAAAGAAAAGCAAATAAATAAATGATAATGCCAAACATTAACAGTACTTGGTGCCCATTAGGCAATAAATAAATGTTATGAAGCCACAAACACATTACAGTCATCTGTGACATAATCTGTCTTTTCTAAATGCTTATTTGGGCTTTATAAAGCAGATGAGAAAAGTGAAATTCAGAAAGCACCATAAATAGCTTTAATGAAATGATATTTTGCTTGATGTTTTTCCATTAATCTGAGAGGAATGTTTCCTTTTAACTGTTTACATTGCTCAGAGTAGGTTGGGAGTTGCAAATCCAGATGGTACAGCTGGAATGTGGCATACTTTGGAGTGTCTGTTATGAATGGGGATGAGGTAGGGAATGGGGAATAAAAGGGGCAGGTACCAGGGCAATTCCTTGATGTGCTGAGTCAAACCTAACATCTACCAAGTCCGTCTTCTGCAGTGGTTGTACATGAATGTTGAGAGAAGATGAATAGCAGGATAAGCACATGTATATACTCAGTAACACTTCCCCAGTCTCTAATTGTTTTCAGCTCAGGGACCTTGAATCACTTGCTCTTTTAGTAACTCTAAAGGATTTCTTTTCAGCCTCTCCTTGAACTGAGATAAACTTTTAGCATTGACAGTCTCCTTTGGCAAGGAGCTCTACAAGTCTAACCACTGCCACCTCTTTCTGTTTGTTTTGGAGCTGGTTGCTTTGAAGTGCATTTGACACTGTCTGATACTTGTCCTGGGAAAAGAGTCAAACTTTGGTTGCCCTGTTTGTGCTAATTTTGTGACCCTCTCTTGCATATCTGCAGAGTTGCCTCTTTCCCTCATTGATGGGTTTTTTGCTTGCATAATAGACTAGTTTTCCCCACATAGATTCCCTTCCCTGCTATACAAAAAAACTAGGTTCCTGAGTGCATCCCATGGCACCAGAAAGTCGCAAGATTACCTCAGAATTTTGTCTTTGATGTTCAGTAGTATGCTTTAGAGCCTTGCAAGAATAGCCTAAATGCATGAACTGAATGCAGTTGCTGCAGTGAAGCCTTCTTAAGAGAGAAGGAGAGATATTTGAAGCTGTGTGAGCTATTGTATTTATCTCACTGGACAGTTTCCAGAAACTTTGAGGGCTTCCCAGCATCTCTAGCACCATCAGGGAAGAAAGCAGCAGACCCCTTCCAGGAGGACTGCAGCCTGCCATTAGGGTGCCTGGCTGCAGTGCTCACCCTGCAGAGATGGGGGGGGAAGCTCAGGAGTGCTCTGCAGCTCTGCCTTGGATTTTCCCAGAGAAAAAAGGGTGCCAGTTACCATCACCCTCCCTGTCTGAGCGTTTGAGGGGGCCCTTGCTATGCTCTCTGAGAAAAAGCAAAGAAATTCCCAGTGAGATACTGTGCCTAGTGTGCCAAACTGTCATACATCAACGTCTTTCTCAGTGTAGAAAAGGAAGCTGTGTCACACTGCACATTAACTCGGCACAGTCGTGGCTTTCACTGGAGGGTCTTAAATCTTTTATCTTTTTTTTGTCTTCCTGTCATTACTGTGAGGATTTTCTTCACTCCTGTGGTGTTTCAAGAATATCTTGTATGCAATGCTTTGCAAGTATGTGTCTTTTTGCCCTGGAACACTGCAATGTCCCCTGAAGACAAAGAATGGCTGTGAAACCGTGGAGTGTTTTTCCCAAGAAACTTCAGGAGTTAATTGCTAAATTTAGTCAATGCTCCTTTTTAGGACTGATTCAAAATACTGGATGGTATTTTTGACCCTTCCATATTTCTGTCCTTTAATGTTTTGCTCTTCTCAAAAGCAACGTATTAATAGAAAAAGAAAAAAAAAAAGAGGCCTTTTTTTCTTCCTTGTTTTCCTTTTCTGAAAGCCATGTCTGTAGCCTTTCTGCCTTCTGTTTCCACAGCCCATTGAGCAATGACATAAGTCTTCTTTATTCCCAAGTGGGCAGGAATAGTTGGAACTCTTGCTGAAGTCTGAGAAAGGAGGTTTCTTTTTCAACTCTGCTAGTGTGAACTGTGAAAGTGTTTTCAAGTAAGAACAATGCGGTTGCCTTACTGCTCCGTGCTGCTATGGGGTGGCTTTCCCAAAGTGGGGTGCTAAATAACAGTGGCAGGACTGAACTTGTAGTAGGCTTCTAGGAAAGAAGCTACGCACTTGTGCAGGGGATGGCTCTGCTTGTCTGCTGTACATGGCAGCCCTGCAGTGAGACCTTTGTGGCAGTTGCACCTGGCCTGGCACAGGGTGTGTGCCACTGCTCATGTTCCTGGTAGGTGTAATGTGTTAGAAAATGCTGCTGCTTTCTGCTTGCACAAGTTTGCTGTGATGACAGATAAACTCTTGTTGAGCTACAGGAACTGGGAATACCCTGTTTATCTAATGCCGAATGTGCTAAAGGTTGCTGTTCTGGTAAATCATAAGCATTTGCAGTTCTGGACACATGACGCTGTTGTCTCTAGTATTCTGCTGCCATTGGCAGCCATCCCATTACATAATGTTGACCCATATTTGTGGTATGTGACATTTTTGCTAAACACTGTCAGGGATAATCCATCTCAGAATAAACTTTTTGATTATAGCTGAGGCTCTGTCATCCCTGAGCATGAACGTAACCTGTCTCTCAGATAGTACTATTCCTTGTTCAGGAGACAGCCAGAGTACAGCTCTTTTAGGTAAGAGGACCACAGGCATAGTTCTGTATGCTTTGAGACTGAAATATCGACGGTATCACCAAGTGATTCCAGTACAGCAAATGGAATAAAGTCTGTGAGCAATTTGAGCTATAAGAAGTGTTTCTGTGTCGCCCAGGTGATGGGAAAAGCTGTTGGCTGGAGGAAGCGTGTCAGAGGAGTGACTGCAAAACGCTGTCACAGGCAGGTCTGGCTCATTTTGTGCTTTAGAAGGGCAGAGCTGTGGAGTAGGTTTCTCTGTGGCACCACTCCACAGAAGTCTGCCACTGTTTGTAGACTAACTGGTCTTTTCTTCAGAAAGAGTCTGATGGTCTGGGGAGGTGAATAGATGCAGCTCAGTCAGGGGTTATTGCCAAGAGGCAGCTGAGAAATTAGAGGCCTTGGAGGAATGGGAACACTCCCAAGGCTGTCTGCTTCCAAAGATCTACACAAAATCCAACAGTTCTTAAAAACTCAACCTCAATAGTGCAAAATAAAAAGTAGGGGAAAGAAAAATGTACAAAACAGAGAGAATAGTAATTTTAAAAAAGCAAATTGCCTCAATATTCAGCAAAAATGCTTGCTTCAAACAGGCTTTGTGCAGTGCTTTGGCAAATAAGCAGCTCAACTGTGTGAGCTGCTGCAACATTTGACATTGTTGTGGGAAGGAGTGAACCTGGAACATAGTGCCGAGAGACTAAACACACCTTCAGTCATCAAACAGAAATCACCCAGCCTTATGGAGGAATGATGGTGTGCTAAGAATGTTCGCAGCATTGAGTAGGAAGGGTTTGCTTCTGTGTGGGAATGAATGCTTGTCAGAGCCAGAATTAAACCTGATGAATGCAGTCTCACCCACTTCCATTTCTCCCCTCTCGAATTCTACGTTTGTCCTCATTCTGTCTGTGTGTTCATTCACATGTTCCTCTCCCTTCCCACCTCCCCATTGACTCACACTCCTTCCCTGTCTCTTACTGCTTTCCTTTCATTTTCCTTCAGGTTTCCTTCCACTCACTCCATTTTTCCTCTGCCTGACACTTCTGTTCACATTTTCATCTGAGGTAAAAAAAAAAAACAACAACACAAGAGAGAGACAAAGAGGGAGGATCAGATAGAAGGTGAGTAAGGAAGCAAAGTGCAGGCAGTGCGAGAAGGGCTCTCACTTCTCCCTGTGCTGCACCACAGACGTCTGAAGGTGCCAGGCCAGCAGCCACGGCTCCGTTCTGCTCCTTTTTCCCAGACAGCAGCTCGTGGCTATGGCTTTGTGCACAGTAATGCCAGAGCTCATTTCCTCAGATTAGTGTCTCTAGAATCCTTTATCAAGAACAGGATGATCCTGCAGTCGGGTGGAAATCCACCTCTGTGACCAGCATTTGGTCATGTGTGGAGCTTGCTGTCATTTTGGAGCAGAGAGAGAATGCTGGGTGTCTCCTGGCACTGCAAAGCAGGTGCAGACCAGGCGTACCTCAGGCTCACAGCAGGGACTCTCAGACATTACGCTGTGTGCTGCCACAGGGTGCAGTTTGTCAGTGGCTCTATGGAACCACATATGACCGTGAAAAAGCAATTGATGGGTTGGGACTGTTTTGTGCACTGCAGGGCGGGATACAGGCTTACACTGGCTTCTCAGGATACAAGCTTTCCAGCCGTGCTCTATCCCAGAGCTGGCTCTTGTGGAAAGCACAGTGTGCTCGCAGGGGCCTAGGCCTTCATCTCCACTGAGGCCTATGGAGAGGGATCAGGGTTCTCATAGACAATTAAATTTCCTCCTTTTGAGCCCAGTTCTTGTTCCTGAAGCTGTTTGCTGAGATGGAATTGTTTTTCTCTGATAGAAATGAAATATGCCTCTTGCAAAAGGCTGGGCAGGGTTGGCATGGCATGGGGTTGGTCAGTGGGGGTGGTGTTGATAGGGATAGCATTGGTAGCAGTACTGGTGGGGATAGCGATGGTATCGGTGAACTCTGGGTGTTATTTCTGCACTGAGAGCAAGAGGAATGTGTGCAAGGCAGGCAGGCAGAAATGACTAATTCTTGCACCCTGTCCTGACATGCATATCCCTGGTTTAGCAACAGCCAACATTTCTTTAGCTCCTTGCGTAACTAAAGGCACTGCAAGCAGCACTGCAGTTCCTCGCCATGCTGGGTGCACCCACCCTGATTGCTCGCCGTGGGAAGCCAGGGACCGGGGATAGTGCTGCCCTGCTCGCGGGAGCCCTCGGCACGGAACCTCAGGCGGCACAGGGGAGGGAAGGGAGGCGGCGGAAGCGCTGCGGAGCCGTCCTGCGGGGCGCCGGGGGCACGAGCGGCCGCGGCCGTTGGTACCGATCCCCGTTAGTAGCGATCCCCGGCGCAGGGCAGCGAGGGGCCGCCGGGGAACGAGCGTGGAGGCTCCGCCGGCGTTACATAAGGGCGTGGGGGAGGGGAGCCGGCCGAGCTGCCGTCGTGCTTCGGCGGCGGCGGCCCCTTTAAACGCGGCTCCCGGGGTGCGAGGAGCGCGTCTCTCTGCTGCCCCCTCCCCATCTCGCCGCGGCGACAAATCCGCTGCCGCCCGCCTCCTCCGAGCCCAGCCAGCCGGGCGGCGCCGGGAAGCGCGGCCGCGGCTCTGCACGCCCGAGCTCCAGCCCCAGCCCCACAGCAGGGAGCGGCGAGGGGCGCGATGGAGGCTCCGCGCTTAGCGCACGCCGTGGGCAGCCCCACGAGCCCCTGCGAGGAGGTGATCAAGAACCTGAGCCTGGAGGCGATCCAGCTCTGCGAGAGGGACGGTGAGTGCGGCTCGGCGCGGTAATCCCCGGGTGCGCGCTGCGGCTGCCCCGGCGGATGTAAGGCGCGCTAATCCCTCCGGCGTGCGGCCCTTTGTTAGCCCCACTGCGGGGAGATGTCCCCGCGCCCACCCCGCCCGCCGCCCTCCCGCACCGAGAACAAAAGGCGGACGGAAGGCTGAGACTTGCGGGAGGGAACGGAGGGCGCGCCGCCGCGCCCCGAGCACCCCCCGGTGCGGCAGTGCGGCTGTCCTGGCGGGGAGCTGCGGCACGGCCCGGTGTGGGCCGTGTCATCCCGCCGGGGCTGGAGCCCCGAGCTGGTTCGTGTCGCAGGGCAGCGCCCGGGTGCGTCCGCCGAGGGCGAAACTTGTTGCCGATGCCGGCGCTGCTCGGCGCGGAGAGGGACCGCGGCTGGTTCAGCACCGCGGACAGCACCGCGCTGGGTGCGGGAACGAGCCGCCTGCTGCCACCACGGCGATGGAGATCGCAGTCAATGCTGAACGCGTGTCTTAGTGCACAAGTAGCAGCGACCGACCAGACTGAGCTGGAGGCAGCGATGTGCAGAACAATGAAAAATTATTCCATAGGAGGGCGGAGTATCGGTTGTGTCGGTGTACCGGGCTGTTCTCCTCATTTGTGTACGTAGCGATCAAAAATAACTTCCCGTTTCTTAACGTGATCTGTTTCGATCGTGTTACCTGCTAAATATCCCGGGGGATGGAAATACCACATCAGTGAGTGAGATAATTGAGGAAGCTATTTCCTTGTTGTGATACATCTTTGGAACGTAAGTGTTGTAGGTGATGTTTATGGCAACAGCCCAGCTTCCTCAATTACTGCTTTTTTTTTACTGATTATTTGTGTTGAAATTCTTCACTTTGATGAAGATACACTTAATAGTTACAACATTCTCTTGAAATATCGAAGAAATCGCTGTGGAATTGGAAACTCTTTTTCATCATCATTTTTATGGTAGCTTTGGAAGTGACTGGATTCTCTCAGCGTTTGATCTAAGGCAGCATTACTCACTCCCATCCATTCATGCCTAGCACACCACACAGAGAAACTGATTGGCGTATATGGTGTGACTGAGGCCGGGCTGTTGTTTTGCTGAGATGCTTTTTCAAGTTAGCTTTTTTTTATTGCTTATTTTATAAGTTATGCACTCCTTAATATTTGTCTGTGGTGAAGCCCTCCATTTTAGCCACTGCAGGCAATGTTTAATTTGACACAGCATAGTAAAGCACTGCTTGATTTCTATGAAATAGCCTTATACACACCAGCAAATGGAAACAATGCAGTGTTTTTAATTTATAATTTTAATTCTCATTTGAATAGACTGTGCTACAAAGCAATGTTGTTCCTATAGCTCTGATTTTAGAAAATGGTCTTCATCAAGTAAGCCACTATCATACAGGGTCATTGCTTCCTACAGTACAGGGTTGAATTTCTGAAAGAAAAACCTGTATTGGACATATAAAATATGCAGCTCGATGCCTTACTTGGCACAGGGTTGTATTAGAACATATTTCAATACTTCCTACAGGTGGCACTTATGTATCAAAAAGATTGTTTAAATGGGATCGTAAAAACAAGCAAGCAAAGATTTGGCCATTAATCTTTCTAGATAAGCATGGAAATGCATATACAACCCATTTAGATCCCTAATTGTGCACGTGGGTTTAGTTAGCGCATTTATATCATGATTTATTTTAGGATATCCCAATTGTGAAAGAGTTAGCTCTCAAGGTAGTGTGTTGGTATCACCAAGGTCAGTCAAAGTTTTGCAATTAACATTAATGTATTACCTGTAGCGAATTAAAAATAAGCTAGATTTTAACCTTTGGAAAATGCCCGTTGTCCCCCAGCTGTAATTATGAAGGCATCCAGCCAAAATGATATCCTTACAAATTCAACCATGATGAATTCTACAGCGCATTTAATTTAGAATTACAGACACTGTTTTAACAAACATAAGCAATAATGGAGCATTTACTCAGAGACCAAAATATTTTGTCTTGTATTTTTTAAGATGAGGGAATTAATATTGAACAATGTTGTGCTTGGAAAATGGGGTTATGCGTCCTGTAGTGGAAAATGCAGGAGCCAGAAATCCAGGAATTGGAACAAGCAATTTATGATATTATGATTCGTATTTTTATAGTATTTTTTTTTTGTTTGTTTTAATGTTCTTACAAGCATCACCACATCTCATAGTGAATCAGACCATTTAGAAGACTTAACAATTTCAAACAAAAATAAACATATGCCTTTTGGAAATCTTTGAATAAAAACATCTGGTAAGGTTTGGCTTAAAGTGAAGGCAACATTACAAAGCCAGTTATCAGCTCTTACTTTCAGTATGTTTTGTGATCTGTGAATATATTTAGCATTTCTTATTTTCAGTGAGTCTACAGGTACAGCTTTGTGTATGTCTGTTGCACAGTCTAACGTTTAGCTCCTTACAACTCTGATGGGTTCATCTTGTGTGTTGGTTCCCTCTGTCATATGTAGATGGTGCAGCCATGTTTCTGTGGACTTTGGCCAAGAAAGAATGTTTGAGTTGTATTAAAAATTCTGGTGACCATTTCATAAATGTTGTCTTACCCCTACCTGGGCATTAAACCTTCAGTAGATACACAACTTCTGTGTCATAAACAGGCCAGTTCTATGGAAATATATATAGCAATGTAAAATTATAAACCTTTTAAAAAACAGCCCCTTCCAGATACTTGGTAGAGCAATCTTAGGTTTTAACATCTGAATTTCATGAAGCTTCACGTTATTGTTGTGCAGGGCTCCCCCTACAGATACTGCTCTTCAGCTGCTGGCCTCCTGCCTGAGGGAGAGCAGCGGCACTGTCTGCTCTTACAGTTGGCAGAGGTGGTTGGAAAGAGAAGACAACTTATGTGTAGAAAGAAGAACAGAGTAACAAATCTTCAACAAGTATTTTGGAGCTTGGGTGGGTTGGACTGGGGAAAAGAGTCAGAGAACTGACCCAGAAGGCACGTAGCTTTGGAGCTAGTAGAGACAGGCTGAGGCTGGTCAAGGGTGGAAGAACAAGAAAAACTTAATAGGTGGAGATGTTTGTGAGGATTAGATTGAATGTGAAAACAGAGGTGGGAATAATGACTGAGTGAAGAATGAAGGAGCAAGGGAGGAAATCTGAATTGAGATGGGATGCATGGAGAAATAAAGTTGGGAAAAAATATGAGGTTATGTTCATCTAGTTTAGATGGGTTTGATAATGGAGAGTGGAATTAGAAAAGGGAGCCTGTGAAAAGTAAACCTGGAGACTTATCTGCAAAGAAGGAACAAGGTATGAGAACGTGGAAAGGGGAAGTACAGACAGCAGAGATTAGGAATAAATAAATGTAACTGGGTCTTGCTCAGTGAAGAGGCCAGGATTGAAATGGCAGCCTTAGGAATGAAGAACAGGACTCCTGAATTGTGACTGGGGAGTAGGAGGGGTGGAATGCAGATGAGCTCAAGAAACAGTACAGAAGTAGCTGTCTTTTGGTGTGATAAACAAAGGTCAATCTGTATGAGTGTATGCAGACTTCAAATGCCAGACGTGATCCCAGGATACCTTGTAGTTCTTGTTCATTTGCCAGCGAAGATATTTGAAATCTACTGGCAAAGCATGACAGTCCTTTACTGTATTTGTTCATTTGAAGGATGGTAGTCTGGTATGGCTGATGGTCAGTCCTTCAGCTGAGATGGTAGCTATACGGGGAGATGGCTGCTGTGCAACTGGGTGTTCCAGTATGTTACACGTATGAGAAGTGAGATGAAGATATGAGTAGGATTTTACTTGTTTTTTCTTTTTTTTTTTTCTTTCTTTTTTTCCTGATGTTCTGTAAATGCTAAGAAATTGCAGATATAGTAGATTACCAAGGTATGCACTCAAAGCCTGGAAATGGTGAAAGTTTGGTCATCCTCTTCACAGGCAGAACTGGCATGGTGATAGGATACTTCATGTTGTACAGCAAATACTGGATGTTTTGAGTGGCATGTTGGGAGGTAGGGGAAGAAATAATGGAGAAAGAAATTTTAGTTCTGACCTGAAGGCTATTTCAGACTTTCTGCATGAAACTGAGCAAGAGCTACCTAATTTTCAAAGTGGGCTGTTACTTGTTGTGTTCCTCCTTTTTTGCTTGCTTAATTCTAGTAACATGGAATGAGGCTTTCAGGAATACTGAGAGTCAACAGTGGCAACTAATTTCATTGAGTGAGTGAGACTTGGAACATGTAAAACACAGTGCTAAGTGCTTTGAAGAAAGGCTAGGTTATCCATCTTAAATAGGTACTGAAAATCACTATTTATCTTAACTTTTTTGTGCCTCAGTTTTCTCTGTGTAAAATGGAAGCCATACAATTGCCTCCCCTCCAAGAGATGTTTTTAAAATAAACTAATGAATATTTATTAAGTATCCAGGCACCATAGTCGTCTGGAAAACCCTTGAGGTGCTTGGAAAAGCCCATGATGAAATTCATTAATTTGTCTTCAGAGCAGACTCTGAATAATGTGTAGCAAATAAGTCCTGGAAGTACTGAACAATGGTGAATAGCTGATAAATGAAAAATAGTTCATTAAGTACACACTATTCATTATGCTGAATGAGTCAGAATTTGTGTGGAAAAATAGTATGTAATCATACAATTAAAGACTGTGTCATAATCTGAACGTACAAAGGTGCCGATCTAAGGTTATTCAAGTATGTTTCATTCCAATATTTCTCCTTCTTGATGGCTTAAGCTATACAGTCTTACTAATGTCCTTTTAAAGTTGTTTTTTCTGTGTTTGTTTCCAATATATGAAGATAATATACAACTATCAGGATCACAGTTGGAATTGGTGTCTTGGCCAGTCTCAGTTGCATAAATCAGTTTCATTCTCATCCAAACATTTGAGACCATCAAAACAGTTATGTTTAAAAATCTTACATAAATGTTTTACAAGATAAATGTCATTTCTGTCTTAGGTAAACTATTTGCATCCCTTAATTTCCCTGTTTTTTGAGGATCTATCTTGTTTTCTTATTTATTTCAGAAGTTTTTGGTTATGCAGAATGCTCTGCTTATCCAACAACATATTTTTATGGCTTGTAGGTGGGAGAGATGTTCTTGGCCAGGTCATGTACACGTTTCCCTTTTGTACAGAAGGGATATAGTGGCATCATCCAGCCCCTGAAACCATTCTTCAAATCCCTCTCTGAGCTTTATGAAGCAGCATCATTGCTGTTTCGGAAATGTAATCATGTAAGTCTCAAAGACAGGAAACAATTGAATTTCTAGATGGACTCTCACGTGAAGGACAGCTGAGAGGTCCAAGTTTGACATTAATTGTTAGTGTCCTGAATGGTGCAACTTGCATAGGTTGTTGCTGAGTTTTATTTTAACTCTGAGAGTTCTGAGCATAGAAATAAACAACCCATGTTTTCATGTGAAGTGATAATAATAGAGACTCCTGTACCTGTGACACCCAGATAGGACACAAAGTCAAAAGTTATTGTTGTATGTAATTACTGTCACTATTGTTCCTCTCCCAAGTTACAGTTCGGAGAATTATGTAAGAGAAGGAAACTTGTGATTTGCTATATCTTTCACTTCAACTCACTGTAAGAATATTGTTTCTATCATAAGCAACAATGCCACTAATTAGCTGGACTTTGCTAGAAACTGACTATTCAACGTTCCTGTATCAAGAAATACAGTTATTCCCATTCTTCCTTATTGTTCCTTAATTTTTGGAGTCATTTTACTTCCTTCTTCCTCCTTCCTCATCTCTTTTTAGTGCTTTTTGCGAATCTGTGATTGATCAATAACTCTTTTATCTGTTAAAGACCGAACTGTATGTGACTAGCTGTCTAAATCTTGTCTGCTTTTATCTGTGCCCCTAGTTGATCCAGTTACTGTTCACTGAAACTCTTCTAGACCTTCTGTAAGTCAACTGAAATTCTTGGTGTGTAATTATGCCGGATCCACGTACAGAAGTACTTTCCTTTCCCAGTACTATGAGCTGATATTACTAGGTTGCAACTCAAAGATATATTTTTTGCAGTTAATTTTCACCCATTGTTAGAACTAGGGCATTTTAGCTGTTACTGTTTCACAAATGTCCTTTCTTTGTGTCTCTGTGTGTGTGTTCATATTATTATTTCCAAGTGCATTATTATTTATTCTGAATCCATTTATTACTTCCTGTTTTCCAAGTTTTGTGTTTGCAGGTCCTTCTATTTTAATATCATCTGCTATACAGAAGGGTAATAATCTTTTTTTCCAAACATTCATAAAAGTGCTTATTTAGGCTGGGTTCTATGTGCTTATTTAGGCTTATTTCATGGGTTCTATGGTATAGCCCATTAGACTCCTTAACTCCTTGCATGCTCTGCAATTGTTCAGCCCTCCAGATTGGAAGTTCTTAGTAAATGCAATGGCAGGAGGAATCATTTAAGGAAGAAAACTTCTGCTGCCTCCAGCATTTATGAAGCTGGACAATCTCAAACACAGAAGCTGTTTTTCTTGAGTAAATGTTAAGCTGTTAGTAACTTCATTGTCTGTTTCAGCTTCTATCTTAAATTATATGCAGTTTTCTTCTCAGCCTACTAATTAATCTGATGGTTCTGCCACATCTGGTAAACTGTTCTGGGCTCACTTCTCTGAATTTTCATTTACATTGCAGTCATGCCTGTATAACTAGATCAGTGTGTGCTATGTGCTGCTTCAGCTTTTTCAGGATATTTCCAGTAAGCTTCCTGGTTACAGAGCCATAGGTTCTTGAACAAGAAGATTGTTTTCTCACCTAAGGGAGGGAAAAGAGGGACTGTCATGTTCTTATGTAGAGATGTCTAGAATTTCTTCATTTATTTTTGAATTCCTTTGGCAGACATCACTGTTCTAAATTATCTCCAAAGGCTTATTGAACCTTACCTTCCTGACCTTGGATTTGCCTACTGGGCATCTGCCACGTTATTTCCCATTTTCCCCCTCAAAGATCTCCTCTCTTATATATTCCTTGTAATTTTCTCTATCTCTTGCTATTCATAGGTCGTATATAGCATATATAGCAGGGCTGACATCCCCAACCATAAGGTAGATTTCACTTTCCTTTGTGTTGCTGAAGTAGCATCAGTGTCTTTAACCAAAGTTGAGGAGATAATCTTTAAAAGTCTGTACAGTTTGGGCTTGCTTTTCTTAGTCTGCTTTGTATTGTAGGTATGTCTACCATGCTCCAGCATGCATGGCCTTGTGTGCTTTATGTGACTTTGAAATGCTGTTTTTAATTTTAGATGAACACAGATGAACATTTAGATTTAGATGAACATTTTAGATGAATTATCTGCTGTTTTCTTGTGTCTCAATGGAATTCTGAAGTGTTCCTCCTGGAGTATTGTTTCCAAGTATTTAGAAACAGTATTAACACTGTCAATCCATGATACATTTATAGAAATATGCCACTGTCATGGTAAAGTACCACAAATGAAATACTTATGATATTGGAACAGAAGAAAGCTCGGCTCCAACCTCAGTTCCTGTGATTTCCACACTGCATTTCATTATACAGTGAAGAATCCTTTATTTGACCTTGAAAACGTTTCCTTCAGCACAGAAGGTTTGTTTAGAATTCATTGTAGTGTTTGTAGCTGATCAATTCTCGCAGTGGTGTTTGTAGTTGAATCATTAATCCATTTTATTTTATTGTTTTCACAGAATGTTCTTGTTTTATGTATGCTTGAATGAGTAAGCTGTTTTGTGTGGATGTTTTCAAAAACAATGATTAGCTATACTGCTTTTCTAACCTAACAATGATTTCTTTGAGCCTTGGCAGTTCTTGCTGCTGTCAAAAAGGGGAAACCTTAAAACTAGTTCAGTGTTACTTTTTTGTTCCTACAGAGTAAGGGGTAGTAACAGTTATCAGAGTTGCCCTCTCAGTTCCAAGTACAGAGTGGTATCTGGAGATTATTTCTTCAATAAGCCAGACGCAGCTGGCAACAGTAGGCAGACAAACGTGGTCTGAGGAATTCCCATGTTACGCTTTGTCTGTGAATATACTCTAGTTGGAAGAATTGTTTGCCAGAGGTATTCCATATGTTTATACATTTATTCTCTGAGCTGTTCTGTTAGGTTTGAGAAAACTCTGAGTAGAAGTAAATTTGGATTCATTCAGTTTTAAAAGATTATCCTTTTTTTTTTGCTTCAACTTGTATCCAAAGACATATGTGCTTCAAAATCAGCTGGATGAAAAGATCTTTAAAGGCTCTTTCCATCTTGGGTAGCCATAACTACAAATACATCAAACATCAGTGGAGTGATTCATGCTGTGTCTCTGGTCCTTTTAATCTCAAGGAAATTATACATCAGTTTATGTAAACTAAGGAGTAAAATTAAGAATAGAGTATGTAGCAGGTTGTATTTCCATGCTATTTTTAAGGTATATCTGGTAACATAAAAATTGTGTACTTTTATGATGGAAGTTATGCTGGTAATTCTAAATAGTAGTAAACATGGATGATAAATTGCTAACCTCTAAGCTTTCAGTGTAGTTTGAAGATACACCTCTATTTGCAGGAGTTGAAAACCCCTATCTTCTCAGAGACTGCATTACGTCAAGATTTTGTTGTTTGCTTGTGGGACACAGTGAAATTTTAGCCAGTGTCACATGTTCTCTGGTAACACAAGTGCCACCTTACCCTTCCCTAAAGGACAAATTTGAGCAGTAGGACTTCATGCATACAGTTTGTTGGAATTCTTTCAGCTCTGCCCTTAAGTAGACTTTGCTTTCTGTTCTCTCCCGGCTGGAGGCACCTGAAAGTGACCTCAGCTGCTCCTTGAGTGCAGGAAAGGCAGAATTAGGTCCTACATGTGAAAAATGAAATACTGATTCTCTTCCTTCTATTTTTGTATATTCTGTAATGCTCAGCTGCTTTCTGGGTTGGTTCCTTGAGCAAACCATCAGCAAACTACCTAGACTGTCTGGTGAGGCTGTCAGTGCTAATTCAAGTGTGCAGTGCTTGAGATGAAAGCAGAAAGACCATACAGTGAACCTAAATCCTTCAGTGCATCTTAGAACACTTCTTATATTTAGCTCTCATGGTAAGGAGTGTGAATTGGGAAACATTACTTACAGTGCTTGTATATGTTCTAAATCCAAAACATGAAAAATAAATCTGACTGAATCATTTTTAAGTAACATATCCAAGGAGACTTTGTTGACTTAGTGAATTTGTATTAGGTTGTGCAGCTATTCCTCTACAGGAAGTAATCTCATTTTATCTCAGCACAGTTACGATTGATTCCTTGTACGATCCAACAATTATATGATAGCTGGGTGATAAGACTACAGAAGACTTTGTAAGAGAAACTATTTAACATGTCCAGCTCATATGTTTTATGTATTTAATAATAACTTGGGTGCTATTGAGGTCTGCAGATTCCCAGTGGATTTGAATCTGATTGTTCGGAGTTGTATATTTCTTTTAACTTAATTGTGTCAAGATTTCAGCTTGAGTTTTCTTCTGTTCATTTGGGCATCAAGGAACCTGCATGAGATGTCTGTTACAGATGCCATCAGGGCAGGAAAATGATGAGCTGGAGTCAAGTTTTCTCAACTTCACAATTCAATTACAATTACGTAACAATTCAAATCACAGTTAAACTGCATAAGCTGGCATAAAACAAAGTTGAACTCTATTCCTTACAAATGATTTATCCGTGTGAAAGGCAGGCAGCAATTACCAATGCTTTGAAGTAAAGAAATGCTCATTCATGCTGCAGGCTGCCAGCGGATCCAGTGAGTCACAAAAGCCCACTCGCACTGAGCACCCTGCTTTCTCAAGAAAAACAGTTTGTAAGATTGTGCCATGACTTCTTCCTGCTGCCCTTCAAGCAGTGAGTTTTGCCTTTCTCTGCAGGCTTCGCTTTGCTTGAAAGGAATGTGAGTTCTAAATGAAAATTCTTGTACAATTGAGTCAGCTGTAGTTTTCAGACAAGCTGGCAGGTCAAAGCTCATGTGAATATGAGGCTGCCTCTCCTTGCTAGCCTGAACTCACATGACCTGACTTAAGATAAGTAACACATCTTTAGTTTTTGATTAAGATGCAGCTGCAGTAAATGGCACAAGTTGTTGCCAGTCAAATAAGAACAAGGTAAAATATGTATAAGTGTGAGGTTCTTAATAATCAGCTAATTGGTGTTTGTTTGTCTATCTGTTTTGCTCAGTGAAATGTGAAAGTAGAAATCATGTCCAAAAGGCCGCTTGTTTCTCTAATACACAATTAATATTAACAGCAGTAGAAGATTAAGGGCATTGCTTTGCCCTTGGTTACACTGTTAGACGAAGAGCATTGGAGCAATTAAACCAGTGACCTAGAGCAGTGTAACTTGGATAAGAATCTGTCCCCAAGCAATTTTTCCAGGGTCATACAGTCAGTGCCTTCACCTATTAGATCCGTTTTCTTTCATTGTTAGTCTTGGAGGCATGGACTGTTCCACAGCCTCAGAGAGAACTGTACTTGTTTATTCATCAGAAGAGAAAAACCTCATATTCTAAGAAGCTCCAGATGCCTTCTTGCTCTGAAATCTATCCATATCAGAGGATTCTGTTACATCATGAGAAGCTTGAGAATGGATGAGTGTAATTTAGTAAATAATCACAAAAGGTAACTTCAGCTCTTGGCTTATGTGACCCCCCCTCCCTCTCTAGTCAGTGAAAAGAACTAGGTTCCTTGGGGCAGAGTTAAATGAGCGAGCTAACTGTAGGTACTCAGACTGTCCAATTTAGGAAACTCTCTTTCTTGACTGAACAGAAAGTGAGCCTGAGGAGTGTGGTGTCCCAAGGCCTTTGCTGATAGTTTCTTCTAAGCATAGTAAAAATGAGTGTTTTCCATACTGGCACATCTTATCAGTAATGCCCATGAGCATCACTGCAGAAAATTAGTTTCAAATCTTCTACACATCAGACCTTAATTTGTAAATTAGAGGACCATCTTTGCATAACATTTATTTAAGGTGTAATCTATGCTATTATGGCAGGAGTGAATGTTGTTCTTGCTTTTTCTTCAGTGCTTCATCTGTTGTCTTTAAGTGTCAGATAAATGATTGGGTTTTGTAATTTTTAAACTCAAAGAGGTGTATATAGCCTAACAAACCCACTTGTGAGAATTTCGAAGCAATGCCTAAATTTATATTCCTTATATTCCACAATTTTTTTTTCTGTTACTAATTACAGTAACTTTTTCTTACAGTTGTACTTAATTTCCTGTTTAACTTGTTGCTGCATTCAGCGTCTGCTGAGAAAATGATAGTGCTATAAACCAGTCCTGTAGTGCTGCTGGCTGTCCATTTTGTCATGCTTGCACCACGTATTAACATTGGTGTGAGTGGAAAACTTTGCACATTTCAGCAGAGTAAGCTCCTGAAGACCCATCAGCACAAGGTCTCAACTATGTGATATTCAAGTGATTTCACCAAGGGCAAATGAGGATTTGATTTGAATAAGTATTCGGGCAGATGGCAAACCTTCAAGACTATGTTGAGTACTTTTCTTTCAGTTGCTGTACTGTACCTCTTGTCAGGTAGCAGCCGGATCAGCGAGCCTTCTTCATGCAAAGCGAGGCTGCCTGAAAATAGTGTTTTAGTCTGCTAGCTGACAGCAGGCAGTGAGAAACGAGGTTGGGGAGAGGTTGGAGCACTGCTCAGTAGGAGCTAAGAACTACACATTTGTTGCTGTCAGTTGCAGGATTGAGATATTGGTCTGCTCCTGATTTGTCACATGGGACCATTTGTAGAACACATTTGTTCTCTATAGGAGGAAGAGTTGAGCCCTTTCTAAGAGATTTTTTTTTCTTTTTTTTTGTCTGAGAGAAATTCCCTAATACAGAAACAAGAAAATGTGTGTTGCATTCACAAGTTCATTCAGCCTCCAGTTTCTGCCAGTGGCTAAGTAACACTTCAAGGAATAGCTCAGTGAACTTTACATTGTCACAGTTCTTCTATGGCATCAAGTGGACTGCAGTCAACTGTACTGAGGACTCATTTGTGCTCACAGTGTCTAGATTTGTTCTTTTCATTTTGCAATGTATGGAGCAGTATTTCTGCTGAACATGGTGATGTAGATTAAGAGGAAAGAGCTAAATTATGCCTTGAGTTAAACCAAGTAATGAGAATCTAAATATACATGAACATTTTGAGACCACTCTGTAAATATGTATATTACAGTTCTAAACTAGTAATGCTTGATTTTCAAAACTGTTCTTTAAATTTTGGATAGAGTAGTGCATGTCATCTTACTAGAAAATGCTCAGCAATTGTATATCAGACATGGGGAGGAAATGAGAAGAGTCAGAGATGTTTATCTCTATAATGGGATTTATTGAGGCAGGAATTGGTTTAATAAGGATGCTTACTTAGAAAATATTCTTAAATATGTTTAGATAAATACAAAAAACTGTATTAGGAGTTAGTTTACCCAAATTCTATGGGAGGGAGACATTGAGTAGCCTGAAACAATTTGCTCATTTTTTAACATGAAAAGGTGCAGAACTAAGTGATGCACAAATGCTACTTATGTGGCTATGAGTAGGAAGTTGAACTCTGAAGTAGGATAGCCCTGCTGGAGAGTATCACTTACATGGCCTAAGAACTATCAGCCCATCTGAAGCTGACACCTCACAGAAAAACCTGCTACTATTGCTTGTTTCTTTTTAAAGACAGTGCAGGGCAGCCCTTCCTGCGGTGTCTTTTGTGTGACAGCAGCATAGATAACCCCCAAACTATCTGAACCAGCCTAGAGAACTTAGATTAATGTGGACCAGCTCTGTGGTGATGTGGCATGACGTCTGTTTCACTGGCTGTCTTCCCATTGCTGCTTGTGGAATATGAGTGACTTTGCTGTGCTTTTGGCATTCCCAGTTTTCTCACCTACCACAAAAAAATTGCAACAACTTAGAGGCTGCTTCGAGTTGCCTTAGCACAGACAGCTGTTGTTTGGATGAATGGAGCAATTGCCACTGCACTTAGGCTTTCTTTTCTGTAGTATCCTTTCAATCTTGTGCCACAGATCCATGTTGGAGTTGGTGTTTTTTCAGTAGCTCTGTGTGCTATGTAGGGTACGTTTTACTGTCTGTATAGTAGCCCAAAATGTTAAATTATCTTCAGTTTAATTATCTGGAAATTACCAGATTCCATGACTTTTAACACTGTGTTTGTGTGAAATCTTAGATGTATGAATTTCTGTTGGAAAACTAAACTGTGGTTTTGAACACATGTATTTTGCAAAAGATTGTGGAGCCAAATTTTAAGAAACTACTGTCCCCAAGTAATTAGTTGTCATCTCCTCGGCTGGGAATGGGGTAGTGAACTTTTAGGACTTTTCAGTGTGGCTTAGAGCTGGAAAAGACTGGCTTGTAACTGGAAATAGCCATCACTAACAGGCATCATGTTGTTTGTGTTTTGTTTTAAATCTAGATCATATTAAGTGCAAAGTTTCATCCTCAGACAAAGAAACTTCTTAATAGCAAGTATTTAAATGGAGGGATGAACATGAAATTTTCAAAGCATAACTTGATAGCCTAAAATGCTTTGTTGGTTTTTACTGATCTTTTGGGAGTGTGTTGTCAAAGATTCAGGGCAGTGATGTTGGCATTCTCAGGAGAAGCACAATAGTGATTTTTTTGTGTGTGTTGCTGCTGCATAAGTGTCAGAAGACCATGTTTCCCACAATGTGACTGTAAAGACAATGAAGATTTACCCATGAGTGCAAAGAAACTTGAAACCATGTGGCTTGATTTTGTCTGCACAACTGGAAGTCTTCCAGTGTAGTAAAAAATGAGGCCTGTGTATTTTTACATGTTGAGTGGGATTCATAATGCCTTTAAGTAGAAACGTAAGTTGCACAATCACTGAACTGCTGCATGTTGCAGCTTGAGAGACAGAAGGAAAATGCATTAGCAGGAAACTGTCAACAGTCTTTAGGGCAAGGAAAAGCTGTTTCATCTCTTTCTTCTCTGTTGGCTGCTTTTCTGGTGTGCTTGAGTTCCATGATGTGTAAGGTCCATTTACATCACTTGAAAGATGTGTAACTCTCCGCTATTCCTTAGGACAGCTTTAGATCTGGTTGAGTATCTGTACTGTCTGTGATATCTCTGTAGAAGGACACTGCACCACCCCTCTGGGCAGCCTGCTTCAGTGCTTCCTCACTTTTTCCACAGTTCTTCCACTTGTTATTATGGAACTTCCTATGTTCAGTTTTTAGGCCATTACTCCTTGTCCTATTGTTGCACACCACTGAGAAGAGCCTGGCCTCATCCATTTGCCTCCCACCTCCCTTTAGGTATTTATAAACGTTAATTAATCAATTACTGAAGGGAGAAAATGAGTTCAGCTGACCTTTCCTTCTTTTAATCTTTCTGAACTTAATGAGCATCATTGCAGCTGAATGAATATTTCACGGGTTTACTTCACACCTGAGTACATGTAATTCCCCTCACTCTGCAATATTAGTAGTTTTATTTTCCTCTTGATGGGTGTCTATTATGTCATTATCAGTCACTTGCAAGTTCTGTTTTCTGTCCTGTCAGGATTTCTTTTGTGGATAACAAACAATTAGATTGTGAAATGAAGAATGAGCAGGCAAGTATTCTCTTGTCCTGCTGGAAAGTTCTGCATTTTTAGAGCTAAGCAAAAAGACTATTGGGAGTGCTCAGTAAATACCTCTTGGTGTCTGTGTCCCAGTTTTTCTTTACTGTCTTGCCACTGCTGCACATGTCATGGTTCAACCGCTTGTTTTGAGTGATGAGGCAAATAAAATTTAACAAAAATTAAACAAATAACTAAATAAACCTATATCTTTTTAGCATGGACTTGGCAATTTCCAAGTCTTATCATTTGTCTCCAGTAAGGACAGATGAAAGCCGGGAATGTACAATGGGAATATTTTTGCCTTTTTCCCCCCATTCAGAGATAATTTATGTAAGTAGAAGATATAATGAGGATACTAAATTAAGTGTGTCTGTGTGTATATAAATAAAATCGGTTTGTTATCCATTTGCCAGCATTTTGGCTCAGCTGCAGCAGTGACTATCATGACTGCTTCAGAATTGATGAGACAATTTAACTTGTAATTTAACTCTGGATATGGTAGAGAGAGATAAGCCTGTGAATAGGACCGTAAAACATGAATCTCGCAGTTCTCCAGCTGATCTCAGTGAAGCTGGAGTTTTGTGTTTATTTGGCTTTGAAGAAATGGAATATCTTATGCTTCCAGTGTAACCTATGTACACTTGAGTGGTCTTTGACTTTTTTTTGTAAGGGTCAAGAATCACCGAGCCCTTTAGCTTATTGCTCATTATAAAAATAAGCTTTGTTTGTTTGTTAAAACTGAGGTGTTTCTGCTGTACACAGAGATTACATGCCTATGTTTTTTTGGCAGTGAAGAGCAGGTTTGTTTGGCTTCTAGCTCTTCTATAATTTTCTGCCTGAAAGAAACCAGAAAGCAGTGTTTCTATCAAGACCTGCAGTGGCATCCACTGTTTAAGCAACATGAATGTGCAAAACAAAGCAGCCATTTTAATTGGAAGCTGATCTGTTTCCATTTGATATGAAGCTATTCAGAACAACATTTTCTATGCCACTTTTATTTTCAGTTTTTTGTGTGTTGTGATGTTCTGACAAAGGAAGATCAATTTACCCTCAGTGAAGTGGGAAGACAAATGACATGAAAGCAGATTGTTCTAAGTCATTTTCCATCTATTTGGCATCCTAACTGTACTAACTTCCTTTCAACTGGAATTTTGAATTCTTTAGGGCAAACGTATGCTACAAGGGCTGCTCCAAAAGTTATGCCTTCTGTTTTATTTGGCTGTATGGCAGTAGGGGTTGAACCTTCACACCAATATGCCATTACTTTTTGTTCCTGTGTGACAGATGGCAGCAGAGGGGCAGTCTGGCAAATGGTGTCTGGCATGGAAGTGTGTATGAAGAAAAGATGCCACACTGAATTCCTCCATGCTGAAAATTGCCACTCACTGGCATTCATTCATGCTTGCTGGTTGTTTTTGGAGATGAAACAGTGGATGTGAGTATGGTGAGGCTGTGGTTGGTGCATTTCAGCTGTGCTGATGAACGTGAAAGGCAAACCATATTCTAGATGGCCATGCACAGCTGTCACACCACTAAATGAAAGTGTGTCTTGGTTAGCTCATCTGGGCAAATCAGCTAATGGTGGTGCCTGCATTGAAAAGTAGTGCTTTGTAGCTGAGAATTGCTCCATCACATACTGCTCTTTGTGCTCTTTGTATTTGTTGTAGCTTTCGTGGAAGTAAAATAGGAGGCATTTCTTTTGGAGCAAGCTCTGTATTTTTGAGGAAGTTCAGCTGCTGTTTGTCAACTTGGTAGTTTTCCTGTTTCCCAGTGTTCTTGAGCCCAATATGAAGAAGAAATGTAGACATGCTTTCCAGTATGAAAACCAGTTCAAAGCACAAGAGAGAAGAAGAAGAGGAACAAATGTGTTAATTTGTTAGTCGGTTACATCTGTGCGTGAGGAAAGGTGATCCAGTACCTGCACACACGGTCATTAGCAGTTTCCTATACTGTCTTTCAGTAAACGTACTCAAACTATTCAATTCTTAAGTAAGGGAGGAGGTAAAAGGATCAGGAGCACAAATATCTAAATGTGTATCAGATGCTTCCACTTATGGGTGTTCTTTTGCTCTTTGGCAATCATTAATATGCTCTGTAATCCTTTCTCATCTGTTACTTTATATTTGCAATCAGTGCTGCTTTGCTTACCTCCTGAAGTTTAAACTGTCTTGACTGTTTATGATATGGCTGGAGCCCATCAATATAAAATATAGAAGCTCCATTTGAAGCAGACAAGCTACACATTAACATATCATGGATATATGGCTGTATATGTGCTCACATCATTATTTTGTTATTTGTTGTGCTGGAGCCTTGAGTTCAACCAGTTCACCAGGAGATCTGAGAACCTCAGCAGCATCACCCCCATCTTCTCCTTTAACTTTTTACCTGCTTCTTTCTCTGTTATCTTCTCTTTTATTTATTCACTTTTGACTCAAGCCTGATGCACTGCAAAACCCCCTAGTGTGTCTGAGTTTTAGTGATCACTGTATGCCCTGCAACAAGGTTGCCCTGGAACTAAAGGGAGACCTCATTTTGGAATCTACAAAGCCCACAGAAACTGCCATGTGTGTCACATAGGCAAATAAAATGGAGAGAAAACAGACAAGAATGTGACACTAGTATATGCATCCTTTTTACTATGGCTCACTAAAAGGACCATTGTGGTGATTGCTTGATTGTGAGGGGAAGTATTTTATAGGTGTGTATGCGCACACACCATCTGTATACCTTGAAGAGGCTGGTTTTACTTTGTACCCGAAAAATACTTTCAGGATGAGTGTGATTTCTGTTTGTTCTTGTTTCTCTGTCAAGTATGGATAGGGCCATTATGTGAACTGTAGCGTACACTGGCATCTTAACTATTGAAGAACTAGAAGGCTTCAGTTATTTCTCACTCTCAAAGTGTAACTACACACACAGTAGTTATGGTACTAACCAGTCTGTGAAGCCCACTTTGTGTTATTAGTACTTATTCAATATTTCTAATCACTGAAATTGAGGTTTCCATAACTGTGCCTTACTGTTACTTCTGAGTACCACCTGTGAGGTTTTGTGAAAGACTGTTCAGAATTGTCATCGTATTGGACCACAGAAAAACAATGTTTAGTAGGCCTTTAAGTTAACTAACCAATGTAACTTAAATCATACTTATTTTTTATGCAGGAAATAAATCACAAGACAGTGGGATTGCAGAGATGGAAGAACTTCCAGTCCCACACAACATCAAAATAAGTAACATCACGTGCGATTCCTTCAAGATTTCTTGGGACATGGATTCTAAATCCAAGGACCGCATCACTCATTACTTCATTGATCTCAACAAGAAAGAGAACAAGAATTCCAATAAATTCAAACACAAGGTAATTTAAAAGTCAACGTGGACATATGTGGCTTTACATAGATGAATCTTGGTGTATCATTAGCCTTTCAAAAGCAGGTAATGGACATCTGGCCAAGTTGGGTTTAAGTTTATCTGACTGACAGTGTTTTTTTACTCAGGACACCTATGCCTCTACCATATATGTACATATATGTACATGCAAATACATTTGTTTCATAGGGAACTGAATATTACCTCTTCTACCTCATTTGGAACTTAAGCAGTTTTTTGAATCCATGCATTTATTTTAAGGCAGGAATTTTTATTCCTGACTAGTTCTTAGTAATTAATTAAACCATTTATGTATTCTGTGCTTGTCCATAATCAGTGACAGACTGATGAGAGCAACACGTCGTTTCAACAGAAGAGTCAAAAATTCTAATGCACTTCTAGGAAGGCTTCCAGCAATCTCAGTTTGTAGTGTTCAGTGCTGTGACCCAAATATTCATCTGGTCTCTTTCATCAAACCACTAATGCAGAGATATATTGAATATATTGCCAAGTCTATTGTTATCAAGTCCAGAAAAATTTGCTTCGATCTCAAAATAGTTCAAATACTGAGATGTTTTACAGAAATGGGATGGAAGAGGAAATTAAATGCCTCAACCATCTGCAAAGAAAAAATATTTAAGTCTTAGCAAGATCTCTAGAAGATAAGGTTTGCTTTTGTTTGCACAAACAACCTTGGCAAACCACGTGTAACTGGGAGAGCTACATTAATATTTTATCCTTTCAGTGCTTTATCTTTTGGTGAATACATATTCAGCTTGTTTAGGGTGCATATTGTTTTATTATTTATGACAACAGACATCATATTTGGTAAGGAGGAGATTTGTAGTAATATGTGAATGCTAGAATTCTATTAAGACTGTATCCTTTTCTCGATGCAATTTCTACATGTTTCCAGTTTTGTGTTTTTTTTTTAAATATTGAAGTATGATTATTTCCATGTGAAAAGTAGAGGAATGAGGCTCAGACATACAGCAAAACTAGAACAAGAATGGAGTGTTGAATTCCTGCATTGTGTCATATGAGCGGACTTGGCAAAGGGAGGGATAAGATGAAATAGGAGACTGAAAATTGAAATCTGCTTCTTTGGCATGGAAAAGGAACGACACAACAGGATCCTATTCCCAAAATGAGTGAGGTAGTGTGAGTGGTTTACCTTGCTGCTTAGTCATTCAGAGCTGGCAGGTTGTTCTTATTGTAGCCTAGGTACCTTTACTGTTGTGTATTTAGAAGCCCTGGTTGAGCAGTTGTCTGCAACTCCAGGTTCCTGACTGTCTTTGAGCTGGCTTGTAACTTCCTTTGCTCTTCTTTGGGGCCTCAGCTAGGAACAGAGGTCAAACACCTCACAAATAGGTATGCAGACAAAACAGAGATGCTTAATGCATGCTTTGCCTCCGTCTTCTACATCAGTGATGGACCTTGGGACTCTTGGATCCCCGAGTTGGAGGGCTGTGACTGCACTAATGATGAACTCCTAGCCAACCTCAAACTTGTGCAGGATTTGCTGCTCCAGCTGGATACGCCTAAGTCTATGGGGCACAATGAGGTTTACCACAGGTTACCCAAAGAGCTGGCTGATGTCATTGCAAGACCTCTTTCAGTTATTACACTCGGGAATCTGGAGAGTTCTCAGTAGCTGGAAGCTGGCAAACATTGTCCCAGTTCTCAAGAAAGGCAAGACCCTGGCATTTACAGGCCTGTTATTCTTAATCCTGGTAAAATTATGGAAAATATTATTCTTTTTTCTTTAGAAGTCACTGAAGGACGCCTGAAAGACAGTGCTATCATTGATCATGGCCTACACAAGGATCCACAGGATAGTGGTCACAGCACCATGCAGCTCAAGTTCAAGGAGCATTAGGACTCTCAGACACAGGGTTTGAATTTTGGGTGGCCCTCTGTGGAACCAGGAGTTGCACTCAGTGGTCCTTGTGGGTTCCTTCTAATGAAGGATACTTAATGATTCTACAAACAGAAAAGAGATGAAAATGGAGAATATCCAGAGAACTTTATAAGTATTGCTTATAAAATGAATAACAAATTAAAAAGAGGAATAACAATGTTATGAAAAGCAAATTCCCCCCTCACCCCCGTGCTCTCCCTATATCCCATCCTATTCTCACCACCCAGCCACACAAGAAAGAAACCTCTCAAAGTAATTTTGTGGCTCTGGCTTCTTCTGGTGCAGTTAGAAGAGCTTTTGATGTGCAGCTGGGAGGTAGAGTTTTGAGGCATGGCACTTTAATGTTGTTTGAACACTGACAAAACTAAACCAGGACTGTGTTACAGGCACAGACACTAGACTTCAGTTGGAGGCAGTTTTTATGGCAGCCAAAGAAAAGGCAACAGGAAGAATAACAATTGTTAACTGTAGCATCTGCTGACTGCATTACCATAGGTAGATGCAGTCCTGTGGGGTGCTTTTACAATATAGTTTGAGGGTGGTAACTTTAAATATCACTCGGAAATTTTTATTTCTTTTTCCCCATAATTTTTTTTATTTTTTAAACATTTATTTCAGTTTACAGATCTGAGTTCCTTACAGAGACAATTTCCTCCAAGATATATGTTATTTTGAGAATTGACTAGCATTTATGTGGAAAGTTACATATGTCTAAAATATCTAAAATGTTTCCTTGTCACATGGCAGCCAGCCATCTTCCTGTTCTGTGCTGGCTGACAAATAGTCAGTAGGCATCATTTGTTCTTCTCCTTGGTGGTCTGAGCTGCAGAAACTGTTTCAAGAACAAGCAACTGTACTTCTGTGTTGCTCTATCATGTGCTGCGCTGACAGAGCAAAACAGAAATCTGAAATGCATAAAGGAGCAAGAGGTGCAATGGTGAACACAGAACATCCAGCTGTATGTTTGGCTTGTTTCTGCCATTCTCTGTATGTAAGGTTAATTTGAAATACGTGGAATTCATGAAGCTATACTGCAATGCGTTTGATTTTTCTCTTTTGATTTTGGAAGATACCAACAGCAGCAATATACATGGACGTGATGAAAGCAGGAATTCTCTTTGGTTTCGTTGACTGAAAGAAAAGCTTGGCAATGAGAGCACAAGAAGCTCTTCAGGTTAAGATGCCCTTATGCTCTGCTTGCACACTTAAGCAGACCTTAGACCATTGCCCTAGACCATCCTGTTAACTTTGCAGCACTAATGGACTGTAAGATGTAGCTAGTACTTACACAGAAGAGCCCAAGGAGGGCTGGGGATTATGTTAGGAGGATGACAAAGGCATGGTGTGTTGGCTTGGTAGCTGTGCTGACTTTTTTGTCTTGTTTTGTTTTCTTGTTCCCATTAGGACGTACCCACTAAATTGGTGGCCAAAGCTGTTCCTTTGCCTATGACAGTCCGTGGGCACTGGTTCTTGAGCCCAAGAACAGAATACACAGTAGCAGTGCAAACCGCATCAAAGCAAGTTGATGGCGATTATGTTGTTTCAGAGTGGAGTGAAATCATTGAGTTTTGCACAGCAGGTAATGTTGCTGAGAAAACATACACCATAGGACATATGCAATTAAGGCCAGCTTTGCTGCATGAATGGATTAGCCATCTACCAGTGTGATGTAGCCTGGTGGGCTTATAATATTTACACTCGGAAACTGGAATGCTTGCTTTATGCTCTGTGTGCACTCAGGTTTGGTGTATTAATGAGAGAAAGAAGGAAGCTGTAGTCTCCCTTTGTTCTACAGTAGCTTAGATGCCTTGAAGTGCTGTACCTGGTAACATTGCTTCTCCCAAACTAGGCAAGGAGACTGGTGAACCAAAGTGGAGCTGGGCTGTTTGTGTGCCTCTCGCTGGCTACAAGCCATTTTGGAGATAAGAGAGTAGCAGATTGTTCAAGACTTTCTTCTGCTCCCATTTCTCTGCATGCTCTGGAGCTTGAGCACCGCCACCAACCTGTGTTAAGGACCAGTGCATGTGCAGTGTGTTGGATGATGGCCACCAAGTAAAAACACGTCTACCTGTGTGCAAGTTGAGAGCTGACACACGCTCTCTGTGAAGTCTGTTGGTTGAGATGCAGTTGAGGCTGGGTCCTAAGCAATCTATTTTTAGTTAAATGACTTCTAATTTGTTTGCAACCGTGTACACTGTTGGAAACAGTCAATCAAACAATTCTGTCTGAAAGCAAGGCAATGCTCAGCTCCTCTGCATTTCCCAGATATATATGCCCTCTAACACAGATAATCCCCAGATGAAAGTGACTAAAGGCTTGTAAGGTATTCATGGGGAGGATCAAGCATGCATGCTCCTGCCATTTGCCTTTTGCTGCTGCTGGAAAATGGTGCTGGACTTGATAGTTATTTATAACTGCTACACGATGTGTGTTGCTAATGCTCAATTCCCAGTTATTTCTGTAGTTTTGGAGAGCATTGTGGTGGTTTTTTTTCCTCTCTCATACTAGCAGATTGTCTTTTCTTCTTAGATTATTCAAAAGTTCACTTAACACAGCTTTTGGAAAAAGCTGAAGTGATTGCAGGCCGTATGCTTAAACTGTCTGTATTTTATCGGAATCAGCACAAAGAATACTTCGATTATATCAGGTAAGAATGTAAACATATGCAAAATGGTTTGGCAAATTAAAGTAGTAATGAAAATTTGTAAGTGGAAGCAGCTGTGCTAAAGCTGGATCAGAATGTCTGTGCACTGCATTGCCTCTTCAGAAGGGAAAAAACAAAAGGTAACTCATTTCTTCCACCCTGCCTGGCTCAGCACTTAAATTAGGGAATAAAAGTTTTGTGGTTTAGAGCAGAAACTTGAGTATTCACAGGATCTCCACCCTTCTGTAGTCCCTGTGTTTTTAAAACACTTTGCTATGAAAACCAAGTTCTGCTCTTGTATTAAGAAATTCAAGGAGAGCTGTGTAATAGTAGGAATTGTATGTATAGTTAGATATGAAATCCTGTGTGTAGACAAACACCTGTCTCACATATTAGCTCTCTGAATACATTTTTATGCCCAGATGGAGTAAATAGGGCTCTGAAATCCCAGCCATGATTTACAGATGATGCTTTCTTGGGGAGGAGGGATCTTTAGACAGTTTGAAAACACTGTTCTTCAGGTGGAATGAAGAAAGGGGATAGCTGGAGATAGGTTCCTTATTCCTGAATGGAGACGGTGTGATTTTGCACACACAAACAGAAACATCATTACAGTAGAAAATACTTTTCAATGGAAGGAGTCAAAACTCATGTACTGGCTGAGCAGGAACAGTCACCACACAGCAGTAATCTGCTGTTAGAAGAACGTGGATGAGAGGTAAGCAACGTGACAACCTCTGTTTCAGTACTGATGATGATTCTTTGATGTATATTAAGAGGCCTGGGACTGCTTTTCTGCCACAATTCCTGTATGTATATATGTTTGTGTGTCATACTGTACAGAACTAAAATACCAGTATGTCCACCTTGAAAGAGCAGACTGCACCACTCTTGGAAATGTTTCAAATTGTAGTCATGAGTATGAAGGGGACACCAGGATTGTCTCATATATTGAAGAGCATGAAGTTTGCTCCTAGGAATTACTTTGATGCATGTAGTAAGAGAGCTGCTAACTGTGGAGATAGAGTGACTTGCATTTTCAGGTCTTTGAGGACCTACTCTGTCTCTGGTGACATACTGAACTAGATACCGCAAAAGAGTCCTCTACTGTTTCTGATTCTCATACAGTTTTACTGTATGATACAGCTGTGTATCATAGTGCTTTTGTGTATCACATCCTTTTGTGTTCATAGGGCTTTGAACATTGCTAGTTTAATACAAGGAAAGACAAAATTTGTTCTTCTATTAGTGAGTTAGAGATGAGAGGCTGACTTTTGTTAGGTCAGTATGAAGCTAGGATACCCGTAACTATCCAACAGCAGTCTTTGATCAGAAATGTACCAGGCTAGACCTTCTGAATGTTGTGTTATAAACCCTAACCAAATGATTGTCGCACCATTCCTTCCAGTGGCCTTTGTGTTTTATAACTATTAAACAAGAATGAAAAAGCATATAGAGTAGCTCAAGTAGGAACAATAGCTAAAGCAGTAGCCCTGAAATGTAGGGTTGGGTTTTTTTATGTATCATGTTGCTGCTGCTTTCTTGAGCTGGAAGCACAGCGAAGTATCTCAGATCCCTGAGATGAGTGACCTATAAATAGCATAATTGGCCACTGGATGTCAGTATCTTGCCACAGAAATGGAACTGCAAGCCTTTTCCTGAGGTTGCAGAGATTGTGGTTATTCAAGCTGATTTTTTATTTTCCTTTTGCATTCATTTCAGTTGTAATATACCAACTGAACCCCACTCTCCTCTCACCCTCTCTCTCCTGCAAAACAGAAAGCCAAACAAAACCCACCACCACTGTCTTGTGAAATAGAGCTTGAGACAATAATTATTGAAATGGCCAAGAAAGTCTTTAAAGTCTGAGTCAAATTAAGTTATGCTTCTGAGGAACCTGGAAATAACAACAAAAAATCAGACGTGGAGGCATTTCTGTGTTGATTAGAAGTTTTCTCACATTGCTATGAGCAAACTGGCTAATTAGAGATATCAGTGCTTTGGAGGCTTTTTTGTTTGTGCTATTCTTTGCACTGACCTAATAGCCACAGCTCTCAGCTGATGGAAAATGCAGGTTGGAAAAGAAGGGCTTTTTTCTCCTTGAGCAGGAATTATTCCACCTGAGTGAATCTGGCTTTGCTTGATTTTCTTGGTTCTAAAATCATGACTCTAACCAGAGTTCTCAGAGTTCTAATGATTTTCCTTTGTGTTCCTTCAGTACTGTTGCAAAATAGAGTGCAGTAAATGAGTCCTGACTTGCCATTCTTGTTATGTTACAAAATAAACAATACCCATCATCCATTTGTAGAGAGCACCATGGGAATGCTATGCAGCCCTCTGTTAAGGATAACAGTGGCAGCCATGGCTCTCCAATCAGTGGGAAGTTGGAAGGCATCTTCTTTAGCTGCAACACTGAGTTTAACACTGGGAAACCACCCCAAGATTCACCTTATGGAAGATACAGGTTTGAGATTGCAGCTGAAAAACTCTTCAACCCAAATACTAACTTGTACTTTGGAGACTTCTACTGCATGTACACAGCTTACCACTACGTCATTCTTGTTATCGCCCCTGTCGGATCACCAGGAGATGAATTCTGTAAGCAGCGCCTTCCTCAGCTAAATATAAAAGATAATAAATTTCTGACCTGTGATGAAGAAGATGGAGTAATGGTTTACCATCATGCCCAGGATGTTATTCTGGAAGTAATTTACACTGATCCTGTGGATCTCTCCCTCGGCACAGTTGCAGAAATCACTGGTCACCAACTAATGAGCTTGTCTACTGCAAACGCAAAGAAAGATCCCAGCTGCAAGACCTGCAATATCAGTGTTGGACGTTAAAACTTCCCTCATTCCTTAGGAACCTTCAAACCTCTGTTGTCCATTTCCATAGTCAGCCAGTTTTGTCAGAAGCATGCACATGCCGCTGTCACCGAGAGCAAACATGAGTCTCCAAACTCTCCAAGTAGCCTTTTTAGTATTTCTTCTCCCTCTCTTTCCCTTCTGTTCCTCCAATGCTTTAAATGATTAGAAGTCCTGGATTGTTTTTTTTTTTTTCTCTGGCAACCATTTATACTTAGATGCTGCAAAAATTGTTTTCTGTTTCTTGCCAAACATAACAAAATCCTATATAAACTGCTTTAGCAAAATAAAAATAACGGCTTATAAATGGTGTTTAAATATGCATTCATTTTAACTACTGAACAAATACTGGGATAACTCCAAACAGCATGAAAGGTTGTAATTGCAGCATGATTTAAATTTCAAAGCCTAGAAATGTCAGCACTTCCAACGTGTTGTTTGACAGTGTTATTTATGTTATTTATATTAGCTAACTGAAAACAGAAACTGTGTCTTGACATAATAAATATAATAGAAAAATATTTTATTTGTACTGTTGTATAAAATATTATACAATCATATAGAATATATAGATTACGTTTTAATATCAATTGTATACATATGTCATGAAATCATTTTCCCTTATCAAAGATGTAGTTTGTAAACTTCAAATAGCTCTGTATCTGTTCCTGTTGCTCTAGATGACTTTAATTAAAACAGATTTATGAAGGAGACCATTCTGATTCATAAAATTCGAGTTACAAGTTATTAAATCGGTACAGCAAAACAACAAACCTCAGAAATAAAAATGTCCTTTTATAGTCATCGTACTTTTTCCTCCAAGCTACTTGAAAATGTGTACGTCTTCAAAAACATGCCCCATCATCACATACAATATAAATACAAACGTGGTTGGTACATAATAGGCTTTATAAAATGAAATTTTTCTTACCAAGATAGATATAAAACAGGTTCCTTATACTATATGGTCAATACAAAATGACAGTTAAACCCAATACACAAAACGTGTTTCGACTTACACACATCCCTTTTCTTCTTCTCTCATTCTTTCTTTATGCCTGGGCTAAGTATTTCCCAGAGTCCCTGCTTTTCATTTCTAGTACAAAAATGCTGATAATCCTTGCATTAACAGTTCACACTAATGACTTATCACAAATAGAGGGAAAATTTCCATAATATTACAAAGTCTGGACCTCTGAAAGTTAAGAAAGACGTATAATTTGAATGGAAAAATATCTTCTTTATAATCTGTTTTATAGTAAACAAGAAGTCTAGTTTTCCTCATCAGATAGCTGTGGCACTCAGTTATACACCAGGTACTTTTTTCATCTATCCAAAATACCTTAGTGAAATGCAATAATCTAATCTTTATATATATGCGGCAATTTATGCAACACAGGAAACAAATAACGACATTGTAAAAAGTGCATGCTTCTAAACAAGCTTTGGTAATCAGAAAAGCAAACATTATAGCATCAGGCAAAATAAAGTGCAAAAGTTCAATATGGAAATAAAAATTAGCGTATAATCGGTCTATTTCTCAAATACCATAAGCCAGGTCCTGTGAATCATAATGAAAAGGACGGCAATCAGTACCTTCCTGGTAAACTTTACCTGTCTTGGTAAACTTCCTGGTAAACTTTACCTGTCCTGTTTTGCCAAGTGCTTTCTCTTATTCCTGAAAAACAGTAATTCCATTTGGTGGTCGTGTCTCCTTCCTCTAAATCCTGTCATTTTTTTTCCCTCTTGAAGCTACTGGAATTAAGTGGCAACTCTGTCTTGAAAGACAGAATTTGTTGTTTTAAACTTACTTGTGTTTCTTTTAATCTAGTGGACCAATCAGCACACTGAGAACCAATAGGTATAGTTTTAATTATACCGCATGTTAATTCTGTTTAAAGAAAAACCATGCAAAAGCATGTGGTACTTTAATGTGTTCTAAGATGTACTAATAACCCAGAGAGTATTTCCTCACACTTTTTAAACCTAGAAACAGGTCAAACAGAGAGTCAACATTCTCACAGTGCACTTCAAGGCTTCAAAGGAAAAAATATATATATATATATATATATATATGTACTATATATAGTTCACTCACCCATGCTTATATTCTCATATATTGCTGTCATTCCTCATCCCAGCTTTTAGTATTGGTAAAGTGCATCAAAAAATCTCAGCGTGTCAAATAATTGTGCAGCTGACCAAGACCTGTAAAACTACTGTTTTGTTTCTTTTGTTATTGTTTGATTTGCTAGAGAATGATAGCACTGCATTGTATTCATTTCATATTGTTTTGGAAACATCATGCTTACTGATGAGAACCTCTATAAGCCTGATTTTGGCTTTTGTGTGCTTGTATTCCGAGTATTCCTCTGCCATTGGTATGCGATCTTCCTTTAGAGGACTCCTATAAAAAGCAAGCAGAAGTACAGTCACTTTTATGGATTAAAGGAGAAACAGTCTTTAAAATTAATTTTGCAATAACTAAAGAGGTTGGAGTCACAAATGCATGTATTTTTTCCTAACAGTAGGCTACTAAAGGTAACATGCAGGAATGAAACAACAACAAAAAACCACTAATAGAAATGAAAGGAATTGGATTTTAAATATTAACAAGCTTCTCATATACACCACGATGTTTTCTTTATCATCAGCTATGCAAGTGTAATTACTTCATTCTGAAATATGCAGGAAAGTTATTAAGCAGCACTTTGAAAAACGTTACTAGCGCATATCCCCTGCAGTTTTCAGCAGACAAGTGTGTTAAATGATAGGAAGAATATAAATACAGAATGAAAAGTATCTAATATTTCTGCATGAAGGAAACAGTGTTTTCAGTGTTTATATCTGCCCTTTTAGATATGGTCAAACTGCTCAGTTTAGTCCCTAAAGATTGACTTCTTCAGAAAGGATTCTCTGTGCCTCAGGAAAGATCCCATGGTGAAACAAACACTGGGCAGTTAATGCCCATTACAAGCATGTCCTGGGAAGATCCCAGATGTAGAAGGCAATCAAGGGTGCCCACATCCCAGAGGAGCTTAGCAAGGGGCTGGTCACCTTAGCAGAGACCAGACACCTCTGTTTTATCTTCATGTCCAAGTCTGCAGCTCCTTTGGTCTGCCCACATTAAGAGAACCTGTTCTCATAGAAACAAATGCATCTACATGGATACCCAAAGAAAAGGGGGAAGGCATTTGTCAAGTTGGTTATTTACCTTCCTGTCTGCTTATAGAATTGTTCTTCAAACTCTCTTAAAGCTTTGCGGAGCCTTTTCTTGTCTGCTCTTGTTTCTCGGAGATGTTCAAGCAGAACAGGCCTGTAAAACAGAGACAAGATGATGAAACCCCCATGTGCTCTGAGTGACTGTAAAAGCCATGGTTTGGGGTAACAGGCAGACCCTGCTGTGGGCAATGGCAGATGTTCATCTCAGTGCCTCAAGGTATGACAACGTATCCCACCAGGTATGGATATGGCAGTTGTACAAGCATATGTGATTAAACACTTATGTTCCTTCCTGTTTACTAATGCTACGTCTCACTCTTCTAATACAGGTAGTGACTGTGAACAACATGGTAAGAAAAGCCTTTGGGATTAAAGTTTGTTAGTGGTCTCAGTCCTTCATGGACAGGGCTCAGTGGCTCACCACAAACTCTTTATATTAATTTATATTATATTAATTCTCTCCCTGAATACAGTCACACTGCCAAGCCCTGCACTGGAAAGCAGCTGTCATTAAATATTACTGTGATTCAGAGGAACTGCTAATCGTACCCAGAATCAACTTCTTATTTTTGAAGGACATGTTTTAACTGGTATTATTTGGACAGTAAGGGTTTTTTGTTTGGTTGTTTTTTTCTAAGCAGAGTAATACTTTCTTTTGTTATGCTCTATCCTTACCAACTGTTTTTGTAAGAACACAACGTGAAGAAATATATCACAGCATTTGAGCACAGAGCTGCATCCATAGTTGTGTTACATAGGAAGACTTTTTTTTTTACTCTCCATTTTTGTAGTGCCTAATCAGTTTCATTTCTGCTTCTCAGAGATACAGTGAAAACACAAGAAAAATATCCTGTAAGCTATGAGAACAAGCCTGTTCCTAGAAGGCATATTCTTTAACAAGTGATAACTGAGTGATAATAGCCCTTGTGTATCTCGAGACCTATCTCATGCAACATGGAATTTTTAAATGCAAATCTTGTGGTGTTTTTGTTTTGTCTTTAGTGGAGAGCAGGAGGGCACTGTTAACATTCCAGGGCATCCAGACACCAGTAAATACACTTCTGTGAGGAATAAAATTATTTTTGGCCTTCTCATGGCCACGTAACACATTCTTCTTTCTCTTATCTAGGAAGTATGTGTCATGCATTTACAAATTGTGCTTCATTTATAAAGCCTATACAAAGCAGTAAAATATCTATGACTAAAAAGACAGAACTCACATGGTCGCCTCATGTAAATTGGACATAGATAAGGCTGTTTGTCTTAAAATTTTCTTTTCATTTGGAGGTGAGACATATTCAGGCTCACTCTCCTCCTGAGAGTAACACAGGTGCTCTTCGACAGGGATGCAGGATATTGGACCAGATGATAACTCATGGCTCCTTTGCGAATGGTCTTCATCTGAGTCTTCTTCTTCCTGCTTGTAAAAGATAAAGCATGATCATATTAGTCATTTACAGAACAATGTAACAGTTACTAAGATGACAACACAAAGAATTGGGCTATAATTTCCTGGATGCATTGACTGAAAGATCACAGATATTGCAAATTCTACCCAGGGCTACTTGAAAGTGTTCCAGAGCACTCTTGAGGGGCTCATGAGCTACTGGTTACAGTTCATATCTCAACAGCACAGAAAGCAGACCTGTTTCTGAGTAGCTCCAAATATCAATTTTCTGTTTACACAAAAGCATTTACAAGTTGAGAAGATTTAGAGAGCATTCTGCTTTTATGCAAGCACTGCTGGAACTTGTACTCCTCTTATTTACTATTTAATGCATTTATTATGCCTGGAAATTATGACTGTAATATGCACTGTGGGTAGGTAGAGATTTTACCTATGGTTTTATAGCTACAAATGTTAACTTCCAAAACAGAGCAATGTTGATGTCTTCCCCACATTCTTTCATCCTCAGAAGAAAAGCTGGGCTTTTAAATCGAGTGCTTAAACATAAAGTTCTGTGAAGCAGAACTAATAAGTAACACAAGAGACCTTTCAGTTAATTTTGAAATGAAATATCTGTGAGCACATGTACAAAGATTTCAGCTGGGATTTTCAAAGAAATCTAAAGCTCCATTAGCATTTATCAAGACAACGGTTGGTCATTTTTTGAAGCAACCCAGACAACTTCAAAATGGCCAGACTCCTTACAGAGAGACCAGCTGTCACATGACTTCTATATGTTATTAAATTAGTACAAGTGATATTTATGTGCCACATGCTTAATACAAGCCTTGCAATAAATAGAGCAGATATCTATGTTAGGATAGCACTTCATTGTCGTTTTATGTTGTTTACATCAACTGTAGTAGGAAACTCATGACAACCTTTGATCTCTTGCCCAGTGATTCAAACCAGCGGCCTAAGGAACCATTACCTTGTGTTATTGACCTCTGCTACAGCTGGAAGTTGAATTTTACAGATTATTCCATCTAACTAAAATATTAACACCCTGCTTTAGCTAATGAGCAGATTATTCAAATAGCACTGGCTATACTGCTGCCAAATTGATGTGCAGGCACAAGTCAAACTCATTTAGCATTTTATCTCAACAACAGCTACAAATACTTTCCAACTTACAATTGTTGTGATCAAAGATGGAGTTGCAAGAAGTTTCTTGATAATTCTGTATCTGTCGTATAGAGGTTTCATAAGACTCTTTTCTTGTTTAGTTACCTGAGGAAAAATCATATTAAAATATAATCATCCAAAATTAAAAATGAAAAATAATTATGTTTTTCATTTGATCCTATTAAGCTGAGAAAAGTATTGCAAAAGTATGACCTGATGTTTATTTTGCTTCTAGGATCCACACAGTATCTCCAGCCTTTTCCTGCATGAAACTCTGTTAACATAGATGCAGAGATTAAAATTTGCTTCTCTAAGATGCATCTTCTAACTGTGCAGTCTGCAGACTGTCTATTTGCAGAAACAACAAGAGGTAAAAATGCCCCTATTCCATTTCCCTGCTTTAAATTCCTGACTGTCTGTGACCTTAAGTCAATGCTGTTTGGCACATCCAGGACTCCCGGATGGCTCCTTAGCACCGCTGACCATCTCTTTCCTTATACAGTTAGCATCTTCTTTCTTAGACTCCTAGAGATGCTTCTACCTTGGGAAGAAATACTCTCTCTAAACCACGTGCTACAAAGCATGCTCTATTATTCTCAATCTTTGCATCTTCAAATCTCTTTCAGCTTTATACAGCACTAGTAAGTCCCCTCAGTCTAACAAGCTGGTCCTTCCTCAGATATGCTGGTTTCCTTCCTCCTCTGCTTGATTTTTTATGTTGGGAGATGGAGAGCTCTTGTGCTCTCAGAAAGGTGTCTTTAAGGAGCTGCCAGCTGTTCCATTCCTGTGTCCCTAAGGACAGTTTCCCAGGGAATCTTATTCAATAATTCCTTCTAACAGATATAATTAGGCTAATGAAAAAACATTGCATCCTTTTTGGAAAGCTTCCGGTGGTACCAACTATAGTCATATGTGATGTGGCAGTGATCTTTATGGGTTGCTGGATCAGAGCCTGTATTTTCTGGGGACATACTGGAAAACAATGCTATTTTTTAGATGAAAGGGAACAATAAGCAGCACGAGTTTGCAGCTGGATAGTGTGCATCTGTAGAACTGCTATGGAGAAGCTGCAGAAAATACTTAACTAACAGTGGGAGCAGATGTGGGCTTTTTCCCCACTCACACAGTCATTGCTCTGCTGCACTGATCACCACTCCCCCTGCAAGTGCTGAATTCCTTCTGCAGTGATGTTTCACAAGCAAAGTGCTTTTATTTTGTGATTTTGGAGCAAAAATAATCAGTGGTAGCAGAAAGAGAAATGTTGATATCTCAGCAATGTGATTTATTGGTGTTGGTGATTATATACCACTATACTTGTGTTTTGTGCAGAGAGCACACTATTTAACTGCTATTTTTTTCTTACCTTCCCTCTGTTTTCTCTTCCAAAGAAAATCTTCTCCTAACATGTCCATATTTTCATGGGGGTTTGAAACAGCAACGAGCATGTGAAGCTAATGTAATTTTCCACAGAGTCTGCCAGATCATGACAGATCTCTACAATTAGGGTTTACTGCTAGAATGTTTGGAGCAGAGCTCCTCCACTGAAATGAAGTAATGCAAAGAATTATGGAGCTAGGGTTGGGGGACACCTTTCTCCAGGAAATAACCAGGTTTTTTATTGACAAATAGGAGAAATATTAGTTAGCCATTTCTTTTCAAATATCCATCAAATCCTGAAGAAGTAATGCTCTTCCCTTGCTATTAACTTCTGCAGGAGCATAAGCCTTTTTGCTTGTTGTCCAAATGCAAACACAGGGCAAAGCCTCTGGTTCTTAGAGGCCTGCATGAGTTAATCACCCTGAAATTATTTGTCATTAATATTAAGAGAAGAGCTGCTAAACTAGAATTGAGAAGTATTATACGACAGCTAACCGTATTGCTTATTTATAGTTCTGCAGTTGATACAAGATTCATTCTTTCTAAAACTATTACGCCTGAAGCAGCTGACTGCTTAACAGGAAACAGAGAATGATCATTAATATTGATTTTACACATGAGGAACAATCTCAAGAGGGTTTAGCATTTGGGTTTATTTCATTAGTTCATTTCATTAGCAATCTCAAGACAGGTTTGTATTCAGCTGGGCTTAAAATGGCTGATAATTTCAGAATGAGAGAAGGCAAACTTCAGAATTGTCTCAGGCATCTTATGATTATAGACTGTGCACAGCAGCATGAAATTCAATGCTAACTAAATAAAAATACAGCTTCATAGCTAATGAAAAGATGAACAGAAATAAGTCTATAATTAATTCAGATTTTGTGATTTGTTCTCTTTAGACATAGTGGATGGTTTAGGATTCTAAACACCTTTGCCTCCCACCTTCCTCACATTTTTCTGGTATTTTGATAGGATGACAGTTGAATATTTGATGAACAAAATAAGCCTCCAAATGACTTGATAACTTTGGGCTAAAAATGAACAAATCTCTGTTCTATGAATCCTATTGTCAGTGAAACGTTTACCAAACCCAGTTTCACAAGTCACATTCAACTCTGCATCTTTTTTAAAGACTCTCATTCTCTCATTTCTATTGTGGGGGAAAACAAGATAATCTTATATGGAAATGCTACCATTGCCCCACATCTTCAAAACGAAACAAACAACCAATCTAAAAACATTAAAACAATTAGCTCCTCTTTAGCTTACTATTAGTCCAGTTCACATTTTGGTAGATAATCTAAATTCTATACACAAAACAAAATATTGCACATCAAATTAACAACAGAAAAACCAAAGCTGCATGTAGCTTAAGAGAAGCTCTTGATCTTTTTTCTAACCAGCAGACATCCTTGGTTCATTTTTACGTACTCATTCCTGTAAACCTGTCTGCCCCAGAAGACCAGAATCACTCATAACTGAAAATCAGTAATGTTAATGTTAAGCATGAGGACCTCATGATATATATTATTTTAATATATAATATTATAATATAATATAATATAATATAACACAACATAACATAATATAATATATATAATTATATCTTTTATGTGTTATATATGTATAATGCATAATATATAATAATATATAATGTAAACATATATGATATTTTATATATTAATATTATATATATATTATATATATATATAAATAACATAATATATATTATAATAGCTTTGTATAACTATTTTCAATCACCTTTACTAAACAAGGATAGATCTTTCAGGAATTAAAACAGTTGAAATTTACAAATGAGTGGTTTAAAATAATAATCATCATCATCATCATTAATTTTTGCAGACATTTAATTTAGATTACAGCTCTGCCATTGCACGGAATTAATAAAAAATTGCATGGGAAGTGTAACCAGCTTACTCTTGTAATCATAAGAGTTTTTCTAGATAGGAGTTCCTCACTGACATCTGTTTTGGTATCAGCTGATCCCATTTTTTGCATAACAACATTTTTTTTAACCACTAAAACTGTTAACATATAGTCTGTACTGCTGGGACTTCAGACTACAAGCAGAACTGCATACTTTTGTTGTTCTCTCGTGTTTTCTTACAAAGAAGTTATGCTTGTGAAACCCTTTTCCTCACATGATTTAAAAAATAGTACTCTATAAAAAGGAGGAGTTAAAATGTCAGCCATCTATGCAAAGCTCTAAATCTCAGCTACAGGAGTATGTACAGTTTGCACAGTTCTAATTTTAATACAGTAACTGGTTGTTAAGAACCAAGAAAACAAAACAAATCAAAAATTACCTCTGCTGGGTACTTTCTGCTATTGAAATTGATCCTAAATCATTTCTTAGTCTTACAATATTCTAGCGTTTTCTTTAGTGTATTGTTCTTTCTCCCTTCTCTTAGGCTTTCTCCCTCTCACCATCATTCCCATTTTCCTTTCAGCAGCCAGAATTCAGATGTTTCTGACATCTCTGAGATTTCAGGTATCTTTGGGAACAGAATTTGTCATCTTCCTTGGTTACACCGTGCCAGGCATAGCAACATCATTTGACAGCAGAAGTAGGAAAATGAAATAAAGCAACACAAAATAAAATAAAATGAAATAAATAAAATGAAATAAAATAAGCCTTTTCATAGACAATATGTTCTGTGGAACAGCTTTATACAGATCCTAAAATATGCCAGTAGCATTCTGTACAGAATTTTAACATAGATATTAATTTGAAAGAATAATTCAATCTGCATCCACACAAGTGCATTTCATGGGATATTATATCTTCTCTTAAATTGAGAAGAGTAATCAAGAATGTAGAAGAGCAGAGGCAATACAAATGCAAGTAAATGTAACAGTATCACAGGGCAAAGCAGCCTGGATGGTTGTGCTGCCCACGTGACATCAATGCAGGGCTATCAACTGGACAGATGTTTTCATCATTACCCAGGTGAAAGGGGATCTTTACTGTCCAAATAATTTCACACATGTTCCTAATTTCTCTACTTCAGAAACATTTGGGAGAGATCCACCAAACAGACCTGCAGTTTTATTGTCTACTAGGGAGGCCTCACGGGTCCTGTGCAGGAACCAAAGGTGAAGTCACCCTGTCTGCTATTAATGGCTTGTGTACATTTGAATTCTGCAATGGAAGACTCAGCAAAACACACTTTTTTACACCAGTGAGGACTGACTTAGTCACTGTGTCAGCCAATGGCCCAGGAGCCAGAAAAGCCTCCCAGTGTGTCCACAGGGAGCCCTTTGAGTGACTGAGTGGGCGGTTCAATGGGGGAAAGTCTTGGTCCCTCATTACAGCAAAGCTTCTGTGGACTCAAAATAGGATTACATTTGCTTTTACCTTGTTTGATACACTGAAAGATGCTTTTCTCATGTATGTAACCTCAAGTAGGTGAGGCTGGCAAATAATTTTTTACATCCATCTCTGAGTAAAAAGTGTTTGGCACTACTTGTAAAAATAAAAACTTCACCTCACAAGATGCGTACCCACCAGCATCAAATATCTGCTTCAGATGATGAAGTTCTAAAAGAAACAACCAGATTTGTTAATTACCTTAATAGTCTCAGGAATGTTGAAGTGTTGTCTTTTCTCCTTTAATCGGCTCAATACGTTGTCCATGGTTTCTTCTGCTGAAGGAGCTGGTTCCATGCTTGTGGCCTCCTGTGTCCCAGTCTCTGTGGAGGTCCCACTACTTTCACTATTATCATTTCTTTGGGGTGCTCTGGAGGTACAGTTTTGCTCTTCTGACATTCTGAGTTTCAGCTCTGAAAGGTAAATTATTTACTTGTAAATAGGTGAGAAATATTTGCAAACAAGTTTCCTTTAATACTATAAGAAGCAAAGCATCCAGTCTTCCCACATGCAGTTATTATAGTGCAGCTGTTTAGGACAGTAACTCTGCTTTGCTTCAACGTTTTAACATAAGATGTGTCCAGATCAGTGATACTTAGCAGATATCACAGTTATCTCTCTTTTGCCTCCTAACACATCTTTGACATAAGAGCATTAATTATGACAGAGTAAGATTGGAAAGGGACTGGTTTAATGAGTGAAGTCAGAGTAGGGATCAGCAAAGGTTTGCAGTGGAAATTAGAATGGGAAAGGGACTGAAAGGTTTATTTTATTTATTTATTTATTTTTCTTTCCGTTCTGTTTTGGTTGGGTTTGTTGCTGTTTTGGGGTTTTTTGGTGTTCTTTTTTTTAGGGGGTGGGTGGGCAGGGAGCAGAGAGTGGGAGGTTGGAGGGGAGGAGAAGGGAGGATTGGTAGCAAAAATCTCTCTCCCCCTCTTCTCCTCACCCAATTCACATTTGTCTAATACCTCTAAATGATCTGATGCCCAGGATAAGTGCCCAAGCCTGCCGTAGGGATTGTTCCCTAAGGATGCAGTCCTCTACAGCCATTTTCCTAGAGAAGGTGCCATCTGCCCCACTCTTAGCACTGTCCTGCTTGCTTGCCCCTCTGTACTTTTGCATAAGTGTAAGGGAAACTGCTGATCACAACCTGAACCTCTGATTAACCAACTGAGGCAAACAATGAGTCAGCTGTGGGAGCACAGTAATTCAGCTGTGCTCACAGAAGGGGTGGAGTTTGACTGCACCTCTCCTAGATCCCATTTAAGGGCTGGCCTCCGCTAAGGCATCTCTTTTTGAAGATTGCTGCTTTGTGGAGTTTTTGTGATGAGCTTCAACATTGGCGAGCATCCATCTCAACTGAAGGCCTCAGCACTGGTGAGTCTTTTCTTAGATACCCTCTGGCTATTTACTCTGTAATCACAACTATACACTTGTATTATTCCAACTATACAATAAGTAAGAAGGCAGAAAGTAAAGGCCTTTCTCTGAGAAGTGTTTTAATCAGTCCTACTCTTCTCTAATACAAAATAAAACATCAACATCATTTCCAGAGGCTGCATCACCATCCCAGCCAGGCTGCTTTGCTTAAAGGACTTCAGTCTGCAGAGCAACACATGAGCCAGGCATCAGAAGACAGACAAGACACAGTGTATCTTAGCTTCCTAGTCAGCAGCTGGTCTGGATGCAAGAAATATGTATTAGCTTGACACTAAGGCAACAGACTGGAGCTGCACAGGACAATGAGGGTGCTGAATTAAAGGCTGAAGTAGCTCCAGTCATATCTGACTGGTGCAAGACCTAGTATTTAGTGGAGACCATCCCAGAAGAAATGTACCAGAAGATGAGTTTTTAATTCTTTACTACAATAACACCTTTGGTATTCAAATGAGATATAAAATATAACACTAGAATTTAATTAGTAATGTGAGTCCTTTTATAATGAAAAAGAGCTTTTAGATAATTTATAAATAGCCTTTAGATAATAAAAATCAATCAATCCTGGTTGCATTCTCCCTGAAGGCAAGCATGTGATATACCTACAGATGTTCACGGGGCTGTGTGTAGACAATCAAGGGCAAAATGTGACCCCCAAAGACCAAATCAAATATCAGGGAAAGGTCTGTTTCTACAGTCAAATAAATAAAAGCTTTAGAATTGCATAACCTCAGTCAATGCTGTTGCTAAGAATCTTTTAACTTTGCAGTTCAGTATTTTACATTAATTCTAGTTATCTTAGGCCAGCAAACAGACACTTGGAAAGTACTCCAAATAACATTGCCTTTTACATGAATGTTGGTATTTATGAAGGACAGATGATGTATTTTTCCCCCCTCTTCTCGTTGCCTCGTTGTGAGTATCCAATTGACTTTGATCCCTGCTGTCAGGAATCAAGGCAAGTCATGTCAACTAGTGTCTTTGTTGTCATTAGGATACTTACTGTCATACAGTAGAGAAAAAGAAGCAGAGCACAAAGAATAGAGAACTAATTGTAAAATATTCCAGGTACACTCGTGCTGCTTCTAAGTGCTTCAGCACTAAATTGAAATGACTGGCTATTACGTACCTTTGAGCTGCTTACGACCTTTGGCCAAATCGTTCATCCATTTCAGAACTTCAGGATTGGAAGTCTTGTCACCATGTGAAGGCTGAGTATAAAGCACAAAGGAAGGAGGAAAAAAGAAGGAATTGAGGATTTTTCATTTTAGCACAGTCATAACATATCACAAACCTCCCTGTTTCATACTGGACACATCCGTAGCATTGTGATGTGTTTACGTGCTTATGCTACACTAATCACATTAAACAAACTAGCTTGATAACAAGCAATGATCTTGCATAAACTGCATAGCCTCCAGCATCTCTGCACCAGCAACACATCACAACTGATATTTCTCTAATCTCTTCCATCAGCTTCTATGGAGTTCTATGTTTTGGAAGTTCAAAGGGATCTTTGTAAAAGAAGGAATCTGCAAAGCAGAATGATAGTTTCCAAACAAATCACTTAACCATCAAGTAAATAATTGGCTTTCCAGCTTCTGAATCACTTCAGTTCATAAGCCTATCAGCTATGTTTAAGTGACTCACGCTTCTCACACATGTAGAAGATGCCTGTTTTATAATAAAGATAATACAAAGAAAATGCAGATTAGTCTCAGGACTACTGAATACACTGAAAAATGATAAAATATATTCCCTCATTGATAACTTTTCCATTTTACCAAAAAAAATTCTTCATCTTGCTGTTTACATAATTCCAAATACGCTGGAATTCCTGCCTTTTGCAGTATTTCCCTTTATCTTCTCAATGATGATCTTACCAGGTATTTTTTTTCTCGCTCAAACTTTTCTTCATACTTCCTAATTTTTCTCTTGAGACTCTGAAGATGCTTGGTAAGTTGTGCTACTGTTTGGGGTTCTTTGCACTCTTCGCAATTACATCTAGAAGAACTTCTTGGTCTGCAAAAGCCCAAACCATAGTCGTTGTATAAAGAACAGCTAAAATGCACTGTGCCTTTTTGCAGCACACTTAACACTTTCTTAGCACATCAGAATTTATACATAGGTTCTTTCACAGGTTAGAGGGAGTTTAGCTTTATGAAGTTAGCATGAAATAATTGTTTTTCCTTGATGGTATCCCTACAATATGCTAATATGTTTCATATATATCTTTCTCTTTAATTTTTGAATTTCTGAATATTTTTCAAAATATAATTTTTTTATAATTACAAGTCAACAGGTTTGATTGTTCTTTATATGCAGTTGACTGAACTATGTATGTATGCTTTTCAGTTAGAAACAATCATTACTTAAAAGTCATGATTTCTGGAGGTCACATATTGCTCATATATTCTATGACATTCGTATTTAGGAAATGACACAAGTTGTAGTTTTATTACTGGTAAAATCTGTAATATTTTGGACCTCAATAACCCTCTCTATGTTACATTCACTTAACAGAATAGTACTTAAATTTTAAATCTGTCACTGCGTAACTATAGATAACAAAGACTTGGAACAACGTTACACTGAGTTATTAGCGAAAAATGCTAGTTCCCATTTCAAATTCACCGTGCCAAAATACACTACAACGTGACATTTTCTTATTTATAACACAGGACTAACTGAAAGGCCAATAGAGTCAAAGATGTTCAAAATGAATTTAAAATACAGATAAATTTCAGTGTACTTCCTCACATCATGAAAGGTTGAGCACTTGGAGGAGAAGGGGCAGATTCTGGGTCTAGATTAAATCTCTGGCTTTGGCTAAAGATAGAGCAGCGTGGTGACAAAAGAGGATTGTCTCCATCAGTAATGTGATACAGCAGTCGGCTGGCTCCTAGGGAGCGATGTTCTTGTGGGCTGCTGTCCGTGTCATTCTGCCAGTCTCTATGGGCTGGTGAAGGCTCTAGAAAGGAAACACAAAACACTGTGTATTAAAGGTCATTTGTTAGGTACATCTACTTAGATAAACAGAAACCTGTTCTTATAGAAGGATTGAAAGTGCAAGCATTCAAAGTAAACAGCAAGTATTCCAACAGAGTATCACAAGCACCTTAAACATAATACTGAGGGTGAGAAAATACAAAGGGCACTTGTTGGCTTAACGTACAGTGTCTTCTAAGTTCCAAGGGAGAAAGTGGGTAGATATATTTCTAACTATGGAGTATTATATAAAGATGGACAGTTTCCCAGACGAGAAACATTAATTAGACTTTTATAAATATTTGCTTTTGAGAGCCACGCTCCTGAAGCAGAAGATAAATATACAGAACAAGATTTATGTTGTGACTTTCTTTCCTTTGGTCAGTGGAAAGGCAGAACACAAACACTGTATTTCCTGATACTAAGAACCTCCAATCTTGTTTGTAGTTCGCTAATTTCATTAGGTTTTGAAATAACATGCATATGAGTCTAACATTACACATGAAAATAAAAGTAAAAAAGCAAGAATATTATTTCACTGGACAGTATCCAACTGTTTTTGCTTTGCTGACTGTATACTGCATAATCACAGTTTAGTCTGTCATGCGATAGTTACATGTGACTTCTGTATCTATAAGTGCATTTCCTTCAACAGCACCATCAATTATTATTACATTAAGCATTTTATCATAGTAAGACAATGTTGGTGATTATTAATTCTAACCTACCATCTTTCTTCTAATTACCCCCTACTCTGTTGGAAAAATTCACCTCTAAAAGGTATGAGAGCAACTCCCAGAAGTTCTAAACAGAGCATGAGAACTAAATCCTCCCAAAGAGAGAGAAAGACATCTGGGTGAAGCATAGACACAATATGGTACCAGTCACAGGAAGTTATTTACACAGACAACATACAGTGATAAACATAAAAGTGCTGTTAGTTTCTGGCAATTAATCTTCCCTGTTACATTTCCTATGGCCCCAAAAAAGGTCTTAGTTCCAAATGTATCGTACCCCAGATACACTGAATTGCTGTGTATGGTTCAGAAGTGCTCAATTACTCATGACAACTTATTCATTTACATGGCCATTTTTACTTACATTTTAAGGCTGTTGTCCTGATACCAGACCTGTGTAGATTCTAAACCAGACACTGTTGTTTTATGAGAAACAAGCATACTAACCCAATGTCTACATGCATTCATATGTCTGACTAATTTCAGCCACTAATTTTGCTCAGACTGGGAAACATAGCCACTTCTAGTCAAGCTCATATGTTGCCCCTTAGCATGCATCTGTTTTGTGTCATTTATTCAGTCCAGCTTGCCACGGGCAAGAGGTCACCAGAGGACTCAAGGCCAGTATCTAGTACCTTACAGTAGGCAGTAAGCTCAATAATGTGGACTTCAGTCAATAATACAGGTTTTATGATACATATATTTCTGTTTAGTTTAAGTGAAATAATAAGACATCATCATCTGTTGTCTATAAAAATAAATACATTGATATAATGTGTTTCAACATTTGTGACATCTGTTGAATGCAGCAGCTTGCTGCTCAAGTCACATGTATACTCACATCCATAGAATATAACTTATATTCTGCTTTTTTTCTAGTTAAGAAATCTTGCTTATTACCCCTTTTCAGTTCTTCATGGACTTATTTTGCCAGCTCTAGTTCAATTTTTTCCATATCCAAAAGGAAACTGATGACTCGTTTCAGCAAGATTTACCACTGATCCCTTAAAATTTGTACTGAAAGTAGCCTGTCATTTTAACAAACTGCTGGGCTTTCTTTTAACCACACATGTAAGTGTACATGTATTTATTTTATGAAATACATTACACAAAGATATATTAAAAATATTGTACATTTTTTTTCTATTGCCTGATTGATTAAGCAGAAGCGAAAAACTAGACACATGGTGAATATTGTGCATCCCCTATATAGTCTGTTTCTAGACTGGTGCAAGTCTTTGGATGTCCATCCAAGTTCAACCTGAAAAAGCCAATAGTCTCATGTGACAACTGTACCTAAACTCAATGAATCAGATTCCGTTAATAATTTGAGAGACAGAATTAAGACAAGCACCATCTATAAAAAAAAGGAACTCAATAAGGAAAATTCAACCAATCACAGCACAGGTGTTAGAACTGAGATTCTATTAAAATCCATTTTAATAAGTAAACTTCAACTGAAGCACAAGTTTGAACTGCCAGAGGGACAGAGCATGCTCTGAACTTCATGGCAGGAATGCTATATCATCCAACATTTCTCTGTGTAGATGGAGATGGGCAAATAGGAGCTAGAGAGAACACCTGAAGTTGGTGTTCTCTACCAATCTAAAGCAAAAGCAAATAATGAGAAAATAAAAATAAAAATTAAAGGAATCCTATTATGAACCATCCTAACAATAAATTTCAAACTACCACAACAAAGTAATTTGGTAAACTGCATGAAGAGGAGGAAAACTCATCCTTGACATAAAGGAAGAGTCAGTGCAGGTTTTGGATGGGCTGCAAAATGTCTCTTCTTGTGCAGCACAGTTAAATCTTTGTCTGCCTTAGATCCACAGCAATAACACTATTGAAATTTCAATACTTGTACCCACAGCCATTAAGACGTTTGCCTAGCTGGGCAAAAGTACCCTTTTTAAAGCTAAAAACTCCATACTCAAAACAACAGGAAATGCAGTGTTCTTTACATTCCTTCTACTTGATCATAATTTGGATTCTACTTATCATTTCCCTTAATTTTCCAATACAAACATCAAACTTAAGTACATATAAAAGCTATAATTTGTCATCTTTTTAGGTATATAACTTGCTGTTATTTCTTGCTGAAAATTCTAAGCGAACAGCTTTAGAAATAAGTTCTTTTGAACCCAGCATTTATTCAGACATAAAATGTCAATTGTACAGTGATTACTTACCTATCTGCTTTAATTTGGACCATATATGGTCAACAGTTTAAGTGTTTGTGTATTCATGTCACTTGTCTGTGAGATTTATTAGTCATATTGCCTTTGGCCTATTTTTCACGAACCGTGATTCCTCTCCCAAGCATCACGACTATCAACCCAGTGACTAGAAGCTATGAATTGACAAAAATAGTGCAGAGCCTCTGGGCTATTTATTGCAAGGACTGGTTTCCATACTGAGGAAAGAGAGAGGTAACACAACACAGTTTGCCCAGATGAGTAGTAATAGAGAATCATGAATGATTAAAATGCACATGCTGTTAAGAATCACCTTCACTATCTCTCCGCTGATACATTAAACTAAAATCAATAATAGGAGAAATGAAGTGATATTGGTCTGACAAAAAGAACGACAGAAATAGAATTACATGATATGGCAGAGGATCTCACACAATACAGGCACAGGAGACAAAAAGCATAAATTCATTTGAATAAATAACAGACAAACTGAATAGAATCAGGATTCTTAAAATCTATTTGAAAGATCAGATTTCCCTTGCAGAAAGACAGAAGGCTATAGCTCTTTTTATCTGATCTTTTAACAAGTATCACCCCTTTTTACATTAGCGTTTGCATCAGGAAACAGTGCTTTGCATCAGCTCGGCACTATTTCCCAGAGGACTGCAAATCTGAGATTAGACTGCGAGTCACAAGGCTGTTTTATAATTGCAAATGAGAGCACATCATGACACGATCCCTTACCTCCGCTACTGGCCCCTTCAGCTTGCACACTGGTTTGGACTGAAGAAGGGGCTGGATCCTTGGGTGCCGGCAGCTGGGGAGTTTCCTCCTGGGTTGGCAGAAACGCAGAGCACAGATCGGTTTCGAGCGCTTGTAGCTTCAGCAAAGAATTCTGCAGACAAAAGCAGAACATTGGGCTAGATAGAGAGCAACAAAATACAGCGATAGCTCTTCAACTCACTGAGCCCATTAGGAGCGCCTGCAAAGGGGTGTTCCACTAGCAGCTCTGAGGATGTACAAAAGAACAAACAAGCACTATTCCACGAGTTTCTTCACTTCTGGTTATTTAAGTCCCAATTTAAATGGATTATTCATGACACGTGGGAAAGATGACATCGTCAGCAAAAGACAATTTATTCTAGGAAGCCAAACTGAGATGGTGTCCCTTTTTTCTTGGTCCTGAAGCAATACACCGGGTAAGTATTTCATTCATTGGGCTGACATCACGATCTGATGACATTATGTCCCTCCCCATTTACCATTCATTAAAAAAAACACACTCTCCCTCTTCAGCCTATTGTGCAGTACATAGCAGTGAACAAAGAGTTACTGAGAACACGCTGCCTCATGGGATTCTTGGAAGAGATATTACTTAATTGGCTTTTTTAGAGATGCTTCCTCATGTAGACATTGCTTTTATGTAGGTGGCTGCTGCTTCTGCAAAGCAACCAGATCATTTCCTATCTGCTGCAAAGGCAAAATTAACAGATCATTGTCACTTACTGCAGACAAATCAATGGGGACAAGGCTAGTTATCTATAACATCACTCCCAGCTACAGTGTCATGTTTGGTCCATTTCTCATTTTAATCTCGGTGCTGCGCGCAATACTCAGCTGTACAATCTGACACAAGTATCTTGCTATGATTCAAATGCTGTAAAAGCCCTAATCACCATTCAGCTGGGTGAAGTGAGTCACTATTGACATCCAGTGTATTCAGCTTCCCTTCCTCAAGGGAAATAGAACTTGCAGCATAAAACAAAAACACATACAGCTGTTTTAATAATCAGGCAGCTGATACATTCAGAATATACATAAAATGTTAAATTGCTCACATAGAACATATTTACAGAGAGTGTTTTCTGAAAGAAATCTGAGATACAATACAAAGAAATCCCTTGAGTTTATACCCTAAAAAGGTACTTTTCCTTCTGCATCAAAGATCAGAAACTAATGTATTGGTTCATTTAATGAAATAGTGAAATTATTTATTAGTGTAGCTTAATAGATCTGCTCATTATTATTTAATTTTAACAGAGCACTTATTATAAGTCTGAGGGTGGCAGTATTTTTGGCTAGGAAAAATAAAGGCAAGTGAATTTTACAGAGAACAGCAGGGAAGACTTTCAGCCTTGACCTTTTTGTTCCTTACATAGAACTCAGGCAGTGAAAAGGGAATAGAAAGGAGCTGTTTCAAGGAGATACTTCAAAACAGTGAAGTTTGGAAAAAGCAAGAAGTGAATTTTCCCCATGAAATTAAGGATGCTGTCTTGAAGGGATACTCATGGCACTGGTTTGTGAAGAGTCTTCATGACGTATCAGGCCTCATTTTCTACCACCTCTCACCTCAGCTAAATACTGCAGTTGTGTAATCACCACAACATGTGGACAATGTTTTACAGTTACTATTTGATTTACGGGCCAGGGATCATAGAATCATAGAATGGCTTGAATTAAAACGGATTTCAAGGATCATCAAGTTCCAACCCCTTGCCACAGGCAGGGTTGCCAGCTGCTACATCACATCATAGAACAGGTTGCTCAGGGCCCCATCCAGCCCAACCTCGAACACCTCTAGGGATGGGGTTTTCCCAACCTCACTAGGGACTCTGTTTCTTCACCTGAACACTTTCAGTTACAAACTTCCACCTCACATCTAATCCAAATCTCTCTTCCTTTGGTTTAAAACCATTCCCCCTTGTCCTGATCCCAGCACAGACCTCATTGCAACGACTGTGTATGGCAAGCACCCTTCCAGAGTTTTCAAGGCAGTCTCTAAGTCTCCTGTTAAGAAGAACATAGATGAATGACTGACAAAAAACTCTAACCTTCATGGACTTTGGCATTTGAATGAAAAATTCCCCAATCAAGATAATACATTCATTTGCATTTCTTATTATACATGTTAAACACTTCCAATTTCAACAATTTCAGCAGTGTAATTCACTAGTAAATTCTGTTACTTTCTGTGGTATTTTTCAGCGAGTTGTAGAAAGTGGGTGGATGGCAAATTTCCAGCCACTGCCAAATGCTAAAAAAATTCATGTAATAATGATAGAAATACCTTCTTTAATTTCTTGAATGTGCCCTTGACAGAGATTTGATGTAGGGAGAATATGAGTAATTAATGTATACCATTTTGGTGTTACCAGGGAAATTATGAAACTGGAATATACCATCAACCTCATCTCACTCTTAAAACACATCTGGGTACTATGATACTGACAAAGCACACCATACAGGAAAAGCCACCAAACGTTTGTGGAAACACACACAAAGAGACAGTTCTAAGCAGAGGCCAGGCAGAAAGCTACCTGGGGTCACAGGCTTGCAGGCAACAAGAGTGTCCTACTAAATGACCCCCCTGCTGCATCCCCTGCTTCTCTGGGGGCTGCCCAAAGCATCAACGCAGCCAGAGCTGCCGGGTGGATTCCACTAGCCTGGGCCCTCTCTCCCTGTATCCAGAGCGATGTGTCCCCACATCTCTACCTGCAGACCATGCAGGGCAGCAGGTCATGTACCCACCCTCGGGCTTGCAGGTATCAGGCCAACTAGTGGCAGAACTGAGGTTAGAAAGAAGTAAAAGTCCTGCACAGCACACACTCAGCAACACACCCAGTCTGAAGGTATGGTTAGCCCATATGCACACTATTTACAGAGCTCTCATGTTCCAGGACCTGCCTCTGGAGCCCAGCTAGGCCATCTCAGCTCCTGACTGTTTTAAAAATGTTACAGACCAGGTTAGAAGCAAATATTGATAGCTACAATATATAAAGAGAGAGGGAGGTGTTAGGTCATGGAAGGTACTATCATAACTTTTGGTAAATTCTCCCATGAAAAAGCAGTATCACTGAAGTAATTTAAGTCATGGCATATTAGAGCAGCTAATTAACTCAGTTCAAATCCTTCAGATTTGATGCTTATTCCGGTGTTATTCTGGTGCTTAACACTAATGTCACATAATAATCTGTGATTCTTGCTAATGTAAGTGGAAGGGCATTAATATTTAAAATGGATCCTTGTGTTTATTTGGAGAAAATATACATACTGCTGCCTCTTAAGAACAGTACTTTGCAAGGTTGAAAAAGAAGCATTTAGAATAGCCATCATTATTGTCCTCTTGAAGTAGTGACAACTTGAGCTATACCGATTTCAGTAGAAGAAGAAATCCTGCATTTTTGCAAGTCAAATATAATGGAAAAATAAAGACCTTTACAACAAGCCCAAGTGTATGGGAAACTGTTAATCACAGCCTGAACCTCTGATTAACCATCTGAGGCAGCTGTGGGAGCTCAGGTGAAGGTAATTCACATCTCCTAGATCCCATTTAAGGGCTGACCACTAAAGCAGCATCTCTTTCTGGAGATTGCTTCTTTGTAGAGTTTTTGTGGCTAAGCCTCAATATTGGTGAGCATTCATCTTGACTGTGAGCCTCAACATTGGTGAGTCTTTTCTTATTTACTCTATGGCTGTCCATTCACTTTGTAGTTATGTCTATATATTTGTATAATTACAACTATACATCAAGGAAAGCACAAGAATGTGCAGTGTGGCTTTTCTTTCCTATTTGTAACTTCTGCTACTGCTTTAAAAGAACAATCATGAAGGTATCACAGTCCTGCCTGCTGGGGAAAGAAAAAAGAGTGCAGAAGGGCTGCTGTTGACAGGAGTTTAATCTGCAGTAAAGAAACCATCTTTACAAACAAGCAAGTTTGTAGTCTGAATTCAGCCCTCCCAGCCATCTCTCTTTCCAAGGGACTGTTGAAAACCACGCAGCCCCACAAATCTTCCCTGGGCACCACCATGCCTGCTGATCAGTGACCACCCACAGCATAGAGCAGATGGATATGATGGCTGATAGAGAACCACTGCTGTTAGAAATACTTCTTCCCCTGAAAATGCTTTACCACGATCAGCTTCCTTTGATCACCAGGGTAGGGAAAAGCGTAGCATGTTTAGGAACTGAGGGAAGGGAAGGAGAGTGTGTTTACCACTCACATGGATCCCACCCAGGTGTTGGAGAAGTAAAGCTTGTGCTTGGTCCTTTCTGTACAAATACATCTACCCAACCATGCACAGTGTTTCTGAGTGCTGAGGATGGTTGCAATCTGCCCATGGGCCTGCCCAAGACTGGAGGGCAGTTCTATTATATCCAGTTTGCTGGTGAATTTACAGGATTTATGGCATCAGCTGGGATTGAGAAGTAGAACAAGCCAAGCTTTCAGTATTTAATGGCCTTTAGAGTGATTCATACAGGGGAAAAAAAAGGGTAAATATCAGTCTGTTCAATTTCTTCAGAGTAAGGAAATTAAAAGCAGCACTAGAACAGTGACATACAAAAGCATCTTCCTTGCCTTTTAATCTGAGGGTTAAGGTTAAAACAAGATAGGCATATTTTACGTGAACATAAATAAACCTGTGGTATCTGCTAGGGCAATGCTTGCGTCTTGAGGCAAATGACATTTTCAATTCAAAACTTCCCTCATGGGTCACAAACAAGCAACAAAAAGATGGAACAAGATATGCTCTGGGTCTGTATAATGTCACTGATGACTATTAAGGAGAGACAGTGCTTTTTCTGAATCCAAGAAGGGAATTTGCTTTGTAATAATGCCTCTCCATTTAGGTTTGCAGGAGACCTGAGATATACAACAATCTGAGATTTTTGCAAAGCTAACACCAGAGTGTAGCTGTGGCTCATTCCCCACAAATAATTTGCAATTCATTTCATTTTTTGAACTAATAATCTGTTTCAATGCTGTTATTTATTGTTTTTAGGGTGTTTTTTTCTTTAAACTTTTTTTTATTTACAATAATATTTACCTTAGAGGAATCCTTTGCAAAAAATTAAAGTTATTTAAATATACTGTTATTTAAATCTTCTGTGAAGACCAGAGTGGACTCAGTGATTTCTATGGATCCCAACTTGGGATTTTCTAGCTGTGGAAACTGGTGATATTTGCACTGGAGCTTCTCAGAAGAAACAATAACAATGATTTCTCCCAGAGCCTTAACTGGCTAGACAAGGGCTGAGAATTCTCCCTTACAGAAAGGGCCTTCCTAGTTATTATTGGGATTTTCAATTGTGAGCTGCACGACAATGACATGAATGCATGGGAAATAATTACAACTTTTTTTTTTTTTAATCTGAATTCCTTTAAAAGGACACAGCATAGTTTTCTCCTAATGTAATTCAGGCACATTGCAGAAACAAAGCTGGTATTTTATGCTTTGACAGGAATAGGTTTTCTCTTATACCCAATTCTTCCCCACCACATCTGCCCTCATTCTGTGGTCTTCTTGGGCTACACTTTTAAGGATCATCTGGTCCTTGTTTACATCCTAGCACATTCACTGCTCTTGCAGAATTAAGATTATATCTGCTAGTATACAGATACCCTGGCTTGTGGAATATGCTTTATGATGTTTCCCACTTTGAGTAACTGCACAGCTTGCTTTTGGCCTCCTCCATACTGCCTTGACGGTGACTATCCCAGGCTCATCCACTGTTTGTCTTGGTCACAGAAACAGCTTCTTTGTGTTCTACTCATGCAGTGCTCCTGCCATAATCGCTGTGAAAACAGCTCTTGTTTCAAGTATCACAGGTATTATTTGGCTTTCCCTGCTTCCCCTCTTTACTCCAACCCTCCCCTCCTGCTCTCTGACAAAAGCACTTTTCAGATTACATTGTTCTGTTCATGGTTTATTTATGTAGGATGTAGCGACCTTTGAGAACTCCTTATTTTTAAACAAAACATAATTGATTTAAGCAGTAATATGAGGCAAAAATCAAATCTTCTTGCAAGATGGCATTTCACTTAGTCAATATTGAATGTTTCATTCTTTTCTGGTCACAGATAAAATGTAGTGCAGTTCACTTAGTTTAAAAGTCTGACTTTTAAACCATTACAGCAGTCTCACATCGCATTTTTACACCTGTCTTCAAAAACATGGCCAAAATCATTCATTAAGAAGATAACCTAGGATTCTCAAGTGATTTTATTATTCCAAGTGCTGAGAAAAAACTCATTTGATTCAAAATTGTAACACCGTGTTTCCATTTGTGGTCACACTTACCTCACTTAGGTTGCATAGTTGCTCAGTTGCTTCATTTTGTGAATTACATGTGTTTTGATCAATTCTACAAAACAAAACAAGACTTTTCTATCAATAGGTTTCTTGTGCAACAGATGTTCTAGACTCTCTTCATCACATTTGTGTGTAAATTACCAGTTACAAGATATTGAAAAAATAACATTTCTATGAAACTTATTTCTGCTTTTTATACCTTGTGCAAAGATAAAAATAAAAAATGCCAGTGATTTTACTGAATTCTGTGAAGTCTACATTTAAACTGTGAATGGAAACTACGTCATTAAAATGTAAATTCGTTCTGTCACACTGAGACCATCAGCAGCATGACCAGTTCTTAGTGCCATGACAGCTGAAGCCAATAAGAGTTCAAACCTTTAAAACTAAACACAGTTTGTCTCACGTGCTTTAAGAATGAGTATTTTCCTATATCAGAGCCATAAAGAATAAGCCTTTCTGTATTGAAACTTGATGGCATTTTAAGCTCTCAACCTTCAGCTTTCTGCTTAAAATTATCTTCTGCAAATTTCACACAGACCTGTGGGACTCTCACAAGTAGATGGAAATCCTTTGAGCAAGAGAGATTTCCATGTTTTGTACTAAATGCCACTTAGCAGCCCTCAGTGGCATTCAGAGCTTTGCTTTTCCCTCAGCGAATCACTGCTTCTCCATGTGGAAATAGAAAAGGAGAGTCCTGGACCAGCAAGGGGAAAACCTCTTCCTGCTGACTGCTGCTGGTGTGAGGACTGTGCCACATCCAGGCCAATGCAGCCATAGCCTAAAAGGTTGGTGCCCATCAACCATTCTCTAGTTTTTACACAGCAGAGATGATAGTAAGAGACAGCAGAAGAGTTTCAAAACACTATGAAGGAGCATGGAGAGATCCAAAGAACTAACTCAATTGGAAAGAGTGAAATGTTATTTATAGTTTGCTTTAGTAACATGTAAGGAACGACCTACAAGGCTACAAAAAATATACAAAAAAAAAGAGTAATATGTAACACAGAGCTAGTACTAGACACAAGGCAGAGGAATAAAAGAACACATCAGCTTTGTATTCTTCTGGTACCTATTTGGATGACTCTTTTCAGAGTAATACTTCCTTAACAAAAGAAGCAGTTCTTACAGGCACTGTAGGATGTTCTGCACAACTCACAGCTATGTCACTCGTGCATCTTACACTTCAGTGAGTAAAATCTTCACAGCTCCCCTCCCTCTGTCATTCAAGGTGATGTTCTCACCTACTTTTTTAGGGATGCAGACATGTTGCATTTTTCTATTCTATTTTACTGAAAATACTAGAATGAGATGTTTTCAGTTTTGCATTCATGGGATTCTGAAGATGTTATCTTTGAATCAAATGACCACTTTTGTCTGAAAATGATTTAAATTAACACCTATATAAGTATGCTGAGCTGGTCCTATTCTCTGGAGTTCTGGGGTGTGCCTTTTTTTGTTTCCACTAAGAGCAAATGCTCCTCTAGGCAAATGCAGGTTATCTGATTGTTGTCAGGCAACGAGGGGCTTACAGTTTAATAACTATGGGCTGGATCCTACTCTCATTAAAAGCCTGATCTCACTCTTTGTCGAGTCTGGCAACTCTGGCTTTGGCAGAATTATCCTGTTCTGCTGTTGCACAGATGCAAATACTGAATCCAATAACATGTACATTGGAAGCTTGTGGACATTAAAAAAAAAAAACAAAAACAAAAAAAAAAAAACACATAAAGTTAATTATCATACCAGAGCTCCTAACAGACTTCAAGGGGCAGATGAATTTGCATGAGCAGTGAGCTGTTTGTAAAACAGACCAGAACATGTGAAGTACTGAAATGTGTGTGATACTAATATTGCTTCTAAACTCACATAAAATTCAAATAAAACTACGGAGAGCTAAAAACTAGGGAAAATATTTAAACATAACCCAAACGAATTTAATTTTTATTTCCCACATTTAAAGCAGAAAGGAGCATTACATTCTCTACTCTGTGTATCTCCAGCCTTTGTGCTCCTCCCAGTTTTATCTCTTAGATCAGGACTAGCTAGATTCCTGTAGTTACACTACCACTGTTGTCTGGAGTCCTATTTATATATGCTTTACAATGCCACGTGCACTTGGTATCTTGGGCCAAATATTGCATTAGTGATGCCACCAGTGATAATTCCTTAAAAGTAAACCACATCCCCTGCTGTGGAATGAATCTTCTTTTCCAGAATCACTTCTGGTCTATACTGGGCCAACACTCTTTTCCTACCTTCTGTCTTGCCATCAGTTTTACCCTGCCTGCTCTGACAGTGACCTACCATGTGAACAGCTCAGAAAAGGTAGCCTCCCTACCACGTGAGAGGATTGATTCAGCCTATCAACAGGTTACCCCACAACCAACACATCTCAGCATTAGGGAAACAGAAACATCTTAATGAGAATTTCAAGAAACAGCAAAAAGCACCATGAAATTCCAACATTGTCACCACTGTACTACGGGACTGCAAGTAAATGCATAAGAAATGGCAAATGAGGGCTGAACAGCAGCTGAGCATGTGAAATCCATAAAGCAGTGCCCAAAAAAAAAAAAAAAAAGGATGACTGTGAAGAGCACAGTCTTGTTTACACAGTCCAAGCTTCTTAATAAGAGCAGAATCTTTTCCTTCAGACACACCTTTACTGGTAAGTTGGATCATCTGGCTGAGCTGAAGCCCCATTTCTAGCCTTTAGCGTAACTTTGGAGGCTTGGGAATGGAATTTAGACTACTGGTAGCTGCTAGGTGAGTTACTTCATGTTCTACTGAGTTTCCTGCAGTCTAAAGTTGGCTAACACCTGAACCGAATGGCTCCCATTGAAGGGGGTACCTTTACAGCACTGAAACAAGAGGAATGAAAACTATGTGTAAATGTACGCCCATACCAAAATCAGGTATGTTGCTTCACGTTTCCATTTCTCAGTGAGAAAACAGCTTTGAGAAAGTGGTGCAAGTCACCACTGGGGAAAAACAGGAAAAGAAAAAAAAGAGAGTTGAGGTATTTTTGAAACTTGGCATGGAGGAATAGAAATTTCTGAAGCAAGGATGTTCATGCTGCTTGTAAAACAGGGGATTTAAAGGTGGATGAAATTTGCATTCTTATCTTCATCCCTTTCATTTTCTCCAAACAGTTCTTGGCATATAAATACAGAATATAACTCCCAACGGGAGACAGGAGTCTGAATATCTTATACAGCAGGCAGCAAATGAATTAGCCTTTCCTACAGTTAATTAGAAGTGAAATTCATTCTCTTATCCCAAAGCTTACCTTGGCTGAAATCTCACTACTGCTTCCTGGCATCTAAAATCCGTGTTCCATGCACAGTCATTAGCTGAAGATCCTGCCTTCCCTTGATGCTCTGAGAGGCCTGGCAATGAACTCTCCAGCTCCTGAAAGAAATAGCAGAAATGTTGTATGTCTGGTCAGTACTGATCAAATGTAGCTGAATATTTTGCTTTAAGGAAGAAAGAGATCCATGAAACTGGATTCTGGATTGCAGAGTTAATAATCTCGAAACAATTGGAAAACACAGAATGGTTTTAAATAAAGCATCATCTTCATTCTCAGAAAAGCACTTCTTGTAGCCCAAGCAGGCAAGAAGCCACTGTAAGCCATTCACTTTGTATTAGTTGGATAATGGATTTCAGAATATGGGCTAAGAGGTGCTATGCACAAAGGTCAATATTTTTTTGTTTGAAGATACATTTGCATTTCAATTGAAATTATTTGCTCTTAGTGAAAGGCTGGGAGGGGGAAATAAAGGCACATCAGCGGCCTTGCCACACAGAGAATGAAAACTCCAACAAACTGAGGCCAGAAGTAGGAATTAGAATGACAAATACTGATTATGTGGGTTTGACAAGTTATTCAGCATGTCTTACAGCTGAGTTGCAGCCTACCTCTGTTTCAGTGCTTCAGAAAGGTTACACATCCCCAGCTCCTAACACCACACCCAGCTCTAGACTCTGAAGAAATAAGTGCATACAGCATCCAGGGAACAGCTTTTCCTTAATGCTTTTGTATCAGTTGATATTTGGTTGGCTGAAGTCATTTGGTACTGAACTTTTATTAGATTTTGTCCTGGTATTCATCACTGCAAATTCAATAAGCTCTTACTCATCAAGATCTAGGCTACGTGACCACAGTATTGCAGCTCTGTCATAAAAACACAGGCACAAACGTCGCACTTCAGCACACTGTGAGCCTTGTGAAGCCCTGAATCCCCATGCTGGCCATCTTCCTCTACCTGAGCACAGACACCTGGTCCTGCTTGCTCAGTGTCATTTCTACAATGGAAATCATCTGGATTCTGTCCAGTAGAAATGCACGTTACCTTGTTTCCCATTCAAACAGATTTAAATCCTTTGCATACGTGCAGCAAACTTATTTACCAAAAGTTTCTTTTGATTTTAAAGAGAGTATTTTCTAGCTTGTAGCAGCACAGTCTTGAGTACAAAACACTCTCGGCTTATCAGGGCAACATCTTAAAAGAGAAACTGTCACTTCAATATTGCCACATTCTGCTTTTGATGTCACAGAAAACTTTGGCTAGGGAAGTGAGGAGCCCATTGAAAAAGCACTCAGTTTCAATAGAAAAATGAGGATGAACAGTTTAGTCACCGTTTGCAGTGCATCATACTTTTCTTTTACAACACATTTTGTAACATTAGTGTTTGTCATCTTGATATCAGCAGCTTTTATGTACATTATTTATCTCACTGAAAGGCTTGGTGGCAAGATGTTTCACAAAAGGAAAGTGTATACAGTTGCACAGTGTTTCAAAGCATTAATCTAGTCCACTTTTCCAGGTAACAACAATATACACATAAACAAGAGCTGAAATCACTTTGAGCTTCGAAATGGAGAGAGGCAGATGTGACTAACTAAAATTAAGGGCTGCTAACACATCTGCAATAGGGTTTTAAAGGTCACAACACAACAAGGGTCTCAGTGAGAAACTCTACACAGAAACAAACACATTCCAGAGCACTTCTGCAAGCAGAGCCCTGTTTTTCACAGGCTAAAATGTTAAACATTTTGTGTTTCCAAATTTAAGCCCTAGAAAATTATTTGCCTGACACTGTGTTTTATTCCCGAAACTGCAAGTCTGAGTTGCACTTGTATTTTATGACTGCCTAAATATATGAACAAGAAGTTTCCTATTAAAGAAAATTTTTAACATCTTTGGGACACATAAAATACCATGGAGCAGCAAATCTGTGCTGTGTGAGCTCTCACTGAGTGAGAGATGCAGGCATGACATACTTAGGAAGGGGTAAGACAGGAGACTCAGAGGTAGCTGAAAGAGGAAGAGATGATCTATGAGTCAGATCTTGCCCTTTCTTATGACTTTCTTGTAATTCTTTGTCTCACTTTGCCCTTCATAGGGCAAGATTTTCATATCATTTATCTGTCACTAAGCACACACACCAAAAAAAAAAAAAAGCAAAAGTTGGTACTTTATTACTTATATTGGGGATAAACTCCAGAAAAAGCACGCAAGAAGATTAGGGAGGGCTGATACTGATATGTCAACATCAGTGATCTGGTCATGAGAGTATCTTTAGCTGAAGAGTTAAACCTGGAGAAGAGCTCTATCCTTTACACTGAGCCTGAGACACAATGTGGTAAGCACCAGGAGGGAACAGAGGCACTACCAGGAAATGCTGGGGGTTGATAAATCTAAGTCTATGCAACAATGTACCTGAACCATCAGCTGCAGAGGATTCTTCATTTATAGCTTTTTTTTATATAGCTTTTAGAAAAGTTACATTTCTCCTCCCCTCCATTCATGCCAAGGAAACCCATGAGCAGAGCAGTGGTACTGGACTCCACAGTCTTCTGGAATTAATGTATTATTTAAGGATGAGAAAAACAGAAGGTGAGACATATCAAACCATAGGTGGACAAAATACTCATGTAAAAGATACTCTCTACTCAAGTAGTCACAGGTAATCTGAAAAGATTTGTACTTCTGGAGATGTGCTCTCTACTCACTGCTAACAACACCTGCAACCTCTCTGCAATTCCCTGCCTCCAAGAAATTGCCTGTTATTTCAGGAGTGCCCCAGAACTCCAGGTCCCTGACAATTAGAGTAGATTAATGTAGAATCATTATCACGTCATGGATTTCAGTTTTTAGTTTGCATTTCAAAAAGTGGCTCAGACATTGTGCCATAAACTTACCATTAGTAAATTCAGTCTTTACCTGACTTTCCTCATGGCTTTTTCCATTTTCAAACTTGGAGACAGGCTTAGGCTTTCGTAGCTTTAAGTTACCCATGTCAGGCTTCAAAGCCTGCTCCTTTTGCTGCTGAGTGTCTTGCAAAGGCAGCCGCCTTTCTTCTAAGATAGCTGTGTTGTCTGGATAATTTTCTTTGTTATCATCATCTCTGAAAGAGAATTAAAATGAGATCCATCAGACAGGACTTCAGACACCTGTCAAAACATTATGAAGAACAGCAACAAGAACTTAGCTACTTGGTGTTTCAATTTTATGAGGCTGTTATCTACAAACCAAACACTGCATATGTTAGTAAAATGATCATAAGAAGATACTGTTTATTGAAAACTTACAAGCTAGACTATTGTTCATATTATTACCTATTCAGTTAGGGGTTTCATTGGAATAAGACTAGTTTTGGAGGCACTCACCACCCTCAGTGCTACATTTCTCACTCCCCAAATAAAACCTGGAAATTGTTCATGCAGCAGAGCCCTCCCTGTCCAGTGCTTCACACTAATTTATAATCCCACAAAAATGATGTTACACAGAGTAATTTCTCCCTGCAGTCACACTTCCCTTCTGACACTTTCTTTCTCATATGTTGAGGCCTTTGTAGAGAGCAAGGGAGGTAGGCACACAAAGTAGGGTTTAAACAACAGGAGAGATGTTTGGGTAGAAGGAATAAGTAAAACATGCTACCAGTTTGCAGTAAGGTCCCCCTTTATAACAGCACATCTGCTGGTTTAAATAGACATTGTTCATGGATACTCTGGAAATCACTGAGTTTTGCTTACTCTACGGGGTGAAAACCTGCCCTAAAGAAGACCTTGCTGGCCTTACCTGCACCCAGCCAGTCCAGTCTTTGGCAGATGAAAGGTATTCCATGAGGAGCAACCCTGAATTGGGATGCAAGACTGCCTGTGCAGCTGGCAGGATGAGCAGATGGGCACTACTGCTTTGAAGTCCCTGTCTGCTGCTTAGTTTGTTCGTGGAATCTAGATGTTAGCTTCAGCTGGTCAAATAAGGTTTAACCAAGAGATGAACTCTTCCCTGGAGTGAAACTACCATGACCAAGGGACTCTAGGGGGTACTGAATTAAAATGCCCAGAGGTTATTTTTTTTAGAAATACTATCTTGCTAACACAACATTTTAACCTAAGGATTCTGAGCTGCCAAGCTCACTTTCCATCTGTGACCCAGCAGCCTCCAGATGGATGCTTGCAGGGTATTTACAGACTTAAAACCATTGCTGCCCACGCCTTCTGCAAGTGTCCTCCAAGGCAGTTGTTACAGGGTAGGTTGCTTTATATCCTGTGGGCATTTCAACAATGTGAAGTGTTGCTAATTTTAAGGTTTCGTCTGATTTAAAGAATCTTTCTGAAAGGTTACGTTGCATCCTCTAGAAATTAACAAACAGGCGCAGCCATGAGAGACTCATATGTCAAGAATACTTCAGTTAAATTAGTGCAAAAGATCATCTTTTTTTTCCCCACAAGAACTCTTCAATGTGTGTATCATTGCACAGTTACACAGCTCCACTTATTACTGCTTTGTACCAGGCACTATACAGAAGAACAGGATGTAATAGTATCAGAGCTGCACCTGAATGAAACCATTGTGATTTTAAGTTAAAAAACATAAAACATAATATATTTATTTATATAAAAACATCTAATTCTTATGCTATTTATACATAAATATCTAGGACAAAAATGCACTTCCCACAAGTACTAATAGCTATAGCACGTAATACCTTAGAGATTATGCATTCTCTTGATAAAAAAGGTTCTTTCTAATGATATTAAAAGATGCATTCTGGCAGTTTTACTTGTTTCCAGTGTATTTCAGACAGAATTTGCAGTAGAATACCTGGGGCTGGAACTGGTTGCTTGAGATCCACAAACAGAATCTGAATCCTCATCACACCTTGGAAATGGATACAAAATAATTGCTGATAAATAATTTCTGCTACTGCAGAAATTTAGCTTGCAATAATCATGATCATGCAACTCAAACAAAGCATAAACACATTTCATTAGCTGGTTTATCTTAATGCCACAGCTTCTCCACTGATCTATATCTCTAAGTCTAAATCTCAGAGGAAGAAAAGGATTTGAAATGTTAAGCGTACACAGTTTGGCGTACATTTTTCAGCCACCTGAAAGTAATGGTAACAAAGAATTCGGAAGTTACTGGGAAGATTACAAGACAGTCTGAGTTCTATTTTCTTTAAATATACTTCATGTAACCAAATAATAATTAGAAACAATTTATCCCAGACTCACAAAAAAACATTAACAGTAGAGCAGTCATTCCTTCTGCTCTGAGCAGCAGGGAAAGGAATCCCCAAATAAACTACAAAATGATCATTAATTTTGAAAAGTGAACTATCAGAATTGTTTAAAATCTGTGAAGAATCATAATCAGTTCCATCCCATTAGGTAAAAAACAGCACAATTGCCCTCAGATTGCATAATCAAATGGAGAATTTCTGGATAAATATGCAAAATACCAGTGATGAACAGTACACCGGGCACTAACTTGAGGGGATTAAACAACTTCAAAGCCAAAACCCAATTTTTCTTCAAATAAATATGCATGTATTCATCCGCACAAACTCCCAACAAATAAATACATACCCTTCCCAGGTAAAATTTCTGGGGAAAAGTTGGGGCCCTCTCCTCACCCTCTGTTCATACTCACAAGGCACAGCCACTAAGTAGGCCTGGATCACTGGAGGTCAGCTGGCAGAAGAATCTCTTCATTATGGGAGAAGCAGCTTGGACTTATTAAATATTTAGAAGAGCTGCCCAGCTTAGGACAGAGCACATTAAGTGATAATTTCATAGCTCTGCATTGCAATTTGATGGCAAGGTTTTTAACATATTCCTCTTCCCTGCCAGTCTTTCTCAAAAGCCTGACTGCTGCAGAAATTATTTAAAGGGACACTCAAGTGTTCACACTTCCTGAATAAATCAGCATTTGGATGAAAGCATTTGCTGCACGCAACTGGAAAATATACCTACAGTTGCCTGATCCACCTTATCACATAACATTCCTGCAGTGGGTGCAGTTGTGCTCTTCCCTCTGAGAGGATGGTGGGCAACTGAATACAGCCAAGTTTGTGCGTGCGTGTTTGTGTGAGTACTCCTAAAATTGGACAAGCCAAGGATCACCTGCTCTCAGCTGGCTGTAGTAAAGGTGAGCTGGAGAAGCAGGAAGCCTAAGTAAGCATCTAGTACCTGATTACAGTCATAAATGAAGACAAGTTACAAATATTCCAGCTGAACTTGACAAAATGTATTTGACTAACTAGATACCAGTAGAAAGAAAGGATTAGCACAAATGAATCAGAGAAGACAGTGGCCATCATGCGTTGAAAAAGACTGTGAGGAAGTTCAGCAGCACCAAGTCTGGAAGGGTGAATAGTTTTCTCTCAGCAAGGATAAATATTAACTGAGAAAACTCACTCACATAAGACACTGCTTAAGGCCTAGTCCATCGTAGGATCCCAATCCACACAGACTTTACTCTGCCTCTCTAGCAATGCCTCTGTATTCCAGAGGTAGTTTAGTGGGAACATCTTTTTAATTTTTTTCCATTTTCACCTTTCAATAACAACCATTTCACTACAGCTGGAAAACTGCTTCCTTTTGCAGACTTGACCTTTAAGATGTTCACGTGAACAACTTCTCCACCAGGCTGCATGCATGGCTTCCTGGGAACACAGCAGCCCCGGGCACTTGCCTTATCTGGAGATATGTTCCTGAAAGTATTGTTTCACTGGTTTTACATCGTTCAGAGAAGTCAAATGGGGATGACTTCCATTGCATGGCAAACTCTCTGTTTCTGCTAAATAGAAGAAACCTATTTTCAGATATGGTCAGAGCACAAACAATGAGTGCTGAAATCTGCAGTAATTGTGTGTCCTCACAAACAGGCTTTGGGGGCAGGCTTTAAACAAGATCTAGGGAAATCAACACTGGAAACCAAGTCAGACAATGCTTTTTGAATGATGTTGTCTGTCTGCTTTGTTTTCTAAAAGCCAGTTTCTACTTCCATGTTTGGTAAGATAAGATTATGAATTAAAGGCCCTGGAACAACACCAACAACAGCTTAAATGAAGAGATTCAGCCTTCAGACGACAGCCCAGCTCTGCCACGCAGCTGCCTCTCTGTTCCACACAGCACTGTCTGCGCCCATCTCCCCTCCCTTTCCCCAGGGATGCCACTTAGCCTTTCTTCCCTTGTCTTAATGATCACACAAAGCTGCAATGAGCAAAACCATCACATCCACATCCCAGAAAACCTCAAGGGTGAGGGAGGCAGCACCAGGCCATGACAGGGGAATCTCTGTGTGAAACACAGATGGATGTCAGGGGACAGAGCAAAGGAAGAGAGACAAAAAAGGAAATATATATATATATATACTACCTGAAATCTGGCTATTCATTTATGAATTTTACATACCACAGCTCAACACTTAAATAACAGGGACACATGAAAACAATTCAGAATGATGTGATGATTTATTATCTCCCATTATATCTTTCCATATTTACCACAATCACCCAGAAAGAACAAGTAACTTAAAATATCAAAGAAAGCAAGGCAAAGAATGTAGGAGGGAAAATTTATTTAAACCCTCTCAAGAAATGTTGCTTACCTTCTCCTTTAGTGATTTTGACAACACTGAGTGATAGCGCAGACTAAATTACAACTTGGCCTGCTTTCAGAATGCATCCCCGTAACACTTAAGCAAACAGATCACAGTCCAGCCAGGGTTTTTTAAATTATGAGCATTTTAGCAGTGTAAAACTCATCTAATGTACAAGCAAATCTATAAATCACTTCCTTCCTAAGATACTGCTTGGTGCATTACTGCCAAAGAGTCTTCCCTAAAAGGTTTTGAAACAATCAAAAGCATGCAAAATAACACAGAGCATATCTAAATCGAAGCATTTCATACTGGAATAAAAAAAATGATCATTTTATTTGTAATCCTCCCTAAAGACATTGCCTTTGTAACTTTCTAATGTCCTCACCCTCTTCTGTTGTCTCTTTATGACAACAACAAAATCAATGCATATGTCCTCATGATCACAATAAAGATGAAAACCTTCTCAATGAGTTTATGGAAATAATTACAAAGAACAATGTGTTTGGTGCCTGCTCTGTCTAAATGATGTTTCTGTGTTTGTTGTCTTTTTTTCCCCAAAAAATATTTTTAAAGAATTGTTTTTCCTAACGCATGCAGGAAATGCAGGGCATGCGTTCTGACATGCTTGTGTTTGTCAAGATCATCAGTACCAGAAATGAGCAATACAATCACTGGAGATTTATCCTACACTGAAATCATGCACTTAAACATTTGTGAGGTATATTAAATTTATATCCTCCCAGAAAAGTACTTTGTTGCCAAATGGTCTCACAAAATGTAAAGGCGTCTGTTTTATGCAATTCTTTTCAGAGTCTCAATAATATACTGAGATTAAGATTAACCTGAATCAAAATACATGACAGAAAGCTGGGGACCTCTCACACAGTACTTGCAATTATTTTCTACCACTCTTATTTAAAAATAAGGCACATCTTTAAAGTGTCGACTTACTCTGCTAAAGCTGTGGTGTTGAAGGAATTATCCTGAATGCTGAAACAGAAACAAGAAAACATCAGACAAGTCAGCAAGGCAGGCAGGCTCCCTGTTTCCTTCTCAGTTGTAGAAACACATGCACAAACATGGCATTGCAAGGCAAGTCTGTGTGTGTTAGCTCTACATGCGCGACTGTACCTTCGGCTGCTCTGCACATGCTCATAATCAAGGAACCACGGGGATTAGCCCTACAACACTTACAAAGCCCATCCAGCAGTGCTTTGAATAAATATGAGGATGCAGGTAGCCTGTGAGGCTCAGAGAAGGATCATATTCTGTTACAACAGTAACGCTGCCACTAATAAAAGCTGTAGGTTTACAAACAAGTATTTGGCATTCTGCTCTTTAAATGATTGCAATTGGCTAATCAAACACAGTGTTATTTTTATTTACTTAAATAGGATTGTTAAAATATCTGGAGGTCTTTTTCTTCTCATTTAGAAGTCTTTTATACACTCAGCTCATGGTCAGATCCCAAGGGAAGCAACGAAAAAATAATCTGGGAGAAAGAGCAGTTCAAGTAGCAAAAGGTTATTGAGCAAACAGCAAGGAATAGATGAAACCATTCCTAAGAAAGGAATAGGCTGCTGCCCTTTTGCAGCAACATTTTTCAGACTTGATGTAATACGTTCAGGAAGGGTCAGCTCAGGATACAGCAAACGGTTGGTTTTGAGGCAGCGGTGGAATTCCCCCTTAAGCAACACCTCTCAAATCCAGTTGGAACATTCTGAAATGTTAGCAGCAGAAAACAAACAAAATCCATTCTCACTGAGACATATTAGGGCAGGGAGGAGGAGGAGAAGGTAATACAGGGAGCTGCGTCTTACAAGCACTCCTATTTGTGACAACAGCACCACACAAAACCCAGCAGCACATGGAGCAGGGACACAGAGAGGCACAGCATCCCTTCCCCACAGCAGCAGCAGCCAGGGCCACAGAAGTGACAATTTCCCTTCTCTGCCGAACAGTGCTGGCAATGTGCCTTATCTTCCTCTCTTCCCAGCCTCTCTACCTGCTTGCACACAGTGTTTGCTTTTTTCTATATTTGTATATACAGCAATTTATTTCATGGCACAAATTATCAGCGAATCTGTCCGTAGGGACTCCAGCCCTACAAAAAAAAACAGGTTTTGTGAGTGGAGGTGAATAGAAAAAAAGAAGGAGGAATCACAGCTTTTAATCACAACATCACATTCACAAGCATCACAGAGTGATTAGGGTAGATCTTAAAGAGACACTACATATTTATTCCCATTCCCCTTCCTACATACACGCACACACACACAAGGAGGAGATGGAAAATAGAATGATCTTGTGAACATAATTTCTTCATCTCTACTTGTTAAGGTGAAATTCTCTGCTAATTCACCCCCTGTACAAACATACTGCAGTGTCTTGTTACTACCATTAACACAACATGACTGAAGACCAGTTTGTGAAACAGAGATGCCTTGGACTGAAACCAAGTTTAAAATGTCATCTCTTACATTGGTTGTATGAACTTTGGTGCTATACAGCTGTTAATAAATCTCTTTTAGGCAAGCTCTTTACATTTATTTCAGGTCACTCACAAACTTCAATTTGTTTTAGTGATAAGACAGAGTAACATCAATAAATATGTGAAAATAGAGGCCTGCTAAAACTGGGATCCTGTTTCAGAGCTAATCTTCCCATCAGATAGATTAAGCCAACCTTCCCCATGGGGAGCCCAAGGGAAGGAGCTACAGTAGACTCACAATAACTTTACATCCTGTCTTTTACTCCCAGAAGGAAGGAATTTCTCTTTAAAGGGAAAAGCATCTTTCACAGATGGTGTTGACCAGGGCCTATGGCTACCCCCCGTCCTTTTGCATGTTTCCCATGTGGTCTGTATAATGAGCTGGGACCAAACTCACTTGAACTTGTGTCCTTTCCCTCTATGCTCCAACTGCAGACACATAGTGGGAAAAAATAATATGGCTGTTACCTCCTCCTTTTCAACAATCAAGTTAAAGTCACTCAGGCCTGAAATGCTGTAAAACCACTCTTCAACTTTAAATTTTATTCCACGGTGTACAAGGTGGTTGTGCTGAAATGGCTGCACAAGAGACAATTGTGTTTCACACTATGGTTAGGCCATATGAGGGAGCTGCAGTAGATGGTGCAATGGAGGGACACAAGAGATGCAGTGTGACACACTGCCCATGGCAAGGAGGCCACAGTGGCTCCTTCCTGTCTGGGAAGACATTACTCATGTTCCATTTCCCAAATAAAGGGAAAGTTGGAATGAGCTCTCCCCTATTGCCTCTCTGAATTAAGTCATCTCTGCCAGAACCAGCTGAGCTCGGAGACTCATAAAAATATTGAGCAAATTTGTTTGCCTTCGAGTACGTGTGTTCCTGCCAAGTAGCAATGCCCTGAAGTGCTCCAGAAGTTCATTATCTCTCTCTCAAATTGTAGCAGAACACAGATGCACTCAATCCTACCTGTGCAGATATATAACATATTCTCCTATAGACAGAATACATTAAAACCCACCAAGAGCGGATTAAACACATTTGCTTGTCAGGTTGCACTGCTGCTTCTGAGGTCACAGTTACAACTGAAAACTTATTTAAGCAGAAAACAAACAGATGGACTCTGCAGTCACTTCTCTTCACCCTCAACAAGTCCTTTCTCTTCTAAAGCACCAGATTTTTATGGGCTAAGAGTAAGGAGGATAGTTCTGCAGCACAATGTTAGCGCTGTGGGTCATTTCAATGTGTGTTGTCCTCTCTTCAGAAGTGTTCCTGCAGGATACTTCTGCTATTCTCTGATCACAAAGGCATAAACAGAGGAACTGTTAACTGAGAGAAGTCACATGCTCCTTTCTTGTAGTGAGAAATACCAAATGCTACACCCAAGCAGCTTAAAATATTCAATTGTTCTATGGCTTGTTTGCTTGGCACACAGTCTGCCTTTTTGTGGGTAACACTCTCAGATATATCAAAAAACTGCTTATGACAAATTAAACTAAAATACTGCAATTACATGCAGAAGCCAGTTTGTGAACACTCAATCCAGCTTTCTGTATCTTTGATTTTCTCAGTGACCTAATTAGCACGTCATCTGAGTTAATGGCCCTGGGGGAAAAGGAGGCATTCAGCTGATCCTGCTGTATATCTTAAAATGCACAGACATGCTCACACAGGAAGAGACTCCAGCTGAGCATAGGTGCAGGCACAGCTGTTGTAATCCATTCCAGGGCAATTCTATAAGGTATGTTGGATTGGATAAAGTTTTGAGTAATTGCACAGACATTCAGGGCTGTATTTGCTGAATACATGTTAGTGAGCAATTAAGCTGCATAACACTTCCCTACTTAAACCCCCTAAGCAGCATGCCCATAAATTCTTTTCATATCGCCACAGTACATCCAGGTTTGTACTGGGGGAGGTATGACTGCTCTTGTCCAAGTGGCACAGCCACACACCAGTCAAATCCCTGGTCTTTCAAAGAGAAAAAATCTAATGGAATTAGATTTTGAACAAGTTTGTTCAGACTGGAAATTCTGATTTATAAGCCACTTAGTCCCATTAGGTTCCACTGACCAGACTGCATACACCTGCTGTACTACTGGTGCACTGGCCAGTTAACAAAAGCAAATATCACACAGGTCTGTAGACTAAATTAATTGTGCTATGTTATTTTATTTTGGAAACACAGAACTGTACTTTAAAACTCATTATTAAAGAACAAGTGGCTTCATGAAGTCCATTCTGATTTGCAAAAAATCTGTAGAAGGGAATCCCAAGAATCATTATCCAGTGCACTGGGCTGTCTGATAGACTCAGCTCTACCATTCAAATTGATGCTAGTGGCTGAGTCATTAAAGACACTAAAACTTGGCTGACTAAAACCTGCCGTCATCCACTGCAGGTAATTTGGTACTGCCACAGAAGACAGAACAATTTCCAACATGGTTGCACAAAAAATCAGGCTAGTCTCAAAAAAGAACTAATCCAAAGTTTTTCTTCCGAGTATTACAAGATGGGGGAAATATACACACACATCTAGTTCTGATGAGGCATCCAGAATGCCTCAACAGATCACTTAACCTAAAAATAAACATCCTTATTTAAGAAGCTTTGTTCTTTAGCACCACTGACTTAAGACATCGTCAGAGTTGCACGAAAGACCTTTTTGAAGGAACTTCTCCTGATGTGTCCCAAGCTTGCCATGTTCCTTTTGCTTTGTGACAGTAGGAAGAAAAGAGAGGTAGGTATAGGAAAGGTGCTGTGCAAAATAATACTTCCCTGGAGTGGTGCATATGGGAAGAATGTGTTTAGATAACAGTAGCAAATGTGTTCCTGCTATTTTGCTTTTGTTGGCTATAGTTTTTTAATAGACTGTTCCATCTTTGTTGTTCCATACAAAGTGTTGTTCACTGCAGGGTCAACACTTCTACACTCGTAACTGATTTTGTTAGAGAACTATAAACAGGATGGAAAATATTAAGAGTATTAATTAGTGTTACATACAGTAAAGTTAGTACGAGGAGAACCTCACGGACATCAGTAGCAAGGAAAGGCAGGACTAGGGGTGTCCCATAGTTTGTGTTGTATGCAGCCACACAATCAGTTTGGCTCAAGGTAAACCCAGACATGAAAATGATACACAGTGTTTGCATGAAGATGCCCTCATAACTCTTGGCTTTTTCTTTGAGGGATGACTGTTACCATCTCGAACTAGGCTGACTCTACTGGGCAATCTGCTTACTTTCTGAAAGGAAAAAATAAGCAAGGAAGCATGCATACACTTTTACTCAGAATTCCCTTAGCAGATCTCCACCTGCTGGGAATCCAATTGTGTAACCTGCGTGCATGCAAATAATTGCGCATGTGTGTACAAACATGTTTCAGTTATTCTTTCATACATCTCTCTACATACATACTTGAAAAGGGAAAGTATTGTAATCTTTCTTTTTCCTGCAATAACCTCCTTATTTACGAGATACTTTGCAAACACCCACGTATCTAACACAGCAGTACACACCGCATTGGTTCTCCTGCAGCTTTATCCTTTAAATGAGCCAGAACGATACAAAATGAAATCTAAACCAATTTAGAAATCACATAAAAAAACTGACAACACTGCTTGATGTCAGAGTTTATTCTCTGTGACATATAGGAAAAACCACTTCAATTAGCATTATCAAAAAGCTCCATCATTGGTAATTATGTGCTTTCAGCTGGCAGCTGGCCTCCTCCTCTAGCATGCACTGAGCAGTACATGACAACTGCTGATTCGTCCTAGTGATGTCTGAGGGACAGTTCAGGTAACATTAAAAGCAGATTCACACACCAAACCCCTTTTCTAGTTTACAAAACACTTGTGTGCTTTCCTAATGCTCAGATTACAACAGCATGAGGCTGCTCTCAGAGGGCCAGGCAGGTGTACCAGTGGTCCATACAGAGTTATGCTGGTTTATGACACCTGAGGAGGCTGCACGAGTATTTGTAGCCTAGCACGTCCAATCCCTTGGATCTGATGTGCCAGAACATGTTCTGGGAATAAAGCCAGACAGACTCCTCTAGTCTAAGAATAATTCTTTTTTTTTAGCTTACTTCCTACTTTCTCCTAAGCTTTTTGGTTTTTGGGTGTTTTTTGTTTGTTTTTTGCACTGCAGGAAAATCTAATTGGCTCAGAGAGATTATGAAGTATTAAAATACGTACTAATCACAGATGTGAAATGTAGAACTGCACCATTCTGTGCTACTTAACTTCAACATAATTGACTTTCTATTTATGAATTTTGATTATATTCAGAGAATTCTGATTAACTGCTGCTGTTCACATGACAGTAGAAATAATGACTAAAACTCAGAATGAGAACAGTAACAAACACAGCTAACAGCTAATAAACTGCAACGTAAGAATCTTGTAGTATAATAAATAAACAGAACTACTTCTCACCTGCAAAAAAAAACTGGTACACAGAAACACTTGGATGTTGGATATGAATTGAGCTTTACCTCACATTGCCACATATTGAAAGTCCAAAAAACTAACAGTAAGATTGATTCCTACATTCCATGTAACAAAGATTCTCCATTTGCATGGAAGATACATAGGGGGCAAGTCAAAAGATCTCATGGAGAGCATTTTAACCCCATTCACTTGAGTAAGTATCTCTTCTTTAAAAGTAGAAATCTTCTAATTTCCTTAATGAACATTCATTTACTTAGAGTATATTGTGTAATTGTATGGTAACTGTTGGGTCACAGCTTGAAGCACTTATAGAGCACCTGGGGAAAGGACCCAGTAAGCCTTGGAAGCACAGGTGAAGGCAATTCAGCTGTGGGACTGGAAGTGGTGAGCCTGGCTGCACCTCTCTTAGACCCCATTTAAGGGTGACTGGGGGAGGATCTCTGGTTGGAGATTTCTCTTTTGTGGAGCTTTTCCCTGGGTGCCTACATCTTCAGAGACAGGTAAGCACTTTTCCTTTGTAAATCCTTTCCTTTTGTTTTAGTTCCTTCATTATTACATCTCTTGTGCCACCATTCCACTGTGATAATCTTTCTGTTCGTTGCAGTCATTAAGCCAAAAATTGATATAATGTGTTTATTTACATGTTTTTTTCTAAGCTTGCTTATGTCCCAAGTGTAGAAGAAACATAGTTTCAACTTCTCATGGGCACCTTTGGGACTCTTCCAAGCCACTTTACTTATGGGCACTGGCTCATCTGATCTTGAAGTGGCTTATGAAGTTCCAGTTGGTCATTCTCATTTCTACCGCAAAAAAAAAAGTGTGACCTTTTCTTTCCAAGCTGTTTTGAGAATCTATTCATTCTAATATAGTCATGATACTTAAAACCTCTGATTCAGACCATTAGATTTCCCAATATCGTGATCTTTGACATCAGAAAAGCCACATCAGTTATGGCATATTCCCCAGCAGTTGTATTTCACCAAAAAGCTGTGAATATGCCAGTCAGCATCAGCCACAGTCAGTGAGCAGCTCCTACAAAGCTTCTACCTTCTGTTTTAATTTCTTCTCACAGCAAGGAGTCCTCTTTCATTTGACTTCTATCCAGGCTCCCAGTCCAACCACCTACTCTTTTCAGTTCTTGAAAGAGCGATGCATCACTCCCCAGCACAGATAAAAGTTTACTCTTCAGAAGTTTGTGGAGATGTTCCGTGCTTCACCCCCCCCCCCCCCCCCCCTCCATTAAGCGTATCTTAGGTGAAAGGAAAAACAGGAAATCTCTTTTATCTGAACATACACTCTAGGCAGAATGTGCCTTTCTGTCAGGGCAAGAAAGAAAATCACAGAAATTAAATAAGATAATTTTATTAAATAATATTCAGCTTTGTGGAATAAAACCAGGACTGTATGGAAAATGTAAGTAGAGAGCATAGAGATGCATTACACAAAATGTTCAAAGTTAACTTTTCAATATTCAAATGCAGTTTCTTTTGTGTTATGGCTGTTAGGGAAATGAGATAAACTTGTGGCATGCACTGAAGCACAGAAAACATGGAACCTAATTTTGTTACAAAGCTAAGGAAGTATCCACATAACTATATGCTGTTGGTATTTTTAGCTTTGTGTTCTCCTGACATACCACATGTTGCTTAAGAGTGGGTTCTTTCATACTGTAAGCTTGGCTCCCTTGCCATGCAAACAATCTTCTGAGATAGCAGTGAGTTCAAGCACGTTTGCAGACATGCCTCATGCATGGGACATTTCCATTTCTTAGGTAGCAGAACCTTGCCCTGTTACCACACAATCTGACTTTTGACATAGCAAGTCTGCAGGTGATCTGTCACCCACAGCACCACTCAAAGGTCCTTATGTTAATCCTTGATTTACCTGGTGTCAAACTCCACAGCTCTTTCCAATTCTTGAGTGTAAATACTCTTCCAAGAACCAAAACAAACATTAACCTGGTTTTGCAAGTGCCATCTTTTCATGCTGACTCACTACCTCACTGACATCTCCAGAATTAAGTCTGTGAACCACTAGCACACACTGTGGACAGCAGTTGGCCCTTTGGTTTTAAAGTGATTTCCTTGTGTTCTTTTTTTAGTTATTGCTTTAAAAGCTCACATCCTGGTTTAAAGTGGGTTCTAGGGCTTGAAAAGAATTTGAAAGCAATTATTTTTCTCTACAGTGGCCTTATGCAGCTTTACAACAACTGATGATGCTGGAAAAATTACCCCTTCCTAGATAAATGTGCCCTCTGTGAAAACTATTTGTGACTCAAATATTTCCTGCATAAGATCTTCAGAAAGGAAGCAGAAACATATGAGAAAGTCATTTGTTCAACTAGAAGCTTTACCATTTTGCAATAGTTCTTTTACAAGAGGACAGTGAAAATTGCTTTTCCCTTTTGAGGCATTGGCATTCTCTTTTGCAAAGCACATCGAGTGCTCTTTGTGACATCACTGCATTTTCCAGTTCAAATTGTTTGTCCCTTGACCTCTTTGATAACATTGAGAACATTTTTCTTGGTTTTATATTATTCAGTAGAGAAGAGAAAGTAAGATGTTTTTGTTTTAGTTTTAGTAATAATTTTTGTCCAGCAGTCATGCATGACCAATTGACATGACATCAGCCATGAAGGAAACATAATTTCTAGGTAAGCTTTCCATTTTTGAGAGAATCAGAGTCACTAGAAAAATTTACTGAAGTAGAGCCAGTGAGAAGAGTAATAAGTTATTCTATTTTTGTTGCTGTTCATGGAAAAAGAGCCTTGTCTTTGTGTTAACAAAAGTGCCAACAGTACTTAAAACACAGCAATGCATATTGCAGTCTAAATGTAGGCATATTCAAAAGTATTCAGGGCTTCAGTAAATCCTCTCTTTCTTGATGCTTGAAGAATCACAGCCTATGTTTTCTAACCCAGAGTCTCAAGCCCACATGGAAGCACCTACACAGTTTCAGACTAATTTTAGGTAGCCACCCAGCTGAAAAACATTTGGCCAATGCATGTTATACTAATTTTATTTCTGGAATGATATCTGTAAAGGCTCTGGGATTATGCCTAACACTACAGCTGTGTTGATGCACGCTCACTATAAATATAGAGGGGAAGGGAAAAAAAAATCCTGCATCCAAACCCAGCTTCAACAGTTATGAAGCTATCGACACAGTCACAGTTTCAGGACAATTTTTTTAGCTCCCCACTGCGTTTGTTCAAACTCTTCTCCACAAACTATGTTGTACAGCCATCCCAAAGCTCCCATCCCAGCTACTGTGGATGGCTAACAGGCTCAGGTAAGACACAATGGATGTTAATACATCAAATTAACCCCCAGGGGAATGGTGCAAATCACAGGTTGATGGAGAGGTCCTTTACTTGCTCTCCCTTATCGACCCAGCGTTTGGCACACATTTCAGTATTTTATGTGGCTGGCAACTTAGTGGTTGAAAGAATAGGCCAAATAATGACATCACAAATGTAAAAAGGTATTCAGATAGGGCATCCTACACAGTAGGGAAAAAGCATTCTCCTAAGCAGAAATGCATCTTAACACAGCATTACTCATAGCTGTGTGGAGAAACAGGAAAGCCAGATAATGTATGGATACAAAAAGTAAGCGTGACTCACAACTGAAGTGACTCACGGTTGTGACTAACCTGTTTAATAGCTCTCTTTATAAAAGTCAGCCTTTAAGTCATTTTTGCATGTTTGTTCTCAATTGCCCTGCATTCTCTAATCTTGGCACAATTACTAAAGCAGAATCACAGCGTAAGTCTAAGCAAACAATTTTATATAAATGTTTCTTGAAATTTGAATGAAGTGTAGGGAAAGTTAGATTCTAACAGAAATAAAAAGTACTTTTAATCATAAGCCAGGCAAATACAGTTTAATGTAAGACTGGAGGGATGAAAGGTTGTGTCATTCTGGTATCAGGTACCTGTACCCCACCTGCAGGTCTTCAAGTCCCTGCTCGTGTTAATGTTCTGTGCAGTGAATTTCAAGCAGAATGAAAGTAGTTGAGTCCTCAGTCAGAACCAAATTCATCTGAGCTCAGGAACAGCTATGCTTTTAGGCAGAGCCTGAGGGACAGCCATCTTCTGGCAGAAAGCATTTTGCATTGATAAAACAGTAGGAATATCAAATCTGCAGAAAAGAATAACGTTTGGTGTTCCTTCATTATGAGCCCACTCTCTTCAAAACAGGGTAAGCATTCCTCCTCATACGCCTTTAAAATGATTCCCCACTACTTTAAGAAGTTCAGAAATCCATAGCTAGTCTTTGCATCTGGGACACTGAGTGGGCAAATGAATTTATTACTAGTTCATTGTCACAGTCACGTACTGAAGTCAATCAGCAGGCAGGAGAAAAGAAATCAAATTAAACTTGTTTCCCTGGTTCTGCATCATCAGACAAAGCTTTCCAGTTTCAATTCTTACAACAGACTTTCCTATCATCCTTTGCAGCAAATGATGCTTGTGTGTACCTATGCAGCCAATGCTAACTTAACGGCTCATTGCCTGAAATCAGCTGAGGAGATATATGTAACTGTGATTACACGCTGCTGCAAATCATCTGCTATTCTGCTTTACATCTATCACAAAGTGAATTTATAGAGGTATCATGTTTCAAGATTACACTTACACCTAAACCTACACATATAATAAATCACCTGTATAACATTTTTCCAAGAGTCTTTAATCAGGTTTATCTGACATTGCCACTAATGGAAAATAGGATGAATGAGCTTTGTTGTTATTTACTGTTCATGCCTTGACTGTATAAATTCCAGTTCCTTTCCCCAAGTTGTTGCCGTAAGCCTTGATGCAAATACCTACTTACAGCCTTAAATGTGGGGAAATGCAAGGATGAGGACAAAAACTTTGTGCTATCAGATGGGGGGTGAGTCAGTAACTAATGAAATACTGAATTGAATCCACAGTGTAGGAGCATTTGGTTGATTCACTGAATGCAGGAGTAGGGTAGGCAGGCATCTCTCTGCTCTCAGTGAGAAAAATTTCCAGGTCAGTGGTCAGCAAAATGTTTAATTGTGTGTGCTGATGAACTCCTGAGTTTCCTCAGCTCGTGCACTGAATGCTTTTTGAAAACACTGAAATGTTTCATACTCAGAAGTATGAGAAGCTGATTGCAGTTAATGAAACAGTCACGGTGAGAAATCATGTAACAAAAGGTTGAGGGGTGTTATCTTATGCATCAAAGCTGCATATGCTCTTCAAATAAATAAGCCAATACGCTTGCCCAAATACCTTTTAATTCACAGCAAATTAAGACTATCAAGAATTTCACAGAACAATTCAATCATAATATGTTCTGAGTTGGAAAGGACCCACAAAAATTATCAGGTTCTCAGTTTATTTGGGGAGGTGGTTATTTAATTTTCTGGGGGGGAAGAAAGAAGCTACATTATGCAGAAAATATATTATGCAACCCTACATTTCATTAATATTTTGTTTGTTGGCAGAAACCTGTTCTAGTTTTCAAAATCCATTACAAATGTAGGGAATTACGCTCATGAAAAGGGTGAGTCACAACACTGCTGCCACTCAACAGGAATAATCACTCACTTTTATCATAATGCCCTCTAATCTGCTTAAAAGCAACTTTCTTCTTTAATGTTACTTTGAAGAAAGAGTAACGCCATAAGAATGTGTCTCAGACTTAGTCAAGAAAAAACAGTGACATTTCCCCATATTAATTAAATGTGAGTACTTTGTCACTGTTTTTGTGTGTCTTTTTCCTCCTGGCCTGTATGCAATGTGTCATGACACACCAGTTGTAAATATACAAACATAGGTATCTGCTTTACTTAAAGGTCAGTATTAAGCAGCACTGTTGCCTTTTTCCAGCCCTATGAAATCCAGGTTTGTTTATCTTAAATGTTTTAAGACCTGCTTCTTTCAGGCCTCATTGACATTTTTACATGATGCAACAATTCAGACCCACCGGGCAATCTATTTAAGTCTTTAATCTGAGATTCTCAGTTATACTTTTGCAGTGTCTCTCCCTTTTAGTACAGATTCTTAAATTTTTTTTAACCTGCTTAGTGAATACCCTAAATATGTTGGGTACATCCATAATGTTATAATGGAAAGAAAATCCACAGCAGCTACCCTTAACATTAATTCTCCTTCTCTCAGCTGTGAGTTACATATGAGTTCCACAATAAGATGGTGCAGTTCCTCTCCTTCGGAGACACAGGTCTGAGATGTGCCCAGAAGAGCTAAAATACGCAGTAATAGAAACCTCTTGCCTATATTTCCTGGAAAGCAGCAGCTTGTTAAGTGTGAGATTCTTTGCTCTGATGCTCTCAGGAGATTAACTTTCAAATTAGCTGGATGAAGAACAAAGTTGTGTTTTGCTATACGCTCTAAAATTACTTTGCTATCTCCCACGTTTCTTTGCTTTCTCCACCTGCTTCATTGCCTCTCTTCTAAAGTCTCTGAGAGTCTCAGGATGACAAACCTCAGAAGTTTTTACTTAGGTTGTCTCAGGCAATTAAAAAGATTAAGGAAAGAAACTCAAAACCTCTCATATATAAGCAGATCTCTTTGCTCTTCCCAGGAGAAATGAAGATACAAGAAACAAGTTTGCTTACAGCTTGGAATCACTGTCATCATAGCACTGATGCAGACAGCACAGTCTAAGTCTGGGTGCAGAGCTGCTATCTAAGCCATGAAACATGCTAGGAATCTTAAGAATCACGTGGTTTCCATAATTCAAACCATCAGCCAGCCATCTGTGTTTCTATATATGTTTTCACAGTATGCAGTTTTCAGAATGTAATTTTTGCTATTGCTGAGATCAACGTGATACATTCTTCTGCAGAAAGAAATCATCCAGTTGTAAGATTAACAACCACACAATTTGAGAATCTGAAAGCCTGTCATTAATCTAGGAAAACATTCTTCTGTTCCTGACAGAGACAAAAGGCAACATCTATATCATGTACCTTCTTACTAGCATTCATGCAAACATAAATTAGAAATATATAACCACTATCCACATGAAGCTTTATATTACACATTTACTTTGAAACATGGCTTTAATGTGGTGTATGGGAACTGCTGAGTTGGGGCCTGAAGCACTTATAGAGTAGCTGGGGAAAGGACCTGGTCAGCCTTGGAAGCACAGGTGAAGGCAGTTCAGCTGTGTGAGCAGGAGTGGAGCCTGGCTGCACCTCTCATAGGCCTCATTTAAGGGCTGACTGACACTGAGGAAGGATCTCTTTCTGGAGATTTCTCCTTGGCGAAGCTTTCCCTTGTGAACCTGGAATCTTCTGTTGTGGGTGAGCAATCTTCACTTCCTTTATAGCACCTTTTTGTTATACTGGTTCTTCTGTTATCACACCTTTGGAATAATGCCATTCCCATTGTATTGATCTGTCCAATTGCTACATGTGGCTGTTAAATCCCTAGGTCAAATATGTTTGGATCTTGCATCCTAGCAGCCACTCAAGATGAAAACTGAAAAAGGCTTGGAGCTGCAAACATAAATAGAGGCGAAGAAAGCGTTGTTGCTTCCTTCAAAGTCAGTCTAACAGATGTCCCAAGTTTCCAACTGCCAAACTAGCATCTTAGAGACAAGTATAACCTGCAAGAACACAACAGCATAACTGTATTTAACCTCCAGGAGGACTACATTCTGAATGACTGCTCTTAGGCTTAATGTTAGCTATTTCCAACTAGTAGCTTCTTCCAGCCCCTGTGCACTTGAAAAAAGCCTTTTGATTGTGAAGTTAAAACCAGGGCAGAAGCATCTCAGAGCAGAGTAATAAGGAAAGTTGAAAAAATCTGATTTATTCATATGGAGTGGAAGATGCATTGAAATCTGGGCAGGGGGGAATTGGTCTCTGATTGAGCTAGGAAAAGAGAAGAAATGAAAAGACTGAATCCTGATGATCAATTTTCTGTAAGCACAAGAGGAATTAACTCTGATAACAGAGAAATAATAGGCTAGTAGAAAAAGGATGGATAGGAGCCAAAGTAATTTATCTTCCCTGTGTTTATGGAGACCCAAAAATTGGGCTGACTTTTTCTGGGCTTTTTTGTTTGTTTGTTTCCTGTTTGTTCTGCAAAACCTGCAAACCAAGTTGTTTAGATGAGCCTTCTTGTGAGTTACCTGTTCTTAACAATGCGTTGCAAAGAAACTGTTGTGGTTGACGTGATTTCCAGCTGTACCCAGAAAGACTATAGAATCTCTGAAAATTTACAAATCTAATTGATCCAAGGCAGAGTTTGAGGTTTCTAACTATACTTCCTTTATTTCACATTTCATTTAAAACACAGATGCACACACACGTAGCTGTTTAATTGTTTATCTTTTTTCTGCTGAATTAGAGCTAGGGAATATGCGTGACCATAAGAGACCATCGTGTAGTTCCAGGCATGGAATCAAGTTTAATATCTGCTCTTTAATGCTAATAATGCAGAGAGTTAGGATGCAATGCTTATGTAAAATGTACACAACCAGTAACTCATGCAAACTTGAAAGCACTATCTGCATTTCTCCACCATGTATTCATTAAACTGTGCTTCTGCATGCACAAATGATCAGTTGATTGAATAAATATGTGCATAATGCCTATTTGCAACTAATGCATGTTTTATGGGAAATGAGTATTTTGCCTATTTTGATTTTCTGGCAGCTCACTATTACTCTGGTTTTTATAGCAGTCTTTAGAGTGCAATTTATAACATAACCTTTGTGAGTTCTGAACAATTAAAAATAATTACAGAGCTGACTGATAAGAGCTTGGATTAAAATTAGAACTACCATAATATCATAAATACACATATTTTGTTTGTGCTCATTCTCCCTTCCAGATCTGATAAAAAGCCAGATTTTTATTTTTTTTTTTATAAACAAAGCATTTATTAACAGAATTGTATGGAAGATTTTTCACATACTGCTCACTCAGATGTAAGATTTATACTTCAATTAATATCAGCTACTGCCAGATTAACATTTGTATTCATTCTCTCCTGCTGCCAGCTCTGATTTGGCATTGTTGGGGAATGTAGACTTGCACTCTAAAATAGGAGCGGAAATTCTAGCGTGCTCAGTGTTTGTCCAGAATTCATATCTGCAACAACAGGGGCTGAGCAGATAGGACAGATAAGCAGATGACACTACAGGGTTTGAAATGAATAGAATTGCCTGAGTTCTAATTTGTTTGGAAGCTCGTATGTTTGCATCAAAGCAGTATGAAGTAACTGTTTTCCATAGATGGAGTACTGCTGTGTAGCTAAGATAAAAACATTTCAACAATACTTTGAATGGATTGATTTCCTTTCATTAAGAACAGTTTGATTTTTATTTTTATTTATTTATTTGTTTATTTTGTCAAATGCTAAGGAATGAAAGCAGAATGAGCCAAACTAATTTAACACGGTAATTAAGAGTAACCCTTCTATTGCTTGCTAAACATGCCTGTTTAGAACTCTATCAGTTAGTCAGTAGTGACAAATGGACAAGAAGCAAAGAATGCCAGCTCAGAGTACCTACTTGCAGGTTATTTTTTTTAAGGAAAAATAAAGTAGCCTTATTAAAAGTTACCAAAAAAAGAGAAGAAAAAATAGAAAGAAAAGAGATGCTTACCCTCCCCTCCTCTTCCTTTTTCAGCATCTCAGTCTCTTCCTACCATTCCTACATTCATGTATTAATGACCAGGCATCACAACTCAACCTGACCTCCTGGAGAGTGAATATGAAACTTCAGCTGTTCATCTTCAAATAGCCTCCAAAATTCTGAGCTACAGAGAATGATTCTCTCGTGTTTACATTCTTCTGTTTGTATATAATTCAACACAAGGGAGGACTAGGACTCTGAATGCATCTCTTAAATTAGGTGATATTCAAGTTTCCTGTGTGAATCCCATTCCCAAAATGAAACCTTATAAAAATATTACAAGAAAAATGGGAAACATAATTAGTTAGGAGTTTAGGAGATATGAATTTTCACTAAAAGCATTCACAGACAAGTAATATCTAGATTACCAGTGCAATTACATTGTTTTCAATGACAAGAATACCCACCCACCCCAGTCCCCCAGCCAAAAAAAGCACATACATAGATGCATCCAGTTTTACATCTTCTAATATCCACCTTTAAAGGCATCAGAGATTTAAAACCAGGACCAGACCTCAGATGTTTTGGTAGCAATGAGTTTAATTTTCTAACCACCTGCAGCAGCTCTCAGGACTGATATCATTTTAGAAGTAATGGTATTTGTTAGAATGCTAAAATCATACATCTGGTGCTCAGTTGCATCAAACAGCATAGAGCACACAAAACTGTTTTAAGGACAAATCTAGCATACGTTCAGGAAAGAAGCAGGTCATAAAGTTAGAACCAACACAAGACAGAAATCAGGTTTTGACTGATGCAAATTAGAAGTGTTTAATTGATTGTTTCCAGTGAATTAAATAAAGATGTTCTTTCTGCTTAGCGTACTGCAGGCATTTCCACTTAATATTTCGCATCAGATGGATAAATCCTGTGTCTTTTTGCTTATGGAATACCTTGACTCATTTTCCCAGCACCAATTCTAAACTTTAGTGTAACACTTTTGTGTGCAGTAAGTACAGATAAGTATATAAAAATGACTTGGCTTTTAACAGATATAAATATTTATAAAGAAATATTTATTTTAAAAGGTAAAATGGAAGCAATGTGCTCTGAGGCCACCTTATGTTCAGCAAGCTGTGCTCAGCACACAACCTCAGTGGGACATGAGCGACACAATCTGTCACCATGGCTGGGGGGCCAACTGATACTGCGTTCAGGTACCAACAGGCGCGTGGATCTTTGCATACAAAAGTTGTATCCCATGTAAGTAGAGCAGAATCACTGCCATGCCCTTTCTCTCCAATATGCCCAGCATAATCCAGACTAGCAGAAGCTGCAGCACAGACTTGTTTTGCGTGTCTAGGCATTATCTAGAAAATAGATTCTGCTAATTTATAGCCAGAACACCATCTGAGCATCACAAACTACTTCCATAAGTCCTAGTGATGGGCTCCATTAATTTTATTGAAACACATTAGATTTTGGATCTGTTATTTTGACAGAACAAGTAATGTTTGGGCAGATCATTTTCTTCACTCATACGTTATTATCTGGTAGGATTTATCTGCTAGGATACACTATATATTCTATGCCAAAATACATATTAATGATATATTACTCCCAGTAGTATCCTTATGTACAGTGAACAGCCTAAGAGTTCCTAAATTATTTGATACTATGTGCATCAGAAGCAGAATTTGCTCAAATTTCTTTAGTGAGATGCAGTTCTAAACCATTTCCAAGTCAGAGTGCATTTGGTTAACACAAGGCAAAATAAAGTTTTCTTTTGGTCTTCACTTTCATATTTTAAACTAACCTCAAAGAGCTGAATCACCTTATTTTACCTTCAGCTCAAGTCACAAATAAACACACTGCAAAAGCTATAGAACTAAAGCAGGTGACAAAAAGCAAAAAGTAACCAAAGCTAAAGAAGAGGAAGATAAATTGATTAAGTGTTGGAGCAAATTGTCCAGGGACGTTATTCATCCTTCATCTCTGGCACTTTAAAATGAGGTTAGACAAATGCTGGTATGGAATGTTTTAAGTGGAGTTTACCTTGCCTTCAGGCAGATGTATGGATTTCACAACCTCCTGAGGTTTCCTCTGGATCTCAGAGTCTATAAATGTAGCATTAATCACTGTCTGTCTTTGGAGTAGCCTTCATGGCCCTTTTAAAACCCAGGATGATGCTCCAAAACTGCAGCTACTATAGCAACATCACAGAGCTACTTCACCTTCTTCTCTAGGGCAAAACAATGGTAGTCAGCAATAATTACGAGACTTGTTATAACCTGCTTTTTTTCCTTCTGTTGGCTGTATCTTACCAGGTAAAAAAGAGTGTTTTATGGGATTTCAAGTAACATGCTCTCTAGCTGGCTGGCAGGCCATTATAAATTATCTATGAGAAGCAAAAAGCAATGCATTTCCTCATTGCACTGTGGATTTGTGAGTTTGAGAGCTGCTTGAAGGGAATGAGGACTTAGGGAAGGCTTGTTGCACCTGTACATTGCTGGCACTGCCCCAAGACCATCTGTGCAAAAATCTGTGGGAAAGAGAGTTTTATCCATTCAATGTATGAACCATGTTTGCTGTTCTGCTTGGCTTTGGTGTGCTCATACAAGAATTTGTTCTTCTAAAATGCCTTTCACCTTTCTATAAAGCTTTAACAAACTGAAATAATGCCTTCAATTTTAAAGATTCCTTAGCTGCTGCCTTCCTTAGTAGGAGTTAAGAGGAGGTGATAGCAGTATGAAAGCCCTGCATTCATTTTTTATCATCTACTCTCTACCCAATATCTCCAGGTCAGAAACAGCTTTTCAATTACTTTGGCATCCACAGCAAACCTGTTTCAGGAACACACAGTTCTATGCTAGAAATCCAGATATAGAGGCAGCATCTATGGAACAGGCAGACAGAAACTGATACAGTAAACTTATGAATGTTTTAGAAAATAATGGAAAAGATTTTAACTAAAATAATTACGTCTTAAGCTGAAATTTTGTCCAATCTATAACTAAAGTACAGCTTGAAACACAACAGGAAAACCACAGAAAAAAGCTTAATCAGAGTTTAGTTTTCTCTCTTTCAAAAGATGCTACAAAGCAAATTACAGGTGATAAAACAGAAAAGTAGTCTGCTATATTAACAAGAAGTAAATGAAGCAATTTAGACATAAGAAAATGGGATTATAATTGCATTTTATTCTCTTGGCTTTAAAGTGAGTCCCTGGCTGAAATGTTACAAACAGTCTTAACAGTGAAGATAACTTTCATCTGAAGAAATATGTACAATGAAAAATATAGTTTTGGAAACAAAATGGCATTCAAACAGGTGCTAGTGTGAAGCAGGACTTTCATGAAATTAAATAAAATATCCAAAAGCAGAATGATTAAGGAAGAACAAAATATAAGGGCCTAAGAAACAAAGATGTCGAGAGATCACCAATGCCATTTTGGTACATCCAAGCTTGGAAATCTTTTTAGGAACAAGGCAATGTTTTTCTATCTAAATTTATTTAATAACATCTGTAGAAACACTAGGCTACTGATATGTGGAGAAAAACCATTTGGGGGAAAAGCAGGGTCATCTCTATGATACATTAGCCCTCTTGATGAGTGGTAAAAATATCCCAGATTTTCTGAACAGGGACTGACGCAGAGTTACAAATGCTGTTCTTTTGTCCCACTGCTCAGATAGCAAGGTTTAAACCAACCTTAATAACAAGACAAAACTAATATTGCAACTCCCAGAGTACCACAAATGTCTAAGACTATGTTCAAAATTACACTGATGGTTGCTAAACAAGTTTCCAAGTCATAACACAAAGCTTTTCCTTACAGACAACCCAAAGCATCTGAACTGCAGCAATATAGCCTTTCATTGGCTTTGCCTCTTTTTTCCCCCCTCCTATTTTTTCTTTCTCAACAAGTAGCCACCAAGTACTTTGCATTCATTCTGGAGTCATTAATCTCCATGGCTGACCTAGTACAATCACTATTAACTTGTATTTCACTTACACTCATAGTCTTTTAAGTTCTCCTGAACTGAGAAGTTGTTAATAGAACTATTTATTACAGAGACCATAAATGTACTTTCATTCATAAAGAAGAAAAATAAGCACTGTACTTAAAAGTAAAAATATTCCAAAAAAGCCCAATATAATTCTTCACTACCAGCATCTTGAAGAAATCAAGTTTTCATTATTAAAGTGGAAGGCAGAGTGGTGACTGTCATACAATCAGAGACTCATTGAAATTCTATTAAGATGCAGAGCAGCAAACACTCTTTAAAATCATTCCCTCCGCTATGCAGACCCAGCTTTGCTAAACTGCTCCAGAAATGTCATCTTCTATGTTATTTCTGGGAATTGACATTTTCTAACCTTGACCCTGAAGCATTTGCGTTCTGGGCTGCAATACATTTCATTTTTATGTAAACACAGACGTGCTGGTACATGCAGTATATTTATACCAATTATAGAAACTATTTGTTTTCCATGTGCTCCTTGTGCAAAAGCACTACCTGCAGATAGATCTTCCTCAGGCAGGTTTAACTGACTCCATGGTAAAGATTTGCCCATCCCATCACTACCAGGCTTTTTGTTTTTTCCATTAGCTACCTGCACAAACTGCTCTATTTATGTGACAAACACACTCAGGTAAGACATTGAAATGTTCATAAAAAGCAGTATCAAAGGATCACAACAATGGAAACTGTATCCCAAGGCAAATTATGTACTACTCGGTTTCAGCACTTGTGTTTCTTAGTGTTATCCACACATGCTGTGATGTTGTTCTAGAAAAAAAGCTTTACCAAAACTAGAGCTGAGATATTATCCAAGTAACATATGTATGAATACATGTCTTTGCTTTTTGACATTTTACATCAAAGAACACCAAATCCAGGAAGCCTGAGACAAAGATAGAAAAACCTATCTTTATACTCCTTGTCACAGCATGAAAGGGAAACTGCATGAGGAATCCAAAGCCCTCCAACAGCCAAAATGAAAGCTTCAGTTGAATTTTGAATCATCTGGTTATTGTGAAACAGAAAACCCATCTCTTTAAAAGGAATTAAAATTCGATGTGAAAATCCTTCTTTGAATCAGAGAGTGAGAAAGAGCAACCGGCTCAGATGCCTGTGCTAACTGGGCAGCTGGGTGTGAGGGGTAGTCTAACAACATTCTAGATGATGGACAAAGCATAAGACACCAAATGTGATTTCAAATGTGATTTTTTTTATCCTAAAAAGAGTAAATAAGGAATGGCAGTCATCTAAAAAAATTTGATTTATATGTGTGCTGTTACAAGAGCTGCACAGCTAGAAATACTGACTTCTAGTAGGAATATCTCAGATGGGCAAGCAATAAAGGAGCAAATGACCATTTTGCCATTTTAAAATTGAACTGGGAGAGATTTTTGCTGATACAATAAATCACCTTAAAGTAATTAACTATCTCCAAACGAAACTGTTCTCATCATTTCAACTGTGGTTAGTTGCTGCTTCCAAATTTCAGTTTAAGAACTAGAGTAAGCCATGTTGATAGTACATGATGTTTGGCTTTCCTCTCAACTGATATGAAGATACTTGTACTTTGACACGAAAAGTCTATCTGTGCAAGACAGCAAAAGAACTAAATGTTTGTATTATTGAGTATTATTTCTGGTTATTTCTGCTGGTTATTTCCAGCACATTTTTCCTGAAAACATGCAACTACATCTTCTGTGGTCACTGCTACAACTGTAATATAGCATTGTAGATACAGCCAAGTTCATTTTCAATTAGTTAATTCAACTACAGGCACCTCATGCTCCAGTGTGCAGAATGCGTGCAGAGCCAAGCATGGGTTCCATTGTTTCAGTGTTTAACCAGTTCCTAGTTTGATTTTTATAATCTACATGGCGATCTAAATTAAAGTAAGGTTAGTTCAGCTAATCTAAGTTAACGTATCTCACAGAATCACAGAATGACCCAGGTTGGAAGGGACCTCAAGGATCATGTAGTTCCAACCCCCCTGCCTGGCAGGGCCACCAAACCTGTTCCCTTACAAACACTATAAATAAATTTCAGTTACCACACTGCAGGAGACAAGTAGACACAGAATCCTTTAGAGGGAAAATCCCAAAGCAAATCAAACCATTGATGTACTCCACAACCATATAACTGATGTAATGATGTACTTCTCAACCAAGTAATATAACAAATGCTGTGCTATTTTTGTTTTGTTTTGTTTTGCATGAAACAGAGAAAACACATAAAATATATGAGATGGACAGATGAAGTTGTTTCACAGATAGAGAATGAAATGCAATGTTGATGTAACATTTCTAAGATGCCCATATTTTTTCAGTGGCCACTTCATAATATTTCCATTAACCTGCCTCACACCTTTCAGCTCCATTGAAGGGAGACTAAACAAGCTGTCACAGAATAAATTGCAGGACAAGAACGTCTCCTCCCATCATGGAAATCAGACACAGGCTGTCTGTACACTTGCTGCATGGCTGGCACATACACCCTACTCTGACTGCACCACAGCCTTGGCAGCAGCCAGGAGTAAATTTACCCCTTACCTGGCAGCCCGAAGACATGTGTCAGCAACACTGTAAAATGACACTGTATTTTCCCTGGGGTTTTGTGATACCTGAGACTGCGGGCTTTTTATGGATATTATCCAGGAGTCTTCCCACACTGTACTCTCACCATCTGTTTTTCAGCACAGCCATGTTACACTTTTACAGGCATCATCAACTCTTGTATGGCCTTTCTTGGTGCTCAGACAGGACCAAGCTGAGAGCTTAAAATATTCTCAGAAAACAACATTCTCCAGTTTAGCATTTTAATTCTGTACAGCTTATTCAGTGCTCTGCCACCGTCATTCAACGCAGTCCCTCATCTTCTGAATAAATCTTCTAAAACAAAAAGAAGGAAAACAACAAACCATGATGCAAAGCATTTCCAGAAGGTGGTGTGGACTATGAAGGGATATTGTCATTTGAGCAAATGAGAGGGGGAAAAAAAGGAAATAAAAAGAAGAAAAACACTCAATTTTCTGCTCCACAGAATTAAGAAAATGAGAACAAAATATACAGAATCTAAATCAGACCTGGAGAGAGTAAGGCAGCTCCAGCTAATTCCCTGAAAACCTCTGTCACTTTGCTTCCCTTTAGAGCAGATGGTGAAGGAGCTGTTGATTTGATTTTCCGAAGGGGGAAGCAGAGGAAAAAATGCAATAATTTCACTGGAAATACATTTTGTGTGAGAGAACAGCTGCAGCATGCAGGTTTAATGAGATACTGTATCTGCGTTTCTGCATTATATTTCTAATCTACCAGTGGTAAAGGATGAAATCTGACAACTGCAGGGGCTCAGCTAAACCTTTTCCTTGGATTTTCTGTTTCATTGTGATGCATAGTCATAAAACAGCAAAAACGACAGCCTGAATTTCAGTCAGAATGAAGTCTTTTCTGTTAACAGTCTTGTTTAGTCTCCAGGGCAAGCCAGCCAGAAACATAAGCAGCAGAGACTTCTCAGAGCTTTCTCTGAAAGGCAGCCGGCTGTTTTGCTGCTGAAACTAGAAGTCCAGTGAGACCACACCACACTTGTTTTTTGCTACACAGGTACTTTTTACCTTGACAATTCTAACACATTTATTCATTTTGCTCACATTAAAAGCATTTTAAAAACATTAAAGTTTGATATCAGCCTTCTCAATGTTATGTATTACAAAATCATCACACATAGCAAGCAAATTATATATCAAAATTGATTTTAAAACAACATTTCAGCAGTGTGATTGGAAGCTTGCTGCCATGCAATCAGCTGTCTTTAAAATGTGAAGTCTCCCACCTGCAGGCTATTAGATTTAGTGCTTTGCAGAGAGAGTCAAAGGAACCAATAAACAGAAAATACCAGCTCTTCTTGCCATCCAATAGAAACACTGGAGGTGACACCCAAAGCCAGCCAACATGAAGTAGCTCGACATGGATTTTCCATTAATTCAGGAATGTGCTATTTGTCTGGAAAACTACTGAACCTCAAATCTAGAAAGAGAAATGCTGCTGCTGACATATGCATTTCAACATACTACAGTGAAACCGTAACAGGAATTCCTGAATGAATGTTGTTGGGAAGGGCAGATGGGATAGGAAAACCACTTTCATTTTTTAAAAAGAGGGTGGAGAAATCAGTACCAGAGAAAATAATAAGCATTCACTGAAAAAATAATAACAACTTAAGCTGCTAAATTGTGGATTGACTGAAATGCATTGCCTGCATATTCAAACACATCTCTGAGTGAGACCGATGTAACAGCTGCCTGAGTTACACCGCACAAGATACCAGCTGTAACACAAAGTTAGCAGCCTTCCACTAAGTTGGTACTTGACCAGAGCAACAACAAATAGAAGGATGAAAGCAGTGTTGTGGTGTTTGGTGCAGTTCGATACAGATACTCAATGCAGTGCCACTGCTTGTGGGTACTGAGACAAGTAGAACCCTCAGGCTCTAAAACACTGCTGGGGTGTAAACCAAACCCTAGCTGCAGTCTTGTTGCGATGTAAGGTAATGTTTCTGAAGCACCAAGGCTGTCTTCCTAAGCTCTGCTGGCTCTGAAGCCAACTGCTGCAGCGATAACCCCAGCAGGAGCCTGAATGTACCATCCGCTCTGCAGTGTCTTTCTCAGGCACAGACAGATTGCTTGAGATTTGTCTGTCTTTGGGCTACAGGCAAACAACTCATGTCACTTAGAAAGCCTGCAGCCCATGAAATTAGAAAAATGGAACATCCTGTGTTTCCATTCCTTCCCTCAAGCAGTAGCAAACAATGCATCAAAAACTAGGGTAAACATTTTATTCTGCTTCTTTTCCCCACTAGCAGAGGTTTCTTTTAAAAGCCTCCTACAAGTCAGGATCAGGCTTTTTACTCTCAGTAGCAATGTGGCCGAAGAAAAGAATGATAGCAGAAACATTTTCCTCTGTGACAGAATCCAAGCAGTGGACAAAATTGCCCTTTCAAATTGAAATAAAACCTTTTTTACCTGTTGGCAGTAGCATCATACAGGAAAAGGGATCTGTGAGTGCATTACTCCATCACTCCAGGACTGTGCTGACATAACTTCTCTGGTAAAAAACTAACTAGACTAACGTGTCATAACTCATATATTAAACAGTATCCAACTAAGCAGTTACTAATGAATTATGAACTTGGCTGTACTCAAGAAAAAATTCACGGCCACCCCAGGACATCAGCTGTCAGCTGTAACACTTGCAAAATGCTTATCTTCTATCAAAGAGCTGGCTAGGAAGTTTTTCATTCCATGCTCAGTCAAGTGTCACCAAAACATCCTACGTTATCAGCAAAGGAACACTCTGCAGAGAGATATGGGCCCTGTGAAAAGCTTTCTTTCAAGAAACCTCTTTGGATTAAGAACTCTTGCAAAACTCAGCTATGAGCCACAATTATCTGAAAGTAAAAAGGTCTGTGCAGAAGTACAGGGTGCTGAATAGTCTCATGAATAAGTCAAGCTCCTGAAGAACTAAGAAGTATGAGAAAATGAAACTAAGTTTCTGTCTTGAGGAGGAAGAGTGAAAGATATTAGAGAAAGAAAAAAATATCTTGTTAAAATGCAAAGCAGATAAACAGAAGCAGAGCTCAAGTGAAAGAGGGCAGAAGGAGATGGGAAGAAGGCACGGTTCACTGAGGACAGCTTCCTGCTAGACCTCCTGGTTGTGCTGAAGGATACTGACTGCAAGCATCAAGATGTCTGGTCTGGATAAGGATTTATTTATTGAGAAACCACGCAAGAGGAACAATCTTAGTTTGTACATCAGAGAACAGGGATTGAGCATTGAGGAAGTTTACTATTATTACTGATTCCTAAAAGAAAGAAAAACAATACTGCATAAAGAAATCTTAAGAGACCCTTTTCAGCTGCTTCCTTCAGACATCACACAATCCTGAGCAATGAACGCAGATTAGAGTGCACCTGGAAACCCAGAGAAGCCCAGTCTCAAGGAAACAAGGAGTACTGGAAGCTGAGGTGAGTTACAGACATCTTAAAGAAACCAGAACTGGAAGTTCTGCTTCACCCAAGGACCTGGCATGGGGCAGGAAGCCAACGTGGGTAATACGCACAATGGTGCTGAGGGCATTTAAGGCACTGGTGGTGTACAAAAGCCCAAGCTCTTTTCTGTCACTCTCAGTTGTGGCATTTGCACAGAAGTTTTATAGCACAGTTCACACACTGCACACCACATATGTTGAAACAGGTCCTTTAACTTCAAACTTAAAGAGGGTAGATTTAGGTTGGCTGTAAGGTAAAAGTCTTTTTCCACACATCCTTTCCACAGAGAAAGTGTGAGGCGCTGGAACAGGTTGCCCAGAGATGCATAGGATGTCTTGTCCTTGGAGACTTTCAAGGCCAGGCTGGACAGGGCCCTGAGCAACCTGATGGAGTTGTGCACGTCCCTGGTCACTGCAGGGGAGCTGGAGTAGATGATCTTTAAAGGACCCTTCCAACTCTGAGGATTCTGTGATTCCTTGCAGTGGGAGTTCAAACTAATTTTTTCAGGTACAAGCACATGGCACGTATCAAGAGGATAATGGAACATTTAATTAGTATTTAAAGATCTTTCAACCTTCTCTGCAGACTGAAAAGCTTGTCTTCAAGTCATCTGAGTTGTAAAAGAAAAGGGATGCCTCATTAATAGAGTCTCCACAGCATCCCCATCAGTCATTTCAGAACACAGACTTCATTCTCTTTATTATCTTCAAAAATATTTCATCACAAATGTTCAGAGGATAACATAATGAAAATCAATAACAAATCATATTTTTGTTAGCAATCAAAATTATTTCAGTACTTCATAAAGGGCCAATAACTTAATTTAACTCATCCAATGAAGTTAATCATAATTGAGCTTTCAGCTTAGAGAAAAACCAAAGCTAGACAGGCAGTACTGCAACCACACACACTGGGGAAGCCAGAATGTTGAAATATTAGTACAGATCAATAATTATTTATGGAATAGAGGGAAAATCAGAAGCTTTGCATAGTGCTCGTGGTTTGTAAGTATCTTCCAATCCGAGGTTCAGAAAGCTTCATTAAACTTGAAAATTAATTAGTGGGCCTAATGATTCCCTCTTTGGCAATGTGAAATGAACAGGAACAATTTTTTCTGGCCACATTTGTCCTCTCTAGAAATGTTACAATAACTAACCAGCATTTCTGCTCTCCTGTGCTAAGACAGGTTTTTTCAGTTTTCTTTTTTGCACCACTATTCTCATTACTATATGAGTCCAAAATACTCAGATAGAACTGAACAGCTAAATGACTTATGATATCAAAGAAAGCTTCAAGGAATATCAGGGACATTCTTTCCCTGTCTGCTGAATTTCTGGTCTGAATAATAAAGCAAGATCAGAACCAGAGCTGCATCACAGACCAGTATTCGTGGAAAATAACATTACCACTGTTTTTATGATGACTCATATCCTATGATTTTCAACCTCTCTTGACAGCCACGCTGAGCCACAAACAGCATTAATGTCACACTAGAAGAAAAACGCAAATCCTAAGTGCCATTTCTGAGAAAAGCTAATCTGCTCTTTTCCATGCTCAGCTCTTGTAAAAGGTAAACCTGCAGGACAGTAACAAAGTCAATGGGCAATGCAGACTGTCAGTACTCCTCAAAATAAACATCACAAAATAGAAAACATATTTTGCCACAGAAATAAAAACAAACTCCTGAAGAATTCCATACTAATACTGTCATTGTATGAAAACAACTTTGCATGCCACCTTTCCAATGCAGATTGAGTCATGAAAAATAGAATAAGTTGAAGATTGTATAGAAGAAGCTAAACTAAATTCAATCAATTGCACAGTTCCATTCTTTAACCTTGTTTCAGCAGCAAATAAAATCATCCCTGAAACACTGTCTTTTATACCCATCCTGCATGAAGAAAGATTTACTCATTAACTTCCTCTCAAGCTAAGGAACTGCTCTAAAAGCAGAACCCAGTACCATGTTGTGTTAGCACAGCTGCTTACACTGGCAGGGACTTAGGCATTCTCTATGCTTTTGCACTGCCCATTAATACCAGAACACCGCTATCCCCCTGAACCCACAAGATGGCCCACGGATAGTGTGCATCTATTGTACATGCAAAAAGAGTTGGCTATTTATGTATTTTGCCTATATCGCTGTAACAACAACGTGCTTTATAAAGCACTGATGAATTTTACAGTAATTAGAAAGCCCAGTCAGGGGAGAAATCTGAAAATGCAGCAGATTTGGTTTGATGCAGTGATAGCTGAACAGAGAAGAAGAACTGGAAGAAAGAAGAAGTATTTGAAATTACAGACAAACTAAGCCTGTAATTAAAAGTATATGTAACATATGTTTGAAATCTGTTCTTCTCAACAAGGGCTCTGACTTGGGAACATGTTTCTTGACTCTGTTCTCCAGCGCCTTTCCTCTCAATGAAATAACTGGCTCATAGTTTTTCTGGAGATAAATTTCATCTCACAAGAAGAATTATCAAGAGCTAATAGCAAATGCAACTTCGGCTTAGTAAGTCATACGCCATCATAAAACATTTCTGAATACAGATACCATCACATTCGGTTCCCAGTCAAGATTCATCGACTAGCTGGATTCAGAATTGCAGTCTTGTTATTCCACAGAAGCAAAGAAGGATGACAGCTTTGAGACACTGCTATTTAATGTGACAGACAGATTGTAAAAGTGGGAAGTAAGGCAAGCCCAATCTCAGATTTAGGACGAATTCTGAATTTTATAGCTCAATGCCACCCGTTGTGCAAATTGGTCTGGTTTATCTTTTTACACACACAACCCAAAGTTCTTAATTTAAATCAACTACATTTTCATAAGAAATCAATAGGGAGACAGTTTATGTAATTCTAGTTCCTCAGCTCCACCCCCACAGCTGAGATGACTCACAATCCTCAAAGTACTTTCAGCATTCAGAGTTATTAGTGCTTTGCCCATTCAATTTACTGTGGTATTAGTTATATTGAGATGCATACACCTGCTTTACAGCTGCATGAAAAATAAGCTGCTCGACAGCAAGGTAAAACCTTGCATAACTTCTGCAAGAAAAAAGAATCTGATTTCTACAGTTTGCTATGCTCCCTGAAGAAAGGGTGAAATGTCAGCAAATTTTAATGAGTTCTCTTAAGGGAAAATGAGAGAAATCTGAAGAATTATACTTGCAGATTAAAATATGGTAATCTGAAATTTCTGTAGAGCTCTAGTGTCAAACCCCAAAGCTGGAAGGGCACCCAGTGAACTACAATTCACAGCGACTGCCAACTGCACTTCCCAGGGATTTTGCACATCAGTTGTTAGCGGATTATGTTTTACTAGAGACCGGGTGAAAACTAATCACTCTCACTTGGAAAATACTCCAATTTTCCTTCTCCCTTCCGCTTCCAGTGAAAGTTAAAAACATTAAACACGGTAATTTATGCCTGAGTCCTCATCAAAAGCACTTGAAATACTTCCTGCTGCATACTCTGTATCGCTATGCAGAACCCAAGGGTGCACACACAAGGACAGATAGTTCAGAACTGAGCTGGCTCTGGAAATTGGATCACATTGAGCTACAATCATTCATGGTGAACCTTCTACATATCTTTTAGTGAAGACATGCTTGCAACTGCAGAGTCTGGAGCTTTCCCTAAGTACCTACAGAATGCTTAAATGATGGGACTTGTCTGCCTTTGTCCAGCCCAGCTGGTGAAACAGAAATGATTAGTGGAAACAAAATCACTTTGTGTTTGTTTGTTTTTTTTAAAGAGGTAAGCAACAGGGTAGCAGCAACAATGAAAACAGGTCATTCTAATTGGGTGGAATTGTGGGGAAAACTGCAGCAGTGGTAGCATACCACATTACCATGGTTTAAGTGTACACAAGCATGTGACAGGGAAGTAATAATAAGCTGACTTACTTTGTCTAGTGCAAAAGGATGTGTGGATGCATAGCCCCTTAGCTAGGTTTATTTTTATTTCATTCATATCAGCTAGAAATGATTCTTAAGAGAAACTAGACATGCTTCCAAAACCAAAGTTAAAAACATCAGTGAGGGTATAAAATTACTCTAATACTGAACTAATCCTCTGTGCATGAGTATGCAGTGTATGAACATAAAATACAGCAGATTTCTCAAGACCTTTCATCTTGAAGATGCAGAAAGGTTATATGGGAGACCAAAGCAAAGCCAAATTTTGCTGATTAATATATTTTAAACCTTGACCACACTACCAGGAAAACATCAATCCCAATTTTTCCATTTTATCTATGTTATACATGAGGAAAATGTACACACAAAATCTGCAGCATACTATAAGGGGTGCTGGTATCTGGAGCCCACAGCGTAGGTTGTTCTGGAAGCAATGCCTTTCTTTCCATCCATTCCAAACTTTTTCCCTGGACTTGCTTTTGAGATATAGTTTCTGACTAATTGTTCTTCATAGGTGGAACAAAGCACACCAGTTTTACATTGCTAGAATCTTATACTTCATGTTTTTTGGCTGCCTAGCACATCATTTTTCAAAAGGAAAATTGGGATTACGTTGGCCCTGGGAGATGTACAATGGAGTTAGGCTGGACAAAAGGCCGGTCTCTCATAGCTATAACTGTCTCATCATAGTACTTATGCCTAACAGATTCAACTGTATTTAGCATCATGTACTAAGGACAGTACCTTGCTTACAGCGTGCTACCCTGCAGCTATTTTTGAATTCACACAGCACAGTTAGTAAGTCTAATTGTATTTAACAATTACTTTTACAACAAATACTTTTACATGAAAAAAAGCAACAGTAAATCCCACAAGATTAATCTGCCACGTCAACTATTCTCAAAAGACAAACACCCTGGAGCATTTCTAAAATCCTATAAATGCTAGTAGTCTGCCACCACTTTTCCACAATGAGAGGAATCTCATAAAAGTTAAATAATAAGAAAATGTTTTCATTCCAGAACATGAGATTTTTTCTTATCTGATAAGCTTATATTGTAAAAGAAACTACTGCTACCGTATGGGTGTACTGAACAGCAAATACCATAAATTTGCATCAGTGACATGAAGGTAATTTAGTCTTGCTCTCAGTTCAGAGCCTTCTAAACAAGAATCTGTTGCACTAACTCAAGCAACCCCTCGACCTACATGTTATGGATAGTCCTATTTCACTACAAACAAACTGCTAAGCATTTTCACTACAACAGAGTGGCACTACCAAACAGGGTTACAGCTTTGTAATTGGTACCTCTTAAGGGACTGAGGGTCTGCCTGGTGCATGTTTACCAACATCACTTGCTCAGTCTTGTTTGAACAGAAACCAAACAAAATGAGGAAGTTCATGAAAGCAATTGGCGTACTCGTTGATACATTTTAAATAAATAAGATACTTGCTCGCATGTATTAAACAAAGTAATGCTTTATGTATGCTAAGTTTATTTTGCAGTTGCAGAAAAATGAATACTGTTGAATACTAGGTTTTTTGAGACGTGAATCCAGCTCTGCCTCAAAGAGACATCAACAAAGCTTAGATTTTCTGCAGAAGTTTCATTTAGCAAGAAAAAAAACTGGATAATTGATTGAAAAAGAAATATTTATGAATGAGGTTAAACAGTAACTGCTGAGTCACGGCCTGAGCTGCTGATTGAGCACCTGGGGAAAGGACCCAGTCAGTCCTGTGAGCACAGGTGAAGGGAATTCAGCTGTGGAGCTGGAAGGGGTGGAGGCTGGCTGCACCTCTCCTAGACCCCATTTAAGGGCTGACTGCCTCTGAGGAAGGTTTTCTGGTTGGATTTCTTTCTTCTATGGGGTTTTTCCTGTAAGCCTTGATCTTCGCAGGTGGGTGAGCACTTATTTTGGAGCACCATTCTGTTTATGCTAGTCTATTTGCTGTTGCGCTCCTGTATTGTCTTTCCAACGTTTTAATCTTTCTGCTTTTTGCAGATTTATTTATTTCTTAAAACGAAATCTATAATGCTAACTTAAGATAGAAAATTTTATTTGAATTCTACTCCCTACTAAAGGAGATATGAACTTAAAGCTCCAACTTTAGCAGTAGAAGCTCAGCATTTCCAGTCTCCTTATCTATGTGTTCCTCTGTATATAAAATACATGTGTAGGTGGCTTTTATATTCAGTGGAACAACTAATGTATGTTATATTAATTATATAAGTAGTGGAATGTGTCTATATATACTCACTGTGGGTACTGAAATTCCTCTGTTTTGTAAACCAGGTAAGCATTCAAACTGTTACTATGTAAGTCAGGAAGGAGTCAAACTCAGAGTGATCAGAAAAAACACCCAGAACTCTCCACTGTATCTCAGTTTCAAGTTAGAGTTAGAACTACATGCAAGTCCTCCACCAGACCTAATCAATCGCTATTTTTTAGAAGATGCCCTCTCAGGGAACAGATGATAACTGCAGTGTTGCCTGGAAGTTTCTATGGCATTAAAGGCTGAACACCAAGAGGTACTTACTACCTTCTGGTAAATAGAGCTAGTACCTTTTTTAAATCTTTTCTCGTGACTTTTGTCTCCAAAACAGTGCATTATAGTCTTGTACTGCTCTATGAGTATTTCATCAGCTTTTGGGAAGTGCCTGCTTGTCTCTGCTTCAATAGCTTTGTTAAAGAAGCCTTGAATTATCTTTCTTAGTTCTGTCAGAAAGCTCTTTCCTAACGAATGTTGTTTATTAACATGCTGTGTTTCTGGCAAAGCAAGCAGAATATCAAGTGGGATTAAGTAGCAGAGTCTGGTGTTTCTAAACATCTGGGAAATACTTAAGATCTCAGCCATGACTACTTCACCACTGCTTTTTCACTGCAGAGCACAATATACTTAGCTTCCATTATGGTGTTTCAGTGAACTCTCAGCACAGATCCCACAAAATCTAAGTGATAGAAATATGTGCCATGATTTTCCCAGTCAATGTTATCTTACTCCAAGTATTTCTACTACAAATTGCAAACATGAGTGGGATAACAGTACTACATTTTTAAGCTTTATTCATAAAAACATTATCTTGGCTAATCTACAGTCTTGTGGTCAGTCAGCCCCCACGTCACATGCTAAAGAAATGATGGCTGTCTTGGGCATTACAGAATGCTGCTTGTTTATATAAGCATAACCCTCATGAAGGCCTAATCTTTGTGACAAACACAGCAAAGGATTTCAGCTTTGTTTATGTACCAGTTTCCTTCTCTCCACAGAATTTAACCATCTGCGTAAGGCAGAGTTTTTGTCCACTCTAATCTGCTTGAAAAGGAAGCCATGAAAATGCTGACTTCACTTCTGGAGTAGCCCTCGTACTCCCTGAAACCAGGAAGGTTCACCCTTGGAGATTTCATAAATCCAATACATGACCTGTGATGAAGATAAGTACAAGCAAAACGAAAAACTAGAGGAAGATTAAATGAGTAAGTAAATAGATAATAAAGGATACGAGGCTTGCTCCAAAAGTAATGTTGCTTATTTTATTATGTTGACCCATGATACAGAGGTGAATGTTTTTGGAATGGTAGTAGAGGCTGAACCTTCCCATTAAATTCCCATTAAATTCTGTTGCCATGCAACAGACTGCTTGCTGAAAGCTTATGGAGACCAGACAGTGGGTCTGAACACAGAGAGGCTGTGGGTGGTGCATTTCAGCAGTGGTGACAGCAGTGTGAAAGAACAAGCCATGTTCTGGACAATCATGTGGATTTTTACAAGGGTGGCGTGCAGGCTGTTGTTGGTAGGTGGCAAAGATACATAGCTAATGGTGGTGACTATGCTGAAAAAGAGTATTTTGTAGCTGAGAAATTGGTATTTCAGGTAGTATTATTGGACTGTATGTATCTGTTGTTGTTTCCATGGAAATAAATAGTAAGCATTACTTTCAGAGTGACCTATTTAGATCTGTTTGGGGTCAGCAGGTGACTGCTGCTATACTATCAGTCAATTGCTCATATGAGTTATGCATTAAGATTTTGAGAATTTTTACTTTTTGCTCTATTTCTCCAACAAAAACCTGTCATTATATTGTGAATATATATTATACACATTGGTAACAAGGCAACAAAAGTTTCCCCAGAGCCATTAAATAGCAGATGCTTTTATCCTACCTTAATAACTCAGGTCTTTCTTCGTCTTGTGTTCACTTCCGCATGGAGAGAAGAAACAGTGTACAAGACTGGGTTTCAGTTAAAGGGCAGTCTGCTCTAATGTTTGGTTGTAGTGTTCTTGCCAGTTTTCAGGATAATTATTTCACAAACCCTTCTGGTTCATTTAAGTGTTTGTAATTCTCGTCATACTCAAAATTGCTCCCTGTCATGTTTTTTATTAGCTCACAGCCCATGTGAGGGTGTAGGAAATTAAGACAGTCCTAATAGAAACAGGTGAAAAACTGTTATGTTTAAAATATTTAATAACCATGAAATTTAGTGGCATTTTTCTGCATGTAATAAAGCAGTACATTGGCTCAGTTGAACAGAAATAAAGGAAAACTCCAGACTACTCAGCTTACTTGAAAATAGCATCTCTTGAGAGAGAGGAGGAGTAAACATGTCACATACATGGAATCTTTTCAATTCAGGGATCCCACTGTTCAAAAGCTATGATAACCTTACAAGGGGTAAAAGCTGAGATGAAGGGAAGGTAATGGAAGGGTGGTAGGACTAGATGATCTTGTAGGTCCCTTCCAACTTTGTGATTCTATGATTCCGTGATATCAGTTTAAACAGTAAGATGTCTTAGCTGAAAATGAGAAACATCTAGGGGAGTATGGGGAACAGTAATATAGCCAAACGCTAGGGATTTTAGAAGACTATCCTAAAACTATCTGGCCTTTTTTCCATTTAAGACATGACTAGAGTTTAGCTTTAAAAAAAGTCTCATTGGGATTATGTTCATTTATTTTATTAGAGATAGAGTTTTCAGTGAGATGGTGCATTATCTGGACCCATTAGTCAGTGATGTAATTGTAAAAATATTCTTCTTTACTTTGCTATAAACCATTTCTGTCCTTTTATCCTTCATGTTTTTTGCTTTTGCTGTGCGATAGCCTAATCCAGAAAATTAGGGCATCACAAATGTTTGTAGTTTTGCAATATAGACTGAAATGTTATTGTATATACTTCTGTGACATAGTTATTGTGTAGTAATGAAGAACTTATTATCCAGTTAATTAGCGAAACCTAAGAAGAACTTGCCATGCTCAGAAAGTGATCAAGTGAAGTGTTATGCAAGGTCTTAAGCAACTTTGCAGTAATTATAATAACAATGGAAAATCTGTGATTTAGGCTTCAAGACAGGAAAACACTCATGCATGTACTTAGCATTTTTAAGTTCTTACAGATAAGTGCTTGTAAGTATGCTGGCAAGCACTGGACTGCTTCCTTAATAAAGTAAGATCGAAATCTTAAACGCATGCACAGAGCAACCAGTGCCTGTCAAGAGGGATTTTAGGCATAGCGCTCAACTACACAATCTCCATTTATTTACTTTATTAATACTAATAATTCTCAGGTCAAAGGGAAGGAGATGAGCTCAGCCACGCTTTGGTAAATAGTATGTGAGAAAGTCAGCCTGGAGCCCCAAGCCTTCTAGAATCACAGAATGGCTTAAGTTAGAGACCTCAAAGTACTATCTGCTTTTACCCCCCTGCTGCAGGCAGGGTTACCAACCAATAAATCAAATACTAGAGCAGGTTGTCTGGGGTCCCACCTAGCCTGGTCTTAAACACCTCCAGGGATGGGGTATCCACAACCTCTTTGGGCACCTTGTTTCCAACACCTCACCACTCTCAGTGGGTATACCTCCCTAGCATTTAAATCAAATCTCCTCTTTTAGTTTAAATCAGTTCCCCCCTGTCCTATCATTACCTACCCGTGTAAAAAATACAATTCCTTCAAATATTGGAAGACTGTAATGAGGACTGCCCACAGCCTTCTCTTTTCCAGACTGAGCAAGCCCAGCTCTCTTAGCCTGTCTTCATAAGAGAGGTGCTCCAGCCCTCTAATCCTCTTTGTGGTCTTCCTCTAGACCCTCTCCAAAAGCTTGACATCTTTGCTGTGTTGGAGGCCTCAGATCTGGACATAATACTCCAGATGGTACCACACAAGGGCAGAGAAGAGAGGGATGATTGCCTCCATCTCCTTGCTGCCACCACTCTTCTGATTCAGCTCAGGATACTGCTGGCCCTCTGAGCAGCAAGAGAACACTGCTGGCTCATGTTAAGATTTGCATCAACCAGGAATCCTCTATGCCCTCCTCAGCAGGGCTACTCTGTCTGGTCTGTATGTGTATCTGGGATTGCCCCAAACCAAGTGTAAAGCCTTGTGCTTTGCTGAACCTCATTAGGTTCACATTGGCCCACCATTCCAGTTTATCATGGTCCCTCTGGGTGGTGGCCCTTCCTTCTGCAGTGTTAACTGCACCATTCAGCTTGGTGTCATCTACAGAAGTGCTGTGGGTGTGCTTGATGCCATCATCTGTGTCATTACTAAAGATGTTGAAGACTACTAGTTCCAAAACAGACCCCTGTGGCACACAGCTCATCACTTGCTGCTACCTGGTAGCCTTTTTCATAACTTGAAAAATGTAATAAAAATAAAACAAGTAAAGAAACAGATTAATAGAAATGTGTATTGAAACGACAAATACTTAGGTATTCACTGCCATAATCAGTTAATTCTAACTCTAATCTCCGAGTTTATTAGTGCAACTTCTGTATGGAATATTAAGAAATAGTAAGGACTGAGATTTTAAATGTGAATCTATTTTCTCTCTTATTCTAAGTCCAAAGTGATAAGTCTGGCTTTTCTGGAATTAGGATATAACCTCAATTTGCTACAGCCTGGATATATATCTAAGTTTGTAATTTAATGGCATGTCCTCATTTTTTAAATAGGTGGGAGGTGTGTAACAACACATCCTAAAATATTTAAATGTTCATTCATTTTATGAGGCAGTTATTTTTAATTCCACATCCCCTAATCCATTGATAAAAACCTGGTATCACCCACTACATTAGCAATTATCTGACACTGAGGTAACTGCAGATTCAGCACTCCTCTGCATCCTATATGGATGAAAACACACTATACTCCTGGCTAAATATGGCTATAATAATCTTGCTGTTATTTTCCTGTTCTGGTAGACATGTATCAATTGCACTGTTCAGATGCATGTTAACATCCTACTCTTCTGGTTCCTTCTCTGCACAGAATTTAAGCCCTGCACTTTGAAGCACCATAATGCCACTTCATCACAGCTCTTAAAAAGCCACATGAGGAGAAAATGTTTGTCCTGTTCAGTTATTGTTTGGGGTGGCCTAGCAGCCAGCTACCAACCTGCCTCAAATTTCAACTGACACATCTTCTCACAGGGCACAATTATTTTGACACGCTGCAAGCAAGCTAGACAAATATTTTGGAGATGGTGGAGTTCAAACATTTCCCTTTGGGCGTCTTCAAAAGTTCTTGCTAATACCTCACCTATAAGCTTCAGAACTGGTTTGTCTTACTGTACTGGTTAGCTGAATGTAACTGACTTTTTGGGGGCAGAATGTGGATGCATTTCATGACTAGTGTGATTTTTGTGAACCAGAAACACTGGCAATTGCAATAGTGTAGGGGCTGGTTTATTTTTGAATTCTATATTCAAGTTACTCTTGTAACTTCTTTCAGTGCTGTTTCTTGTCCTGTATAAAAGACTACACCCTTCAGCACAACACCCTCTTGGAACAGACAATATTGTTCTGCTCAGCAAATAAGAAAAAAATAGGAAGTACCTGTGCAGCTACTTGTTACAATTTAAGTTAAATAACAGAGAGGGCAGAAGAAAGGCAGTCTCAGATGGTGCTATGCAGGGAAAAGCATACTGCTACATTAAAGATGTGCTTTTAATTAACTTTTATCTGAATGATTATAATTAAAGATTTTAACACAGATGTTCCTAGAATAATCATGTTCTACTTCCTTGCTCAGCCTGCATTTTAAGAAATGGGAATAGAGCCTATTTCTCCCATCCAATTCTTTCTTAATTATCTTAAAATTTCTGGCTCTTCAGAGGTTTTACTATTGAGATTTTCTTAATGCTTTTCTTTTTCAGATTCCTACTGGGTTTTCCAGGACCTCAGACAAGTCTTTCAGGTGGCCAGGTGTGATAAAAGGCAGAATACCGGTTGCATTTTATTGTGTTTGCATCTAGGAAAGCCAGTTTATGTAGAGTTCTAAATTTATCTTTGAAGTTGAGAATAAATTGCTCGCTTTTGTTTTTGTTGCTCCGCACTGGTTCTATTTTCCTTCAGTTTTGTTCTGCATTTATGAAGCTAAAGATCTCATTTGTTATTGTGTTCGTTCACAGGTCTCAGCAGGTGATTTTGTTGCACATTAACTGCTGTGATGTGTATTGGACATAAAAGACATAGCAAATCTTGATTTATGCAAAGATTAACAGTGTCTCTAAGCACATCAATTAGCCATTCCTTGATTTCGTGTTGATGTTTTTGCCAGTAATGTAATGACATTGTGAGGTGGCAATTAGAAAACACAGGCAAAGAGAAGCAGGATCCTGCTTCACTTGGGATTCAAAGATATGTAGGATCTTCTTTAGAGTTTTATTTAAAAAATGAACTATGAATTGAGAACAGAATAACAGGAAGATATGAAGATAAGATTTAATGAAGGGAGGAGAGGAACAATGTATGAAGCAGAAAGACTTAAGGCGAAGAGTCCTGCCCTCTCTCACATTAGATCCTGACAGATCCACAGCAGTTTCTAGAATATAAGATGATGGAATTAATTGTTTCTTAATATATGTTACAGCCTAGGACAAAGAAGAACCTAAGAATAAACAGCATAATTCATCTTTCTCATACTTTTGTCTATCCTAATGTTATCTTAATACTGAACAATATCACTTAAACAACAATCTTGCTGTAACTGGAGGGGGGAAGAAAAAGAAAAGGACTCTTCTGAAATAAATGTTGAGATTTCTGTGTATTGTCTTCCAAAGACAGGCAGAAACATTCAGTGTGTGTTTGTTTAAACTTTAATCCAAAATAAGACCTTGTTACTGTTGGCTCTTACTGAGTAAGCCTAGAGCATAAAGCAGCTTTTGCCAAGAAACACTGGGATTCTTCCTTGTAGAGTAATTCCCAAGCTTCTGATGGTCTTGTTCCCACAGTGCATCATTAGCTAGAGAACTGAAGAAAATGGATTCTTTTACGTAGGAACAGTTATTAATAGAGTCCATGCTCACTTCTGTTGTATGCCATGCAAGGACACACAAATTGACCAACATAGATGACACTTTTTGTTTTCTTAAGTGGCCACTGAGGTATGCAGGGATAAGACAGAAAATAGCAATCTTAGTGGTGATTAATTTTGGGGTCACAACAGGGGTACTAATGAGATGGAAATCACGTTAGAAGTATTCACTGCATCTCTGTTTCAAGAGTGTTGGGATTTTAGGCTTGCACAGAGTACATTTGACACACATTTTAGCAGGATTATATTCCAGCTTGCTCAGGCTGTTAGATGACAGTTGTAGTTAGGTTACCAAACTAAAAAGTGGTTCAGAAATCAAAAGCAGATCTGCTGAATGGCTTGTCACTACCTGGTTCTCCCCATTCCCTGTGCATCTCCTTTTTTCAATGGGGATTTTTGCTGAGACATCTATGAATCGTTTGACCCTTCTCTTGATTATTTACAGTCTTCTATACAGCAGCTCTTTCTTTTATTATGCTAAGAAAAGCGGAAGAAAGAGAAATCAAAGCTTAAAGTAAACTATAACTTTTAAACCTGTCTTTTAAACTGTCTGCTCAGCAGCCTGGTTCACATGCAGTTCCTGGTTTCTGCCAGCAGTTTGCGCCGTTTATCTTTTTCGCACCCAGAAGCACAAGACTTCCAACAGAAATCTCTCTGGAGCTGCAAGTGTGACAAACAAGAGGAACACGAAGGCTGTAAAAGAGAAGCTTTTGATCCGCCTCTGGGTGGTGTATTGAAAGTAGGAATCAGGTAAATAGGGACTTTGTATGAAGATTAAGTATCCTAGGCTTTGGGGAGTGTCAGAAGAAAAGGACCAGTGGGACATGTTGACATCACTATAGTTATTTCTTGGAAATTTGATTAATATGTATGCGCTTGCTATATAACTTTCTAATGCTTCTGTCCATTGCATGATAGGAGGGGTGATCCCCCATGTGCCCAGCGCTGAATAAACATGTACCTGCTTTGTAACCTAATTCAGGTTATAGAGTCTGATTCCACACTTCAGTATGAGAGTGAAACATGAAGGTAAGGCAGGAGATGTACAGTGTAAGCACTTTTATGTAACAAAGTGCTGCATTCCCTAACCAGAACTGCATGATTTAATGTGGCCCCAAAGTAAAACATGCAGCTGCATATATCAATTATTTGAAGCAGCCTAAACAGTTTACAGCCTCAAAAGTCATAAGAAATGATGGACCGGGGAGGGGGTGGAAAGCTTTGGAAATATATTCTGCAGTACAGTACAAAACAACCTGTTATTGGCACACCCCAGTCTTGTTGTGAGACTTTTCTTTTTAATAACACTGCTTATAACTGTATATGATAATGTTAAGCCCTCCAAACACACACACACTTGGTTGTTCAGCTGACAGATGGGGTCTTTATTATGAACACCTATGGAGCCTCTGGAAGCACTGCTTTCTGTAAACAAAGCATAGCTGCTGCCTGGAAAATAGCTCATGCAGGCAACTTGGTGACATGGCGACTATCTGGCTTCTCAAGTATGACAGGAGCTGACAATACTCATTTCATACCAAAATCCAAAAAGCTTAGAAGCTGAAACAGGTATATTTAAGCTATCTTCAAATGCTCAGTATCTAAAAGCAGTATTCGTTACGCAAGTTTAAAGCAGTAGACTGTTAAAATTTCTCTTTTGCCCCATTTCCAATCATTTTCCATCAGTCTGATCCTGTCCATTCACCAGCCTGTGTGCTTCCCCTAATGCTTCTAATGACAATAATATGAAATCAATCAATCTTTGAGCCAGTATTACTACTATCATGCAAATATCTCGTGGAAGAAATACTGCACAAAAGGTGTCTGTGGTATTTGCCACATTATCCACTACGTACAAGCAAAGCAGAGCTTAGAAAGAGAGTTTAACATTAGAGGTGGAAATGCATACAATACTTTCACTCTTCCTCCTCTTGTGATGTTTTCCTTCCCTCTTTTTGTGCAAGAGAACAATAGGGAATTGCTTTTTATTAAGTGCAGAACTTATGTTCTTTGAACACTGTGGAGAGCGATGTTAACTAATTATAATCTAGTCCACCACCACTGAATGTAGAACAGGATCAGAAGAATAATGTATTTTCACTGGCAGCAGCATTATGCTGGGAGTCAAGTGGGGAAACAGGTCTGAGACTTGGCTGTGCTACCTGAATGAGAGGTGTTCTCAGTCTAGTTTTAATGAGAAATTCCACCAAGGATAAAAAAATAATTTCAGAGTAAAGTCTTATTGAACTTTGCATGCAGCTACATTCAGTTTCGGCTTTGATAAATTAACATTTCTGATCTAATGCCAGGCCTGCCAAAGAAACCTGCCATTCTTTGATTCACACAAACCAAGCAAAAACCGTGAAGAGCACTGAGTGATCACAAACTTACAAGTTCTACTGAAACAGCAGCTATGCACTCCCATGTCTGTTTCACAAAAGCAGAGGTGAGAGAGACTCTTGCAACTACTCCAGTGGCACTGAAAGCTAGAAAACATCAAATATAGTGGCAGCAAGGAAAATCCATCTATGCAGTATAATTACATGTTAGACCTTTACTGGCTTGTAAAGGAGAACTTGAAAAAGAATATGGAAACAGAAAGCTTAAGTAGTTCCATAAGTAATGCCTCCTATTTATTTCCATAGAAATTACAACAGAATACAATGAGATAGCAGGTTGCTGCTATCTATTGCACTGTAATAAAATGTAATGGAATATTGGTGGGAATGTTCAGCCTCTATTGCCATACAACCAGCAGCTGCCTCTGATGTTGCTGATCAAGATCACAAAATAGGAGGCATTACTTTTGGATCAGCCTTCATATGAAAAAAAATGAATGCATCATACTGAACCATTAATTCAGCTCCTCCTGCAATGTGCTTTTGTCTCTCGTTGCTGCAGTTAACAGAGAGTCTATGAAACTCCAAACACAATTAAGTCTTGGCAGAAGTGCGGTTGGAGGCTACGGCAGTTTCTATAGCAACCCAAAAGGCTCAAGACTAGTAAGAGGAGATCAACTTTAAGGCAAGATAAATACATAAATATAGCTCTCATTTACCATTTCCTTTGCTTCCAAAGGGCAACATGTTTTCCCCCTAAACAATGCAGAAATACAGTCAAATGTCCCATTCGTTATTAACCAGGGTAAAAATAATTTTTACAAACATTCTGTTAGAAAAATTCTAACAATTTCACAGTTGGGAGAATCATCTGAATTTCTCTTATTAATCCAGTCAAAATGGAGAGCACCAAACGTGAATGCTGCCAGAAGACTTAGAATGAGGCTTCAAAATATGTAATGTGGCAGTCATAATAAGAGATTGCTGATGCTGACACACTGTGTGCTTATGAACAAATTATCTCAATGCATTTTACTGGATTATGCTTTGGATCAAGTTTTAAGTTTCCAGAGAGGCAAAATAAAGTATTTTTGTAAGCATCATTGACTTTTTCTTTTTATAAATACTCTGTCTTTGGTGAGAAAGACAATAGTGAATAAACTTTATCCATTGTTTTCCCTGGCACTTAAGAGCTGTGATTCAAAAGCTCAGCTGAGACTGCAGTCACTCTTCTGAACTTCCATCCACCTCATATAACAAGCCCACAAAATCCATGAAAGAGATTCCCTGACTACTTCTCCGTTGTACCAGTTGCTCTGAACTTGTTTCATTTCATCATTTAAAAGCACATGATAAATGAAAAGCTGTTCAGGTAACACAAGCATATTCTTGTACTGCCTACGTTCTCTTTTGAACTGTGTAATGTAGAGCTAACTCAGACACCTCTTCATTGCATTGGGTTTTCCTTCATAGTACTTGCTAGCTTCAGGCTAATGACAGATAAATACTACCACCCCACCAGTGAAATAATTAAGCACTTAGTTAAATTACAGTGTGTTCCAAGGATTATAGTGCTTGTCTATCTCAGATAACACAGATCCCTAGTGCTGACCCAAAGAGTCATCATTGTGCTCCCTATCACTATCACAGAATCACAGAATGACCCGGGTTTGAAGGGACCTCAAAGATCACAAAGTTCCAACCCCCCTGCCTGGCAGGGCCACCAAACTTCCACAATTACTAGATCAGGTTGCCCAGGGCCCCATCCAACATGGCCTTGAACACCTCCAAGGACGGGGCATCCCCAACCTCCCTGGGCAGCCTGTTCCAGGACCTCACCACTCTAATTATGCCTTCAATGCCAGCAATTATGCCTTCAAAAGCAATTATGCCTTCTAAAAATATATGTAGTTTTACGTATATACTAGAATTTTTGGCTGGAATTCAATGAGTAGTTGCCTTTTTGAGGAAATAAAAATGAAGATCCTTGTGAAAATTTCAAGTCATTATTATGCAATTCAGAATGCTTATTTCACTTCACATAAGATTCTCCTGAGTTCCCAGGATTATATCCAAGCACCACCTAGAGTAATGAGATTGGTATAGCAGTAGAGTTCTCTTCTGCTGTGGTGGAAGATCACCAGTCACAGATATGGAACATAAGAAACCAATCAGGTGGTATTTTTTAATCAAAAACATGGCCTCTTTTCTGCCACAAGTAAAATGTCCCATCTTGCAAAATGCCTTGAAAGCATCGTGGCTCAGAAATAGTCCTCTCTTCTCCACAAAATCAGTCCAGAGTCAAAAAGTAATTCTGCCACGTCAATTAACAAACCAAAATAGAGGTGACACAGGAATAACCTGTTCATTGGCACAGTCCACAGTGTGTTCTACTTCATAATAGCAAGGTTTTTCAAGTATAAAATAGTTCTCACATGATGCATGTCATTTCAGTGCCATGAACTTCGAGCACTCATGTACATCACAGTGAAAGCCAATAAAATATCTTTTGGTTCTAAGTTAGAAAAATAAGATATAGCACAAAGAGCCCCATCTGTAAAAGTGCAGAGGGAGAGCTGCAACTTGAGCAGTGAGGTTTTAAAAAGCACGCTGAAGTAAAACAAAACAAAACAAAACAAAACAAAACAAAACAAAAACACTTTCTAGCCACCGTGCACTGTCCTGTATGGGTCAAAAGTGAACTCTGAGAGCAGCAGAAATCTCCCTTTGTGCTGAACTGCACTTAGAACATGTTCTCATTAGAAGGAAAAGAGATCCAGAAAAATGAAAACTGAGTTCGCAGCACTGTCACATGACTAACATTGTTATTATCCAGCTCCCACTGAGGGCTTAGTAAAATTGAGGGCTTAGTAATGACACCCCTTATTGTTGGATCTCACTATAAATAAGCAGATGGTGGTGATTTGAGGTACAAAATGTTACTGTCACGTGCAAAATATCTTTCAGTAGCAGGAGGAAAGAATGGATTTAAATTACAAATTAAAAGCGTGTTGAATTTTGACAAAAATAATAGTGTTGGAATCAAGAGCAACAATACTATGTGTATGAAAAGCCTTGAAGTCTGAAGTTCTGTCAGTGTTTTAAAGCAAAACGAGACAATACATACCTCAGGTTACTCAAATGAATATATTGGAAAATCAGTGGATTCTCGCTGATTTAGAGCAGTAGGGTTTTGCTCCTTTGACCTTAATTTCATGTTAAGACCCCAAATACATGATTTGCAGGGCGAAGGTCTAGCTGTAAGCCTCTTGTGAATGGCTCTTGCTTCACAGTTTGCACCCAAAGTACACTGTTATAAATTTTTAATATTTACTTTTAGCTGACTTTTTAAACAGAGGTGAAAATAGAATCACAGAATCATAGAATCACAAGGTTGGAAAGGATGTACAAGATCATATAGTCCAGCCGTCCTCCCATTGCTGTAGCTACCACAAGCCACTAAACCAGATCTCGTAGCTCCTCATCCAGACACCTCTTGAACGCTGTTAGGGACTGTGGCTCCACCACCTCCCTGGGCAGCCATTCCAGTGCCTGACCACTGTCTGAGAGAAAAAGTGATTCCTTATGTCTAATCTAAATCTCCTCTGGTACAACTTGTGGCCATTTCCTCAGGTCCTGTTTGTTGCCTGGGAGAAGAGGACAAGCCCCTCCTCATCACAACCTCCCTTCAGGAAGTTGTAGAGTGCAATGAGGTCTCCCCTGAGCATCCTCTTCTCCAGGCTAAACAATCCCAGCTCCCTCATCCACTCCTCACAAGACTCGTGCTCCAGACCCCTCACCAGTTTCTCTGGACACATTCCAGGGCCTCGATGTCTTTCTTGTAGCGAGGGGCCCAAAACTGAACACAGTGCTTGAGATGCAGCCTTGCCACAGCTGAGTACAAGGGGATTATTACCTCCCTGCTCCTGCTGGCTGCACTATTTCTAATGCAGGCCAGGATGTACAGAACCTTTTGTAAAACTATGCTTCAACTTTCACTGCTTGGCAGTTTTCTCCAGTGCATCATTAGGGAATTAGTCACATCATTGCTCCCACGTTTCCACTGTTGCCTTCAGTCATGTTTTCTCCATCAGGTACAATTATTGTACATGTTGAACAAATGTTTGTTATTGTTGTTTGCTTTTGGACGAAGGGAGAGGGAAGGGGGAGCACAAACAGCACACAGCAGGGGCCACTGGAAACTGTTAAGGCCCCCGGCCGGTGCTAACGAGGCAACGACTCTCAGGCGCCGCGGCCGCCCGGGCGCAGCTGCTCCTCGTCGGCAGCCCGGGGTGGGTCCGCCCCTAACGCCTCTTAAGCTCCTCCAGAGGCCGCAGGGAGCCACGAGAAGAGCTGCTGGGACTCGGAGCCGTCCCGGCCCGATGGTCAGCGACTGACGGCGTGGTTCAAGGGGGATCTCGGGCGGTTCCTTCAAGCAAGGAACCCCCGGGTAGAGGAGAAGCCCGGCAGCTGACGCAGCCGCTGACTGAGCGTGGGCGTTGCCTGGCAACGGAGGGAGGTTTAAACGGTCACAAGGAGGGCAACGACTCCAGCGACAAGGAGGGACCGGTCGCTGCCCACCAGAGACCGACAGGAGCAGTCGGGGTTCTTGCACCGCCTGAATTCCTGTTTCAGTGCTGGTGAGTTTTCTGCTTCAACATGGTTGCTCCCCGGTGGAAGGCTGCTGCCAGAAATACCGTGGAGGCCCAGCCAAGGGTCCCATACTCTCGGAAAAGGGAGGCAGCAACCAAAAAGACTGTGGGGACCCAGACTGAGGTCCTGCACATCCTGATAGGAAGGCTGCTGCCAACAAGTCTGAGGAGACTCAGACTGAGCCCCCAACCCGAGGTGCTGGTGTGCAGGTCTCTGGCTGTACTGAGTGCCACAGCCTGGCCCTTGCAGTGCTGGGTGAGGGGAGCAGCGATTGTGGTGTCATTGGTGACTCTGCTGAAGGGAGCGGAAGGGCCAATATGTAGAACAGAGGCATACCCCTGCCGAACTAACAAGGCTAGGGAAGTAACAAAGATTTTGTTACAAGAAATAATTCTGAGGTTTGAGGTGCCAGGGACAATCTCTTCAGATCGAGGCCCACATTTTATTGCTAAAGTGGTTCAACAAATCAGTACTTTATTGGGAATCAATTGGCAGTTGCATACACCTTATAGGCCACAATCAAGTGGCCAGGTGGAAAAGATGAACCACTTGATTAAGCTGCAAATAATAAAACTTTGCTCCATCTATTCTAAATAATAAAACAATTTCCATTGGATATGATACAGATGGAGATCATCACCCCATTTGATTGGCATAGTGTGGACAGGACAGTCCCATTGCCTGCCCAAATGGTGCTTTTTGAAAGTGAGTGGGAATTGTTAGTACTGTCCCTATCTGGATTTCAGTATGATATGTTCGGCCTCATCTCTAGGCAGAAACTAGTGTCCAGTTTTCATAGTGACTGGGACTGTGTGCTTCTTACTGATTGGTATTGCTATGTAACTTGTTATTCTGCAGGTAATGGTGTGACATAATGGGAGAATTTCTAGTATTTCTAGTATTATATATAGTATATATGCAGTCTCAGGAATTGGAATTATTAGGCATTATCCAGGTTACTGTGTGTTTCTGTTTTACTAGTGGATTAGTTGTGAACCAAATAGGATCTGATGTTACCAATGCTGGAATCTACAGGAATAGTAATTTAATGTATTAGTAATGCTCAGTTATGATGCTGTTAGCCTATGAATTAGCCTTTTCTTAATTGGAAAAGACAAAACCTGGAAAGGAATCTTAGATGAAGGGGGTGGCCCTGTATCACAGAGTGATCACTTCTTCTCATCTCACTAATCAGGATTTTTAAAATGTGACTGTGCATCACTTGAGACAAAGGTGCACGCTAAGAGAGCTGATTTTTATTGGCTTATTCTGTTTTCCAAGCAGGTGTTCCACATGGGCTCTATATCATGCACTGGCCACGCAGATATAGTGTACAATTGGAAAATAAACTGCAAGAAACAAAAGCAGGAGAGAATCTGTGATGGGTGAGAAAGGTAAAGTGCACTTTGAAGCAGGGGACGCCCTGCTGGCACAGCCTATGGCATCCACCTCAAACACATTTTTGGCACGTTTGCCTACTAATAATGATTCTATCTGACATGCAAATTAATAAATTTGTATGACCATTAATTATGTTTAAAAGGCACGGTTGTGAGCACTCTACAAGTATTTGCTGCATAAATTTTAGTGATCATTTGAATCAATATATCAGAGTATGCAAAAGTCGAAGGTTGTTTTTATTTTCTAATCAGTTACAGATCAACACAGAACAGGACCCCTTAGAGATTTATTTCCAGGTTGCAGTAAAATGTTTCTGAATTTCTGAAAACTGGATTTTCCCTTGACGGGGAGCTTTGGGTTAAAATTAGTACAAAACTCCAGCAGACTTCTACTGTTGATGACAGAACGGCTGCTAAACTGTTGTCTCTTTGGTACTAAATAATGGTAGGGCTTAATCAAATTTGACAAGGAAGGATGTCTTCAAACTGTTTCTCTGTTCCTGCCTGGATTCAACCCGTGTCCCTCCCCCTACATGCTGTTCTTCTACCTTCCTCCCCTAATGCTGCGATGCTGGCCACACTCCCACTTCTCTGTTCCTGCTGCTGGGAGTGGGCCTGTCCTAGGTACTATCTTTATCTGGCCCCAAATAGTTCGTAATACACGCGTGACTGCATAGCTTGCTTGTTGGGCAGCAGAGAATGCGAATCGCACCTCCTGTGTGTCACGGTTTAAATGAAAAAAAATCTACCTGCGTCCATAACAGGGTTTGAGTTCAGCCCCAAAAGTGGGGTCTGGAAAGGGCAAACCCTTCCAGTGTACTGTTTTTGCCCAGGGTGGGTGCACTTGGTGGGTGATGGACAAAAATGGTAATGTCCATTGTGTACCACAAGGGAATTTGATGTTGGGGGAGTGCAGCCAATAATTTCTTGTATATACAAGTAGAGCCTCAGATATTTGACCAATGTTCAGTTAGGTACAGGACTTAAGTTAGAGTGGATTAATGTTAAGGAAACACTTTTTCAGTATACCTTAACTAGGCTTTCTGTAAGCAAGTTTTCCATCTGGGCTCTATGTTGTGCACTGGCCATGCATGTGTAGAGCACACATGGAAAGAAGTATAATTCAAAAGGAATCTGCTGTGGTGGCTAGGAAAGGATGAGTGCACCTTGATGTGGGGGACGCCCTACTAGCACTGCCTTTCCCCTCCACCACTGTCATGTTTTCCTTTTTCTGGCAGTTTTGCCATTTTTCTCAAAACTAAGAAATAATAGTGAGTTAGGTTATGAAGTTTTGTTCTCAGCTTAGGGATTTGTGTGGAATAGATATAAATTGTTAAGAAAATAAGGTTGCTGATTACTCACAACTATACATATGAGTGCGTGTGTGTATTAAGCATAATGTGATGATGTAGAATAAGGGGTGGAATGTCATGGTTTAATAATTTTGTAAATTTATATTTACAAAACTTACTTACAATATATTTACAATAAATATTTACAATAATTACAAAATCATTAAACCATGACATTCCACCCCTTATTCTACATTTAATAATTTTGTAATTTCGCTATCAGTATTCCACATCATAACATCATATAGAGCATGAATAATTTTACCAAATGTGCAACTTACAGAAGAAGACTAAATATTCCAGAGAACATCACGGTCAGAGATAAGTCATGGGACCTGGACGCTATATTATCTCACTCCCAGGCTGCACTGACGTCTTTCGAGTTCTGGCGTTCAGGAGAGCCTGTGGGAGCCTTCACCGTTTCACCTAGAGTTTACAGTAGGCCTCTCCTTTTTGGGACTCATTCTCTCTCCTATTTTGCTTGATTTGTTAGCTCAATTTCAATTATATTATATTGTGTTATCCTGTATTTTGATATAGTATTTAGTAAATAAGTGTGCCTCCTTAGATCGTTGCTGCTGTTTTCTTTTCCTAATTAACTTTTCCTTTGGCCTAGGGCCAACCTTTGGGGCTGAACTTGACCCCCTGTCATGGACGCAGGTAGATTTTTGTTTAAACAGTGACACTGTGCACTGACTGATATAGCTGGTACACTGAGTTCCCTTGACCCCGGACTGACTCAGACTAAAATGGTAATGGGCTTTCTACTCGCTTGGACTGCTCTAGGTTGTGCTGAGATGGAACAACACCTAGACCTGAAAGGATTCTGCTGACTTGACTTCAGTGCGAATGCAGCTTTGGCCATAGACAAGATCCAACAGGAGGCGAAGGACACAGATGACTCGACGTTCCAGATAATCAAGGACAAGGACTGAGGTATCTTTTCCAATTTGCTTGGTCTTCCTAGCTGACTAGAGAATGTTCTTACTGTGGGTGTGATTGCTTTAGTAGTTATCCTGTTTGCTGTGTGTTTGATTCCTGTTATAGTTCATATTGTTCACTGTGTATTGGATTGAGTGGTTAGTCACCTTCTTGCAGTTAATTTAGTTTAATCTAATTTAATCTGACCCATTCTTACGTGCTTTTGCGAGGTCGGTGGAGTTTGTGGGATCTCATCTCAGGGGAGAAGTATTGAGAAGAGTGTGCAATTCTGCAGTTCTGACCTCACAAGGCCGGGATGTCTGGGTAGTCTAAATAGCTCATACTGTAAGCAGTAAGACTTGCATGACTGTAAGGGAATTGCCAAATCAGGGCCCAAAGGCCCGAACCACCCACTGAGCACCTGGAAGAAGAGACAGGGCCAGGCTTGGGAGCACAGGTGAAGGGGATTCAACTGTGGAAAAGGAAGGGCTGGAGCCAGGCTCTTAAACCTCATTTAAGGGCTGACTGCTACTAAGGAAGGATCTGTTTCAGGAGATCCCTCCTTTGTGGAGTTCTTCTGTGAGCTTATATGTTTGGAGACAGATGAGCATTCTTCTTTTTGTGATATCTCTGCACCAGTCCCAGTGCAGTTACAAAGATGTAATCTGAATCCCTGCCCTTTCCTTGCCTTTTTTTCCTTCTACTTTTCCTTCTATCTTTTTGTGCGTTGAGAACTCAAGAACCTACAAACTGCTGAGAAAGCCAAAATCAGGTAAGGATGTTTCTAAGACCTATTCTCCTTGTAATGTTTAGTTTTATTTTCTAATATTAAAAATAACAATCTTGGTTTGACGTGAACTGTGGAGGTTTGGGGGGAGGGTCTTTTCTTCTCAGCTCGGTAACCTGAGTTGATGTGGAAGGGAGGTTTTTGTGGATGTAATTAGCACAGGTGAGCATAGAAAGTGGGAAAGGTTAAATTCTCCTCAAGTGCTGCCTGGTGAGGGATCTGTGTTCCATATAGACAATAACAGAACAAAGGTTAGATTTTTAAAGCTGCTCGTGATCCAGCACCATTTATTGTTGTCAGGCTTGTGTGAACTAATGATTAGGGCTTTTGTTTCTCATTTCTCTTTTTGTTTTTATGAGAAAGTGAAGACAAAAAGGGAATTCCTGACAGAGGAATACACTTGTACAGTCTGGCCCTCTGCTTAAAGCGAGGGTAAGGAGAGTTTGTACCTCTATTTGTAATGAAAGACAGTACAAAGGCCGGTATGAATGCTGGAAGCTCTGTTCTGAATGCAGGCACCCAGGAAATACATTATGATCCAATGGAAGAGTTTTGGAGGGTTTTTTTTTTTGTGTGTGTGCGTTTTGTTGTTGTTGTTGGCAGTTTGCAGCTATAAAGCCTAAAACTGTTCTTTGTGCTTAGTCATTTTGGATTAGTAATGATAGGGTACATAATATTAGTGATACTCCACAAAAATGGATCTATGAAATGAGTTGGATTGTAGCAGCTAGAAATACCCAACTTGTGGAAGAAAACATTTCCTCGTTAGCTGCCAATTTATTTGTGATTTAAATCAGATTTTATTCTATTTCTCTATTAGAGGGATACATCCATTATCTCCAACTATCTACATACAGTATGAGTCAGTAGTTAATATGTCGTATGTTTTTTTTAACTGTACTTGCACACTTATTACCCTTGAGGAACATCCCCATTGCTTGGGAGAGAACACCTTTGGACTAGTACCAAGCACAAATTATTATCTTTCTGAGTAAGTAAGGAAGCTGCGCAATGCTGGAATAAACATACCTGCTTTATAACCAACTTCTGTCAATATTAACCTGGGTTTTCCTAGCTGTATTAGCAGGAATTGTTGCGTATCTGGCCATTATTAGCATCTCTTACTAGTGCTCGTTACTGTACATTTGAACTAAGTGTTGAACCAACAACTTTGATATTTTCTGAGAAATGTTGTACCTTGAAGTGTGTAAAGACCGGTCTTGTGCAGTCTGTGTGAGTGTGGTTGTGAGTGTGACGCAGCCCAGCTACGGGCCGAGTGAGGAGTCCTGACCTGCGGTTCCGTCCGAAAGGCCTCTATGTTCTATATGTTATGATTTTGTATTTGTATATGTTGATGTATATATGTTGATGTATGCATATGTTGATATGTTACGGTTTTGTATTTGTTATGATGTTTTTGTCTTATTAATTGTTGTTAGTACTGTGGCAATTGTAATGCACATAATAGTGAAGTGAATACGGAGTCGGGTGGTGGAAAAAGCCCACAAAAGGCAAACCACAATTAGTATCGAGAACCTGTTGCTTTTGTTGTAGAAAAATACCACGGTTTAAGTGTGATAATGATCCAGATGAGAGAAACAATACAGTTGTGTTACCTCCACTTTAACGCGTTAACTTTATGAAATATGTTTTGAAGCTTTGCTCCCCCTCCTTGTGTGTATACGAACACAAGGGAAAGAGATACCTAAGAAAATCTCTTAGGATGTATATTAGCATATTGAAGGGATATTGCTGAGGAACCGGGAGGGACTCTAAGCAAGAACACCCTCATCAAATACCGTAATCATTGGTGCTTAGTGTCTAAGTTGGAGGACGGGTTAAAATGCTCCCAAAACCAGGAAAAGGGATAGGGAAGAGATGTTTAAATATTGTGTACAGAAATGGCCTAGAGAGCCACTACAGGGAAAATCTGTATTTGGCCAAAATGTGGATCTGATGAAGGTTGGGTTTGTCAGATCTCAAATTTATATGTAAAGAACAAAACCCGTTTTCGAAGGAGGAATCAGACTATGCTGCCTGCTGGATAGAAGAAATCAGCCTGTTATTAGTAAAAAGAAAAAGGCCCAGACCAGGAAGGAGAGGGATTAGAAAAAGGAACTAATCAATGGGACCATCCTGAGAATCTCCCCCCCATATAACCCCAATGTAGCATAAGGGAGACAAGCACTGCCTCTGTAAGAGGAAATGGTAAAGCACATAGGGTCGTTGCACAGAAAAGGGGGGCATGCTGGGCTCGGGAGAGAATTAAAACAATGTGAAAGGGATATTGGAAACTTTCCTTTCCTTGCTGTACCGGCACCTCAGTGCGCCCTTTATGGGAGGTCTCACAGGGACAAGGACAAATATGCTATGTAAACTCCCCACTCACTAGTGGAGAAATTAGAAATTTTAAGAAGAAAATAAAATTTTTAATTGAGGATCAATTAAGTAAGAGTAGCAGAACAATTAGATCAATTTCTGGGGCTTTCAAATTTTGGACCCACCGGGAGTCCATTAATACAGTAAATCATCAACACAAAGTTCAAAAAACGCAGAGAAATATAACAAAGGAAAAATCACCTCCAGCAACCCCGGAGGGGGGAGGGGGGGCAGCCCCGACGCGGGCTGGGGGCGGGTGGCGGCGGAGGGGCTGTCCCCTTGGTACCCCCCTCTCGCTCGTCGGAGGAGGGGGGAGGGGGGGCAGCCCCGACGCGGGCTGGGGGCGGGTGGCGGCGGAGGGGCTGTCCCCTTGGTACCCCCCTCTCGCTCGTCGGAGGAGGGGGGAGGGGGGGCAGCCCCGACGCGGGCTGGGGGCGGGTGGCGGCGGAGGGGCTGTCCCCTTGGTACCCCCCTCTCGCTCGTCGGAGGAGGGGGGAGGGGGGGCAGCCCCGACGCGGGCTGGGGGCGGGTGGCGGCGGAGGGGCTGTCCCCTTGGTACCCCCCTCTCGCTCGTCGGAGGAGGGGGGAGGGGGGGCAGCCCCGACGCGGGCTGGGGGCGGGTGGCGGCGGAGGGGCTGTCCCCTTGGTACCCCCCTCTCGCTCGTCGGAGGAGGGGGGAGGGGGGGCAGCCCCGACGCGGGCTGGGGGCGGGTGGCGGCGGAGGGGCTGTCCCCTTGGTACCCCCCTCTCGCTCGTCGGAGGAGGGGGAGGGGGGGCAGCCCCGACGCGGGCTGGGGGCGGGTGGCGGCGGAGGGCTGTCCCCTTGGTACCCCCCCCTCTCGCTCGTCGGAGGAGGGGGGAGGGGGGGCAGCCCCGACGCGGGCTGGGGGCGGGTGGCGGCGGAGGGGCTGTCCCCTTGGTACCCCCCTCTCGCTCGTCGGAGGAGGGGGGAGGGGGGGCAGCCCCGACGCGGGCTGGGGGCGGGTGGCGGCGGAGGGGCTGTCCCCTTGGTACCCCCCTCTCGCTCGTCGGAGGAGGGGGGAGGGGGGGCAGCCCCGACGCGGGCTGGGGGCGGGTGGCGGCGGAGGGGCTGTCCCCTTGGTACCCCCCTCTCGCTCGTCGGAGGAGGGGGGAGGGGGGGCAGCCCCGACGCGGGCTGGGGGCGGGTGGCGGCGGAGGGGCTGTCCCCTTGGTACCCCCCTCTCGCTCGTCGGAGGAGGGGGGAGGGGGGGCAGCCCCGACGCGGGCTGGGGGCGGGTGGCGGCGGAGGGGCTGTCCCCTTGGTACCCCCCTCTCGCTCGTCGGAGGAGGGGGGAGGGGGGGCAGCCCCGACGCGGGCTGGGGGCGGGTGGCGGCGGAGGGGCTGTCCCCTTGGTACCCCCCTCTCGCTCGTCGGAGGAGGGGGGAGGGGGGGCAGCCCCGACGCGGGCTGGGGGCGGGTGGCGGCGGAGGGGCTGTCCCCTTGGTACCCCCCTCTCGCTCGTCGGAGGAGGGGGGAGGGGGGGCAGCCCCGACGCGGGCTGGGGGCGGGTGGCGGCGGAGGGGCTGTCCCCTTGGTACCCCCCTCTCGCTCGTCGGAGGAGGGGGGAGGGGGGGCAGCCCCGACGCGGGCTGGGGGCGGGTGGCGGCGGAGGGGCTGTCCCCTTGGTACCCCCCTCTCGCTCGTCGGAGGAGGGGGGAGGGGGGGCAGCCCCGACGCGGGCTGGGGGCGGGTGGCGGCGGAGGGGCTGTCCCCTTGGTACCCCCCTCTCGCTCGTCGGAGGAGGGGGGAGGGGGGGCAGCCCCGACGCGGGCTGGGGGCGGGTGGCGGCGGAGGGGCTGTCCCCTTGGTACCCCCCTCTCGCTCGTCGGAGGAGGGGGGAGGGGGGGCAGCCCCGACGCGGGCTGGGGGCGGGTGGCGGCGGAGGGGCTGTCCCCTTGGTACCCCCCTCTCGCTCGTCGGAGGAGGGGGGAGGGGGGGCAGCCCCGACGCGGGCTGGGGGCGGGTGGCGGCGGAGGGGCTGTCCCCTTGGTACCCCCCTCTCGCTCGTCGGAGGAGGGGGGAGGGGGGGCAGCCCCGACGCGGGCTGGGGGCGGGTGGCGGCGGAGGGGCTGTCCCCTTGGTACCCCCCTCTCGCTCGTCGGAGGAGGGGGGAGGGGGGGCAGCCCCGACGCGGGCTGGGGGCGGGTGGCGGCGGAGGGGCTGTCCCCTTGGTACCCCCCTCTCGCTCGTCGGAGGAGGGGGGAGGGGGGGCAGCCCCGACGCGGGCTGGGGGCGGGTGGCGGCGGAGGGGCTGTCCCCTTGGTACCCCCCTCTCGCTCGTCGGAGGAGGGGGGAGGGGGGGCAGCCCCGACGCGGGCTGGGGGCGGGTGGCGGCGGAGGGGCTGTCCCCTTGGTACCCCCCTCTCGCTCGTCGGAGGAGGGGGGAGGGGGGGCAGCCCCGACGCGGGCTGGGGGCGGGTGGCGGCGGAGGGGCTGTCCCCTTGGTACCCCCCTCTCGCTCGTCGGAGGAGGGGGGAGGGGGGGCAGCCCCGACGCGGGCTGGGGGCGGGTGGCGGCGGAGGGGCTGTCCCCTTGGTACCCCCCTCTCGCTCGTCGGAGGAGGGGGGAGGGGGGGCAGCCCCGACGCGGGCTGGGGGCGGGTGGCGGCGGAGGGGCTGTCCCCTTGGTACCCCCCTCTCGCTCGTCGGAGGAGGGGGGAGGGGGGGCAGCCCCGACGCGGGCTGGGGGCGGGTGGCGGCGGAGGGGCTGTCCCCTTGGTACCCCCCTCTCGCTCGTCGGAGGAGGGGGGAGGGGGGGCAGCCCCGACGCGGGCTGGGGGCGGGTGGCGGCGGAGGGGCTGTCCCCTTGGTACCCCCCTCTCGCTCGTCGGAGGAGGGGGGAGGGGGGGCAGCCCCGACGCGGGCTGGGGGCGGGTGGCGGCGGAGGGGCTGTCCCCTTGGTACCCCCCTCTCGCTCGTCGGAGGAGGGGGGAGGGGGGGCAGCCCCGACGCGGGCTGGGGGCGGGTGGCGGCGGAGGGGCTGTCCCCTTGGTACCCCCCTCTCGCTCGTCGGAGGAGGGGGGAGGGGGGGCAGCCCCGACGCGGGCTGGGGGCGGGTGGCGGCGGAGGGGCTGTCCCCTTGGTACCCCCCTCTCGCTCGTCGGAGGAGGGGGGAGGGGGGGCAGCCCCGACGCGGGCTGGGGGCGGGTGGCGGCGGAGGGGCTGTCCCCTTGGTACCCCCCTCTCGCTCGTCGGAGGAGGGGGGAGGGGGGGCAGCCCCGACGCGGGCTGGGGGCGGGTGGCGGCGGAGGGGCTGTCCCCTTGGTACCCCCCTCTCGCTCGTCGGAGGAGGGGGGAGGGGGGGCAGCCCCGACGCGGGCTGGGGGCGGGTGGCGGCGGAGGGGCTGTCCCCTTGGTACCCCCCTCTCGCTCGTCGGAGGAGGGGGGAGGGGGGGCAGCCCCGACGCGGGCTGGGGGCGGGTGGCGGCGGAGGGGCTGTCCCCTTGGTACCCCCCTCTCGCTCGTCGGAGGAGGGGGGAGGGGGGGCAGCCCCGACGCGGGCTGGGGGCGGGTGGCGGCGGAGGGGCTGTCCCCTTGGTACCCCCCTCTCGCTCGTCGGAGGAGGGGGGAGGGGGGGCAGCCCCGACGCGGGCTGGGGGCGGGTGGCGGCGGAGGGGCTGTCCCCTTGGTACCCCCCTCTCGCTCGTCGGAGGAGGGGGGAGGGGGGGCAGCCCCGACGCGGGCTGGGGGCGGGTGGCGGCGGAGGGGCTGTCCCCTTGGTACCCCCCTCTCGCTCGTCGGAGGAGGGGGGAGGGGGGGCAGCCCCGACGCGGGCTGGGGGCGGGTGGCGGCGGAGGGGCTGTCCCCTTGGTACCCCCCTCTCGCTCGTCGGAGGAGGGGGGAGGGGGGGCAGCCCCGACGCGGGCTGGGGGCGGGTGGCGGCGGAGGGGCTGTCCCCTTGGTACCCCCCTCTCGCTCGTCGGAGGAGGGGGGAGGGGGGGCAGCCCCGACGCGGGCTGGGGGCGGGTGGCGGCGGAGGGGCTGTCCCCTTGGTACCCCCCTCTCGCTCGTCGGAGGAGGGGGGAGGGGGGGCAGCCCCGACGCGGGCTGGGGGCGGGTGGCGGCGGAGGGGCTGTCCCCTTGGTACCCCCCTCTCGCTCGTCGGAGGAGGGGGGAGGGGGGGCAGCCCCGACGCGGGCTGGGGGCGGGTGGCGGCGGAGGGGCTGTCCCCTTGGTACCCCCCTCTCGCTCGTCGGAGGAGGGGGGAGGGGGGGCAGCCCCGACGCGGGCTGGGGGCGGGTGGCGGCGGAGGGGCTGTCCCCTTGGTACCCCCCTCTCGCTCGTCGGAGGAGGGGGGAGGGGGGGCAGCCCCGACGCGGGCTGGGGGCGGGTGGCGGCGGAGGGGCTGTCCCCTTGGTACCCCCCTCTCGCTCGTCGGAGGAGGGGGGAGGGGGGGCAGCCCCGACGCGGGCTGGGGGCGGGCGGCGGCGGAGGGGCTGTCCCCTTGGTACCCCCCTCTCGCTCGTCGGAGGAGGGGGGAGGGGGGGCAGCCCCGACGCGGGCTGGGGGCGGGCGGCGGCGGAGGGGCTGTCCCCTTGGTACCCCCCTCTCGCTCGTCGGAGGAGGGGGGAGGGGGGGCAGCCCCGACGCGGGCTGGGGGCGGGCGGCGGCGGAGGGGCTGTCCCCTTGGTACCCCCCTCTCGCTCGTCGGAGGAGGGGGGAGGGGGGGCAGCCCCGACGCGGGCTGGGGGCGGGCGGCGGCGGCGGGGCTGTCCCCGGGGTACCCCCCTCTCGCTCGTCGGAGGAGGGGGGAGGGGGGGCAGCCCCGACGCGGGCTGGGGGCGGGCGGCGGCGGCGGGGCTGTCCCCGGGGTACCCCCCTCTCGCTCGTCCGACGAGGGGGGAGAGGGGGCTGCCCCGACGCACGCTGGGGGGGGGCGGCGGCGGCGGGGCTCTCCCCGGGGTACCCCCCTCTCGCTCGTCCGACGAGGGGGGAGAGGGGGCTGCCCCGACGCACGCTGGGGGGGGGCGGCGGCGGCGGGGCTCTCCCCGGGGTACCCCCCTCTCGCTCGTCCGACGAGGGGGGAGAGGGGGCTGCCCCGACGCACGCTGGGGGGGGGCGGCGGCGGCGGGGCTCTCCCCGGGGTACCCCCCTCTCGCTCGTCCGACGAGGGGGGAGAGGGGGCTGCCCCGACGCACGCTGGGGGGGGGCGGCGGCGGCGGGGCTCTCCCCGGGGTACCCCCCTCTCGCTCGTCCGACGAGGGGGGAGAGGGGGCTGCCCCGACGCACGCTGGGGGGGGGCGGCGGCGGCGGGGCTCTCCCCGGGGTACCCCCCTCTCGCTCGTCCGACGAGGGGGGAGAGGGGGCTGCCCCGACGCACGCTGGGGGGGGGCGGCGGCGGCGGGGCTCTCCCCGGGGTACCCCCCTCTCGCTCGTCCGACGAGGGGGGAGAGGGGGCTGCCCCGACGCACGCTGGGGGGGGGCGGCGGCGGCGGGGCTCTCCCCGGGGTACCCCCCTCTCGCTCGTCCGACGAGGGGGGAGAGGGGGCTGCCCCGACGCACGCTGGGGGGGGGCGGCGGCGGCGGGGCTCTCCCCGGGGTACCCCCCTCTCGCTCGTCCGACGAGGGGGGAGAGGGGGCTGCCCCGACGCACGCTGGGGGGGGGCGGCGGCGGCGGGGCTCTCCCCGGGGTACCCCCCTCTCGCTCGTCCGACGAGGGGGGAGAGGGGGCTGCCCCGACGCACGCTGGGGGGGGGCGGCGGCGGCGGGGCTCTCCCCGGGGTACCCCCCTCTCGCTCGTCCGACGAGGGGGGAGAGGGGGCTGCCCCGACGCACGCTGGGGGGGGGCGGCGGCGGCGGGGCTCTCCCCGGGGTACCCCCCTCTCGCTCGTCCGACGAGGGGGGAGAGGGGGCTGCCCCGACGCACGCTGGGGGGGGGCGGCGGCGGCGGGGCTCTCCCCGGGGTACCCCCCTCTCGCTCGTCCGACGAGGGGGGAGAGGGGGCTGCCCCGACGCACGCTGGGGGGGGGCGGCGGCGGCGGGGCTCTCCCCGGGGTACCCCCCTCTCGCTCGTCCGACGAGGGGGGAGAGGGGGCTGCCCCGACGCACGCTGGGGGGGGGCGGCGGCGGCGGGGCTCTCCCCGGGGTACCCCCCTCTCGCTCGTCCGACGAGGGGGGAGAGGGGGCTGCCCCGACGCACGCTGGGGGGGGGCGGCGGCGGCGGGGCTCTCCCCGGGGTACCCCCCTCTCGCTCGTCCGACGAGGGGGGAGAGGGGGCTGCCCCGACGCACGCTGGGGGGGGGCGGCGGCGGCGGGGCTCTCCCCGGGGTACCCCCCTCTCGCTCGTCCGACGAGGGGGGAGAGGGGGCTGCCCCGACGCACGCTGGGGGGGGCGGCGGCGGCGGGGCTCTCCCCGGGGTACCCCCCTCTCGCTCGTCCGACGAGGGGGGAGAGGGGGCTGCCCCGACGCACGCTGGGGGGGGGCGGCGGCGGCGGGGCTCTCCCCGGGGTACCCCCCTCTCGCTCGTCCGACGAGGGGGGAGAGGGGGCTGCCCCGACGCACGCTGGGGGGGGGCGGCGGCGGCGGGGCTCTCCCCGGGGTACCCCCCTCTCGCTCGTCCGACGAGGGGGGAGAGGGGGCTGCCCCGACGCACGCTGGGGGGGGGCGGCGGCGGCGGGGCTCTCCCCGGGGTACCCCCCTCTCGCTCGTCCGACGAGGGGGGAGAGGGGGCTGCCCCGACGCACGCTGGGGGGGGGCGGCGGCGGCGGGGCTCTCCCCGGGGTACCCCCCTCTCGCTCGTCCGACGAGGGGAGAGAGGGGGCTGCCCCGACGCACGCTGGGGGGGGGCGGCGGCGGCGGGGCTCTCCCCGGGGTACCCCCCTCTCGCTCGTCCGACGAGGGGGGAGAGGGGGCTGCCCCGACGCACGCTGGGGGGGGGCGGCGGCGGCGGGGCTCTCCCCGGGGTACCCCCCTCTCGCTCGTCCGACGAGGGGGGAGAGGGGGCTGCCCCGACGCACGCTGGGGGGGGGCGGCGGCGGCGGGGCTCTCCCCGGGGTACCCCCCTCTCGCTCGTCCGACGAGGGGGGAGAGGGGGCTGCCCCGACGCACGCTGGGGGGGGGCGGCGGCGGCGGGGCTCTCCCCGGGGTACCCCCCTCTCGCTCGTCCGACGAGGGGGGAGAGGGGGCTGCCCCGACGCACGGCGGGGGGGGGCGGCGGCGGCGGGGCTCTCCCCGGGGTACCCCCCTCTCGCTCGTCCGACGAGGGGGGAGAGGGGGCTGCCCCGACGCACGCTGGGGGGGGGCGGCGGCGGCGGGGCTCTCCCCGGGGTACCCCCCTCTCGCTCGTCCGACGAGGGGGGAGAGGGGGCTGCCCCGACGCACGCTGGGGGGGGGCGGCGGCGGCGGGGCTCTCCCCGGGGTACCCCCCTCTCGCTCGTCCGACGAGGGGGGAGAGGGGGCTGCCCCGACGCACGCTGGGGGGGGGCGGCGGCGGCGGGGCTCTCCCCGGGGTACCCCCCTCTCGCTCGTCCGACGAGGGGGGAGAGGGGGCTGCCCCGACGCACGCTGGGGGGGGGCGGCGGCGGCGGGGCTCTCCCCGGGGTACCCCCCTCTCGCTCGTCCGACGAGGGGGGAGAGGGGGCTGCCCCGACGCACGCTGGGGGGGGGCGGCGGCGGCGGGGCTCTCCCCGGGGTACCCCCCTCTCGCTCGTCCGACGAGGGGGGAGAGGGGGCTGCCCCGACGCACGCTGGGGGGGGGGCGGCGGCGGCGGGGCTCTCCCCGGGGTACCCCCCTCTCGCTCGTCCGACGAGGGGGGAGAGGGGGCTGCCCCGACGCACGCTGGGGGGGGGCGGCGGCGGCGGGGCTCTCCCCGGGGTACCCCCCTCTCGCTCGTCCGACGAGGGGGGAGAGGGGGCTGCCCCGACGCACGCTGGGGGGGGGCGGCGGCGGCGGGGCTCTCCCCGGGGTACCCCCCTCTCGCTCGTCCGACGAGGGGGGAGAGGGGGCTGCCCCGACGCACGCTGGGGGGGGGCGGCGGCGGCGGGGCTCTCCCCGGGGCACCCCCCTCTCGCTCGTCCGACGAGGGGGGAGAGGGGGCTGCCCCCACGCACGCTGGGGGGGGGCGGCGGCGGAGGGGCTCTCCCCGGGGCACCCCCCTCTCGCTCGTCCGACGAGGGGGGAGAGGGGGCTGCCCCCACGCACGGCGGGGGGGGGCGGCGGCGGAGGGGCTCTCCCCGGGGCACCCCCCTCTCGCTCGTCCGAGGAGGGGGGAGAGGGGGGTGCCCCCACGCACGGCGGGGGGGGGGCGGCGGCGGAGGGGCTCTCCCCGGGGCACCCCCCTCTCGCTCGTCCGAGGAGGGGGGAGAGGGGGGTGCCCCCACGCACGGCGGGGGGGGGCGGCGGCGGAGGGGCTCTCCCCGGGGCACCCCCCTCTCGCTCGTCCGAGGAGGGGGGAGAGGGGGGTGCCCCCACGCACGGCGGGGGGGGGCGGCGGCGGAGGGGCTCTCCCCGGGGCACCCCCCTCTCGCTCGTCCGAGGAGGGGGGAGAGGGGGGTGCCCCGTTCAAATTCAGTGCTGTGTACATTGGAATTCTCTCCTCTTATCACACACTTCCAATTGCAGGAGCATTACGGAGTTTTAGAAGAAGGCCTTACATATTCGTCAAATTTCCAATAAAACATTCACATATTCATTGTTTTTTCCTGGAACTCATTTACATACTGTCCCTCCTACTGATGCGTGCACAGTCCGTTGTGGGGGTCTCACTCTGGTGGTTGTTGGGATGAAGTTAGAAGTCTTCCTCAGGTTGCTTTGACCCAGCTCCTCCAATCATTCATTCCAAGCCAGTTTCTTTGGCTACCTTTACCTTATGTATACCTAGCTGTATTGTCTTAACTCTAGACTCAGCTTCATTGTAATTCTAGCAGTGTCTATATGTCCCAGTCAAAATTGGGAAGCCAATCAATTAACTTTCCAGCAACTCTGTTAAACCACGGGAAGCATCGTCTACAGAAACCTGATGGAGCACTTTAGTACGTTCCCACGTAGCCTGCAAATCAATCTCTACTCTTTGCATCTCACCTATATAAGCACAGCAGGTCAGATTTATGATTACACAGACTCCCCCTTCCTTTGCTGTTATTAAGTCCAGCACCATCCTATTCTGCTATACTACCTTACTTAATGTTGAAACTTCTATTTGTAGTACTCAAATTGCACCTATTGCCCAGAGTTGTAACTCAGACTTGGGTCCCTTTATTTCTGAAGTTACATTCTCATTCATATACTTACGTCTACCTCCTGCTGCTTTCCACAATGTCCAATTGGTGGATGGAATCCCATATTGAGGAAGTTTCATTCCTCCAACCCTTGGCAAGGCCATTCATACCCAGAAATCTGAAATTCTCAACATTGAGAACATTCTCAAGTCAGCTAGGAATACCAAGCAAATTGGAAAAGAACCCCCAGTTCTTATCCTTCATTAAGCGGAACGTTGAGTCGGCTATGTTCTTCGTTTCCCAGTGGATTTTGTCTATGGCCAAAGCTGCATTCACACTGAAGTCAAGACAGCAGAATCCTTTTAGGCCTAGCTGTTACTCCCTCTCAGCGCAACCTAGGACAGGCCCACTCCCAGCAGCAGGAACAGAAGTAGAGGCAGCAGCAGCAGCTGGCAACCACAGCCAGACCAGACAGGCAAGAATTCAGCGGGTTCTGGCTCTTGTGGAAATACAAGCATACCCTCGACCCCATCCGAGAAGATCCGTGGTCGTCATTTAGAAGATCTAAGCATCCAACACCAGACCCCAGGAAGTTACACAAAAGCTGCTGGCTAGTTAAGCACTGCCAGCACCTAATGCAATATCGTAGTCACATCACCCTTGTCTCCCCCTCCTTTAACCACGTTAGCTGTAATTTCAGTGTCTGATTAGTGTGGTCAATGATCACTTGGTTGGTACTGTTGTGCAGGATACCAAGCATAGACCAAGCATATGGTGTACCCCTTAACACCTATAATAGCAGAATTAGGGTTTAATGACGGTAACACCATTTCTGGTATCCACTAGGCCTAATAACTGTCAACCATCTACTAAGCATGGTAATAATGTTTTTTTGTTGTTGTTGGTAGGTTTTTTTTTGTCATGTCCTAAATCCACCAAATTGGTCCTTGATGCCAGTCAAAGAATGAAATGGAATTAATCATTTGCCCTGTAGAAATAAAGCAGAGGGTGAGGGTATCCATGCCATTATGTTAAGCACCCCAGCACAGTCAGCATCTGCAAGTCCTGGAAAAAACAAAATTTTTATCTGTGTAACAGAAGAATATCCTAATAACAAAGCGCTATGCCTGTCCCCAGGGGGGCCCATGATACCTGTTGGAATAAGAGTCAGTGTTGTCAGTCTGCAGCACTGATTGGATGGTGGCCAGATCCACTCCTGCACTGCCGACAGTGGCTGCTCTGAGTGAGCTGGCCAGGCAGTGGCCGACCGATTCCAGACTGTACTTGCTGTCATAGCACACGGTCACACACTTCTGTTCTCATTTCCTGGCAGATCACAGGGCTGTGCAGCACCAAAGAGTTTGGATCAGCATTCTCTCGCCCCGTGCAACCTCCTCCTGCATTGTGACAGGGTCAATGTGGAATAGTACGAGCAGTTTTATTTGCATGCTCAGGCTTTTTCCAGTCCCTCTGTACATGACAAGGCTCCGCACAGTTGTAGCATTTCATTCTTTGAGCTGTTCCTGCATCGAGTCAAGAAATGGCCAAGAAATTTAACGTAGGGCTTGGCAGCCTGGAAATAAATCTCTAAGGGGGCCAGCTGTACTGTAACTATAGCAATGTCAACACGTCCCACTAGTCCTTTTCTTCTGACATTCCCCAAAGCCTAAGATACTTAATCATCATGAAAGGCCCCTATTTACCTGCTTCCTACTATCAGGGGGAGCCCCCATGAGGTGGCAGGAGGGGCTCTCCCCTTCACTCCCCCCTCTCAGGCCCTCCCAGAGCCACACTCCAGGGCAAAAAATTCACTACAGATGTGTGTGTGGGGGGGAGGGGGGGGGGGAAAAAAACAACAACAAAACTAATCTGCACCGCAGTGACTTTCAGAAGCTGGCCTACTCACGCAGAACCTTCAGACTGCTTAACATGTCCCAGTAGTTCTGAACTTTGTGATTTCACTGGCCTTAGGGGAACTATACTGTAAAAGAAATAGTATAATTAGCATATAATGAAATCATAGTATACATTGTATATAACAACTGCATTATAGCATGTAGTATTTCCATTGGTACTTTGTTCTCCAGAACTATTCAAGCAATAGCATTCTCAAGCAATACGTTATTAATACAAACATAATACAAAAACCTTATATGCTACCAATGGAAGAAAAACAGAATGAAACTAAACACAGCACTTACAGCTTCTAAGAACAAACAAAAAAACCTCAATGTAAATAGTTTAGCAAATCACAGAAACATAATCCACCAAAAACTAGAAACCACTAAACAGATGTGGTTTTGTGATTTCAGAGAAACAGAATTGTTACAGTACAAGAGGCTTTGAATAGATTCTAGAGCACATCACTTAAGTCCAGCTCCTTTTCAAGCTTGCAGTCGGTACTCGATGTTATCAGAACTGAAGCAAGATAGGCCCGTAGTGAAGAAGGAGCTTAAGTATTAGTGCTCTTCAGCAACGGCATTTCTGAAGACCAGGCAGCGGATGTGAGCACAGAGAGGCGGTGGGTGCTGCGTTTCAGCAGTGGCGGCAGCGGGTCACATCCACTGGTGCAGATTTGTAGGCGTATGGCATGCAGGCTCTTGTTCGTAGCTGGTGAAAATGCATAGCTTCTGATTGAGCTGAAAAAGAGTGTTTTGCAGTTGACAATTTTCTGTCTCAAACAACGTTAATGTGCTCTTTGTATCTGTTGTAATTTCCACTGAGATAAATAGGAGGTGCAACTTTCAGAGTAACCTGTGTTTATATAAGGATCATGTAGCAGTTTCCAGAACTATTATTTTGCTATGAATGGAAGAGCTGCAGAAGGGTGAGCTGAGGACACAACTCCCGACTTCATTTAAATGATTAATGAGTTGATACCAAAGAAGGAAGTATTTCTTCTCTTTCCCACTACAGGTTTTTTTTCTTCCTCTCAACTAATATAAGAGCCATACTGAGGACCACACAGGGACAGCAGCAGCCCTTCAACTCCAAAGTTAACTTTGAATAAAAGTAGAAATCCCGTGCTATGTAAGGATTTCAAAGAGGGGATGATACATATTGTACAATCTGTCAAGTAGGAAGAAGTTGAACTGAAGAGAACCATAATTTCCCCTCAGTATTTTTAAGAGCTGACCTGTCTGTTCATCGAAATTACCATATCCCATTTGGAAGAGTTTCTTTCCTTTTCCAGAGTGCCTGTAGAAATGCCAAGCTTCCCAAAAGAGACAGGTTCATAACAGTACAAAAAAAAATCTAGACTTAGATTTCATCTGCTTATGCCCTCCCTGGTTAGAAGTCACAGCGACATTGCTACCAAATCCATATAAGGAATAAGCAACAAGGGAAAAAAGAAGTCAGCAGTGCTGCTGCTGGTTACTCACTGCACACATATCCAGACAGAAATTTTCTTTAAGCCTGCAAACCCTGCAACCGCAAATTTGCATTTTTATTCTACAGCTTACAAGAATAAAAGACTGTTTTCTCTGTAACACCCAAATTACTCAGGGCAGACAAAAAGAAAGGAACACAGAGCTCACCAATTACATACCAGCTTGTTGTTCCATCAGCAGCAGCTTTCACGAGTTGCTCAACTTCTTACACAGTCTGTGCCTATTGATTGCAAAAGATAATGATGCACATACAGCTTGTCTGCATTGTTCTATAGCCCATTTAATATTAATCCCAAACACAGTTTTATCTTTCTCTTCCCCTCTTGTCCATCCCAGACACCATTCTGTTTAAGCATAGAAAGAGTTATGGAATATGGTTAGTAAAATAGCTAAGAATTTGCTTAGATGAAACTTCAAAGACATGAAAGGAAGAGCTGAAAGAAAAGTAAAGCAGCCAAGAAAATGCTTTGTTCATCCATCCATAATACCTTACAATTAAGTGGTAGATTGCTTGCTATACTCTCTTAGTGAAAATATGCAGAAGGCAAACATTTTTAGAAGCATATCTAGGATATCGTTTGTTCTCCTCTACTTGTACCCCCAGTACTTAACTTGCATAGCTCAGCTCTGTCACAGTTCATCCTGGCTTGGCCTGGTTCCATGACGAAGGAGCAAAACCATGACAAGCTCCCAGAAGGTGGATGCTGGCAGAGGGCTCTCCAAAAGCAATTGAAATCTGAGCTGCTAACTCTGCTTCTGTGTACAGCCAGCCACAGCAGCAACTCCCAGGTGAAGCTCCAGTCACGTACAGGAAGCAATGCTGCCTTGTGCTGCAGCAGCCCCTCATCAAGTATTTCCTTGGTCTCCTACAGTTTACCAAAAACATGCATTACTGAGCAGCACCCTTTAACACAGTCATCCCACAGCACAGTCTTGCCACTTGTGAGAACAGCGTAAGGCATACAGTATTAAGGACTCTATCCAGTAAGGAAAGGTATGCTTAACTGAAGCCCCGTGGGAACAGAGCTACATCAAATTTAAGGGGATGGAAGGTTAAAATTCACAGGTCAGAAAAAAGGTTGTTGACAGAACCTTGGTTTCAAGTATCTAAACTGCCATTGCCATGCAAGCCAACTCACATGGGCAAAGGCAAACTGCAGTAATGTTTGTTTAAATTAAAAAAGGCCTCAGAAATGACTATAAATTCATCTAACAAAATAGCATGTAAGGAGGTAATGTGTTTGTTCTTACCATAACTTTCTGAAACGCTTATTTTTATCTAACATTCGTACAGCTAGTCCCCACCTTTTTTTCTTTTCCTTTCACCTTTTTCCATCCATCTTTTCCATTTTTTTCTCCAAGAAAATGAAGATCTATCAGTGAATCCAATCAACTCAAACTGAATTTTTCTAGCCTCAACCCCTGAGAAACAGGAGTGCAGCATCTCGGCACGGACTCAGATGTGAACGATCCAAATCGTTTATTACAAGTTCTCACATCCCTTATATACCTTCACAAGTTGTTATTTTCTAACTTTCCCATCCGCCCTTACAACTTTCCCAAACACCTTACATGTCAACAAAGCATTCTACAAAGCACTTTTCAACTGTCCATGCAGGCACATATCCAATCAGAGCTGTGAGACTCTTCTTCTCCTTGCAGAGGTGTCCTTGGTTCCCATGCTGTTTATCTTGCTCCACAGCTGCTGCTCTGAACAGCTTTTCTTGTATTCCCACAATTCCCCCTTTTTTATTGACAAGCTACTCCCATACTATACATAACATAATCATTATAACTCAATCAAGGCCTCGATTGACAATACCCTAAAAATGAAAAAAGAGACAAGTCAAATACAACATAACAACATTACTGTTAAACCCACTAAAAAGAACAAACATGTTTGTACTGCAACCTAAGTTTCTGCAACCTGAAAATCAGATTAGTAACTGATCAGGAAAAGTCTTCAATTTTTATATACTCTGATATATTGATTTTTAATGACCACTAAAATTTGTGCAGTAAATGCTTTTGAGATGTTCATAATTATGCTCTACCAACTGAGTTATCCGGGCTAATAACTGATTAATGATCGCACAATTTAATGGAATAGCATGTCAAATAGAACCAATTTTAGAGGACAAATGTACTAGAGTATCACTAGGGGCATTAATACTTATTGACCCTTGAGAAACAGCAAGCCATGTTGGTGGTGGATGTGACAGGTAGTGCCAGCAGGGCGTCCCCTGCTTCAAGGTGCACATTTCCTCTCTCACCCATCACAGATTCTCTCCTGCATTCAGGGTCTGAAGGATTTCTTCCAGTTGTACACCACATCCGCATGGCAAGTGCGTGATATAGAGCCCAAGTGGAACACCTGCTTGTAAAACAGAATAAACCATCAAATTTAGTTCTATTAGCGTGCACTTTTGTCTGAAATGATGCATGGTTATATTTCAAAAATCCCAATTAGCTGGATGTAAGAGAGGTATCTATTCTATGATACAGGGTCAAGAGCTCGTAGAATTTGTAGACGATGTCGACCTCGCTGTATTAGCGTAGCAAACATTTCCACTCGTGATGTAATAGTTTTTGAAAATGTATGAGGTAAAAATACCCATTCAAGAATAATGAGAGGATCCTTTCTTGAGGTATCCCATTGACATAACAAGCCATATGGCTGATAGAAGTTGGATATTATTATGAGATGTACTGGAAGTGATAAACAAACACGATGGCTATATCGATTTTGCACTGATGTTATTACACAGTCTAAGCATTGTTGTGCTTCTGGTGTTAATTGTCTTTTAGAAGTTAGATCTGGGTCTCCTTTCAGTAGTTTGAATAAAGGATGCAGCTCTTGAGTAGTAATTCCCAAAAGTGGCCGCAACCAATTGATGGTTCCTAATAACTTTTGCAGATCGTTTAATGTCCGTACGTGAGGTACTATTTTGAGGATTTGTGGCTGGATAGTGTGAGATTCCATTTTCCATATTGCTTCTTTTCTGCACTGCCCTAAGACATCACAGTACGCTCCCTTCAAATTATCATCAGGAGGCAATGCACCCAATTCACCTTCCGGATCTACTGGACCGGGGTCACAACGATCCCCTGGTTTCGGTCCGTCCGTGTCTTTAACCACGTTACACGCCGGCTGCACAGACGCTGCAGCGCACGACGTGGGCGGAGCGGGGGGCGGAAGCGGCGCGACGGCTCCAAACGGGCAACAGCTTAGCAGCCTTTCTGTCTTTAGCGAGAGAAGCCTCGTAGAGTATTGAGCCGATTTTGTCCCAAAGTTCTCTATCGAAAGAGAACTCAGTTTTCGGAAATTCAGGGACATTTTTGCTTATCCATTTAAGAAGAGTAGCTAATGCTGAAGTAGACACAGTCTTATCCTGATACGGTAACACTGACCGCAATACTTCGAGATTTACTTTCTGCTCCTTCGTTAGTGAGCTCCCCATAGTTCCCGACTGCTCACCTTCTGTCCTGCAGAACGGTGCGGGTGCGCGCGAAACAGTCTCTCCGAAGTTCAGTCGGGCGACGCTGCCGGACCGGGCTCGCTCAGCCGCGGGTTGATTTGCTCCACGTTGTGGGCGCCATTTGCAGCGACTCGGCACGGACTCAGATGTGAACGATCCAAATCGTTTATTACAAGTTCTCACATCCCTTATATACCTTCACAAGTTGTTATTTTCTAACTTTGCCATCCGCCCTTACAACTTTCCCAAACACCTTACATGTCAACAAAGCATTCTACAAAACACTTTTCAACTGTCCATGCAGGCACATATCCAATCAGAGCTGTGAGACTCTTCTTCTCCTTGCAGAGGTGTCCTTGGTTCCCATGCTGTTTATCTTGCTCCACAGCTGCTGCTCTGAACAGCTTTTCTTGTATTCCCACAACCTCCAAGGACGGGGCATCCCCAACCTCCCTGGGCAGCCTGTTCCAGGACCTCACTGTGGAGAGTGTTTATGCAGAATGGCTTCATGAGAAAGGACATGAAGAGATTCCACTAGTTAAATTGTAAAAGAATGAACGTGACTAAAGACAAAGACGGTCTATTCTAGGGCCGATCACGGGCTAGGCAGCTGAGAAGAAATCAGTATGTGAAAAGACAGGGTATGTAGCTAAAGATGAAATATGTATCTAGAAGCAAGGACGGCCTAAGGGAAAAGCAAGATGTGTAGCAAGGTGTAGACAAAGCTGCAAAGAAAAAGTATCTATAAGACTAACCACAAAGGTCAGATGAAGTAATGCCTAATTCACCAATCCTGAGCTTAACTTTTGCAATATGCATGAACTTATTACTGATTGTATAAATAAGATGCTGTAACACCTAATAAACGAGGCTTGTTGACCATGATAGCATGAGACTTGTCTCCCGCGGTTACTTCCAACAAATGGTGACCCTCGACGTGATAAGGAAAAAAGGGCGCCACGGGTGAAGAACTGCGTTGGGTTCGGGTCCGGATTTCACAGCCCGACGGACGACGAAAGAGCTAAAATTGGAGCTCCGCGTCTCGAGTGACCACACAGGTGGGCTCGACCGACACGTGCTGCCGAAGCCTGGAGGGCTGCAACGGTACCGACGTGAGTAAAAATGGACAGGCAAGCAGCATATAATTTATTTTCCGCTTTTCTTAAGCGGAGACAGTTTAAGGGGGTAGACTTGGAAAAGGAACTCCCTAAGTTATTAGTGTATGGGTATGCTAAAGGGTTATTTCAGAATCTGCATTTAGTGTATGATCTTGCTGAATGGCGTAAATTTGGAGATGCAATTTTTCAGGGAATGATAGATGGGGAGAAAATGGCTAAAAAATGCGGGAAGTGGTGGCGTGTTGTTTATAATGATTTGTTGCAATATCAGGCAGAAAAGGAAGCGGAAGAGCAAGCTAGTGCTGTGCAGGAGAGGAATAAGAATTATAATGAATGGTCAGATTGCCCGGGGCCCCCTGCTGTGTCCACCGTAAAGTTTCCGCCGGCCGCCGAGCCTGAGTTGCCAGCGGCTGCGGAGCCGAGTGCCCCGTCTCCGTCTCCCTGCACGTCTGTATCAGACGAGCCGCCTGCATCGACCATGGCGCTACAGCCGGCCCCCTCGACCCCCCTTTGCAATGAGCCGCTCCCTGGGGCACAGAGTGACCTGGCGGAGGCCGTCGCGCGGGAGCGGGGGGGGGCTTGGGCTGCGCTGGCGCGGGCTTGTTTAGAGGCGGGAGACGGTGAGGGGTTGGAAGCGGTGCCACAGATGGTGCTGTCGGTGGGGTATTCGCCCGATCCTGCAGGTGGGACACAGGCTGCTATCAGTGCTTTAGATTGGAAGTTGTTGTTACAATTGCGGTCTACGGTCAGTCAGTTTGGAGTAAAAAGTGAGCCAGCGAGACGGATACTGGATTATATCTGGAGTACTCAGGTTTTGTTGCCATCTGATTGTGGGGCTATAGCTAGGTTGATTTTTTCGCAGCACGAACAATTGCTATTTAATGCTTATTGGGAAGAGATGTGCCAACAGAGAGTTGCGATAGTTAGGCAGCCCGGAGATCCCTTGTATAATGTCACTGTTGAAGAACTTTTAGGGGTGGGTCCTTTCATCCGGACGGAGGCCCAGGCTTTATTAGGACCAGTTAAATGTAGAGAGTCAATGTATCTGGCCAGGCAGGCTGTGGATAAGATCAAGGCACCAGGTGGGTTGTCGTCTTATATGGGAATCCGGCAGGGAAGAAATGAGGATTTTGGAGCGTTTCTAGATAAGGTAGCTGGAGCCATAGAGAAGGCTGGAGTACCAGAGTACATGAGGGAAATAATGCTAAAACATTGTGCACTTCAGAATTGTAATGCTACAGCTCATGGCATTCTAAGTACTTTGAGGAGTAACTGGACAATAGAGGAGGCGTTAGACAGGTTATCGAGCGTGCCCACAGGGGCTCAGGCTTTCATAGTTGAGGCTATTAAAGAGCTAGGGGCAGGATTAAAGGCACAGGCTGAGGCTTCTCAGAATCAAGTGTTAGCAGCCCTTGCACCCCTCCAAGCTGCAGTCGCTACAAGCCCACGCTCGCAGAACAGCTCCCTCATGAAATGTTTCCGTTGTGAAAAAACTGGCCACATCCGTCACGAGTGCCAAGCCACTGGGATTTGGCGCAGCAAGTGTCAATCCAACACCCACAACGCTGCTGTATGCTATAGGAAGTCGGGAAACGTGAGAAGCAGCGCGAGAAAGGACAGCGGCCGCGCTCCGATACAAGCTGCCGTTCCCAGCCAGCGGCCGCCTGCCCCCCCGCACACGTCGCTCGTCGCGTTGTCGGTCTCTACAGCACCCCCGCCCTCTGCTTCGCCCACGTCGTTCTCTGCACCTCGCCATGCCACCCCTCCCTCGTCCTGCGCGGCTGTGTCTCTGCAGCCCGTGTGTAACGTGGTTAAAGACACGGATGGACTGAAACCAGGGGATTGTTGTGACCCAGGTCCAGTAGATCCAGAAAGAGAATCGGACGCATTTCTTCCTGATGATACTTTGAAGGCAGCAGGAATGACAAATTTCCCTACAGCGTACTGTGATGTCTTAGAGCCGTGCAGAAAAGAAACAATATTAAGGGGTGATGCTGACACGATGCAGACCTTTCCTAATCAGGTCCCCTGTTGGGAATCCCTGCCTTATGAGGCAGTGAAGGAGCTAAGGGAGTCAGTGAGAACATACAGAGTTCAGTCAGCCTTTACATACAATCTTTTGGTTACAAACAGTGACACTTACGCTATGACCCCTCACGACTGGAAAACTGCGTTAAGAATGATCCTCTCTCCTACACAATACACCGTGTTTGTGACTGAATATCAGCTACATAATTTGACTGATACCTCTTTGCCTCAGACTCAGACAAATCCATGTGGCACAGCACCTCTTCAACTGTGTCAGACAAATGTCACTCACATTCCTGAATTTGGCCGTGTAAAATATGCACATGTAACAATAGATATTCATTCTTCTTACATATTTGCCACAGCACATACAGGTGAACTCAGTCATGACACCCGTAAATACTGGTTATCTGCTTATGCTGCTATGGGAATCCCACATACTACAAAAACAGATAATGGGCCTGTGTATACCTCTAAGGCCACTCAAACTTTCCTCCAAGAAGGGTGTGTTAAACATACTACAGCCATTGCTCATTCACCCACTGGACAAGCTATCACTGATCACATTTATCAAACATTGAAATCCATTCTTATTATTAAACAAAAAAGGGGGAATATGGGAGACACACTACAAGAAATATTATGCAAGGTTTTGCTTGTGCTTGTGATGAAGCTTTTGAATCGTGTTCATAGAGATACAGCTTATGTGGATCATCATTTTGAGGCTTCCCCGGTGCTAAAGGAACAGCCTATGGTTAATGTTTGGAATATGGCCACAGAACTTTGGGACTGTTCCCTACCACTGACAACTTGGGGTCATGAATATGCTCGTATTTCCACAGGGACTGGCCCTGTGTGGGTTCCAGCATGATATGTTCGGTCTCATCTGAAGGCAGAAAATAGCATCCAGTCTTTATAGTAATTGTGATTGTGTGTTTCTTACTTAGTGGTATTGCTTTGTAACTTGCTGTGTTATAGATAATGTTACTAATAGTTTGACGTAGTGTGTGATTTTCTGTTTTACCAATGCAGTCTCAAGATTTAGAGTTTAAGGCATTAGCTAGGATGTTGTGTGCTTCTTCTATTTTAGTAATAGATCAGATGTGTATTAAACAGGATTTGATGTAATCAATGCTAGAATCTACAGGAATAGGTCTTTTAATGTTTTAGTACTGTTTGGTTATGATATTATTAGCCTATTAATTAGCTTTTCTTAATTTGCAAAGACAAAACCTGGAAAGGAATTCTAGACAAAGAGATGACCCTGTATCATATAACGGATACCTATTTTACATCCAATTAATTGGGATCTGAAAATATAACCATGCATCATTTTAGACAAAAGTGCACGCTAATAGAACTAAATTTGATAGTTTATTTTGTTTTCCAAGCAGGTGTTTCCACTTGGGCTCTATATCACGCACTGGCCATGCGGATATGGTGTACAACTGGAAGAAATCCTTCAGACCCTGAATGCAGGAGAGAATCTGTGATGGATGAGAGAGGAAATGTGCACCTTGAAGCAGGGGACGCCCTGCTGGCACTACCTGTCGCATCCACCACCAACATGGCTTGCTGTTTCTCAAGGGTCAATAAGTATTAATGCCCCTAGTGATACTCTAGTACATTTGTCCTCTAAAATTGGTTCTATTTGACATGCTACTTCATAAAATTGCACAATCATTAATCAATTATTAGCCCGGATAACTCAGTTGGTAGAGCATGGTTATGAGCATCTTAAAAGCATTTATTGCACAAATTTTAGTGGTCATTAAAATCAATATATCAGAGTATACAAAAATTGAAGACTTTTCCTGATCAGTTACAGATTAACACAATGGGACCCTCACGGATTTATTTTTAGGTTGAAGAAACTTAGGTTGCAGTACAAACATGTTTGTTCTTTTTAGTAGGTTTAACAGTAATGTTGTTGTGTTGTATTTGACTTGTCTCTTTTTTCACTTTTAGAGTATTGTCAATCGAGGTCTTGATTGAGTTATAATAGTTATGTTATTAATTTAAGTAGTGTTGTTACTCTATAGGCAGAATCTTGGAATTGTTGTAATACAAGAAGAATTTTATGGAGCAGCAGCCATGGATCGAGATGAGAAGTTCACAGAGCAGCAGCTATGGAGCAGGATAAAACTACATGAGAACTGATTGAACAAATGAACTGAACTGCTTGTTAAATATGATTAATCGGTCGTTAAACTGAGCCTTTTCATTTTAAAAGAAAACGGGGGAAATGTGGAGAGTGTTTATGCAGAATGGCTTCATGAGAAAGGACATGAAGAGATTCCACTAGTTAAATTGTAAAAGAATGAACGTGACTAAAGACAAAGACGGTCTATTCTAGGGCCGATCACGGGCTAGGCAGCTGAGAAGAAATCAGTATGTGAAAAGACAGGGTATGTAGCTAAAGATGAAATATGTATCTAGAAGCAAGGACGGCCTAAGGGAAAAGCAAGATGTGTAGCAAGGTGTAGACAAAGCTGCAAAGAAAAAGTATCTATAAGACTAACCACAAAGGTCAGATGAAGTAATGCCTAATTCACCAATCCTGAGCTTAACTTTTGCAATATGCATGAACTTATTACTGATTGTATAAATAAGATGCTGTAACACCTAATAAACGAGGCTTGTTGACCATGATAGCATGAGACTTGTCTCCCGCGGTTACTTCCAACACCTCACCACTCTAATTATGCCTTCAATGCCAGCAATTATGCCTTCAGAAGCAATGATGCCTTCTAAAAATATATGTAGTTTTACATATATACTAGAATTTTTGGCTGGAATTCAATGAGTAGTTGCCTTTTTGAGGAAATAAAAATGAAGATCCTTGTGAAAATTTCAAGTCATTATTATGCAATTCAGAATGCTTATTTCACTTCACATAAGATTCTCCTGAGTTCCCAGGATTATATCCAAGCACCACCTAGAGTAATGAGATTGGTATAGCAGTAGAGTTCTCTTCTGCTGTGGTGGAAGATCACCAGTCACAGATGTGGAACATAAGAAACCAATCAGGTGGTATTTTTTAATCAAAAACATGGCCTCTTTTCTGCCACAAGTAAAATGTCCCATCTTGCAAAATGCCTTGAAAGCATCGTGGCTCAGAAATAGTCCTCTCTTCTCCACAAAATCAGTCCAGAGTCAAAAAGTAACTCTGCCACATCAATTAGCAAACCAAAATAGAGGTGACACAGGAATAACCCGTTCATTGGCACAGTCCACAGTGTGCTCTACTTCATAATAGCAAGGTTTTTAAAGTATAAAATAGTTCTCACATGATACATGTCATTTCAGTGCCATGAACTTCGAGCACTCATGTACATCACAGTGAAAGCCAATAAAATATCTTTTGGTTCTAAGTTAGTAAAATAAGATATAGCACAAAGAGCCCCATCTGTAAAAGTGCAGAGGGAGAGCTGCAACTTGAGCAATGAGGTTTTAAAAAGCACGCTGAAGTAAAAAAAACACTTTCTAGCCACAGTGCACTGTCCTGTTATAGGTCAAAAGTGAACTCTGAGAGCAGCAGAAATCTCCCTTTGTGCTGAACTGCATTTAGAACATGTTCTCATTAGAAGGAAAAGAGATCCAGAAAAATGAAAACTGAGTTCGCAGCACTGTCACATGACTAACATTGTTATTATCCAGCTCCCACTGAGGGCACAGTAAAATTGAGGGCTTAGTAATGACGCCCCTTATTGTTGGATCTCGTTATAAATAAGCAGATGGTGGTGATTTGAGGTACAAAATGTTACTGTCACATGCAAAATATCTTACAGTAGCAGGAGGAAAGAATGGATTTAAATTACAAATTAAAAGTATGTTGCATTTTGACAAAAATAATAGTGTTGGAATCAAGAGCAACAATACTATGTGTATGAAAAGCCTTGAAGTCTGAAGTTCTGTCAGTGTTTTAAAGCAAAACGAGACAATACATACCTCAGGTTACTCAAATGAATATATTGGAAAATCAGTGGATTCTTGCTGATTTACAGCAGTAGGGTTTTGCTCCTTTGACCTTAATTTCATGTTAAGACCCCAAATACATGATTTGCAGGGCGAAGGTCTAGCTGTAAGCCTCTTGTGAATGGCTCTTGCTACACAGTTTGCACCCAAATTACACTGTTATAAAATTTTAATATTTACTTTTAGCTGACTTTTTAAACTGAGGTGAAAATAAAATCACAGAATCATAGAATCACAAGGTTGGAAAGGATGTGCAAGATCATATAGTCCAACCATCCTCCCATTGCTGTAGCTACCACAAGCCACTAAACCAGATCTCGTAGCTCCTCATCCAGACACCTCTTGAACACTGTCAGGGACTGTGGCTCCACCACCTCCCTGGGCAGCCATTCCAGTGCCTGACCACTCTGAGAGAAAAAGTGATTCCTTATGTCTAATCTAAGTCTCCTCTGATACAACTTGTGGCCATTTCCTCAGGTCCTGTTTGTTGCCTGGGAGAAGAGGACAAGCCCCTCCTCATCACAACCTCCCTTCAGGAAGTTGTAGAGTGCAATGAGGTCTCCCCTGAGCATCCTCTTCTCCAGGCTACACAATCCCAGCTCCCTCATCCACTCCTCACAAGACTCGTGCTCCAGACCCCTCACCAGTTTCTCTGGACACGTTCCAGGGCCTCAATGTCTTTCTTGTAGCGAGGGGCCCAAAACTGAACACAGTGCTTGAGATGCAGCCTTGCCACAGCTGAGTACAAGGGGATTATTACCTCCCTGCTCCTGCTGGCTGCACTATTTCTAATGCAGGCCAGGATGTACAGAACCTTTTGTAAAACTATGCTTCAACTTTCACTGCTTGGCAATTTTCTCCAGTGCATCATTAGGGAATTAGTCACATCATTGCTCCCATGTTTCCACTGTTGCCTTCAGTCATGTTTTCTCCATCAGGTACAATTATTGTACATGTTGAACAAATGTTTGTTATTGTTGTTTGCTTTTGGACGAAGGGAGAGGGAAGGGGGAGCACAAACAGCACACAGCAGGGGCCACTGGAAACTGTTAAGGCCCCCGGCCGGTGCTAACGAGGCAACGACTCTCAGGTGCCGCGGCCGCTCGGGCGCAGCTGCTCCTCGTCGGCAGCCCGGGGTGGGTCCGCCCCTAACGCCTCTTAAGCTCCTCCAGAGGCCGCAGGGAGCCACGAGAAGAGCTGCTGGGACTCGGAGCCGTCCCGGCCCGATGGTCAGCGACTGACGGCGTGGTTCAAGGGGGATCTCGGGCGGTTCCTTCAAGCAAGGAACCCCCGGGTAGAGGAGAAGCCCGGCAGCTGACGCAGCCGCTGAGTCTGAGCGTGGGCGTTGCCTGGCAACGGAGGGAGGTTTAAACGGTCACAAGGAGGGCAACGACTCCAGCGACAAGGAGGGACCGGTCGCTGCCCACCAGAGACCGACAGGAGCAGTCGGGGTTCTTGCACCGCCTGAATTCCTGTTTCAGTGCTGGTGAGTTTTCTGCTTCAACACGGGTGCTCCCCGGTGGAAGGCTGCTGCCAGAAATACCGTGGAGGCCCAGCCAAGGGTCCCATACTCTCGGAAAAGGGAGGCAGCAACCAAAAAGACTGTGGGGACCCAGACTGAGGTCCTGCACATCCTGATAGGAAGGCTGCTGCCAACAAGTCTGAGGAGACTCAGACTGAGCCCCCAACCCGAGGTGCTGGTGTGCAGGTCTCTGGCTGTACTGAGTGCCACAGCCTGGCCCTTGCAGTGCTGGGTGAGGGGAGCAGCCATTGTGGTGTCAGTGGTGACTCTGCTGAAGGGAGTGGAAGGGCCAATATGTAGAACAGAGGCACACCCCTGCCGAACTAACAAGGCTAGGGAAGTAACAAAGATTTTGTTACAAGAAATAATTCTGAGGTTTGAGGTGCCAGGGACAATCTCTTCAGATCAAGGCCCACATTTTATTGCTAAAGTGGTTCAACAAATCAGTACTTTATTGGGAATCAATTGGCAGTTGCATACACCTTATAGGCCACAATCAAGTGGCCAGGTGGAAAAGATGAACCACTTGATTAAGCTGCAAATAATAAAACTTTGCTCCATCTATTCTAAATAATAAAACAATCTCCATTGGATATGATACAGATGGAGATCATCACCCCCTTTGATTGGCATAGTGTGGACAGGGCGGTCACATTGCCCGCCCAAATGGTGCTTTTTGAAAGCGAGTTGGAGTTGTTAGTACTGCCCCTGTCTGGGTTTCAGTATGATATGTTCGGCCTCATCTCTAGGCAGAAACTAGTGTCCAGCTTTCAGAGTGACTGGGACTGTGTGCTTCTTACTGATTGGTATTGCTTTGTAACTTGTTAAGCTGCAGATAACGGTGGTGTGACATAATGGGAGAATTTCTAGCATTTCCAATGCAGTCTCAGGAATTCAAATTATTAGGCATTATCCAGGTTACTGTGTGCTTCTATTTTACTAGTGGATTAGTTGTGAACCAAATAGGATCTGATGTTACCAATGCTGGAATCTACAGGAATAGTCATTTGATGCATTAGTAATGCTCAGTTATGATGCTGTTAGCCTATCAATTAGCCTTTTCTTAATTGGAAAAGTCAAAACCTGGAAAGAAATCTTAGGTGAAGGGGGTGGCCCTGTATCACAGAGTGATCACTTCTTTTCATCCCACTAATCAGAATTTTAAAGATATGACTGTGCATCACTTGAGACAAAGGTGCACGCTAAGAGAGCTGATTTTTATTGGCTTATTCTGTTTTCCAAGCAGGTGTTCCACTTGGGCTCTGTATCATGCACTGGCCACGCAGATATAGTGTACAATTGGAAAATACACTGCAAGAAACAAAAGCAGGAGAGAATCTGTGATGGGTGAGAAAGGTAAAGTGCACTTTGAAGCAGGGGACGCCCTGCTGGCACAGCCTGTGGCATCCACTACAAACACATTTTTAGCACGTTTGCCCACTAATAATGATTCTATCTGACATGCAAATTAATAAATTTGTATGACCATTAATTATGTTTAAAAGGCACAGTTGTGAGCACTCTACATGTATTTGCTGCATAAATTTTAGTGATCATTTGAATCAATATATCAGAGTATGCAAAAGTTAAAGGTTTATTTTTTATTTTCTAATCAGTTACAGATCAACACAGAACAGGACCCCTTAGAGATTTATTTCCAGGTTGCAGTCACATGTTTCTGAATTTCTGAAAGCTGGATTTTCTCTTGACGGGGAGCTTTGGGTTAAAATGAGTACAAAACTCCAGCAGACTTCTACTGTTGATGACAGAACGGCTGCTAAACTGTTGTCTCTTTGGTACTAAATAATGGTAGGGCTTAATCAAATTTGACAAGGAAGGATGTCTTCAAACTGTTCCTCTGTTCCTGCCTGGATTCAACCCGTGTCCCTCCCCCTACATGCTGTTCTTCTACCTTCCTCCCCTAATGCTGCGATGCTGGCCACTCTCCCACTTCTCTGTTCCTGCTGCTGGGAGTGGGCCTGTCCTAGGTACTATCTTTATCTGGCCCCAAATAGTTCGTAATACATGCGTGACTGCATAGCTTGCTTGTTGGGCAGCAAAGAATGCGAATCTCACCTCCTGTGTGTCACGGTTGAAATGAAAATCTACCTGCGTCTGTAACAGGGGTTGAGTTCAGCCCCAAAAGTGGGGTCTGGAAAGGGCAAACCCTTCCAGTGTACTGTTTTTGCCCAGGGTGGGTGCACTTGGTGGGTGATGGTCAAAAATGGTAATGTCCATTGTGTACCACAAGGGAATTTGATGTTGGGGGAGTGCAGCCAATAATTTCTTGTATATACAAGTAGAGCCTCAGATATTTGACCAATGTTCAGTTAGGTACAGGACTTAAGGTAGAGTGGATTAATGTTAAGGAAACACTTTTTCAGTATACCTTAACTAGGCTTTCTGTAAGCAAGTTTTCCATCTGGGCTCTATGTTGTGCACTGGCCATGCATGTGTAGAGCACACATGGAAAGAAGTATAATTCAAAAGGAATCTGCTGTGGTGGCTAGGAAAGGATGAGTGCACCTTGATGTGGGGGACGCCCTAATAGCGCTGCCTTTCCCCTCCACCACTGTCATGTTTTCCTTTTTCTGGCAGTTTTGCCATTTTTCTCAAAACTAATAAATAACAGTGAGTTAGGTTATGAAGTTTTGTTCTCAGCTTAGGGTTTTGTGTGGAATAGATATAAATTGTTAAGAAAATAAGGTTGCTGATTACTCACAACTATACATATGAGGGTGTGTGTGTATTAAGCATAATGTGATGATGTAGAATAAGGGGTGGAATGTCATGGTTTAATAATTTTGTAAATTTATATTTACAAAACTTACTAACAATATATTTACAATAAATATTTACAATAATTACAAAATTATTAAACCATGACATTCCACCCCTTATTCTACATTTAATAATTTTGTAATTTCGCTATCAGTATTCCACATCATAGCATCATATAGAGCATGAATAATTTTACCAAATGTGCAACTTACAGAAGAAGACTAAATATTCCAGAGAACATCACGGTCAGAGATAAGTCATGGGACCTGGACGCTATATTATCTCACTCCCAGGCTGCAGTGACGTCTTTCGAGTTCTGGCGTTCAGGAGAGCCTGCGGGAGCCTTCACCATTTCACCTAGAGTTTACAGTAGGCCTCTCCATTTTGGGACTCATTCTCTCTCCTATTTTGCTTGATTTGTTAGCACAATTTCAATTACATTATATTGTGTTATCCTGTATTTTGATATAGTATTTAGTAAATAAGTGTGCCTCCTTAGATCGTTGCTGCTGTTTTCTTTTCCTAATTAACTTTTCCTTTGGCCTAGGGCCCCTGCGGGGCCCCACCTTTGGGGCTGAACTTGACTCCCTGTCGTGGGCGCAGGTAGATTTTCGTTTAAACAGTGACACTGTGCACTGCCTGATATAGCTGATACGCTGAGTTCCCTTGACCCCGGACTGACTCAGACTAAAATGGTAATGGGCTTTCTACTCGCTTGGACTGCTCTAGGTTGTGCTGAGATGGAACAACACCTAGGCCTGAAAGGATTCTGCTGATTTGACTTCAGCGCGAATGCAGCTTTGGCCATAGACAAGATCCAACAGGAGGCGAAGGACACAGATGACGTTCCAGATAATCAAGGACAAGGACTGAGGTTTCTTTTCCAATTTTCTTGGTCTTCTTAGCTGACTAGAGAATGTTCTTACTGTGGGTGTGGTTGCTTTAGTAGTTATCCTGTTTGCTGTGTGTTTGATTCCTGTTATAGTTCATATTGTTCACCGTGTATTGGATTGAGTGGTTAGTCACCTTCTTGCAGTTAATTTAGTTTAATCTAATTTAATCTGACCCATTCTTACGTGCTCTTGCGAGGCCGGTGGAGTTTGTGGGATCTCATCTCAGGGGAGAAGTATCGAGAAGAGTGTGCGATTCTGCAGTTCTGACCTCACAAGGCCAGCACGTCTGGGTAGTCTAAATAGCTCATACTGTAAGCAGTAAGACTTGCATGACTGTAAGGGAATTGCCAAATCAGGGCCCTAAGGCCCGAACCACCCACTGAGCACCTGGAAGAAGAGACAGGGCCAGGCTTGGGAGCACAGGTGAAGGGGATTCAACTGTGGAAAAGGAAGGGGTGGAGCCAGGCTCTTAAACCTCATTTAAGGGATGACTGCTACTAAGGAAGGATCTGTTTCAGGAGATCCCTCTTTTGTGGAGTTCTTCTGTGAGCTTATATGTTTGGAGACAGATGAGCATTCTTCTTTTTGTGATATCTCTGCACCAGCCCCAGTGCAGTTACAAAGATGTAATCTGAATCCCTGCCCTTTCCTTGCCTTTTTTTCCTTCTACTTTTCCTTCTATCTTTTTGTGCATTGAGATCTCAAGAACCTACAAACTGCTGAGAAAGCCAAAATCAGGTAAGGATGTTTCTAAGACCTATTCTCCTTGTAATGTTTAGTTTTATTTTCTAATATTAAAAATAACAATCTTGGTTTGACGTGAACTGTGGAGGTTTGGGGGGAGGGACTTTTCTCAGCTCGGTAACCTGAGTTGATGTGGAAGGGAGGTTTTTGTGGATGTAATTAGCACAGGTGAGCATAGAAAGTGGGAAAGGTTAAATTCTCCTCAAGTGCTGCCTGGTGAGGGATCTGTGTTCCATATAGACAATAACAGAACAAAGGTTAGATTTTTAAAGCTTCTTGTGATCCAGCACCATTTATTGTTGTCAATAAATGGTCTCCCCGGGGTACCCCCCTCTCGCCCGTCCGACGAGGGGGGAGAGGGGGGAGCCCCGACGCGGGACAGAGTAATACACTTGTACAGTCTGGCCCTCTGCTTAAAGCGAGGGTAAGGAGAGTTTGTACCTCTATTTGTAATGAAAGACAGTACAAAGGCCGGTATGAATGCTGGAAGCTCTGTTCCAAATGCAGGCACCCAGGAAATACGTTATGATCCAATGGAAGAGTTTTGGAGGTTTTTTTTTTTTGTGTGTGTGTGTGTTTTGTTGTTGTTGTTGGCAGTTTGCAGCTATAAAGCCTAAAACTGTTCTTTGTGCTTAGTCATTTTGGATTAGTAATGATAGGGTACGTAATATTAGTGATACTCCACAAAAATGGATCTATGAAATGAGTTGGATTGTAGCAGCTAGAAATACCCAACTTGTGGAAGAAAACATTTCCTCGTTAGCTGCCAATTTATTTGTGGTTTAAATCAGATTTTATTCTATTTCTCTATTAGAGGGATACGTCCATTATCTCCAACTATCTACATACAGTATGAGTCAGTAGTTAATATGTCGTATGTTTTTTTAACTGTACTTGCACACTTATTACCCTTGAGGAACATCCCCATTGCTTGGGAGAGAACACCTTTGGACTAGTACCAAGCACAAATTATTATCTTTCTGAGTAAGTAAGGAAGCTGCGCAATGCTGGAATAAACATACCTGCTTTATAAGCAACTTCTGTCAATATTAACCTGGGTTTTCCTAGCTGTATTAGCAGGAATTGTTGCGTATCTGGCCATTATTAGTATCTCTTATTAGTGCTTGTTACTGTACATTTGAACTAAGTGTTGAACCAACAACTTTGATATTTTCTGAGAAATGTTGTACCTTGAAGTGTGTAAAGACCGGTCTTGTGCAGTCTGTGTGAGTGTGGTTGTGAGTGAGACGCAGCCCAGCTACGGGCCGAGTGAGGAGTCCTGACCCGCGGTTCAGTCCAAAAGGCCTCTATGTTCTATATGTTACGATTTTGTATTTGTATATGTTGATGTATATATGTTGATGTATGCATATGTTGATATGTTACGGTTTTGTATTTGTTACGATGTTTTTGTCTTATTAATTGTTGTTAGTACTGTGGCAATTGTAATGCACATAATAGTGAAGTGAATACGGAGTCGGGTGGTGGAAAAAGCCCACAAAAGGCAAACCACAATTAGTATTGAGAACCTGTTGCTTTTGTTGTAGAAAAATACCACGGTTTAAGTGTGATAATGATCCAGATGAGAGAAACAATACGGTTGTGTTACCTCCACTTTAACGCGTTAACTTTATGAAATATGTTTTGAAGCATTGCTCCCCCTCCTTGTGTGTATACGAACACAAGGGAAAGAGATACCTAAGAAAATCTCTTAGGATGTATATTAGCATATTGAAGGGATATTGCTGAGGAACCGGGAGGGACTCTAAGCAAGAACACCCTCATCAAATACCGTAATCATTGGTGCTTAGTGTCTAAGTTGGAGGACGAGTTAAAATGCTCCCAAAACCAGGAAAAGGGATAGGGAAGAGATGTTTAAATATTGTGTACAGAAATGGGCTAGAGAGCCACTACAGGGAAAATCTGTATTTGGCCAAAATATGGATCTGATGAAGGTTGGGTTTGTCAGATCTCAAATTTATATGTAAAGAACAAAACCCGTTTTCGAAGGAGGAATCAGACTATGCTGCCTGCTGGATAGAAGAAATCAGCCTGTTATTAGTAAAAAGAAAAAGGCCCAGACCAGGAAGGAGAGGGATTAGAAAAAGGAACTAATCAATGGGACCATCCTGAGAATCTCCCCCCCATATAACCCCAATGTAGCACAAAGGGAGACAAGCACTGCCTCCGTAAGAGGAAATGGTAAAGCACATAGGGTCGTTGCACAGAAAAGGGGGGCATGCTGGGCTCGGGAGAGAATTAAAACAATGTGAAAGGGATATTGGAAACTTTCCTTTCCTTGCTGTACTGGCACCTCAGTGTGCCCTTTATGGGAGGTCTCACAGGGACAAGGACAAATATGCTATGAAAACTCCCCACTCACTAGTGGAGAAATTAGAAATTTTAAGAAGAAAATAAAATTTTTAATTGAGGATCAATTAAGTAAGAGTAGCAGAACAATTAGATCAATTTCTGGGGCTTTCAAATTTTGGACCCACCGGGAGTCCATTAATACAGTAAATCATCAACACAAAGTACAGGAAAAACGCAGAGAAATATAACAAAGGCAAAAAAATCACCTCCAGCAACACCGAAGGGGGGAGAGGGGGCAGCCCCGACGCGGGCTGGGGGCGGGTGGCGGCGGAGGGGCTGTCCCCTTGGTACCCCCCTCTCGCTCGTCGGAGGAGGGGGGAGAGGGGGCAGCCCCGACGCGGGCTGGGGGCGGGTGGCGGCGGAGGGGCTGTCCCCTTGGTACCCCCCTCTCGCTCGTCGGAGGAGGGGGGAGAGGGGGCAGCCCCGACGCGGGCTGGGGGCGGGTGGCGGCGGAGGGGCTGTCCCCTTGGTACCCCCCTCTCGCTCGTCGGAGGAGGGGGGAGAGGGGGCAGCCCCGACGCGGGCTGGGGGCGGGTGGCGGCGGAGGGGCTGTCCCCTTGGTACCCCCCTCTCGCTCGTCGGAGGAGGGGGGAGAGGGGGCAGCCCCGACGCGGGCTGGGGGCGGGTGGCGGCGGAGGGGCTGTCCCCTTGGTACCCCCCTCTCGCTCGTCGGAGGAGGGGGGAGAGGGGGCAGCCCCGACGCGGGCTGGGGGCGGGTGGCGGCGGAGGGGCTGTCCCCTTGGTACCCCCCTCTCGCTCGTCGGAGGAGGGGGGAGAGGGGGCAGCCCCGACGCGGGCTGGGGGCGGGTGGCGGCGGAGGGGCTGTCCCCTTGGTACCCCCCTCTCGCTCGTCGGAGGAGGGGGGAGAGGGGGCAGCCCCGACGCGGGCTGGGGGCGGGTGGCGGCGGAGGGGCTGTCCCCTTGGTACCCCCCTCTCGCTCGTCGGAGGAGGGGGGAGAGGGGGCAGCCCCGACGCGGGCTGGGGGCGGGTGGCGGCGGAGGGGCTGTCCCCTTGGTACCCCCCTCTCGCTCGTCGGAGGAGGGGGGAGAGGGGGCAGCCCCGACGCGGGCTGGGGGCGGGTGGCGGCGGAGGGGCTGTCCCCTTGGTACCCCCCTCTCGCTCGTCGGAGGAGGGGGGAGAGGGGGCAGCCCCGACGCGGGCTGGGGGCGGGTGGCGGCGGAGGGGCTGTCCCCTTGGTACCCCCCTCTCGCTCGTCGGAGGAGGGGGGAGAGGGGGCAGCCCCGACGCGGGCTGGGGGCGGGTGGCGGCGGAGGGGCTGTCCCCTTGGTACCCCCCTCTCGCTCGTCGGAGGAGGGGGGAGAGGGGGCAGCCCCGACGCGGGCTGGGGGCGGGTGGCGGCGGAGGGGCTGTCCCCTTGGTACCCCCCTCTCGCTCGTCGGAGGAGGGGGGAGAGGGGGCAGCCCCGACGCGGGCTGGGGGCGGGTGGCGGCGGAGGGGCTGTCCCCTTGGTACCCCCCTCTCGCTCGTCGGAGGAGGGGGGAGAGGGGGCAGCCCCGACGCGGGCTGGGGGCGGGTGGCGGCGGAGGGGCTGTCCCCTTGGTACCCCCCTCTCGCTCGTCGGAGGAGGGGGGAGAGGGGGCAGCCCCGACGCGGGCTGGGGGCGGGTGGCGGCGGAGGGGCTGTCCCCTTGGTACCCCCCTCTCGCTCGTCGGAGGAGGGGGGAGAGGGGGCAGCCCCGACGCGGGCTGGGGGCGGGTGGCGGCGGAGGGGCTGTCCCCTTGGTACCCCCCTCTCGCTCGTCGGAGGAGGGGGGAGAGGGGGCAGCCCCGACGCGGGCTGGGGGCGGGTGGCGGCGGAGGGGCTGTCCCCTTGGTACCCCCCTCTCGCTCGTCGGAGGAGGGGGGAGAGGGGGCAGCCCCGACGCGGGCTGGGGGCGGGTGGCGGCGGAGGGGCTGTCCCCTTGGTACCCCCCTCTCGCTCGTCGGAGGAGGGGGGAGAGGGGGCAGCCCCGACGCGGGCTGGGGGCGGGTGGCGGCGGAGGGGCTGTCCCCTTGGTACCCCCCTCTCGCTCGTCGGAGGAGGGGGGAGAGGGGGCAGCCCCGACGCGGGCTGGGGGCGGGTGGCGGCGGAGGGGCTGTCCCCTTGGTACCCCCCTCTCGCTCGTCGGAGGAGGGGGGAGAGGGGGCAGCCCCGACGCGGGCTGGGGGCGGGTGGCGGCGGAGGGGCTGTCCCCTTGGTACCCCCCTCTCGCTCGTCGGAGGAGGGGGGAGAGGGGGCAGCCCCGACGCGGGCTGGGGGCGGGTGGCGGCGGAGGGGCTGTCCCCTTGGTACCCCCCTCTCGCTCGTCGGAGGAGGGGGGAGAGGGGGCAGCCCCGACGCGGGCTGGGGGCGGGTGGCGGCGGAGGGGCTGTCCCCTTGGTACCCCCCTCTCGCTCGTCGGAGGAGGGGGGAGAGGGGGCAGCCCCGACGCGGGCTGGGGGCGGGTGGCGGCGGAGGGGCTGTCCCCTTGGTACCCCCCTCTCGCTCGTCGGAGGAGGGGGGAGAGGGGGCAGCCCCGACGCGGGCTGGGGGCGGGTGGCGGCGGAGGGGCTGTCCCCTTGGTACCCCCCTCTCGCTCGTCGGAGGAGGGGGGAGAGGGGGCAGCCCCGACGCGGGCTGGGGGCGGGTGGCGGCGGAGGGGCTGTCCCCTTGGTACCCCCCTCTCGCTCGTCGGAGGAGGGGGGAGAGGGGGCAGCCCCGACGCGGGCTGGGGGCGGGTGGCGGCGGAGGGGCTGTCCCCTTGGTACCCCCCTCTCGCTCGTCGGAGGAGGGGGGAGAGGGGGCAGCCCCGACGCGGGCTGGGGGCGGGTGGCGGCGGAGGGGCTGTCCCCTTGGTACCCCCCTCTCGCTCGTCGGAGGAGGGGGGAGAGGGGGCAGCCCCGACGCGGGCTGGGGGCGGGTGGCGGCGGAGGGGCTGTCCCCTTGGTACCCCCCTCTCGCTCGTCGGAGGAGGGGGGAGAGGGGGCAGCCCCGACGCGGGCTGGGGGCGGGTGGCGGCGGAGGGGCTGTCCCCTTGGTACCCCCCTCTCGCTCGTCGGAGGAGGGGGGAGAGGGGGCAGCCCCGACGCGGGCTGGGGGCGGGTGGCGGCGGAGGGGCTGTCCCCTTGGTACCCCCCTCTCGCTCGTCGGAGGAGGGGGGAGAGGGGGCAGCCCCGACGCGGGCTGGGGGCGGGTGGCGGCGGAGGGGCTGTCCCCTTGGTACCCCCCTCTCGCTCGTCGGAGGAGGGGGGAGAGGGGGCAGCCCCGACGCGGGCTGGGGGCGGGTGGCGGCGGAGGGGCTGTCCCCTTGGTACCCCCCTCTCGCTCGTCGGAGGAGGGGGGAGAGGGGGCAGCCCCGACGCGGGCTGGGGGCGGGTGGCGGCGGAGGGGCTGTCCCCTTGGTACCCCCCTCTCGCTCGTCGGAGGAGGGGGGAGAGGGGGCAGCCCCGACGCGGGCTGGGGGCGGGTGGCGGCGGAGGGGCTGTCCCCTTGGTACCCCCCTCTCGCTCGTCGGAGGAGGGGGGAGAGGGGGCAGCCCCGACGCGGGCTGGGGGCGGGTGGCGGCGGAGGGGCTGTCCCCTTGGTACCCCCCTCTCGCTCGTCGGAGGAGGGGGGAGAGGGGGCAGCCCCGACGCGGGCTGGGGGCGGGTGGCGGCGGAGGGGCTGTCCCCTTGGTACCCCCCTCTCGCTCGTCGGAGGAGGGGGGAGAGGGGGCAGCCCCGACGCGGGCTGGGGGCGGGTGGCGGCGGAGGGGCTGTCCCCTTGGTACCCCCCTCTCGCTCGTCGGAGGAGGGGGGAGAGGGGGCAGCCCCGACGCGGGCTGGGGGCGGGTGGCGGCGGAGGGGCTGTCCCCTTGGTACCCCCCTCTCGCTCGTCGGAGGAGGGGGGAGAGGGGGCAGCCCCGACGCGGGCTGGGGGCGGGTGGCGGCGGAGGGGCTGTCCCCTTGGTACCCCCCTCTCGCTCGTCGGAGGAGGGGGGAGAGGGGGCAGCCCCGACGCGGGCTGGGGGCGGGTGGCGGCGGAGGGGCTGTCCCCTTGGTACCCCCCTCTCGCTCGTCGGAGGAGGGGGGAGAGGGGGCAGCCCCGACGCGGGCTGGGGGCGGGTGGCGGCGGAGGGGCTGTCCCCTTGGTACCCCCCTCTCGCTCGTCGGAGGAGGGGGGAGAGGGGGCAGCCCCGACGCGGGCTGGGGGCGGGTGGCGGCGGAGGGGCTGTCCCCTTGGTACCCCCCTCTCGCTCGTCGGAGGAGGGGGGAGAGGGGGCAGCCCCGACGCGGGCTGGGGGCGGGTGGCGGCGGAGGGGCTGTCCCCTTGGTACCCCCCTCTCGCTCGTCGGAGGAGGGGGGAGAGGGGGCAGCCCCGACGCGGGCTGGGGGCGGGTGGCGGCGGAGGGGCTGTCCCCTTGGTACCCCCCTCTCGCTCGTCGGAGGAGGGGGGAGAGGGGGCAGCCCCGACGCGGGCTGGGGGCGGGTGGCGGCGGAGGGCTGTCCCCTTGGTACCCCCCTCTCGCTCGTCGGAGGAGGGGGGAGAGGGGGCAGCCCCGACGCGGGCTGGGGGCGGGTGGCGGCGGAGGGGCTGTCCCCTTGGTACCCCCCTCTCGCTCGTCGGAGGAGGGGGGAGAGGGGGCAGCCCCGACGCGGGCTGGGGGCGGGTGGCGGCGGAGGGGCTGTCCCCTTGGTACCCCCCTCTCGCTCGTCGGAGGAGGGGGGAGAGGGGGCAGCCCCGACGCGGGCTGGGGGCGGGTGGCGGCGGAGGGGCTGTCCCCTTGGTACCCCCCTCTCGCTCGTCGGAGGAGGGGGGAGAGGGGGCAGCCCCGACGCGGGCTGGGGGGCGGGTGGCGGCGGAGGGGCTGTCCCCTTGGTACCCCCCTCTCGCTCGTCGGAGGAGGGGGGAGAGGGGGCAGCCCCGACGCGGGCTGGGGGCGGGTGGCGGCGGAGGGGCTGTCCCCTTGGTACCCCCTCTCGCTCGTCGGAGGAGGGGGGGAGAGGGGGCAGCCCCGACGCGGGCTGGGGGCGGGTGGCGGCGGAGGGGCTGTCCCCTTGGTACCCCCCTCTCGCTCGTCGGAGGAGGGGGGAGAGGGGGCAGCCCCGACGCGGGCTGGGGGCGGGTGGCGGCGGAGGGGCTGTCCCCTTGGTACCCCCCTCTCGCTCGTCGGAGGAGGGGGGAGAGGGGGCAGCCCCGACGCGGGCTGGGGGCGGGTGGCGGCGGAGGGGCTGTCCCCTTGGTACCCCCCTCTCGCTCGTCGGAGGAGGGGGGAGAGGGGGCAGCCCCGACGCGGGCTGGGGGCGGGTGGCGGCGGAGGGGCTGTCCCCTTGGTACCCCCCTCTCGCTCGTCGGAGGAGGGGGGAGAGGGGGCAGCCCCGACGCGGGCTGGGGGCGGGTGGCGGCGGAGGGGCTGTCCCCTTGGTACCCCCCTCTCGCTCGTCGGAGGAGGGGGGAGAGGGGGCAGCCCCGACGCGGGCTGGGGGCGGGTGGCGGCGGAGGGGCTGTCCCCTTGGTACCCCCCTCTCGCTCGTCGGAGGAGGGGGGAGAGGGGGCAGCCCCGACGCGGGCTGGGGGCGGGTGGCGGCGGAGGGGCTGTCCCCTTGGTACCCCCCTCTCGCTCGTCGGAGGAGGGGGGAGAGGGGGCAGCCCCGACGCGGGCTGGGGGCGGGTGGCGGCGGAGGGGCTGTCCCCTTGGTACCCCCTCTCGCTCGTCGGAGGAGGGGGGAGAGGGGGCAGCCCCGACGCGGGCTGGGGGCGGGTGGCGGCGGAGGGGCTGTCCCCTTGGTACCCCCCTCTCGCTCGTCGGAGGAGGGGGGAGAGGGGGCAGCCCCGACGCGGGCTGGGGGCGGGTGGCGGCGGAGGGGCTGTCCCCTTGGTACCCCCCTCTCGCTCGTCGGAGGAGGGGGGAGAGGGGGCAGCCCCGACGCGGGCTGGGGGCGGGTGGCGGCGGAGGGGCTGTCCCCTTGGTACCCCCCTCTCGCTCGTCGGAGGAGGGGGGAGAGGGGGCAGCCCCGACGCGGGCTGGGGGCGGGTGGCGGCGGAGGGGCTGTCCCCTTGGTACCCCCCTCTCGCTCGTCGGAGGAGGGGGGAGAGGGGGCAGCCCCGACGCGGGCTGGGGGCGGGTGGCGGCGGAGGGGCTGTCCCCTTGGTACCCCCCTCTCGCTCGTCGGAGGAGGGGGGAGAGGGGGCAGCCCCGACGCGGGCTGGGGGCGGGTGGCGGCGGAGGGGCTGTCCCCTTGGTACCCCCCTCTCGCTCGTCGGAGGAGGGGGGAGAGGGGGCAGCCCCGACGCGGGCTGGGGGCGGGTGGCGGCGGAGGGGCTGTCCCCTTGGTACCCCCCTCTCGCTCGTCGGAGGAGGGGGGAGAGGGGGCAGCCCCGACGCGGGCTGGGGGCGGGTGGCGGCGGAGGGGCTGTCCCCTTGGTACCCCCCTCTCGCTCGTCGGAGGAGGGGGGAGAGGGGGCAGCCCCGACGCGGGCTGGGGGCGGGTGGCGGCGGAGGGGCTGTCCCCTTGGTACCCCCCTCTCGCTCGTCGGAGGAGGGGGGAGAGGGGGCAGCCCCGACGCGGGCTGGGGGCGGGTGGCGGCGGAGGGGCTGTCCCCTTGGTACCCCCCTCTCGCTCGTCGGAGGAGGGGGGAGAGGGGGCAGCCCCGACGCGGGCTGGGGGCGGGTGGCGGCGGAGGGGCTGTCCCCTTGGTACCCCCCTCTCGCTCGTCGGAGGAGGGGGGAGAGGGGGCAGCCCCGACGCGGGCTGGGGGCGGGTGGCGGCGGAGGGGCTGTCCCCTTGGTACCCCCCTCTCGCTCGTCGGAGGAGGGGGGAGAGGGGGCAGCCCCGACGCGGGCTGGGGGCGGGTGGCGGCGGAGGGGCTGTCCCCTTGGTACCCCCCTCTCGCTCGTCGGAGGAGGGGGGAGAGGGGGCAGCCCCGACGCGGGCTGGGGGCGGGTGGCGGCGGAGGGGCTGTCCCCTTGGTACCCCCCTCTCGCTCGTCGGAGGAGGGGGGAGAGGGGGCAGCCCCGACGCGGGCTGGGGGCGGGTGGCGGCGGAGGGGCTGTCCCCTTGGTACCCCCCTCTCGCTCGTCGGAGGAGGGGGGAGAGGGGGCAGCCCCGACGCGGGCTGGGGGCGGGTGGCGGCGGAGGGGCTGTCCCCTTGGTACCCCCCTCTCGCTCGTCGGAGGAGGGGGGAGAGGGGGCAGCCCCGACGCGGGCTGGGGGCGGGTGGCGGCGGAGGGGCTGTCCCCTTGGTACCCCCCTCTCGCTCGTCGGAGGAGGGGGGAGAGGGGGCAGCCCCGACGCGGGCTGGGGGCGGGTGGCGGCGGAGGGGCTGTCCCCTTGGTACCCCCCTCTCGCTCGTCGGAGGAGGGGGGAGAGGGGGCAGCCCCGACGCGGGCTGGGGGCGGGTGGCGGCGGAGGGGCTGTCCCCTTGGTACCCCCCTCTCGCTCGTCGGAGGAGGGGGGAGAGGGGGCAGCCCCGACGCGGGCTGGGGGCGGGTGGCGGCGGAGGGGCTGTCCCCTTGGTACCCCCCTCTCGCTCGTCGGAGGAGGGGGGAGAGGGGCAGCCCCGACGCGGGCTGGGGGCGGGTGGCGGCGGAGGGGCTGTCCCCTTGGTACCCCCCTCTCGCTCGTCGGAGGAGGGGGGAGAGGGGGCAGCCCCGACGCGGGCTGGGGGCGGGTGGCGGCGGAGGGGCTGTCCCCTTGGTACCCCCCTCTCGCTCGTCGGAGGAGGGGGGAGAGGGGGCAGCCCCGACGCGGGCTGGGGGCGGGTGGCGGCGGAGGGGCTGTCCCCTTGGTACCCCCCTCTCGCTCGTCGGAGGAGGGGGGAGAGGGGGCAGCCCCGACGCGGGCTGGGGGCGGGTGGCGGCGGAGGGGCTGTCCCCTTGGTACCCCCCTCTCGCTCGTCGGAGGAGGGGGGAGAGGGGGCAGCCCCGACGCGGGCTGGGGGCGGGTGGCGGCGGAGGGGCTGTCCCCTTGGTACCCCCCTCTCGCTCGTCGGAGGAGGGGGGAGAGGGGGCAGCCCCGACGCGGGCTGGGGGCGGGTGGCGGCGGAGGGGCTGTCCCCTTGGTACCCCCCTCTCGCTCGTCGGAGGAGGGGGGAGAGGGGGCAGCCCCGACGCGGGCTGGGGGCGGGTGGCGGCGGAGGGGCTGTCCCCTTGGTACCCCCCTCTCGCTCGTCGGAGGAGGGGGGAGAGGGGGCAGCCCCGACGCGGGCTGGGGGCGGGTGGCGGCGGAGGGGCTGTCCCCTTGGTACCCCCCTCTCGCTCGTCGGAGGAGGGGGGAGAGGGGGGCAGCCCCGACGCGGGCTGGGGGCGGGTGGCGGCGGAGGGGCTGTCCCCTTGGTACCCCCCTCTCGCTCGTCGGAGGAGGGGGGAGAGGGGGCAGCCCCGACGCGGGCTGGGGGCGGGTGGCGGCGGAGGGGCTGTCCCCTTGGTACCCCCCTCTCGCTCGTCGGAGGAGGGGGGAGAGGGGGCAGCCCCGACGCGGGCTGGGGGCGGGTGGCGGCGGAGGGGCTGTCCCCTTGGTACCCCCCTCTCGCTCGTCGGAGGAGGGGGGAGAGGGGGCAGCCCCGACGCGGGCTGGGGGCGGGTGGCGGCGGAGGGGCTGTCCCCTTGGTACCCCCCTCTCGCTCGTCGGAGGAGGGGGGAGAGGGGGCAGCCCCGACGCGGGCTGGGGGCGGGTGGCGGCGGAGGGGCTGTCCCCTTGGTACCCCCCTCTCGCTCGTCGGAGGAGGGGGGAGAGGGGGCAGCCCCGACGCGGGCTGGGGGCGGGTGGCGGCGGAGGGGCTGTCCCCTTGGTACCCCCCTCTCGCTCGTCGGAGGAGGGGGGAGAGGGGGCAGCCCCGACGCGGGCTGGGGGCGGGTGGCGGCGGAGGGGCTGTCCCCTTGGTACCCCCCTCTCGCTCGTCGGAGGAGGGGGGAGAGGGGGCAGCCCCGACGCGGGCTGGGGGCGGGTGGCGGCGGAGGGGCTGTCCCCTTGGTACCCCCCTCTCGCTCGTCGGAGGAGGGGGGAGAGGGGGCAGCCCCGACGCGGGCTGGGGGCGGGTGGCGGCGGAGGGGCTGTCCCCTTGGTACCCCCCTCTCGCTCGTCGGAGGAGGGGGGAGAGGGGGCAGCCCCGACGCGGGCTGGGGGCGGGTGGCGGCGGAGGGGCTGTCCCCTTGGTACCCCCCTCTCGCTCGTCGGAGGAGGGGGGAGAGGGGGCAGCCCCGACGCGGGCTGGGGCGGGTGGCGGCGGAGGGGCTGTCCCCTTGGTACCCCCCTCTCGCTCGTCGGAGGAGGGGGGAGAGGGGGCAGCCCCGACGCGGGCTGGGGGCGGGTGGCGGCGGAGGGGCTGTCCCCTTGGTACCCCCCTCTCGCTCGTCGGAGGAGGGGGGAGAGGGGGCAGCCCCGACGCGGGCTGGGGGCGGGTGGCGGCGGAGGGGCTGTCCCCTTGGTACCCCCCTCTCGCTCGTCGGAGGAGGGGGGAGAGGGGGCAGCCCCGACGCGGGCTGGGGGCGGGTGGCGGCGGAGGGGCTGTCCCCTTGGTACCCCCCTCTCGCTCGTCGGAGGAGGGGGGAGAGGGGGCAGCCCCGACGCGGGCTGGGGGCGGGTGGCGGCGGAGGGGCTGTCCCCTTGGTACCCCCCCTCTCGCTCGTCGGAGGAGGGGGGAGAGGGGGCAGCCCCGACGCGGGCTGGGGGCG